>NC_088802.1:40461313-41061626 GCF_011386835.1 Chrysemys picta bellii | reverse complement strand
CACCTTGTCTCTCTATTATCCTGGCACCAACACGGCTACACCACCACTGTATACGACTCTGAAGCTGTCTGAGGAAGAGCAGCAGAGAAAGTTAAACAGACACTCCTGGTTGGCAGTGCTAAGGGAAAGCTCAGCATGGCATGAGCGTATGCTAGGGAAAAATAATCGGAGACAGCAGAATTCATGACCCCAGCCAGTCAGCATGAAAGACTAAGACACGCCAGTGCTGCTTGCTCAGAAAAACGTTTCTCCCTCAATGTTCTGGTTGATTTGTTAATGGCTGTAGTGAAATTGGACCACTCCGAGGCAGTACATCTGCTGATCAAGGGAAGAAACCCACGCTGGCACTGCAGAACACCCCCCGCCCCGCAGTCTGATGTACTGATTCATTTATAAAGCTCTCAGCCCGCAGAGCAAACCCCTGCCATTACTACGGAACAGCCAGCCAGCTGACTGCATCTGGGAATCCTATGAGCTGAGTCATTTGGGGGACTGCAGTTTTCCAGATTAGACTGGACCCACTGGACAGGATGCATTTCTACCAGCACCAGAAGTTGCCCATAAGATGCCTGCGGCCAGGATGTTGGACCTGAATCTAGACCCAGATCTTTACTGAGGGTCAGAGACAGCTCCACACCCCAGAGTCTAACCTCGGTGCTGTCTGGATAGCACCTGCTTAGCTCACCTCCATTCTACCTCTCTAGTCCCCCTGCCCATTCCTAGGGCACCTTTCGCATCTACTAAAAGCCTCTAGGATACACAGAAGTTATGGGGCACATGACTGCCTAGTGCTGCTCCCAACCTCTTCTATATGGACTCTGCTGTAACAACAAACAACAGAGAACTGCCATACCCCACTCCCACCTCTTCTCTCGGATCCTCTCCTCCAGGGGTGCAGGGTGAGGTTAGCAGCCCGAGGACAGTGAGCGCTCTCACACTCCTACAGTCTGCTGATGGGAGAATCATCCGTCTGCTGATGGGAAGCCAGTCACTGGCAAAGTCACACCCCAACCTTGGGGTATGTAGCATGTTTTGAAAATTCCTCTGAGAGAGGGGACGTGGGGAGAGCTAAATACCTTCCCCCAAGACAGAGACCCTGTCGTTTTCACAGTAGCCAGAGAAAGACGCCTCTCTGTCTAGGTGAGCAGCTGCCAAGAAGTACAGTGATGGGGCATTAGCTGTTTTATATGAAGTCCCCACCCCACACACACTCCCCTTTGGGGTGGCACATTTTCTTCCCTCCGCTCTACTGTCCTGAATCAGATTGTTTAGCTAGTGCCCTTGTTGTAAAACTCAACGGCCTGCTTAGAGGAGTCCTAGCACAAGCTAGATCTCTCTTTCTCTCTCACACACACTCAGCACAGAAAAATGTCCCCCCCACCCACCCTCTCCGTCCACAGCCTTAGGTCCACCAGAGAGAAACTGTTTGGAGCATGACCTGAATGAAGTCATTCTTCCCAGGGGGAAAAAAAAATGCCTTGCATGGCAGAGAGGGCCTATTTTAACTCACTTTGGGAACCTGTGCGGGAGGGGAGGGGGGGGAAAGAGGGTGAAGGAGGGAAGGAAGCCCTGCCTAGGAGTGTGCTTGTCAGGGAACAGGGTGGGCTGGGAGAGGAGAAAGGGGCAGAGCAGGGAACCAAGCTATTGCCCCAAGTTTGCTTCCCTTGGGAGTTTGCTGGCCATGAAACTGGGCTTTGCTCTTGGGGGCAGTCGGGGCTGGCCTGGGGCAGGGTTCCTGGTGGCACAGATCAGTTTCCCTTGCCCTGTTTTGTCAAAGGAAGCGCTGCGGTGAGTCCATGCCCTGGTTAAGTGCCTGGTGGGGTCAGTGTCCCAGCTGTGCTCCTCTAAGTGATTAGTCATCAAGGTGGGCTCTTTTGGGGAGCCAAGTGCACCAGCCTTCAAGCAGCACAGCAAGTTGCCCACCTCCCTGGCTGCCTAAATCGCTTCAGGGTCCAGCCCTCCATTGCCTTCTGCCTGCTTCATGGCCCTTCTGCCTGCTTCATGGCCCTTCTGCCTGCTCTCCTCCCCCTCCCCGGGCACTCATCTAGCATCAGCCTCCCTGCTCTATCCTTTCCCACAAGCTCAACACTGGTGGTGCAGGAGCCTTCTCCTCCACAGCTCCTGCTGTTCAAAACAGACTCCCCCTCACTGACTCTCCACATGGTCACCTGTACACGCCTCTCCCTCTAGAGCATGTCAGAGGCCAGTTTGTATGGGAGACATCTCCGGTTTATACATCACTGGACTCTAGTCCAGTGGTTCTCAACCTGTGGTCGATGGACCCCTAGGAGTCTGCAGACTATGTCTATTATTTCCAAAGGCGTCTGCACCTCCATTCAAAATTTTTTAGGGGTCCACTCATGAAAAAAAGTGGACTAGGATAGTGGTTCTCCATCCACATATGCCCCATGCTTTATGGTTTCTCCTGTACCTGACACACACACACACCCCTTCTCTCTGGACATACTTTACAAGGAGGCAGCCATGCCACGCTACGGACTCCTATCCTTCAAGAGAGTAAGGTGCTGAAGGGGTTAAACAAGTTTTGGGGAAACAACCCTTGTTTTAAGATGGGGTTGGGGAGAGAGGCAGAGAAATGTAACTGCAGTCTGCCAATAAGCCTATGGAGCCCAGACAACAAGCCAACTGGGCAAGGAGATCAGACAAGCTGGTTGAGACACCTTCACTGTGGATGGTGGTCTCATCTCATTTGCCCAGCCCCATCGCTGAGCAATGAAGAGACGCCTTCAGCTGCAATCGCTCTCCTTGCAAGTAAAACCAGCAGGCTCCTGTCACTCTGTCTGGAAACGCCCTGGCTAGCTTCTCTGCCCACTGACCAAACCCAGCCAGGTTCTGGAGTGAACTCTGAGCAAGCTGGGGGATGGTGCAAACCAAGGTGCATGGTAACGGTCACCCTGACCAAGTTACTGGTTTGAGCACGAGCATCCAACCCCAACAGAGCCATGTTTGTTTAAAAGGATCCGAGCAGCTTTGGTTAGTGAAGCTCTGAAATAGGGACCGTGTGTAGGGTGAGGTGTGTATATGTATGAGAGAGAGGAGGAAGAGCCCTCCAAACAAGAGCCATGCTACAGCACCAATAAGCCTGGAGGGAAGCCAAGGGTACCAATGGGAACCCTCTATAAAGTCAGCAGCTTTAATGGGATGCTGCCCGTTTCCAGCCAGAAAAGCTGGGACACATACTGGACCCTGCAGCTGACTGAGGAATGCAGAGAAACCTGGCTAATAAGCTTTTCAACAGCAAGCCTAGTCAACAGGGTGGCTACCACCAGGGCTAGTATCTCCCCAACTTAGGCCTCCAGGTATCATCCTCTTTATCCCAGAGGCAAAGTACTCCCATTATGAGACCAATAATATGGACAATCCTCAGTGGGACAAGAGATAAGGATGTCCTCAGGAACAACATGACCAAGCTAGAGTAGCTCGATTTTCAGAGGTGCTGCCCATGCGTAAGTCCCACTGAACTCAGGGGTTATGGGAGCTCAGCACCTCTGAAAGTGAGAAGCTAAGTAAAGTTGAGCATGGATACTGCCCAGGCCCCACTACAGAGATGTTACAGATTAGGAAGAGCATGATTAAAATATAGGCCAGCATTCATGTGCCAAAGTCACCACGCCTGCTTCAGTCTTCTTTCCATACTAATTAATAGGGCTTGGCACATCATCTAGCACATTTCCATTCATAGAGCTCAAAGCACATTACAAAGCGTTAACCTCATTTTACAGGTAGGAAAATGAAGGAACAGAGTGACTTGGCCAAGGTCACATAGTGAGCCAAGAATTGTAAATTCTCCAGGGCAGGGGCTGGCTCTGTTGTGTCTATTGTACCGTGGCCAGGACATTTTAAAAGTAAAGCTAACAACAACATAACCAGGCATCTCTGGCCCCGAGGCCTGTGCTCCCTCCACTGGAGCATCCTGCCTGGAGTGTGGGTTTTAAATAGACACCCCACACACACACTTTTTTTTTTTTTTTGGGGTAAAGCCACCCTTAAGCTACTCACCCAATGACCCACAGATGCAAAGTGCCCTTGAAAATTACCACCAGGCAAACCCTGGGGGAAAGCTTTTGGTAACTGCAATTCAGCAGGTTCAGGCAATTCATGTTTAAAAGAGTCAGAGAAGCATCAGGCCAAGTTTACCATCCCTTGGCGACTGGCCCCCTGGAGTCCTGGCTGTGCTGGAGGAGGGGTAGCAATGAAGCATGAACTCTTCATGCACCTAGGATTGCTCATTTCTTTTTAAGCAGCCAAGATCTGGAGCGGTGGGAGGATTTACTTTTGCTGCATGGCACTGGGTGACTGCCACACACACTGCAGATACCCAGGGCACTTTTCAGGGCTCCTGGGCACTGAGTCTAGATTTTGGGAGTCGTCTCATGCTGAGACTGCAGGGCAGTGCGTTCAAATCTCTCCTTCCTTGGCATGGGGGAGGAGGAGCACTGGAGGCCGCTGCACAAGGGCTCATCCCCATTATATTCAGAGCCGCAAGAAGCCAGCTTCCACCAGAGACATCTAGATAAAGGGTGCAAAAAGGAGACTGAGGGGGAACCCTCTGAACCTTTCTCCTTATCTGGATTAGTGAGGCCAGTGATAGAGAGGGAGGAGCCTCACAAACCAGATTTGCAGACTCAGGTCAGCTCAAGCAAAGATTAATCTGATTTGCATTCAATTCTCAGAATTCATTTTTTTTAAAAGAGGTACAGGCGGGGCAGGGCGGGTTGGGAGTTAAAATCCTAAATCAAAATTTCAGTGGAGCAACACGAAGCAGCATTTTGTTCTCACACTCTCAGAAGCAACAAGCTTGTCATAACTCATTAGATCAGAGGAGGTGGGAAGGAGAGAGATTAAATAGATCTGAGGTTTGGGGCAGGATGGGATGATCTGGAGGCCACAAAGAGAAACAAAACTGGCTGGCTAGAGGCATTTTTGTGCCAAGTGCATGAGATCCCAGCGCAGAAGTAACTGTACAGACCCTGTGCACAGCACTGTATGGGTGTGCCTGGACTGACAGGGAGTTATGACAAACACTAGGTTTCAGGACAACCGTAGTATTTGCTGCTGCTGTCACACACACACACACACACCAGCAACACAACTTCTAGGTAGGGAGCTGCACACACGTCATTCCCACAGGCAGGAGTGCTGGCACAATTTAGGGGGCGGGGGGGGGGGAAGGTGCTGAGAGCCGTCGAACCAAACTGTACACCCTGGATAATGGAAACCACTTCAAGCCAGGGGGTGCTGCAGCTCCCCTAGTTCCAGCACCACCCCCCACAGGGCCAGGCAGCAGGATCCAACCCAACTTCCCAAAGTTACACAAGCTCCCCGGAGCTCCCCGCTCTTACCTTGCTCTCGTCGTCATCGTCCTCCTCCTCCTCCTCTTCTTCCTCCACCACCTCAGCAGCCTGGCGGGGGATGTTCATCTCCTGAGGGTGGCTCTGCTTGTCTGCTTTTGCAGTCCTGGCTGCCACCGCCACCGCCTCCTCCTTGGTCTGCTGCTCTTCATTCTCCTCGGCTCTCTTCGCCTTCCCCTCTTCAACCCCAATCTCCTCCACCGGGATCCTTCTCCCCTCGTCCTTCGCTCCTTCCTCGTCCTTCTCCCCCCTCGGAATCCCCTCCTCCTTCAGCGCTTCTCCCTCCTTCCCTTCCCCCTCGCCATCCTTCCTCTCCTCCCCCTGCTCGGTTGCCTCCTTGCCCTGGGACCCTTCCCCCTTGGCTGTCTCGGCAGCTTTGTCCCCTTCAGTCGCTCTCAGCTTCACAAAGACCGAAGCCAGGATCACAGCCAGGACTGTGAACAGCAGCGGGACCACCAGGTACAGATCCACGGCCACATCCATCTCAGGGCAGCCTCTGGAGCCCGAGTTGCAAGGGACTAAGGGCGTTGCTTGTTTTTTTTGTCTGGCTCCCCTGCGCGGCTGCTGCCTGGGAACAACTGACCCGCTCTGGCTAATTTCAACGGGCAGCGCAATCTGCCCGCAGCTGTGAGCGAAATCCCGGCTCTGCTAAAGCTGGATAGGGTTTCACAACATCCACAGCAGCAGCGTCATTTCCCAGGGCCCTGCCCACAGCTGCCTTCCCACCGCGCAGGCAGCCCAAGTTGTGAGGTTTTCTCTCCCCCCCTTTCTCCTTCAGTGTGTTCCCAGCCCCCCTCCCCGAGCATTGAGAACCAGGTCTCCACTCCCCTAGGAAAGGGGTTTCCCCCCCCCCCCGGGACGATGTTGGGAACAACCAAGCTAGCCTGATGGAAGTGATCAGCTCTCATAGAAGCGGGCTGTGTCCAAAAGGCTCTTTCCAGAAAGTTCCGGGGACTCATCGAGTTCTTAATTTAAACGAGCCTTGCTTTGATTGTAGCAGTGTTTAGGCAGCACCCTTGTCCTCCTCTGTAAGGCACCTGACTCTCAGCCCCTCCCTCTCCTTCCTGGAGCCCGATTAAATTCACTGCATGGGCATCTACTGACTTGGATCTGACTGCAGGATCTGGGGACCCTGTAGTGAATGATTTGCACCTTATTATCCCTTTGTTCAGTAACGGAAGGGCTGCTCATGGGAAAGGTGGATCTGGAGGTAAGAGGATGCCAGAGCTCCAGAATGCCTCCTCTTCCTCCCTCCCTCCCTCCATGCTGGAAGTGACAGGAAGCCCTTGTTTGTGGACTGGCCAGGCTGCCCTTTGCATGGATAAAAAGGACTAGCAGGGAAAATTAGATGCCTGTATTACTCCCATCTGTCAAATGGGGTTGGTTATACTTAGGCTGTGGAATGGTCTCCCGAAGGGAGTGACGGGACATTGCGTGGAACATTTTAAAACTAGATTGGGCCAAATGCTTCACAGGGACCCAGCTTGGACTGGGTGATTTGTCAGGACTTTTAAGTCTCTGCCATCCAGGATTCCCTGCCTGTGGGAGGCTCAGTTAAGGTTTGCAAAGCACTTTGAAAATAGAAGGTGCTATATGAGTGCTAATTATTGTTGCCACAGTGGAGTGTCAGGGGAGCAGACATGGGAATCTGGCTCCCATAGCTACCCCAGCAAACATTCCGTGGTTGCATATGTGAGTGGGCAGTTTATTGATTGACTAAAAAATAGCCCCCTCTCCCCCCATCCAAATTAAATCCCAAGGGAGGGAGGAAATGGACTGGAGCTGATTCTTGCTGCGCTGGGTAATCCTATCAAGCAGGAGCTCATTAGCCTATGGATATTTGTATTCTTAGTAACAAACAACCACAGCACTTAATCTTCTTCTTCTCTGTGCAGCTTTAGGTTTCATGGGAGATCATCATAGCCACACTACAACTCAACCTGAACAATAACAAATGATTTACAGCTACTCGGGATTTAGAGAATCAATGCAGCATCTCAGGCTTCTCAAACACAGTTTTTGTTACCTCTCCCCTCCATTCTTGAGGCTGGTAATGTTATGAGCATCAGAAAATTTGACTCATTAAATAGAGGTAATGGGAAAAGAATGTGATATGCCATAGAACGAATCCTCCATCATCTCAGTTGTCCTTGTGGGCTATAGCTGGTGGAGGCTACCTCTTTCTCAAGCTGTCTCCTGTTATAATGACCCATTGTTCCCCAGGGTGGGCCTTGCCAGGCTGAGAGCCTGACGTCTATCAGCTCACTTTTTGGCACTGAATGGAATATTGATTATTAGGGCATGGCAAATACCCCACTCTTTGGCTCTGGCTGATATTCCTAGGCAGAGGTCATGCCTCAGCTAGCACCTTGCATCCCAGGATCTTACAGCACTACAAATGAGCTGAGTCTCACAACCCGCAGTGATCCAGGGACATTGTTCCTATTTTACAGAAGGGGAAACTGAGGCACAGAGCAATTAAGGCCAAATTGTACAATAGCAGCCTCTGATGTGAGAGCCTCAAGTTTCAGGTGCCCAACTGTAGACACCTGGAACCTGATTTTCAGAGATGATGTGCACCCACAACTCCAGCTAATGTCAGTGGGATCTGCAGGGGCTCAACACCTCTGAAAAACCAGCTAGAGGTCTTGAAAGTTTGGCATCCAATAATGCTGGGACGTCTTTGAAAATGTCACCCAATGCAATTGCCCAAGCTCACCCAGTGAGTCAGCAGTAGATCAGCAACAGAGCTCAGATCTCCTGAGTCCAGCCTCTGGCTCTAACCACTAGACCTTGCTCTCCCTCTACCCTTCAGGTGCTCTTTGGTCTCCTGAATATAATTTTCCTCCACTTCCGAATAACAATCTCCCACAATGGGCCCTGAATACACCACACACATTTACCCATTTGCTGAGGATAGCTGGTGGCCCTCCCCTCTTCTCTATTTTTCTCAAGGGGCAGGGGGATGCTGGCTCATCGTGCATCTTTTTTTGCACCAGGCACGTCAACCTGCCCCCAATCCAGCATGTATGTTTTTTGGGGTGGGGAGAGAGGCAGGCTGGGCAGTCTACCAAGCTCCCTCATCTCCTCCTAACAAATTCTGCCCCTTAAACTGAGGGTGCACTAGGCCCTTGAAAAACCTAGCTCATGTAACCAGCTGTTTCCCTGAAGGTCTAGGTTCATAAGGACCTCCTTTCCTGGATCCCAAAGGAGGATGGCTGCTGGGGGAGATCTTCCTGTGCCTTTGGAAACCAAGAAGAGGGGGGATTCCAAGCCAGCAGCAGGATTAATGCCCCCGGCTCTTGTCTTGACTGCAGCAGACTAAGAGACAGGAAGCCAAGAATTCACATAGCAAAAACACAGGCTGGAAACACTCAGCTTGCTGAACGTGGCTGATTTTCACATTAATAACTATCTGTCAAATTCGCTATTCAGGTTCCCAGCCCTGTTAATTGTTGCCCTGCTCCTGCCCACCATGTAAAAAGACTCAGCAGGGCCCTTGCCAGGCTTGGCAGCATGGATTGCCAAGGGTGCAACACAGTTGGTCAATCAACCCTGTCTTACCCTCCACTCTGTGTGTGTCCATTCAATCTTTGGCTTCTCTGCTGCCATTGCCAGCGCCAAGGGGATCAGGTAGTGCTAACCGTGACGGTGTTTAATGCTCTGGGGACATACATCACCCAGGATTCCACTCGTAAGACTGCCCCCCTTTTTAAAGTGCTGTTTGTTAATGGGTACAGCCCTTTTTCAATGGGCAGGGCTAGCTTTTGAGAAAGCCGCCATGTATTTGTGAGCCATCTTTGAAGAGCATGCTGCCCTCTACTGGGAAAAGGTTGGCTCAACACCAGACACTCAACTGTCAACCAGGGTATGAAATAATCCATGGAAAAGGGCTTGCCTACACAGAAAGGCAGACAGTGGCTTTGTAAAAGCATAGCGATCATCAGACTAAGAGGAACCATCTCTGCCAACCATCTGTGGATGGATCTAATCAGAGGGGCTGAAAAAAGCTGGAGATATTTTTAACTAACAAAAGAGGAAGAGAAAAGCCAAAAGGAGATGACTTAAAGGGCATTTCCCCAGGGACAGAAAATCCAGTCCAGGTGCTTAAGAATGTGACCAGCTGCTAGTCTCCCTCCTCTATATATTCAGTTCATGGACAGAGGAATTAGATCCCAATTGTACCCTCAGGAGCGTCTGGCACAGAAGGGACACACCCATTCACAGTAGAGCTAAAGCAACCAGGAACAGTTTCATCTCACTCTTGCGAGACAAGATCCTGCTCTATTCAGGTATAATCCTGGCTCAATACATCAGCTGGGTTACTGCCCACATGGGATGAAAACTGTGCTAGCAGCAACCCTACTAAGTGCTCTATATTCTCAAAACTGCCATATTGGGGTGGGGGGTTGGGTCATGCTCGAAAATCTTCCCTGCATGAATGGGAGCAATATCCTGCTAGCCAAGGAAACTGCTAGCAAACGCTATGCTTCAAGGTCCAACAAGAGGTAAGTTTATCTAATCAGTCCACCAGGGCCATGTCAGTTTCCTACCTTACAGATAACAGTGCATGAGGGTTGATGCGGCCTCCTGGAAGCAGATGGACAGCTTCAGAGGAGGCCCTTGTAGTAGAGAAATGACCAAGGTGTCAACCACAGCCCCTCCCCACCAGCAACCCCTCCTTTAGTAGTTTTGCTAGCAGAGGGTCCTGAACTACAGTTATTTGCCGCACAATTTAAAATAAATTAATAGATTGATTCTATCCCCAAAGGGAAGGCCAAACTGATTTATAATTTAGGGGCCTGTCATGCTTTCTGTACCAAGCACTGAGAGGAGTTTGGCCCCATCTATTGCCAAAGAAAACACCCTAGGCTGGGTCTGCCCCGAGGTGCTTTTGAAATTCCCCTACTCTGCTCTCGCACCAGAACATCTTCACGGGCAATGATAGGAGCACTAGTGTAAATCTGCTCCTGTTGCTGTTTTAACCACCCTATCATCTCTCTCTGCTCACAGCAGATTCTGTGCTTACTTCACTAACTCACTGTATAAACTTAGGCAAGACACTCAAGTCACCATTTTCAAATGTCCACCCATTCTGGGTGCCTTCATTTTTGAGTAGTCAACCTGCACCCCTGATTCTCAAGCTACTAAGCACCCATGGCTCCTTTTGACATCCGTTGGAGTTATGAGAGTCCAGCTTCACTGAAAATCAGGCATCAGGAGTCTCATATGTTGGGTACCCCAAACTCACAAGGCCCATGGAAAACATTGGCCAGCCAGGCCTTAGTTTTCCCTTGTCCAAAATCTACAAGCCAGGTGTGATATGGGTGGTGCCTTGTAAAGCACTGTGAGATCCCTGCATGGAAGGGCCTGTTGTGCATGATATTATTTTAATAACAGGGATTTGCCCAACGCAACCATGGCAGCCACAAGGTATTTAGTGGTGTTTAGGTGGCCCTTTTTCAGCTCTGTGGGAACACTGCCATTCTAGCATACGATTGTGAGGCTATTGCACATGCTGCATTCGAGATTCACTGTGAAACATCATTGTTTCTAACCTCTGTTCTGAGGTCCATGACAACATTCACTTCACATCAGACCCTGTAAGGAGGGGGCCACTTTTACCTTATTTGGCAAGTGTGCTTCTAATTGAGGCTAATAGGGGAAAGATGGCAGAGTAGACAGGCTGTCACATGGTAATTAAAGCTTTACATTCCAACTGATGTAACCTCCTCCAGCAGCTCATTAGCAGCAATTAAACAAAGGATCAATGTGCCCATCCTCTATGCTAGTGGGAGGAGCCACGGTGCAATTGCAGTAAAAGGATAAAAAATTTGAGGAAGAACAGAGCAGGGCCATAGCAATCCTTCCAATTTGGGGACATACGAAAGCATATATCATGGGAATTCTAGGCATGAAAAGCAGAATGACCGCCATTGCAAAAATACTTCTGCAGCTCTGCATTAATCCAAACCGCAGCCCTTAATGTTAGCATTTCAATGGCTCCATCTCCATCAAGATGTTAACTCTCCCGAAGGGCATGTGCTGGGGGCCTGGATTCGTTAAACAATGTGGTTGCTGTTGGTTCACTGTTTAGTTCCAGCCAGTTTTCCAGCAGGCAAGGGAAGAGAGAGCAATTGTGCATCTCTTGCATGGCAAGAGCTCCACCGAGGGAAAAGGAATAGAAAGTTTGTTTTTCAAATCAATCCTCGGCAGGGAGAGGCGCAAACTTGAGAGGAACGGACCAAGGCTGAGGCACAAGTCAGCAACATTCTTGTCTGGTGTTGCCACAAATTCATTTCCCCTTCAGATCTTTTTCTTTCCATAATTTCTGGAATATTTTTAAAATAAGTTTCTTAGATTCCTCAGGGCTTTCTCTCCCTTGCTGCTGCCATGTGCTTTGTGTTAACTTGTTGACCATAGGAATCTGGTTTCCTAAAAGGCCCATGATAAAACTTACAACAAACCCTGTGATAAGTTCCAAATGTTGTTCCAATACATGCAAACATGTATATGGGCAGGCTTAACATATAGATGGGTTCCGTCTAGTCTGTGCCAGTGACAACTAGGATAGTCCAGTGTCCTCCAGGAAGGCTAACTCCATTAGTCCACCAGAAAAAAAACCAAAGCACTTAAGCACTGGAGGGGCGCAAATCACTGCACTGCACTTTGAATTTAGCCTTTGCCTGGTCATCTTCTACACTGCATGTGTCAGCTGTATTGGCTTCAACACAACCCCCATCTACTCACAAGATCAAGCCCACTGCTGGCTTGTGACAAGGGAGACATGCAGCAGGAGGCAAGTTTCCAGCAATTCACTTGTTTGTCCCCCTCCCTCCCACTGATTGCAGTCTGACAATGAATATTAGATATGAGGGTCCCTCTCCTGGCCGCCATCACATCCCTAGTAGCTTTCCCATGGTGGCACAAGCTTCCAAAATGTGTGCTGTCCTCATCTGATACAAACATGCAGCACAGGGCTATGACTGAGACCATAGGTAGCACAGGGATACTGTGAGATAAAGAGACTGACACTCCCCTCCCCCCCCATACGCTACAATGATGGAGGCTCCTCTTTACTACTGTAACTAATCTGTCTGCTGCTACAGCACAGCAGACGACAGAGACACCTGCTACACATATGTAGTTTTTCCAGATCACTAGATGAAAAAGAATACGTGACAAATAGAGTAATGCAAAATAATCATTTTATTTAAAATAAGAAGCAGAAAACACAATCATCATCTAGACAAAACAATTCAGAGCATTGCAGCTCTGCCCGGCAGAGGACGAATAAGAGAAGTTAGTGGCAGTGATAGGGCTTTAACTGTCCAATGAATCAGCAGGCTCCATTGCCCCCCTCCCAAGAGGAACACACAGCACAGTGTCTGGGAATCCAGCCCGCACAGAGGTTTCACAGTGCCACCCATCTGTCCCCATAGGATGGCTGGGGATTCAGGAAGGAAAAGGGCCTCTCGATTAATCTTGCCAGAGGTGGACATCTCTCTAGTAAGCAGTTGGGAGAAGAAGTTGCCATTAGTCTGACCACAGTTAGAGAAAGGAGGAAGGGAGGCTACTACTAGCTTCCTACGACTAGTAGGAAGGGAGGCTACTACTAGCTCCCCCTGCCCTATGTGTATGGAGTAGGCATCTTCAAAGAAACATGCATTCTATGAACTGTAGCTATGTTTCTGACAAGATTTCACCAGTCAGTCCCTTTAACCTGTAACAAGGGAAGAGGTGAACTTGGGATACAGCTGATTCACATCAGCTGCTAAACGGGGGTAGAAAGGCAGTGCCTGATCTCAGATGTTCATTGGCCAAAAGGAAAGAAGAGAGGACAGCAAAGCTGACATGCAGTAGCAAACCTGGGATTCTAATTCAGCAAGTTTAGGCACCAATATTTTCATCCCAGAGCTCAATGAAACCTACCACTACATTTGGCACAGTTCATGTAGCGTGAATTGGTTTTGAAGTGGGCACTTCTGAAGTTATCGCTGAGCAAGTTCCCAGAAGCACTGAACCTTTGTGCCTGTAGCACTTGTTAGTGGGAGGAGCTAGTGCCAGTTTAGAAAGCAGTGTCTAGCCTGCTTAATAGGGGCTTAACCATATTCAGTCATTTCTAACACCTTTTGCAGAAGGATCAAGGGTGTTTTACAACCATTAATTCAAAGTAGCCTCACAACATCCCTGCAAGGTATGTATTATTGCCATTTTAGAGCTAGGACATCAAATACACAGAGAGGCTAAGCTATTTGGCCAAAGTCACACCGCATGAAAGTAGTGGACCTAAGAAGAAAACCCAGCAGTCCTGAGTAAGGCTGGCTGGAAAACAAGAATTCTGTTTCACAAAAAATGCTGAGGTGCACATTCCAGCAGGCTAGTCAGTCCCTTTTGCTCACTCTCGGCTGCTGAAGCTATTCCACTTTGTATAAATCATCAAATATTCAGCAGCTTAATGACTGGTGCTATAGGCATGTGGTTAGGGTACACACCTGGGATGCAGGAGACCCAGGTTCCAGTCCCTACTATCAGGCAGAGCTGGGACATGAACCTGGGTCTCCTCATCTCGGGTGAGCGCCTTGGCTATTCTGGGTCTGTCTCTCTGGTTTTAAGTAGAAACTCCATCCTAGACTTGAGGAACCTTCCCAACAAAGTTTTCATGAAACCCAATATACCTCTATGCAAAGTCAACCCGTTCCGAGGAGAAACATTTGAGTAGCTCTAGTTCAGAATTCCAGCCCTTGTACCTGGCGGCCTGAACAGGGCCATTGCTTCTCAGTTGAGGCAAGGGGTGGCTTTGTGGAAGTCAGCTGACATTACTTTTCCTACTGCTAGTTTCAAATGTTACCTTATAGACCATTCAATACGAGGAGACGGTGTCCATTTTAATTGACAGCTTTATTGTCACACCACTGATCTGTTCGTAGGCATGGAAAAGTGCTCTGCACTCTGGAGCGTCAGACTGTGCAATTGCTAGAAAAGGAGCAGCTTTCTTGGCAGTGGGAGGCAGGTTGGTTTCCCCATGACAGACTTCAAGGGCTCAGGCCCAAACTTCTTTCATACAGTAAAATATTAAGATGAGGCCCAGCTGTAACCATGCTGCTGAAGGCAATGGCTAGCCACCTCGGAGCGAGGCAATGGCCCAAACCACAGCCCCGAGAGCTTTATAATCCAGGTTAACCCTTGCCATTAGGAGGGGGGATACCCTTCTAATCCTGTAGCCACCACAGCCCCCTATCTTGTTCTAAGTGATAGCAGCTGCAGCCTGCTCCATTTTATGAAGATAACGTGCAGTATGCAGGCTCTGGGCAAGCTGCCAATGTGCCCCGAGCTAGGCAGACTACAGCATCCTCGGCCAGGGAATTTGGCTGTTTTGACACAAAACCATCTTCAGAGCTAAGCAGCCTTAAGGAAGAGTCCCCCTGCAGGAAAGACTGCAGCAGCTTTGAAGAGAAGTCTGCGCATTTGTGTTCTATTGCCACAAATGCACTCCTTGGATTTCCTGCTTAGGGATGCACTGATGAGCCACCTGCCTCACACCTCCAAACTCCCTCCCACTTCTGTTACATAAAAGTGACTGGCACAAAGGAGACTTGGAAACAAAGGTCTGTACTGCTGACCAACCAAGATAAGCAGGGCTCACTTTTACAACAGATTGGGCCATATCCTGAGATGGGAGAGGGAACACAAACAGTAAAGGACAAGTTAAAAACCAACATTCAGGGGGTCTACTTAATACACTGTATACAGAAAATTCACAGTTAAGGTTGCCAGTCTGCATTTTAATTCAGTCACTAGTGCAGTGATTCCCAAACTTTTTACCTCATGCCCCCTATACCCTGTCCACGCTCCCCCACTCTCCCCCCCACAGAGCCAGGAGCGGGGCTGCAGCTCTAAGAGAGGGGATGCGGACAATGGTAACGGGGCCAAGGCTGGGGCTACAGCTTGGGACGGGGGCAGACCCTCAGCCAGGGGTCGATCCTCAGCTGGGGGCAGAAGCCTTCAGCTGTGGCCGGGCGGGCAGCCAGGACCCCAGATGTGGGGCCAGCAACCGTGGTCGGGAGCATATCCCCGGGCCTGAGGCTGGCAGCCAGGATCCCGAGGCACAGGCCAGGAGCACAGCTGGGCAGCGCTCCCTCCCCGCCCCCTTTGGGGTTGGTCTGGGCCCCAGCCGCACCCCACAGAACTTTACTCCACACACACACACCCAGAGGGCGTGCCCCACAACTGAAGACCTCTGCACTAATGCCTAGGCATTGCGGCTTATATGAGAGAGAGTGCACTGCTCCTCTCTTTTCAGTTCCCCCTCCCAAACAGCAAAACTGAAATGAGGGTGCAAAGAGAAACAGTCCAATTAGCTGGCTCTTGTGTGCAGTGTTCTTTGTATCAGAGAAAGATGGTTATTCCCCCCTTTCCCCACAAGCACAGCCTCTAAGGCTATAGGAAAGCTTTAATGCACAGGCCTTGGTAAATTACTATCAACCATCCTAGTAGATTGCTTGGGGATGAGTCTTTATCTTGGCACAATACCACTGCAGCTGTGTGAACCCAAGCATCACCTGTTATTTTAAAACGTTTAAGACAAAATACCCCCCCCCCCCGCCCCCGTACTCTTTTACAGAGCCCAGAGCAAGTGCTACTAAGCTCCTAAATACATGACCTCAAAGAGACAGCTGCTTGCTGGGGCTGAATAAAGTCTGTAATTCAGTTATACAGTTTTCCCCCTACACCTAAGGTTCATGGGTAACTGTTGATAGATGGTGACTTTCAGTGGCTTCTACTATACAAGAAGCCACTCATCTCTTGTTCCCTCAAGCCCCAATGCTACATCCAAGTGCCAGTTAATCTTTTTATACTTAATATGGCAGATACCAAGCATAAGTACATTTGATCATTGCTGGTTTAGGTGTCACATCTTAGACTATCTGGGTTTAGTCAGAGTGTATGTAGATTAATATGACCACAAAAGGTGCTTCTCACAGGTAGCCATTTCAAGTCATTTGAAGTCACCTCCGAGTTCAGAGTACATAACAGAGTTAGTCTCCCTTCCAGCGCTCTGGTACAATATCCACCGGATGTTTGTGTAGAGCAAAGATGCCAAGATCCTCTCCTAGTTTCAGCATGTGCAGTACATGTAAACGTATGACAGTGTCAAAGCAGGGTAGGTTTCTGGATGTAGCTGCTGGTTTTAAAAGTCCTTTAAAAACAGGTATCAGACTGTTTTCCTTGCCAACTTCATGAACTGTAAGACATATGGCATGTCCTTGCCCAGAGCTGGGTTATTTTCTGATCATTTAGTGCACTTTTTTGAGGGTACAGAAGGGCACTAAGCATTGCGCAGTCATTTAGACTTGGGAGTTCCCCCCAGTAGTTAGCAAGGAGTCATCTTTAGTCAGCACGTGATGGAAGATAGGAGTTTGGATCAAAGTAGCAGTGAAGACTTGAGAAGGATCATAAGAGTAGATAGGAGCTGAGGGGGTAGAACAGAGCTGGCTGCTAACGGAGCTTCGAGTGGCAGCTGCCTCTAGACGGTTCTTGTTATCTCTCAGGGGTGAGCGCGGCTTCCGCAAGATTCCCTAATCCTGTCAAAAAAAGTACAACTGCCTGTCATGACTATAACCTTTCCTCCAGTGTCACAATGCAAGACAGCAGTATACTGCCTAAGCAAAGGACTAAGGGTTTTTTTTGTTTTTGTTTTTTTAATAAAGCTGCTGACGTGCTTGACAAGGCTTAGAAACAATTCTGCTTATATTGATGGTATTCTTCAACACAATTGCAGCTGAAACCCCAGCCCGCACTACAGCGTCATCTAGGAGCTGGCAGAGGTAACAAGCAAATCACGAGCTGCAACATAGAAAGGCCTGGAAGAGATCTGGGCAACAGAGAGTGGCTCTTGGACAAGGTGCTAACTTATTAGTCTTTTGTAATACACCTCTACCCCGATATAACACGACCTGATAGAACACGAATTCGGATATAAGGCGGTAAAGCAGTGCTCCGGGGGGGCAGAGCTGCACGCTCCAGCGGATAAAAGCAAGTTCAATATAGCACGGTTTCACCTATAAAACGCGGTAAGATTTTTTGGCTCCCGAGGATAGCATTATATTGAGGTAGAGGTATATATACCAAATATTAAAATTAAATGTTTTCACTGTAAGAGGCTGAAAAAATGCAGAAAGGATGGAGCTCTGCAATATAGTTTGCATTTCTAAGAGATCAGGAAACCAGGATCTGTGTTCATTAGCTTCTGCTGCTCATTCTCAGCCTGAAGTCAGAACTGGCTGCTAGAACTGAAACTGAGAGTATCATAAGAAGGGATTAGAACAGGGATTCTCAAACTGGGGGTCAGGATCCCTCAGAGGGTCGCAAGGTTATTATATGGGGGGGGTCGCAAGCTGTCAGCCTCCACCCCAAACCCCGCTTTGAATCCAGCATTTATAATGGTGTTAAACATATTAAAAAGTGTTTTTAATTTTTAAGGGGTGGGGGGTTGCACTCAGAGGCTTGCTATTTGAAAGTGGTTACCAGTACAAAAGTTTGAGAACCACTGGATTAGAACCTCAGCTGGGAAATAAGATGCTAGTTCAGTTAACTCCAAACATTTAAGGATAGTTTGGTGTTTTGACTCAACTCCATATGACTTGCCTACTACTCAAAGACAGGAGAAGTTGAGTGCTGTATCACTGAATGTTAGATAGCCATATATACCGAAAGACCAGACAGGCGCCTACACAGGCACATTATGCATGCATCTGGGAAGCGAGACTCCTCCAGCTGGGTCAGTACTACGTGCATCTTTCTGCTATTTCATCACAGAGCTTGCAACCACAAGACAGATTCAGAGCAACCCAAGGTCTGTGATGAATTAGGGGATGCATAAATGAATGTGAGGTGGTTGGTACAAGCAGCACTTTAGTGTGGTTAACTTGTACCTTTTACCCAAGGGAATCAGGGACAACTGCTCAGAAGCAGGATGGTTTCTAAATCCAGCATTTTGCCATAGCTTTTTAGTAGTAAATATCTCCCAAGTGCTTAACGTTTTCCGATCCTCCTTACCTTGGAGCCCATGGAGGGGAGAAAAGACCTTGTCCCAATAGATTCACACCAAGTGAATTCCGTTATCATTTATTTTAAGTGTCTCCCTCCACAAATCAGCTAAGATCTCAGGCTTGGGCACAGCTTCTTTTTTCTCCTTTTTTAAGCGTTTAAAGCAACAAGGCCTTAGAATGAAGTTTATAATCTGTTAATCCTTACCAAAATTGAATAGTAGGCAGAATTGAAGTAGTCCAGGCAACAGTGAAGTAGGAAAGACTAAGTATATAGAGTTGCTTGAAGCTTTTCAGTTTGGACACTCAGGTGATCAAGCCTTGTTTTCTGCTGGTTATTCCTCCCTTTGCCAATTTACCACACAATTATGCTCCTCAATGGGCACTGAATCTGATATTCCACTTTCCCCACAAAATGCCCCGCTACTCCCAAGTTCATCCCCAGCAATTGGAGCATTCCTTCTATATTAAAAAATGATTAGAAAAAAGTTATAAAAAACTGTTTATTAAATAATGTAAAATTTCTCCTTGGCACTTTCTTTTTTAAAGAGAAGATCTTAAGTTCCTGTTTGGAGCAGGGCAACGTAATTAGAATTGGGGAAGAAGGGAGAGGAGAGAGGACATCATCAGTGGCAAGCTGTTTCACAATCTAGCCAGCCCCCTCATCCTCCACCCCCCCGCATCCCATGCATGATGGAACAGCCTAACTTAACCCTGCCATCCCTGCATTAAAACGTCTTTAGTTTGGAAAAAGAAAGAGCTGTCACATCTGGTCACCTGGAGGAGCTGCGTTCTTTGCTCACACAGTCATCTTGAGAGGTAGTGTCACCGTTACCCATCATGCTGCAAGTCCTTCTCTTTTTCCGCCGATGCATCATCCCTTCGGTCTCAGAGCCAGAATCACACTAAGTACAGAGAAAGACAAAATGAATAAACAAATCAATGCAGGGAAATACAAACCTTCAGTTATTACTCAGAAGATCTGACAGTGAACCACACCTGTGCTAATAGTCACCAGAGAAGTTATCATGCATGTTCTTCCCCGAAGCATCACAATTTCTATACAAGAGAGCATGTTGCATGCCCTGCAACTTACTGCAATACACTTAGGCTAAGATTTACAGGTATTCTAATCTGGCACCCAAAGGCCCCTGATTTTCAGACTGAGTGCTCAGCACTTTCTGGAAAGTCAAGTCACTTAAGGTGTCTCAAGTTGGGCAACCAAAATTACTAGTCACATTTTAAAAAAATCTTGGCCCTAACTCTGTGGCCTTGTTCCCCATCTACAAAAAATAGAAAGTAAAACTATCCTTATAAGGGTAGATAGAAATTTGTAAAGTGAATAAAGAGCCTCAGGTGAAAGGTGCTGTGCAAGTACTAAACTAGTCAAATTTTCTCAAAGGCTGTAAAGGTTGGTGGGAACTCAAACTCACCCTCCCTCCCACTAAGAATTTTTGGATGAGAATCTCTCATTCAGGTTCCTCTGAACACCTTAAAGAATTAGTTATGCAATTTAATAAGAGTCAGTTAATAGATATTACTACTGAGTGGCAAAAGAAGAAAGTTTGAAGGATGGGAAAGAAAATGAGAAGAATGTTTCCAGGTGTCAGAACGTGAACACTGTATGACCGGAGAAAGGAGGCAGGGTCTACACAAGTCCCTACTCACGGAAGTGACAAGGTCTCAAAGAAGTTGGGAGTATATCCATGCAACTTAAAAGAAAGGGAAGAAGATCTGCAAGGAGCTGGATGCCAAAACAAATGGGAAGCCAGTGGAGCCATTAGAAGATGGTGACAGAAGCAGCGCGAGGTATATTAAGCATAAAAAGATGGATTCTGGGGAGCACAGAGAATCAGGAATGCCTCAAAGCCAAGTTTGTTTTGGCAAGAGGAGTGGGCCAACCCTCACAGAAGACTAAAACTCTCACCAAGATCCCCACTGGTCCAGTCCTTTGCTTTATATTTGCACACCATTAGCTTCTCTGAAGTTTAGGATTTAACTTTGGAGTCTAACGTTTATTCAACTGTTACCTTCAAACCCACTAGAGAGTTGTGAGTCAGGGAGATTGTATGTATTTTTAGAAAAGAAACAGGCAAGGCTCCTTCGACAACTGGTTTAAAAGGGTAGCATAGTCATGGGATAAGGGTCATCTGCAGTGTCAAATCCTTACCTCTGAATCAGAGTCCGAGGAGCTGGAGCTAGAGGAACTGGAGGAATCACTGGAACTATCAGAAGCAATACCTGTCGATTCTTGTAGATCAACTGAATCAGCCAACACTGCCAGGTCAGGATGCTCTTGTTTTAGGATCCTAAACACAACCATCATGATTAGCAATTAGAACACAATGAGAAACAAAAGATTGTCCTTGCTTTTATGGGTTTGAATTTACTCTAGCATGGTTTTAATTTACACTAGCATACACCACAAAATCTGTCCACTGCCACGATAATACAAGAGCAACAGATAATGATTTGCTAGCAAGGTACATCACGTAGCATTGTGCAACTGCCTGCACTCTAGCTTTGATGGGTTTTTATATAGTTTCCATAGTTATTTTACCTCAATTTAATATTCTAACACCGAACATCAGAGTAGAGGACATTAACAAGATTTTGATATCAATAAAGGTCCTCCTGAAGGGAGAATGGAATTAGTAGTGATAACTGAGTTGCCTATTTTTTTATTTGAAGTAGTTAGAAGTAAACTGCGCTTATATTCAGAGGCTACTGGGTGAGAAAAATACCTTGAATTTAAAGGTTTCCATAAGATGCTAGATCTGGACAATAGACACCTCTAGAAATCAATAAGGCATATGAAGCCTTTAATTCCTAATTTACATGGATAAACATGAGCCACCTCAGTAGTGACCTAAAGTTGTTGCTACCTGATGGCTAGTTAGCAGAATCTCAGCTCCTACCACTACAGCCTTGTCCATGTTACAAGAACCACATCACAATTAGCCTTATTGGTGGTGGTCTCTGCAGAACCAGAGAGTGAATGGGAAGGGAGAATAAGATACTCTCACCATAGTAGTTATCTCTGCAGATCAGGGGAAAGATACATCCTTTCCAGGGGATAGTGGACTTCCATCTCCAAGGCAAATAACAGGACTCCCATCTCCATGCCCGTTAACATAAATCCTTTCACCAGTACTAAATTCCCCTTAAATGCTTAGAGCAGCAACACCCAGCATATTGGATCACGTACCACCTTCTTAAAAAATTGTGAAGTAACTGATGGAACATCAAACTCACGCAGCACCAGTGGAACATGTACCATACTTTGGCAATCCCTGACTTAGAGCATTAGTTTACTAACTTACTGCCTCTACATTTTATCATTCTTAGCAAAGAATTTTCAGATTGCATCGTCTAAGTTTTATGCATGTCACTTGAACTCATCAAGTCAGCTCCACGAGAGGTGAAATCCAGATCAGATCCTTCCCCAAACAGCAAGACTAAGCTACCAACTCCAGGGGAGGGAGCCAAGAAATGTTGCTGTAAAAAGCAGGACATAGTTTAGAAAACATGTCTTTAAAATGACTCAATGTGTTTTTCCCCCAAGAACGTTGTACGCAAGTATATACTATTAGTGTTATTCCAGCTGCATGTCTTGCTTTGAAAGAAAGTGTTTGGACTATCCCTTCAACTGCCTGGAAATTAGAAATAGGAACAGAATTTACTGCACCGTTACCTGTACCACTTCCTTGATAATTTTGGCCTCCCTCTTACTGTCTTGTGCCATACCACAGGGAAGTTGGTACAGCTGGCAAAGTTCTGTGTGATGGCAATGGTTGTATCGAGATTGAGAACTACGTGCCACCAGCCACCTACAAAATGCAATGCAAGAGCAACTTTTAAACACACTTTTTTATATTGTTTATCTAAAGTATTGTAGATACATCTCTCTAAGGTACTTGTATGGCCCCTATCACCACAGTATCTGAGCACCTCACAATCTCTAATGCATTTTCTCTCAATACCCCAGTGCTGTTATTTTACAGACGGGAAACTGATGCACCAAGAGACTAAGTGGCTTACCTAAAGCCACACATGATGTGTGTGGCAAAGCAGGGAGAATCAAGTTCAGTTCCCAAGTCCCAGGCAAGGGCCCTAACCACTGAAATATCCTTCCTCAGCAGATGGAATCAGCAATAGCTCATAGAGCCCACATTAAGAGGTGGAGTTGCATGTATATTAAGACTGGTCTGTGGTTATGAATTTATGTGTGTGTGTGTGTATATTATAAAGTTATAACCAAAGTTGTACACATCTCATGACAATCAAGTTCAGAACACTACAAGCCTCCATAAAAGGCTTTACGGATACACTTTTATAGTACAATATACAATCAGTTGGTTCAACTGCTCATTTTAGGGATTTAAAGCATCTATTCTTCTTTTGAGTTTCTGGACCCGGATCATCACACCTTCCTACCAGGAAGTCCCTCCACTCACACTCCAACATCTTCCCCATATGATGATCAAGTACAGAAGACTGCCTGCAGGCTTTTTCCTAGCTCTCTTATTCCAGAATTTCCCCCATACATAAGCCCCTATTGGAAAGCTGTAATCCTTTGACTCAGTGCAGTATTCTTCAAGTTCAGTGACAGAACTTTCCAGCACACTATAAGTTAAATCTTCATTTTTGGTTAAGTGGTATTTCTGAGTATCTGGCTACTGACAGCTTGCTTAACTGCAAATGCCACTGTGACCCAAGCTGCACAAAGGCCCAAGGTCTAACTGCAGATCAATTTTCACCCTCAAAGGAGTTTTTAGCTTGAAGAATTTCACTATTTTTTTTTTTTAATAGAAATGTTTAAAGTTGCTTTTTTCCATAAAAGGGTAAAATTAGAGAGGTTCATATGGTCATGTTGTAATCCCATAAAAAAATAAAGCCAGGATTCATAATGGAAATTGATAAGGCTCCAAAGCCTTTTTAACTGAAGACATAATAAAAAGGCACTAAGTGCCAAGATTATTACAAGGCACTTTGCAAACATGAAATCATCATCCCCATTTTACAGAGAAGTAAACAGGCACAGAGGGGAGATAAAGGATTTGCTCAAGCTCACATAGCAGGTCAGGGACAAATAAGAATAGAATTCAGGTGTCAAACTCCCCTGCTCTATCCAACAGTGGTGCTCCTTCCCCTCCCAATTAAAGGAGGTGTAAGTGTGCATCAATTTCATAGAAATGCTATGCCCTTTTAATAGAGACACTTTTAGAAGCTATGGCATAATCTTGCATTTGAAATTAAAGTGGTGGAAAAAAGAAGATGGATGGGGTCTGTCTGCATTTTTGCATGACTTTTTCCTCACAAATCCTGTCATTTATTACACTGTCAGTAACCCAAGAAAACAGAGAATGAGAGAAAGTTATTGGTCTTCAAAGGCCTCTATTCTTCCATGCTTTGATTACTTCCTCACTGTATAGTTTAGTTCAGGATCATTTTCCCAAGCACACATGTCCTGCTTGTTATGCCATCAGTCCCCTGTAACAGGGGAACATACATGGCATTTATGTTTTGGATATTCAAAGGGCAACATAAAAATGGTTTTAAACAGTGTCCTACAGTGTACAGAATTGGAAAATGGAGGACCATGTAAACAAGTGTGGATACTTTTTCAACAAGGATACATCTAAATACGTGTTCTCCCATACTACTACAGATTTCCATTGGAGTCAGCCACACATACCTGGTACAAAGACGGTCTCGCCTGGTTTCTGCACAATTTCCAGGGGTTTGAATTCAGGAGGCCAGGTGGGGAGCTGCGTCCTAGGGTATATGATACTGAACCAAGTGATCGCCTCATCCTGCTGGTTCCCTCCTTCTTCCCGTGTCACTTTGATCAACTCTCTGGGAGTGCTGGTAGGGAAGAGGCACCAGCGCTTATGTCCATGGACTAAGGCATTCCAAGCACTGGTTCCCAGAGGATCAATATGAATTCCTGTTCCTGATCGAGGTGGGCCCATTACAAACCATCTGCACGGGGAGGGGGGAAGAGAGAACCAAACATCCAGGTGCATTACAAGAGATAATTACTTTCTTCTATGAACTTTCCATTAAGCAAGCATGTTTCCCTTCCATTTCTACCACAGCTTGAAATTAACATGGCTCTTTATATTTTTCTTTGTTTGGGTACTAGAAGCAGAGTTGGCAGCAAAGCATTGACTATAGGGACTGTTAGTTTAATACTGCAGCAAAAAGCGCATAACATTTTTGCCTACGACCTATATAAATAATGGCAATTGTTTTCTTAGTTTCTTGGAGCAAGGGTTTGTTTGTTTATATTACAATAAAAATTGTTTAGAAACCAGAAACTGTTCCTCAGTAGATGATGATTACATCTGTTTTAAGGACCTAAACCACCTGGTGTATAAAATGGTAATTGTGTTTTTCTAAGCTTTTTCCTGGTTGTGAGTAGCATCTATAGATGTGCTGTTCTACAATTCTTGTTCCAATGAGGAATAAACAAAAAACATCTTCAGATAAGGGTTAAGAAGATGAAGTTAAGACAGCTCCCATCACCCACACACTGTTCACTTGTGACTTTCTATTCACCATTGCATCATTTACCTGGTCATAGTTAATTCCCCAATAGTCTCGTTGGGAAGATATGCAAGTCATTTTTCTCCATGCAGAGAACTACTGCTTCGAAGGCTTAATGTTACACCCATCCTTAGTGATCTCAATTGGTCTGGGACAGGATATGAAAATGTACACAAGATACCATACTAGATACTGTTATCTTAAGTGGGTTTAATCACTAATAGATGTCCACAACAGAAGGAAATAAATGCAGGTTTATATGGGCAGAAGAGAGATTATGAATTAAGCACTCAAACAAGGGAATTGTGAGTCCTATTTCAATAAGATGCTTTGAGAACATCAATTATGACCAGGTGACAGTGCTGGAAATGGCAAATACCCCCAACACAAGAACTGTTCACTTCCCTGAGCTACATAGTTGGATCGATGTTAACTTTGTAGTGCAGGCCAGTCCAAATGTGTGGGGAGCATCTAAATTAGCTTTCATAAAAACCTTCACTACTTTGAGACAATTACGATTAATTGATAGGCAGTTAAAGTAAAAACTCTAGTGTAGAAAAGCCTTTAGGTAGAGCTTGTATGAAATATGGAGCTAACATGAACTAGCTAAGTCTAACCTAAACCTGACACTTTCCTAGGGCTGGTCTACATTGGAAACTTACGTCCACAACCCTGAGACACACAGTTATGTCGACCTAACCCCTGGTGTAGACAGCACTAGGGTGATGGAAGAATTCTTCCATCAACCTACCTACCACCTCTCAGGGGAGGGTGGATTACCTATGCAAACAGATACTGTCTACACTGAAGAGCTACAACAGCACTGCTGCTGTACAGTTTTAGCCCTAATCTAGACATGACCTAAAATACTGCTTGCTTTAGCAGGGCTGGACTTAAGCACAACCAAAGTCTCATTGAAGGCCTAATAGTAAACTTGAGCCCAGTAACATAATTTGAAAATTCTAAGGCACTTTACAGCCACACAACATGGCTCTGGGGTAGGCATTATTCTCATTTTACAGATGAGGAAACTAAGGCACGGAGCAACTTGTCTAAAGTCACATAGCAAGTCTGTACCAACAGCTGTTAACTCAGAGTAAGTTCTCCTGAGTTCTGTTTTCTCCTCTATTCCATATTTGCATGATAATTTGAGATATTTATAATCAAAGTAAATTTAGTTTGCTTGTGAGCAACTGACAGAAGAAACTGGAATCTACATCCCAACGCCACCTCATGGATACTGTACCTATAAGGTGGTCTGCGCTTCTCTCCTGCATATTGGAATAGGTCATCGGTGAAGAACTTGGGCACTTTGTAGTCTTCCAGGAGTTTCCTGCGCTTAGGGTGCTCTCCATAGCTGCTGTCGAAGATGTAGAGGGGGCTGTCATCACGTGTGGTCTCCATATACTCTATGTAATATTTCATCTTCATCTTCACAGAGTACCCATCATTGTCCTCACCACACTTGAACTTCTGGTTCCTGTACTTGCGCTTCAGGCGTTCTAGAGTCCACTTCTCTTGGGCAGACCAGCCCATCTGAGCATTCAACAGAACTACAGGCTTATAAGGCTTTTCATAACGCTCAACAAATTCTTCCACCGATAAATGGAGTGCATCTGCCCTTTCCACATTATCCTGTAAAAATCAGAGAACAGTTGGGAAAAAATAACTGTAATGTACCACAAACCATCTTAATCACCACAGGCCAAGTTTCTAAAGGTTGGTGCCTAAAATGATGTCTACACTATAGCTGTAGTACCATAGTGTAGACATTTCCTACTGTGACAGAACAGGTTTTTCCATTGCTGTAGATAATCCAACCCCCCAAGCAGCAGTAGCTAGAGTGACGGAAGCATTCTTCCATTGACCTAGTTGCGTCTACACAGAGGTTAAATTGGCATAACTACAGCACTCTGAGGTATGAATTCTTCATATCCCTGAGTGCTGTAGCTATGTCGACCTAACTTGTAAGTGTAGGCCAGGCTTAAGCTGCATCTGGTAAATTTACGTTGGCAAGCCCTACACTTGCATTCAAATCTAGAGGATATGGAGACATTACACAGAGTGCATGCAATTTTAGCCTTCCCCTGCACAATACTGCAGTGTCAGACCCCAACTGTAATAAGTCTTTGTCCCTGCTCCTACACACCTCACCAACATCATGAGAAACATGAGCATATTTAAATTTTGCTTTATGCTCTTCACTGTAGACGTGACCCAAGATCCACTAGGGGTAAGAAAATCCATAGCCTGAAGCCTGGCAAACAGTCCCCCTTGCACAGCATTTTACTCTGCTATTTGTGATGTGAGAATTCTATTTCTTCCTCCCCCTGATACCATGGGGAAGGGATTTAGAAACTACCTTTGAATTAAGTAGGCATGTCTGTATTAAGTAAAAATACACACCACTATAGAATCCAGAGGTTTTCCCAAGTCCCTTGTCAATCCTGTTTTTATTATTTTGTTTTTTATTATCCATCCTCTGATTCACCCCATCCTGTCTTCCTCAGACATTTCTATGCATCTCCCAGACTCTTCTTTCAGGTCACCTAGTTAAATATTGTAGGACCAACAATCACCCACCACTAGGACAGTTAACCAAATGACAATAGCTTTTTTCCATTTCCAAACATTTTCCTTTCCTTTAAGCCCACATACTGCCCATTATCTACAGCTCCTGCCCCTTCCCCCCACTCATACTCCAGCATCAAAAACGTGCTTGACGAGCTTCCGGGAAGGGGAGCGCTCCACCAGACCTGAATCCTAGGAGTCACACTCAAGGAAGAGCAGCACGAGGCACTCCCTCCCTCTCTCAAGGAAGGAGGAAGCTACTTCTAGTAAGAAGGCAATGCGATGCATGCCAACCCTTTCCCATGATCTGGCCAGTCCCTTGCTCTCCCGCAGCTTGTACGATACCCAGTTTAGACTGAAGCTCTTTTGGCCAGACCCTGGCAATTTCTTAGCTGCCTTGGGGTGAAGTACTAGCAGCACCCCTGGCTATAAATAATTTGCTGGCTTCATAGGACTAGGCCACGGGTCCGGCGCAACACTACACTGCTCTCCCAAGCCAGCCTCCTGCCTTAGGGAACCACAGAGCCGCCTGTCCCCTCCCCACTCCTCTTCATATCTGGGGTAGTGGGGGAGGGGTGGGGGAAGTCTCCCAGCTTCCCCTCTGCGAGCTCCCACACACACCTTGGATGGATGCTCTAGGGACGCGCCAACCCCCTTCCCTGGGTGCCTCTTCTTCCTGGGGCATCTCGGGGGGCTCCACCGTTCCCTCACCAGAGACCCTAGGCTCTGTACCCCAGGATCCGAGTTCAGCCTGGAAATCCCCTTGCCAAGGAACCGACCCCCCCTGGCCAGCCCGCACCGTAAAGCCCCCTCCCCTTGGAGCTCAAGTCTGGAACGAGGCGTCCCCCTCCCGGTCGCCCCCCGTGCACCTCCCCAGGCTCGGGTGTGGCAGGAGCCGATCCCCGGGCTCCCCCCAGCCCGGTCCGCACCGTGCAGGCCGCCGGGCTCAGCGGGAAGGTCTCGCAGTAGTTGTGCCGGGTCCAGTCCAGCGAGTCCTTCAGCTCGGGCCGGGCGCTGCGCTTCGCCTCCCGGATCCGCTTCTTGCTCTTGTGATTCATGCTCGGCGACCCGGGGCCGGGGCCCGCCACCTCCTCCGCTCCCGGACGGGCCCCGACAGCCGCCTCCTCCGCTCCAGGCCCCAGGACCCGCTGCTGTTGCCGCCGGCACCACTAGGGAATCCCGGCCCCGTCGCCGGCTCGGCTCCCAACCAGGGCCGCCCGCCACTCCGCCAAACCCGCGGCCTGGAGGCTTCGAGAAATTTCACCCCTGCCGCTACCTCTACCTCAGCCAGACCGGAGCCCCGCCCACGAGCGCCGCGGCGCGATTCTATTGGTCATTGCCTTCCCTTCCGCCACGCGCCCCTGCCCATCCCCAGCTATGATTGGCCGCGCCGGACCCGGAGAGGTGGGGTCTTTGCCGCCATCTTGGGAAGGAAACGTCAGCGAGAGGGAGGGAGGTACCTAGGGCTGAGCAGGGCAGCTCCATGCTCCACCTACCCTCCTTTCTTGTGCTTCTCTTCTCCAGGTTCCCCCTCGCTGCGCTTTGTCTCTGCGCTCCTTGATTTCCCTCCCTTCTTCTTTCCACCCTCCTCCACTTCCACCAGCCCATTGTCTTTTCAGACACTTAAATGTACTGAGCAGCACCCTCAGTCCCTTTCCTCTGGCTCCTAGGGGAGCTAAGGTGGCTCAGTTTGTCATGCGTTGGGGCTCTGAAAGGTTAAAAGGGGGGGGGGGGGGTCTGCAGCCACTGGAATCACCACACTGCCAGATTAGCTTTTACCTTTTGTAGCAACTGTTCAAATGGGTTTGTGGGTTTTTTGTCTATTGTATTGTTTTCATTGGTTCAATGACACACAACACGGTATTTTCAGTGTTTATATTTTGTGGGTCTTAATTGAAAACAAGTCAGAAACTGTAAAAAAAACAACAACCAACCTTTTTCAACAAGCAGCTTGTTTCATCATGTTTATCATCCCAATAAGAACAATATTTATTTGTGCAAAGCTCCCAAACACTGGGTTTTTTGGAAATTGAGACTTCTAATAAGATGGAATGATGGAAACCAGGGTAGATCCTGAGATCATGGCTTGCAGGAGGGAAATCCAGACAGTTCCATTTAACAAATTTCAAGAGATAGTTTTAAATCCCACTAAATGGAAATACATTGAGTTAATTTAGGGCAAAATTGTACAGTGTTAAAACACTGCACTGGTAAAACTCCCATTGAAGTCAGCATGAGTTTTAAGAAGTGAGGTTTTTACTCACGAAAGCTTATGCCCAAATAAATCTGTTAGTCTTTAAGGTGCCACCAGACTCCTTGTTGTTTTTGTTTTTATGAGTTTGAATGACAGCAAGAAAAGGCTGTCTTCCATATGATTCCACTAGGATCAGCAGTTTTCAACCTTTCCCATTTTGTGATCCCACATTACAAGAGAAAAAGTTTCCTGGTTCTTTCTCTCACCTACTCATGAAGAAAGGGAGGGTGGCTATGACCCTCAGCTTGAGCCACCATTTCTTAAATAAACCTAATTTAAGGCTTGAGCCTACAGATTTGCTCACTGGAGTAAAAGACTTCCCACATGATTGAGTGTCACAGGATCAAACTCCTTAATTATTGTAACTTCCCACAAACTGAGACAGTAACTCTTCAGGGCATGTATTTGGCTTGGGAAGAGATTGTCATACACTAATAGCTCATTTCACCTCTCTACAGTGCCTAGAAAAAATTATGCAATAATCTTTGGGTCAAATCCTGCATTCCCTATATCTGCAAATCTCCTATTGACTTCAAAGGGAGCAGGATCAAAACTCAGAAGGTTTAGTCTGGAGTAAGAAGCAACAGAGGGTCCTGTGGCGCCTTTAAGACTAACAGAAGTATTGGGAGCATAAGCTTTCGTGGGTAAGAACCTCAGAAGTGGTTCTGAGGTTCTTACCCAGGAAAGCTTATGCTCCCAATACTTCTGTTAGTCTTAAAGGTGCCACAGGACCCTCTGTTGCTTTTTACAGATTCAGACTAACAGGGCTACCCCTCTGATACTAGTCTGGAGTGGGAGTACAGGATTTGGCCTTCAAATGCCCACTGCAATTTAAGTCTTTGCTGTTTTCATAAGGGAAGGAGGGGATGGTGTGGGCCTGGATACTACCCCAGAAATTTGCTGCGCTTTATTCCCCTGCAAGCAGAAGGTGATGTTATCGGGATTATCCCAATATTAGGGTCTTTGTCTTATATGGGCAACTATACCTCCCCCCCAAAATCCCAATTTGTCACACTTGCTGTTGGTGACCCTAACTTCAGAGTCACGCTGCAACAGCAGACTCAGAGCACGTGCGCTGCTGCCGGGGAGGAGCTAGGAGACTGCGGGAAGGGATTAAGGGAAGGAAGGGGGCGGACCTTTGTGCCATTTTATCTTCCCGGGTCTCAGACCCTCTCAGCCAGCTACCGATGGTTGGACCTTGACAAGACCCTGCCTTAAACGTTCTTGCCTGCGATTGGTCTGCTTTGGTGTCAGTCAGCTCATGGGGGAAGTCAGCACAGGGGAAGAGGTGCGTGTTATCGGAGCAGCAGACGCCGTCGCCACTAGAGAAGTGGTTCCAATGTGCGATGAGGGTCCGCGGTTCAGTGTCAAGGAGTACAGGTTTGTGGAAGAGCAGGACGAGCAAGAAAGAGAAGAGCCGAGGCCAGAGCTGGTGGTGCTGATTCCTGAGGTGCTGATACATTTACACATGTAGCCCTTCAGTTCGTTATGAAGCCTGATTTCCTTCCTCCCCTAATCGGGGAGCAGGGGCCAGGAACGCTGAGCTATGTGGGGATGGAAAAGAGGGGCAGGATTTTTTTAAATATATAACAACAAAAAGGCCTAGATTTTGTATTCTTTCCCTGGATTTCTTTGTATCATTTCTTCTTATCTAGTCCAATACATTCAGACCCACAATATGCCCCCGTATAGCAGAAATCACTGTATGTACAGCACCTTCTTAGCATAAGGAGGCTCCAACCTAAATTGGGGCGTCTGGGCATTACTGGAAAAAATAAAGTGGGGGATGGGGACAGGACCTTCTAGGAAAGTTGAAAGTAAATTTTACAAATTGGCTCATAAGTGCACGTGTAGCTCTAGCACAGAATTCACTATTCTACTTTGTTGGATGCTTAAAGATGAAGTAGTAACACATTTATGGAATGTAATGATCAAATAGTGGTTTTATTTTGAATTTCTACATTCATTAAATTTGAACAAATAGTTTCTAACTCCTGCAAAAATTTGAATTGATTGAAAATATATTTTTTTAAATGGTAAAAATGTTATTTGTGAGAATGCATTAAGAAAACTAAAATAAGAAACCTATTTAGTGCTCACTTGTTTAGAAGCCCTGCAAGTGAGCTGCCTTTTTGACAGTAAGTGCCTGAGGCCCTATCTATACAACTCAAATTTAGCTGTTGCTGAAATGCAGCATATAACCTGTTTGCTCTGACCTGTGTAGACTCCTCCAAGCCATGTAATAAATAGGCTAAAACCCATTATTCAATCCCAGATAAACAATCATTGGTAAAACAACGAGGAGTCCGGTGGCACCTTAAAGACTAACCAATTTATTTGGGTATAAGCTTTGAAGAAGTGGGTTTTTTATCCACGAAAGCTTATGCAGAAATAAATTGGTTAGTCTTTAAGGTGCCACCGGACTCCTGGTTGTTTTTGTGTATACAGACTAACACGGCTACCCCTCTGATACTTGGAATCATTGGTAAACTCATTTCTTTTGACTGTGTAGACACAGAGGGCCTTCATTTTTAAATTGTGAAGAACTGATATAGATAATTGGGTCTAAAATGCACTGAAATCACCATATCTAGGCACAAATTGACTTTAACAGGAATTTTGCCTGAGTAAAGACTGCAGGAGAGATCTTTCACCAAGGAAAAATGGGATGAAATCAAGAAAAAGTAAATCTAGGCTAAATTTCAGAATAAAAATTTAACAAAGATTCCCTTTGATCCTAAATTCCTTACTAATGTGTGCCTACCTATGCTCTTTTGCTGCAATAGGACTACTTAGCTGAGTGAAAATTCCAGAACCAGACCATTAGATTGTGGAATAATATCCCAAAACAAGATGATAGAAGTGTCATTGTTTGATGTATTTCAAACTTGCACTGGTAAAGCACAAGACTGCATGCTTAAATCTTTACTAGTCTAGAAAAGTTAACCAGGAGGGTGAGGCAAGAGTCTTTGCTAATCAAGTGGGAAAGCTCTAGCCATGTGGAAAATAACTTAATTGTAGGGATGTACAATTTGTTTGAATTACATATGAGCAGAAAATAACAGTAGGTCAATTGAAGTAGGTATAGCTCAGGATCAGGCTCAAAATGAGTGACCAAAGCACAACTAGAGTAAAAATGCACTAATGTAATATTTTTCTGCCTCTTTCAAAGTGTTTTATGGTGCTGCCAAAGATCATAGAAGGGGCTTATTGTTTCAGGTCCTGGATTCCCAATATGGCATGTACGTTTGGCCCTGTGCTGTGGTTCTTGCTCAGTACCTATGGTTTCACAGAAGAATGCTACCTGGCAAGAGAATTTTGGAGGTAAAAGTAGTCTTGAAAGATTTTTTTGATCATACAAACTTACCTTTAAAAAAAAACTAGTAGGCTCATGGTTACTTGTCTTAACTCTCAATCAGTTTTAATTTTGATTTTTTTTTTTTTTATTTAGGTAAGCTGCAGGATGCTTTTTTCCTATTTCTGCTTCAGTATTAATATAATTCTAAATGATCCTACTTCGTGATCTGCCTTTTGGCATTTATTTTCTGTTCTGCCCATGTGTCTTAAAAAGGTCTAACCTTTGATCCAATTAATGTCAAAAAATTACTGTGGTAACTTTTTTGTGGTTGGAGATTCATGAAACAGTTTGCAAGTTCTTTTGGTCAAACATTAGAAAAATGCCCAAATACTCAAAGGAGTGATATAGTAAAACCATAATTAAAGCAGATATTTTTGCAGGCTGATTTATGGAAGCACCAGTTAGGAGCCATCGAAGGGGCTTCCTGTTAAATATAAGTTTTGCTCATCTATGAACTGCAGGATTTATCTTTGTGAATAACATGTTTAAGCATGTAGGATTCCACCCACTTCACTATATTTACAAGAACAGAAACAAGTAAGATTCATGACATTCTTAAATTTGTATCTGTGGTGTACCACTGCTGCTACAGATCAAATACAAATGTCTTTTCTCCTGAGCAAGGGCAGTTCAGAGGTGAACATGTAGTTTTAAAGTTACCATGAATTCAACTAAAGAATGGCATCATTAAACACTTTGAGGCAAGATACAGAATATACTCCCCCGTCCTTCAGTTATCCTTTGCATTAAATATAATTGATGAATGAGATTAAAGTCTTTTATTTTGTTTAGATTGGAGCAGGCATGAGCCTACCTGGTATAGTAGCTGCTAAATGTGGGGCCGAAGTGATACTGTCAGATACTGAAGAACTGCCTCAGTGCTTGAAGAACTGTGAGCGAAGCTGTCAGATAAATAACCTTCTAGGGGTACACATTATAGGACTTACCTGGGGCCAAATATCTCCCAATCTGCTCTCTCTGCCTCAAGTAGACATTATTCTGGCCTCTGATGTATTTTTTGAACCAGAAGGTTAGTGACTACTTATAAGCAAATAAAATGTTATGAATGTATATAACAATAAGCTAGAGAAAGTAAAGAAGTAAGTGATGGTAGTATTTAATTTAGTCATGGCAGTGTCGCCAACTCCACCTAGCAGGAAGTCACTAGACACACCCTGAAAAGTTGGTAGATGTAGCTGTTTTAAACACTCAAAAGGTGTCAAAACTGTAACCAAACAAGATTTCCAGACTTCAACCAAGGCTTAGGGCTTGTCTACAGTGGCAATGCTCTCCCAGCGCTCTAAGAAACCCCACCTCAATGAGGGGTGTAGCTCTCAGTATTGGGGCACTGTTTACACTGGCACTTTACTGTGCTGCAACATGTGCTCAGGGGGGTGTTTTTCCACACTTGAGTGAGGAAGTTGCAGCACTGTTAATTGCCAATATAGACAAGCCCTTAGTATACACACACAGGCACATATGTCACAAAATCATTCACAAGCAGCTCAATAGCGTTAATAAAATCCATTCCATGCTGCTCTTACTATATACTATTGCACACCAGAAGCAATAATAGTACACTATCCTCCTCAGGAGGGTGCCCTCTGCTCATTGGGAAGGAAACCCCAGCCTTCTGTTCACTGGGAAGGGCACACTGCAGCCCAGGCTGGCTGGGGTTGATTAATTGCAGCTGAACCACCCTTTCTTGCCAGCATTGATTTGAACAGACAGGCTAGTGAAAGGGAGAGGCCAGACCCAGGGGGAAAAGGGGCATTCATCTGACCTGAACTCACTGCTGCAGGGAGCCAAGAAAGTAGATTTTAAAACAAAAATCCACTAGCTGGACCCCCTCTCCCCCCACACACTTTCAGGGTTTAACTTCTGGAAACAGCTGGGCAGCTAAGCCAGGGAAAGGAGTAAAGGGCAGCTGAAAGCAAGATAGCCCCACCTTTGATCGAGGAGTAAGGGCTTCACTCCTGGAGGCACAGTGCCCCACTGGGGCACATGGCCCTGTCTCATCCCATCTTCCAAGAAGCCCTGGAATAAGATTCATTCTGATGACATGCTCAATTAAGACAATGACACTGACTTGGTGTGCAACAGAATGTAGTGAGCCTGAAATGGATTTCATTAACACTGAGCTACTTATGAATGATTGACTATAGATATTGGTGACTTTTCTCTGAATGTCACTAATTTGCAGTGAAAGTTGCTAGATTTGGCACTGGTCACTTTGACATATTTTCTTGCTAGGGAAACCAAAATCACTAAATCTAGTGACAAAGTTGCTAAGTTGGCAACATAGTATTTCAGAGGGAAGCAAAAAATTGTGACTGGCACCAAGAAAACATTCCCTAATCAACTGCAAATTAATGCATGCTTGAAGAAAGTCACAGCTGGGTGTTTGACTTTAATAGTTCTGTGGGAACAAAACTCGTATTGTTATAGGTTCCATGAAAATAGATGAATATTAGAACAAACATGGTCAAAAAAAGCAAACAAAATATAAAGGGGATGAAAATACTGAAAGTTAATAGCTAACTTTAAAGCTAGGAGCAATGGTGTTAATTTTTACTTAGGACAACTGTTGTGTTTAAGACTTACTGAAGAACTATGCTCCAACCATAGGTCTTAGACAATTGTAGCTTTCTGAAGTTATTCTAATCATTAGTGCATTGTTTGCCAAGGCATATTTCAACATGCACATAACCAGCTCAAATTGTTTATTTAAAATCTATATGCAGATTTTGAAGATGTTATAACTACAGTGTACTTCTTGATGAAAAGGAACCCAGATGCTCAGTTCTGGACTACATATCAGGTCCGAAGGTAATTTCAGGAGAAACTAACTTGTGTGCATTTTGTCTTGAGGCTCCAAAGTCAACAGATGCAAAGGGCAGAGTTTTGATAAACAAGGCCCTAAACCAGTCAACCGAATAAGATAGAAACATATGGGTAGCTGTGTATTTAAGCTTTTTGTATTTTAAGTTTGTCACTCTTCTATAGTTACTGTGCTTGTTCATGCACAGTAGTTTAATAACAGAAAAGCACTGAACTGAGATTGTACTTTTATCAAAACAATCCATCTGACATTTTTCCTTCAGTTCTGACTGGTCTATTGAAGCTTTGCTGTACAAATGGAAGTTGAAGAATATCCACGTTCCCTTACAGTCTTTTAATGCTGACAAGGAACAGTTGGCTACCTCTCCTCTCCCAGGAAGACACACCATTGAAATGATGATCATCTCACTAGCAGGAGCAAGCTACACTTCAGTTTCTGCCAGCTGATGGTTCTAATTCAAGAAGGTAGCTCAGAAGACTGACTGCACTCCACTTCAAGCAACTTTTGGATAAACAGCATTTCCATTTGTGTGGAGAAATTAATGCTACTTGATCAAGAGGCAGGGAAAATGTTTGCTTACCACAAAACAGAATGCATTTCCTCCACAGATCCATGCTACTAAAGTAATTTATCATACCCCTAAATGGCTTTAGTGTAATTCTTGTGAAAAGCAGGTATACTAATTAGTACAATTTTAAACAGAATTATTTCATCTTATCTTGTATTGTACAAATAAGATCTATTGAAAGTATTTGGTTATGACTTTCTTCTAAAGAGTTGTGTTCACACCTAGAGAATAAAATTAAGAGTTTTTTACATCTACTTTAATTGCATCACAGGTATAGGAGAAAGACTAAGTGAAATTCTGGCAAAACATTCATGTCTACATACTGTGCTTTACCATGCTGATTATTTATAATGGCCAGGTTATGATTTTCTTCAAAGTTCAAGTTAGGAACTTGACTATTACATGTTCAGCCTGAAAGTTACTATTTCTTACCCGTTTTCCAGTTTAAGAGCTAAACATGGTGTACTAACAATTTAACTTTAAGGATCTGAACAATGTTCATTTTATGCAGTTACCCTTTCTGTATTTAAGAACAATATGTAATTATGTGAATAGTAAGATTCTCCTGGAACAAAGTTCTAGTTTAGTGGCTCACAATTTACTTTAGACATCTTAGTATTAGATAGACACACTAATTTTTAGAGCATCTACACAAAATTAATTCCATTGTTGACAGTTGTTGTAGAACAAGTGCACCTTGTTTCTATTTAGAATATGCACTTTCAAGACTGCATTAACTTTAAAAGTTTAGACAAGCCCACTGATACTCATATCCCTGTTAATTCTGAAGATTAGGCAATCAAGACTTTTCATTAGATGTGCACTGAGGCAGCATTTTGATAAACAGATGGTTTTCTACATAGTGCTTGCAGGCTGCAATTACAACTCCATTGGTGTCTAGCTCAAAAATACTACCATTACTTCTCACAAGATTAGCCACCTTCACTTTTAAGCTGGCACAAAGGCAAATCCAACAAGTACTGTTTTTCGTTACTTGTTCTTTTAACAAGCAGGACTTCAAGCAACCAGGTCTGCCACTTGGCACCTTGCCTAAGCGGTCAATATTTAAGGTTTGTATTGTTCAAAAAGAAATGTTTGTTCCCAAGATGATATACTAAACTTAGTATTGAAACGGCTACTCCCTGTTGATACAATTTAAAAGCAATGGACAATAATAAGTTACTGAAGAGAAGTTAAACATTCACAATATAATTGCTGAGATCTTTATAAGCTAAAAATAAATGTTGACTCAGACATTAGATTGAGAAAAGTTAACACCAAGAAAAATGTTTAATAACTACAGGGACAGTGGTTATAGTACATAATGTCATAAGCAAAAGATACACCAATCAGTACTTACAAAGGAATGAAACATTTGCTCTTAACATTACATTTCTTATATGCAAGTTCATAAAAGAAGATGGTAAGATTTACCATTCTGGAAAAAATAAGGTGTGTATATCATCAGCTAGATGTGCTCACTGTATGCTCCATTATTTTTATGCAAGGCCCGGGTGACTGGAAGTGCAGTTGTCAGGCATTTTAATTAACTGGACAGCCATTTGTTTCTGCACGACAAGGCATCGTTACACAGGAGCAATCAGGAGAAAACAGGAAACAGCCAAGCACTCTGCACTGCAACACGCCACCTTAACAGCTAACCAGCATTACTCAACTGCTACACAACTGCGCCTAGTGCACAAAAATACATAAGAGAAGAGATTAGAATTGAGTCTGATAAAACAATCCTTTCAAAATCAACTGTCACCTGAAAAGTTTTATACAAATTTGGAATAGACGATACTATTTAAATTCAAAGCAAATAGCATTTACAAGAAGTTTACATCTGAAAAAGTTTTGCAGAATTTTATTTAAGGAATGAAGGCAAATTGAGAACACTTCCTTGACAGTCAGCTACTCGGCATGTAATGGCTGCATGTTTCCGCAACATGAAACTTGAGGCAACAAATTAAGTTACCATCAGTTTTTTTAAAGTCAAACAAAAGCCAGTACTATATAAACAAAAAATGAAAATTTACCTCAAATATCCAAGCCAATAATGAAATCGGTAGTCGTTCACTTCACTAAATTACAAGAAATTTGAATAACAGCAACAAAATGGCACATAAAAATGTAAAGTCTGCCATTTGAGGCTCAACTTAAACAAGTAAAAAGTTAGACAAAAATGTTACAAAATAACCTTTTCAACAGCTGGTTGCTTGTGCCTGGGGTCTCTCCAATGGACTGAAGATTCATAGGATCTTTTCCCCCAGAGGCGTCCTTTATGTAGATTTCTCATTTATCTGATGCATCTAGATTTGAAGAGAGAACAGTTCAGCCACATTTCCACCATGCACCTTCCCAATTACGTGGATGACTTCAAGTATGCTTCTGGTTGTGATTCAACTGGCCTTGCCTAATTTAATTAAGTTTTATTAAGGATTATGTATAGTGCTTCACCTCCCCCCATTTGTCACCACATTACCTCTAATTCAAAGGCCAAATTTGAAATTCAAAGTTGATAGCGAAGAAGCATTTAATAGTCACATTAGTTTAAACTGAGTTAGTGAAGAGCAAGCATCAGGCTGTAAATCGGACACTTAACTTGAATTCAGCCCATATAAGAAGTTATAGAAACTAATATTTTTTGTAATACTTAAATACTTAATTTTATCTTCCAACTGGCATTCAATACAATCTGAGACAGTATCATTAATTTTAACATACAATTATTTAACCTTACAGCTATCTTAGGCCCATTTCCATTTTAAAAACAGGACCAAACAGTTTGAGGGGTTAAAGACACACTATCCTTTCCCCACCCAGTATATCCTTAGAAGCCTCTAAAGTTCATTTGAGGAAAAACTAGTTTCCATCTTTTATTGCATTGCATTTGCCACTTCTATAAGAACTTTTTTTTACCTCCAGTCAGTACAATGACCACTGAACTGATGTTCCATTACAAAAGGATAGTGTATCTTTAACTTTTAAAGACAAACCTGCTCCAATACACGCCCACAGAAACTGGTCCCTGGAGGATCAGCCAAATCAGTTAAAATCTGCAATACTGGCCAATATTCTTTTAGCAAACAGGAGACCGCAGCTTTAAAGGGGAAAATGCAGATGTTGGATAAAAAACAGCAAGAAAGTCATTTTCATTAATAGGTTGCGTCTCATACAATATTTCATTAAAACCAAACCATTAATCTCTCAACAAAACATAAAAATATGTCCTCTGCAAAAATTTATTTCCCTAGCCAAATAACTGAAAAGTCTGCTCAAAAAGCGAACAGTGTCTCCCATTACGAGTCACTTGATTCAGGTTGTTAATATGGTAAGAACTACCCCATACACCCCACTTAAGGGCTATTATGAAGTAACATGCAAATTGCATAGCGTTCCAGCTACATTACCATTTTCCTAAGAGGATACAGCTCCTTCCTCTTCGGGAGATTTGGGGGGGCTCTTAGACCTGGATCTGGATTTAGATTCCCTCTTTGAGACTGGTGGGGGACTTCTAGACCTGGATCTGGACCTCGACCTGGATCGGGATCTGGAGACGGATGACGACTTGGATTTGGATCTCCTGGCAGACCTAGACTTAGAGGTCGAGCGAGATCGCGAGCGTGTGCGGGATCTGGACTTGGACCGACTGTAGCGGGATCGACTGCGGGACCTAGAGCGGCTCCTGCTCCTGGATCGGCTGCGGCGGCGTCTTCTGGGGCTACAACGTTAAAATCACTCGGTTAGACGTGAAAAAGGCGTGTTGCACTGGGCTAGTCAGGGAGGACGTGGAACAAGTCTCCCCCCCGCGGCGGTTACAAGACGTCATTATTCCGAGGAAGCGGCCTGGGGCTGAGCCTACCACCCACCCCCGAACACTCCCCGCCGCCATGGACACCACGTGGCTTTGTAAGCCTGCGTTTTCGCGCCGATCCTGCCTTCCCAGCCATGAAACACCCTCCTCCATCGCGTCATAGAGGGGCCACTGGTTCCCCCAGGCTGTACCTCCACTGCCCCCCCCCCCCAAACCCATGGCTCCCACCCTCAGCCCTGCGCCTCCCAAGTCTTCTATAGCCCCGGGAAAGCAGCCATCTGCCCCTCCTCCCACCTAACACTCCTGCCTTGCTGGGCTCTCACCTGCGGCTGCGGCGTCCGTAGCCGCCACCTCCGTATCGGCGCGGCGGCGGCCCCCGGCGGCTGTGATGGGAGTCCGGGGGCCTCCCGTAACGGGCCATCTGGACGCGGAGCTCTCGGCCGTCCAGCACTGCGCCGTCCATGGCGTCCATCGCATCCTCGGCATCGCGCTTGTCGTGGAAGCGGACGAAGGCAAAGCCGCGGCTCTCCTTGGTGTAGCGGTCCCGGGGGATGTAGACGTCCCCCACCCGCCCGTACTTCTCGAAGACCCGTCTTAACGTGTCTGGAGACGTGCGGTAGGTCAGGTTATCCACCTTCAGGGAAGTCATGCCCTCCACATCAGGCGGGGGGCGCCCGTAGCTCATGGCGGGCAGAGGCCCCCGAGGGGCGGCGGGACTGAGGAGAGAAACCTGGCGAACAGATCAGGAGTCAGTACCGGATCTGGCCTGGGAGGCCCCTCAAGCCAGGGAATAGACGCCGAAGCGGGCCCCAACCTTCAGGCCACAAAGGTGGAAAGCTACAGGCCGTGTAACGAGATCGCAGAAGATTCACGGGCTCCGTAGAGGCGACAGACGGGCACCCAGCCCGGGGATCGGAGGCCAAGAAGGGGGAAGGGCAAATGCAGCGCAGCGGCCACTCTCCTCTCACCGCTGCTACTAGCAAATGAGCGAGGTAGAGTCCGCGCCCTCCTACTTAACGCCACAAAATGGCCGCTTCTGACCCGGAAGGGAAGCGGGTCCGCGCGCGCGACCGCGGGGCTCTCTCCATAACCGACGTTTTCCGTTCATTTTTTTCACCCCTTCGCGCGTTTTACAGAAGTGGACGCGAAATATCCGTGGCGAGTCCGCCTCTAAATAAATATTTCGGCGAGCCTAGAAAGTGGCCGTTGGGGCGGCCGGGCCGTGACCCCGGAAGGGATTGGCTGAGGCGGGGAAATTTTGAACGAAATGTGGCCCGAAAATCGGGACAAAGATCGAGCGTGAATGTTCGTCCCTTTGGGAAAGGAGAAAAAAAACCCATACAACGTGAAATTTCTGGGAGGAGACTCCCGTGGCGAAGCAGGGGGGAGCAGTTGAGGAAAGAAACGAGTCAAAATGGCGGACGATCAGCAGAAAGGGCTGGTGGGTGTGAGGGGGAGGGAAGGTGCGAGCCAGGCTGTCTCATGTGTGAATGACAGGGCCAGAAACATAGCCACAGGCGGGAGGGAGCTGTAACAAAGTTAGATACAAGCTGGACACGACATTCCCCAGTATCGTGGGCTGATCAGTTAGGAACCTCTCACTTCAGCGATACTGGGGAGGGCACTTTCCCCTCCCCCCATGCACCCTGTAGGCCCGTGCTCACCCCCTCATGTGGGATGGGAACCGTGTCCTGTGCTCCTCACAGGCACACCCACACGCTGCTGCTGTGCTGGTCAGTCCCCATTAAAGTCCCATTTCTCCCCCACACCTGCATTGCCACAATATGGGGTCAGTGCACAAAGCCCCCCACTCGCCTTGCCGTGGTGCAGCGGATGCTAGGTGAAGGCACTACACGTAGGCACTTCCTTTTCACCCTGCATTCACGCCCACTAGGGTGACCAGACAGCAAGTGTGAAAAATCAGGACGGGAGTGGGGGGTAATAGGAGCCTATATAAGAAAAAGACCCAAAAATCGGGACTGTCCATATAAAATCGGGACATCTGGTCACCCTAACGTCCACCTAGGTGCAAAAGGTCATTTTAAACCCCCCATCCCAAATCCACAGGGGGGGGAGGGGACACAACCTGAAGGCCTCAGCACATCCGTGCACATCTGCTCTGCTATTGTAAGGCCAGCATGAAGCCTTATGTCAAGCTGCCATGTGCTGCAAGTGTAATGTCAGGGCATTGTGTGAAACTCTTTCCCTTTCTCTCTCCCACGAAACACACACTCCCTGCAACTATGCTGGGGTGTCCCATGCAAGTGCCACTCCCTCCCCCTGCCAAAGTGCTGGAGGCAGTTTGTGAAAGTAGCACTCCCTCCCAAATACATCCCACCACTTTGCTTGGGGTGCCACATGAAAGCTCCCCACATTTACACACATTTTTCATCCTGTGGTTGGGAATGCTGCACACAAGCCCCTCACACATATATACATTGCCACACTACTGGGGACATGGTGTGTAAAAGCTCCACAAACATTCATGCACTTCTATAGTGCTGGGAGTGCCATGTGAACTCTCCATGCATGTATACACCCTCTCCAGCAATGTGAAAGCTTCCCAAGGATACCTCAGCATATTGCTTGGAGTGCTGTGGAAAAGCCCTTATACGTGATCTGTGACAGTATTGCTGGTGCCGTGTGAAAGCTTACATGCACATTGCCAAGGTTTTGGGGTGCCATGAAAGCTGCACAAGCATACACATGCTGCCATGTTACTGCTGGCATCGTATAAAAACCTCCCTGACGCCAAGGCATGGATATCACCTCTCAATGGCTTCCACATCTCTACTCCAAGGTGCTAGGACATCACATATACACTTCAGTGGCACAAAAGACTGCTAGCATTTTTCTTCAGATTTCCCACTGCTGCATTGCCACAGTGTAGCTCCACTAGTGGGATTGTAGCAATAGTGGGAGTACTAGGGTAGACTGGCATTTGGAATTGTTACTTTTCTGTTGTCTACGCCTGCTCAAACTGGTGTAGAGATACAATCAGCCAATCCATACTAGCACTGTGACCATACTCCACTAGCCAGTGGTGCAATACCAGTGTTAGTGTGATAGTGGGAAATTTGACCTTGTCTACACTGTTTTCTTCAATGATACTAGTCAAATAATAATAATTAATTACTAATAATGACTAATTATTATGTAGCTCATTACTAAAGGTTTATGATTGTGTTCTTCATAAATTACTTTGTTTAAAAAGAAAATAAACTGAAATGAAGAAGAGACTGCATTTCCAGAGATCTCTCTTTAACTGGGATTACAGTGTGAACGAGAGATTTCTAAAAGCTAATACACCCCTAGCCCGATATAACGCTGTCCTCGGGAGCCAAAAAATCTTACCACGTTATAGGTGAAACCGCGTTATATCGAACTTGCTTTGATCCACCGGAGTGTGCAGCCCCCCTTCGCCCCCCCGGAGCACTGCTTTACCGCGTTATATCCGAATTCGTGTTATATCGGGTCGTGTTGTAGAGGTGTAGTTAGATTTTACTTTTTGTTCTTAGTGTAATGCTTTGTTTAATAAATATTTTGCTCAATAGTGAAAATAACATATAACAAGAAGCAATAATGTTGATATCAAAACAAGAAGCAAGATATTTCCTGCATGAGTAATCTAAATTAAGGAAATAATGTCTCACTTCTTGTTTTTATTTCTGTTTTATTGCTTCTTGTTATTTATTCATTTCACATAGAACAGTGAGATTTAAAATTTCTCTCTGACTCGCACCACAAAAAATCCTTCATATCAGGAGAGATTTAAAAATCTGCTTTACAGCGAATCCTTCAAAATGGTAGAGGGAGTCTCCCTCCTATGTCTCTTAGAAATCTCCTGTTGTAAGTGTTCATAATGTAGAAACCAGGCGGAAAGAGCTACTCTTCCCAAGTACATAACCAAGACCTTCTCCTGCAGTGTGATCCACGCAGGCATCCCCTTGAGCCCTGGCTCTTTTATTCCAAGTCAATACTCATAAGAGTAGTGTTATTGACTTGCATAAGTAACAACAAAGCTCTAGTTTCAAATAAAATACTGTACAATTTTGTAAAATACTAGCTGAGCAATCTTTAAAATATTGAATAAGTAATATATTGTTTTTGGCTGTTGTTGGAATGGTAACTTCTGGATAAGGCTTTCAGGGCAGGACATAATGCTGGGTGAAACTGGGACTCCACTGAAGTCCATGGGAGTTTTGTCATTGACTTCAACTGGGCCAGTTTTGCCCTATGTCTTTGTATGTATTTGTGCAGCAGTTAGCACAGTGGTTCTCAAACTTTTGTACTGGTGACCCCTTTCACATAGCAAGCCTCTGAGTGCGACCAACCTTATAAATTAAAAACACTTTTTAATATATTTAACACCATTATAAATGCTGGAGGCAAAGCAGGATTTAGGGTGGAGGCTGACAGCTCATGACCCCCCATGTAATAACCTCGCCACCCCCTGAGGGGTCCAGACCCCCAGTTTGAGAACCCCTGAGTTAGCTCAATCCTCACTGGTCTCTGGGTACTCTTCTAATACAAGTGCTAAATAATAATAGCAGGAAGTGGGGGTAGACTTAATATGAGATGTCTGACTTTCTTTTTCTGCTTTACTCACTTTTTAAAATAGGGATCTTCTGATCTTGAGGATTACTTATTTAAAAAAAGTTACAAAACTCAATACATAAATATATTAGCAATTAAATAATAGGTTTTATGTTGGAAGGATTTCAAGGCAAAATATTGAGTGATTGTAGAGGCAGCTATTTCACTTCCCTTTCAGAGTGAATGCGCGACAGACGGAAACAGTGAGAGAGACTGTGCATGTGTGTCAATGACAATGAAATATTTCTTTTCCTTTCTTTTCTGCTGTGTTTACTGAAAGGACCCCCTGAGCTTTTCAGTCTTCATTTATGAATGCTTTTTGCGTGACTGAAAGCAGTAGGTGACAGTTTTCTTAAAAGACTTTCTGAGAAATTTGGTTTCTTGCCCAAAGTATTATCGTCTAAAGGTTACAGAATATTATTTACAGTAACCACAAACATACTGTTGTTATTTTAAGTAATATTGTAGATTTACTCTTTTTTTAAGTCGTAGAAATGCTGAAACTGCATTTCCCAGAGTGCACAAGGGTGTTCTAGCCTGATCAGTCAGCTGACCTGGATTGTGAAATATTCCTTATTTCCTGTTCAGCATGAATGGACATGGCTTGTGTTTATGAGTGTCTTTTCTTTCCTTTGTCAGGTGATTTAATGTCTTTTGACTAAAATCTGATTCAGAGCAATGGTGGCGAGGAAGTGAGCTGATTTACTAACTCAGCGGCTGGGAAACTACTTCTGGGGGAAGGGATGTCATGAAGAAATAATATACTGCACTCTACATATCTTCATATGAAAGGATCTGAATAATCTTCACAACTCGTACTAAACCTTTGACTTGTTTTTTTTTCCAGTGTTGTTGTTTTTTTCTTTATTTTATTTACAGTGGAGACTAGACCTCTTGGCTTGCCAATGAATACTTCCTAACACTTAACCATTAGTTTAAAATAACTTGTGTTTGTGAAGGGTTTTTTTCTTGTTTTTTTTTTTTTTTTGGCAGAACTTAAAAGGGAGCTTTAAAAGGAAAATAGAACTTCTCCGGACTGAAGAGGACAACTTCCTAAGAAAAAACAAAATGTCTCCTAAATCGAAAAAGCTTTTTAACATAATTATGTTAGGAGTTGCTTTTATGTTTATGTTTACTGCCTTCCAAACGTGTGGAAATGTTGCGGTAAGTGCAAATATCAAAACACTCCACATCCTCACCTTTCTTTCTGACATCCCAATTTTAAGGGTTGTTTTGTTTAGGGATCTAAGGTGCATGATAAAATTTAATGCTATCTTTTTGTGTTTCTCTTGATTTAGTATTTGCACAGGTACTTAAGTAATCTGTTTCTTTAAGAGAGTATAGCAGTGAAACAGTAATGGTATGAGACAACCCATGGTTGCTTAGAAAAAAATTAAGTTAATTAAACACATTCAGCTTAATAATATCTGTTTTGGCAATTATCTGTCCAGCAATTGAATTAAACTGGATCCTGTCATGTTTCTGAGCTTTTTTATAATTTCACTTTAAAACATATGACCAGGATGCTATTATTTGTAACTTTGTCACCTAATTTCTCCTGGTTAATTAATCTTCCTTAATCTCACATTTTCACTGTGTAATGACAAACTGGAGATTGAAGGGGTATGAATACAGTATCTGGCAAGTAGTCATACTGTCACAACTGACACTGCCAAGTCACTTTACATCTCACTAAATAATTAACTGCTAGTCTCTCTCTCCTTTACTGCAGGCAAATTGGACATAAAAATAATTAAATTTATCCTTAAAAGCAGACTGCCCTTTTATTACTTTTATTATTATAATCCTGTGTTTTCTATATTTAGAGACTCTCTTTTCTTATTTTCAGGAGGAATTCCTGTTTGTAGATGTATAAAGGTTGCTTTACCATGTTGTATGGTTAATTTATAGTAGAGGAGGCTGATCTTGTGGCTAAAGCACAGGACAGAGAGTTTGGAAATAGAGGTTCAATTCGTGTTTGCTACAGAGCATGTCCATGGCTCAGTTTCCATTTCTGTAAAAATGGGGCTCATACTGCTTTACATTAAAGAGATGTTGAGAGGCTTAATTTGTTAATGTCTGTTAAATACTTTGAGATCTAAAGGCACTATAGAATCACAAAATACTAGTTATTGTTTCAAATGGACAGCTTCACCCCAAGCATCTTTGTGGGGCGAACTTTTATAAATAAAAGCTGTATACAGTGTTGTTGTAGCCATGTTAGTCCCAGGATATTAGGCTACAAGATGCACAGTGTAGCCACTCTTTGTTGGCAGGAGAGAGCTCTCCCACCAACAAAAACCTTCCACCCCCAACGAGCGGCGACAGTAGCTTTGTCAGCAGGAGAGCTCTTCTGCCAATAAAGCGCTGTTCACACCGGTGCTTTTTAATCGGTAAAACTTTTGTTGTTTGGGTGTGTGTGTGTTTTTTTTTCACACCTCTGAAGAACAAAAATTTTACCGACAAAAGTCCAGTGTAGACAAACCTTAGAGAGACAAGGTAAGTGAGGTAAGATCTTTTATTGGACCAACTTTTGTTGATGAGAGAGTTTGTCCAATAAAAGATACTACCTCACCCACCTTGTCTCTCATAAATAAAAGTGTCTGCAAGCAATACTCATTGTCTGGCAGTGAATGAATCAGGACTGAGGTTCCATAGTTCAAATTGCAGTTGCCCCGTGACCAAACCAGCATACCAGAAAACCAGTAGACAGAGGGAGAGTGTAGGAAGGAAGGCCTAGATCAGTGGTTCTCAAACTTTTGTACTGGTGACACCTTTCACATAGCAAGCCTCTGAGTGCGACCCCCCCCCCCCCTTATAAATTAAAAACACTTTAAAATATGTTAACCCCATTATAAATGCTGGAGGCAAAGCAGGGTGTGGGATGGAGGCTGACAGCTTGCGACCCTCCCATGTAATAACCTCACGACCCCCTGAGGGGGGGTCCCGACCCCCAGTTTGAGAACCCCGGCCTATATCCACAAAGGGACTTAGTCCCAGATCCTTCTAAGGTATTTAAGCACCCTAACTTCTATTGCAATCAACAGAAGTTGGGAACCTAAAAACCTTTGAGGTTCAGGGCCTTAGGCTGTAATTAATAAATGTGGTTTTCAAAGGCTTGTGTACTGCTCATTTGAAAAGAGAAAGGAGTGTAGAGTAATTAGAAAAGCGGATGAGAGTCAGAATTTTTTATATCAAGTCCTTGACTCTGTCACTGAATCTGAACAAGCTGCAGTTTAGTTTCCCTGACTGTACAATGGGTGTAATAGTTACTTCCTCACATAGTTTTACGAGGTATAATGGTCATTTCTAAGTTACTTATAGTTCCTTGGGTATTGTTATTAACAATCAGTTCTAACTTTGCTCTTATGCTAATCTGTCTGTAGTTTTCAGATTTTAAAAAAAGTATAAAATGTACTTTCTGTATTATTATTTATAATTTTCTCTACACAGCAAACTGTTATCACGAATTTAAACAACACAAATTTTCATGGCAGTGGCTATACCAGGTAATTTACAATGATATTTTTGTCCTTTTGTTACTTTAAGAGGCATAGCTAGTCTTAATGAAATCTTATAGGGATATGCTCTTAGGTGATTGTATTTTTCTGCTGAACTTACACGTTAAAAACAAAATTATGTTATCATACTTAAACACAGCTTACTGGTAATTTTACATGTAGATCTTCCTATTTAAATTAACCGCATTCATGTTTTGCACTTTTTCCGTGTAGGGAGAAACAATGCCATGCTTTGTTTTTTATCTCAAGTCATGCAGTCTATGGTGAAATTATTGAAAAGTAAAGCAGCTAGCTAAGGCGTTGATCCTACAAACTTGGACCTTTGTACCCACATAGAGCACAGGGTCTGCCTGTGCAGATCAGCTTGCAGGAGAGATTTCAACAGTCACATGGAAGGGAACACTCCGAATGATAGGAGGATCATCAGGGTATCAGAGCTGTGGAAACCATTTTTTTAATGTTTATTGTATTGTCATAGCAACCAAAGTCCCCAATCATGATCAGGGGTCTGTTGTGCTAGGACTGTGCAATCATTTAGGAAGACTTGGTCGCTGCCCTCAAGAGTTTACAATCTAATTTAAGATAAAGTGCAACAAACAAGGGTAAATAACAATAGAAGGGAAAGAGGGGCTAGAATAATAAGATCATGCAGTTACATAGGCTAGGCGATATGTTTGATGTAATAGTTTTGAATCATTTGAAAATTTTCCTTAAATAAATAAAATAGACTACACTAGCCAATACTCTTGAATTTCATTTGAAATGCTTATTCATCTTTATTATTTATTTGTGTAGCATGGCCATTATTTATGGGGTGTTCTCTGCATCAAATCTTATTTCACCTTCAGTGGTTGCTGTAGTGGGACCTCAGTTATCCATGTTTGTTAGCGGTCTATTTTACAGGTAAGTAATTCATTTAAATCTATAGTTTCTGCTTCCTATGCATCTCCTCCCTTTATTTCACCTCCAAAAGGTATCATGTCATGCATGAAATTGTACTGGCTGAGGAGGTCAGGGTTTGGCTTCTTGCAATGATATCAGTATTGATCTTGAGTCACTTGGAATGTCACTTCAGAGCACTCCCTCCCCCAGAGACAGTGACCATGTTATTTCCACAGCATTGGCAGGTCTGGCTGACCTTGGAGTAAAAAACCAAGATCAAGCCTCAGTCTAATGACTGTATTAGAAAAATAGCATTATATGTTTAGGGTAATAAAAAACTGTTTTGTTTCAAATCTTATTGACCTGGAGTCTTTTCAAAATGAGCTTAGCAATAAGTACTTGATTTAGAGGAAGCTAAGATGCAAATCTGATTGTTAAAAAGCATAATCAGCATAACATTGCCCACATTAAATTTGAATATAATTCATTGTTATATTTTAGCATATACATTGCGGTTTTTATCCAGCCTTTCACATGGTCCTTCTACACTGCTTCTGTTTTCATTGGGATAGCAGCTGCTGGTAAGTATTGCACTTAGTGTTTATCTGCTTGTACTTCTTCACTACATTTCTCTCTCAACTATTTTTCCTCCTTTCTCAGCAACTTTTTTACTTGAATTTCAGTACTTTGGACTGCACAGGGAAATTGCCTGACGATAAATTCAGATGAAAACACTATTGGGAGAAACAGTGGAATCTTCTGGGCACTTTTACAGTCCAGGTAACTTTCCTTTATTAAATCTTTCCCTTTGGTTACATGCACCCTGTACTTGCTGTGTTGTTCAGTGAGGGTGCAAGGGAGACTTTTGTCTCAGACAGTACTTCAGAGTGATACTCCACAGACTATGAAACGAAAGGAAAAGCTGGAGGTGACGTTGCTGATATTGAGCAATGCTTAATGGTAAATAGGAGTTATATACGGCAGATCTTTCCTCCTGATGGACTAAAGCTAATGTCATTTCTCATATCTTGGATCCCTTTGAAATGTAGAGCTGGCCTTATGAACGTGAATCCTCAATTTTGTTTTACATTTCTATGGGGCTAGCCGTTTGACTTTGACAGTGTGAGGACAGGCACCCTCTGTCTCTTTCACATTTACACCATATTCTTTTATATATAATTTGTTACCATAATAAATACTATATTCCTGTGTTATCCCTCTTTTGTTTGCAGCTTGTTTTTTGGAAATCTTTATATATACTTTGCTTGGCGTGGGAAAACTCACATATCAGGTTTGTATTACTTGCTTTGTGTGTAGAATACTTTGATGTATCATAATGTATGAAAAAATGGATAAAATAATGAAGTAGGAAGCAGCCATAGGCTATGTCTACATTACGGACCTTACAGCAGCACAGCTGTACTGTGCTACTGTAAGGTCTCGTGTGTAGTCCCTCTATGCCGGCGGGAGAGAGCTCCCCCGCTGGCATAATTAAACCACCCTCAACCCAAGTATCAGAGGGGGTAGCAGTGTTAGTCTGGATCTGTAAAAAGCAACAGAAGGTCATGTGGCACCTTTAAGACTAACAGATGTATTGGAGCATAAGCTTTCGTGGGTGAATGCCCACTTCGTCAGATGAATGCGTCTGACGAAGTGGGCATTCACCCACGAAAGCTTATGCTCCAATACATCTGTTAGTCTTAAAGGTGCCACAGGACCCCAACCCAAGTGGCAGTAGTTATGTTGGCGGGAGATGCTCTCCCACTGACATAATGCTGTCCACACTGCCATTTTTTGTCCGTGAAACTTTTCTCAGTTAGGGGATGTTTTTTGCACACCTCTGACGGACAAAAGTGCTAGTGTAGACATAGCCATAGTTGTGACAACTAGAAACACGGAACAGTAGGTAAAATTTGTATTTGTTTTCTGGGGAGTATTTTAGTTTTAGGCTTTGTCTACATTGGTAATTGAAAGACAAAACTTTTGTCATTCAGAGGTGTTAAAAACACATACACACACGAAAGACAAAAGTTTTGTTGATTTCAAGTGCTGGTGTGAATAGCGCTTTGTAGTCAGGAGTGCTCTCCTGCCAACAACGCTAATGCCGCTCATTGGGGGTGGAAGTTATTTGTTGGCGGGAGAGCTCTCTCCCGCCAACAAACAGCACCTATACTGTGCACCTTTTAGCAGCACGGCTGTAGCGCCATAGCTGTGTCGCTGAAAGCTGTGTAGTGTAGACGTAGCCTTAGTACGTAAAGCCGTGTGATACAAGAGCTGTGAATATCTCCAGTATTCCTGGCTGCTGTTCCTTTTGCCTGCTTTTAGGGCTCGTGTACAGAGGGAAATTCATCAGAATAGTGTATTGCAGAATTCCATAATAGTTTCCCATGTGAAGACTTTTATTCTTGAATAAAAACAACAAGGAGTCTGGTGGCACCTTAAAGGCTAACAGATTTATTTGGGCATAACTTTCATGGGTAAAAAAACCTCACTTCTTCAGATGCATGGAGTGAAAGTTACAGATGCACTCCATGCATCTGAAGAAGTGAAGTTTTTTACCTACGAAAGCTTATGCCCAAATAAATCTGTTAGTCTTTAAGATGCCACCAGACTCCTTGTTGTTTTTGTGGATACAGACTAACATGGCTACCTCCTGATTCTGGAATAAGAATGTCCACATGGGGAGCTGTTCTGGAATAGCTATTACACTTTAAATTCACATCCTACCTGTTCCAGAATAATATCCTGGTGCAGACAAACCCTCAGTGTCCCTGTCTTGATACAGATCATCAAGGTTAATTTCTTGTTTGAATTATAATTAATATTGTGGCTGGAGCCTTCCAAATCTATCAGAACTTGGAGTAAAGTGCCCTCATATTCAGTGAAGAAAGTGATAGGTTGTCTAAGCTGTAGGGATCCACACAGAGCATCTGAGACCTGAGTTGCTGTAAAAAGGTGGAGGCAGGGACTGATATGTGGGTAGTGGTTGTCAATTAAGAAAAAAAAACAGAATTGTAATACTAAATGGAGCTGATGATCCTGCTGTAAGGTGAATGTGAGGAGGAGGGTTTCCTATAAAAAAGAACTCAAAATATCTGATAGACCATTCAACTATTCACATCTTTAAAACATGAAGCCTTTTCCCTGTAAGACGTCCTTCCAAATAAATGGAATTTTCAACCTCATTGGATAAATGTTTTAGGAGGATGTTTCTGCTAAAGACAATTAGGAATGAAATGTTGACTTTTAAATAATCATCTCAGACTTCGGAGTTAGCATCCTCTTGTGCTGAACATGGCAGTTCACAGCTCTGCTACTGTACTATTGATTCAGGCTCTCTGCAGACTGAGTAGCACAGCCTAGATAACAAAATAAATAAATTCAAACATCCAAAAATTAAAGCAAAAGCTTAAATTCTGCCAAAAACATAAATCTGTGGAATCTGAAATTCTATGTTTCCGGATTTATATTGCTTCTGCTAATCACCTCTTATTACAGCGTTTAACAGAACTCACATTCAAGTTTTCCTTTACCTTTAAGTGAATTAAAGTCCCTTGAAGCACGTTGAAACAATTTAGGAGTCTCCTTCCATTTCATTATAAGGTGAATGTTCCTACATTTGAACATCAGTCTCCCCTTGCCACGCTTGCACACACACAGACACATTGTTATTGATTTGGAATTTTACACAGTTTTTTTTTAAATGTATTTTAAAACTTTTCTGTTCACCTTTAAGCCATTGGAGAAATAAATACAAGTACATAGGAAGTATCTTTAGGATTGAGAAGTGGGACCCCAAAGGTTGGTTTGTCTCAACACACCGCATGATTAGCTGCTTCTCAGCAATTTTTCTGCCTGATGAATAGGGGAAGCCTCTGCACAAAAAAGTTTACCATGCCAAACAAGTTGGTTAGTGTAGAGGGACTGGTGCATGGAACATCAGGTACCTTTCCTCCAGATACTCAGTTATCTTTTGTCAAATTCTGAGGTTTCATGAGCGTATGGCGTTTGAAATTTATAGGTCTACCAGTTTATGGTATCACATGACGTAACATTAGTTCCTGGGGCTGGAGAGGAAGAAAGTTATTTCTAATCAGTGTAGGGGAGATGATGTAGCCTCTGCCCTGCAAGCAATACTGAATACTGTTATTGAATAGCCTCTGCACTTCCTCTTCCCTTTTATTAACTCCCGCTAGGCCTGAATCGGCGGGTAGAAATCGATCTCTCGGGGATCGAATTATCGCATCTCGTCGGGACGCGACAATCGATCCCCGAATCGACGCTCTTACTCCACCAGCGGAGGTGGGAGTAAGCGCCGTCGAGGGGGAACCGCGGAGGTCGATTTTGCCGCCGTCCTCACAGCGGGGTAAGTCGGCTCCGATAGGTCAAATTCAGCTACGCTATTCGCGTAGCTGAATTTGCATATCTTAAATCTTAAACCCCCCCCTGTAGTTAAGACCTGCCCTTAGCCACAGCAGAAAGTGGTGGTGATATTCTTTGACCAGCCAGTATTCCATTGGCATATCAGCAATGACAAAGGAACTTGCCAAACATGTGGGGCACTTTGCCCCACGGATTGAAAGTCAGACAACACCACTGAAGTTAATATGTATTATATACACCTCTTTACAAACTGTACCTATCTTTAGCATAGAAACATCTTAGCTATCTGCACAATTATTTGTGGAGATAGTTTACTAGATATGAATTATTTTATGCAGATCTGTGTGTGACACCTTTTTGATTTTCCACAGAGAGTGATCGCAGGACTGTCTTCATTGCTCTAACTGTCCTCAGTCTCGTGGGCACATTTCTGTTCTTTCTGATTAGGAAACCAGAGGAGTCAAAAACACTGGAGGAGGAAGTTTCCGCCACTGACGAAAGCATTGTAGACAACTCGTAAGTGCTTATGACAATAACACATTACCATCCAGCCAAGCATGCGTGTACCTAGTGCATAACGGAAAACTCCTTATTTGCTTCTCCCTCCGAACCAAAAGCATGAATAATTTGGATAGAAGAGTCCCTATAGCCATTAACTAGTTGATGCAATCCTTACTTGTTCTCCTCATAGGTAGTACACTTGAGCATGGGATAGGGCATAACAAATAGTGTATTTTCATTGGTGAGTAAGAGTCTTTGGAGAGACATCATTTATCTCCCTCCTCTCACTATTAAGCGTATGTATGTTCTTTCATAGTTTTCCTTGCCCTCATCTCCAAACAGTAACTATTGGTCTCCAACCACGGAAGTGATTTGGGGATAGAAGCAGAGCAGAGCGGGGTTTATGAAGGCATATTGGGGTCAGATTGGAATGAGACTGTTTACTTCCCTCCTAAAAGCACATTCTCAATGTGTGTCTCTGCAATAATTATTCTGCAAGAGAGGGCTGACCTCCTTATTGAGCAGCACAGAAAGAATCTTCAGAGCTCTCTGAGAATTATAGGAAGCTTGATTCACAATCAGAATTTGTACCTGGCAGTCAAGTGCCTTTGTAGTTCTAAGAGCTTTGTAGGTCTCTAAACCCTTTTATCCACACCCCTTACCTTAAACAATTCTTCCATTGTTCTTTATTAGTTATTTGAAGCTAAGTGGTTTGTAATTTTGATTTGCTGGTGGAGATAGAGCTTAGAATTCTTATTGGCAGGTGCTTTATGTATGGGTCAGGATTTTCAAAAGCATCTGCCCATCAAGGCTTGTTGTATCAGAGGCAACGTAGGCTGATTATCTGGCCAACAGTTTTAAAACAATATCATGCCACAGTGGTAGGCAAGGGTTGTTTGGACAGATTTAATAACCTGTAGAGATCTGTTAAGCTATCAGTTATTATTTAGCAGCAGATCACTCATAAATGGTCTAGGTACCATGCTGCTGTGCACATTAGAACTGCAAAGATATAAACACTGATGTCTTCCTGAAATGATATTTTCGGATACAGTTATTTTATTAGCATAGCTGTAGGATGATTAGAAAGACGAGAGCACATGTAGTGGAGAGAACAAGTCTGATACAGACAAAGCCCAGAGACATAGTGCTATAAAAGAGGATACTCTGTGAATGACAGATACCCACACTAAAGGCAAATATCTTTTACAGCTAGAGGGTTATTTCACAAAAAAGTTTTATTAAACATATTAGTGTGTTGAAATGGCTAATTATGTGCAGGAAAATGTACAGAAAACTAAAAGATGAATTAGTCTGTTTTCCAACATAATGGTAAAAGCATGGTTATCTCTGGTTCATCTTTCTGATCTTAAAAAAATATTTACCCAGGTCTGTCCAAAGCAAAGCGACGAGGGCAGTGGATGCATTTAGTAAGTATTATTGTACTTTAGAACCATCTCTCAAAAATATTACAACAGATTTATGAACTGTCAAATGATCCTATTTGTACACCACCATATATGAATAATTTTAAATAGAAATTTGGCTTCAATAATGCAGAGCAATAGACCTGCATTCTCCCCTTTCTTAATCCTGAGACACTTAATCTTCCTTGTTTATCACTCAGCTAAACAACCCTCACAGTTCCCTCATCTGTTCTTAATTCATCCAGTGTATCATGTAGCCCAGATCCTTCATATCCCAGATTAGTCCAGGATCTTTAGTCTTCAACTGTGGTGCCTGGTTTAAAGTGACATGACATTGAGGCAAACAGTAGGATGCATCTGTGTTTTGAAGGCTCTAGGCACCTCCTGGTTCAAGCCTCAGTGGAAAGAGCAAAGATCTCATTCTGTGGAGATTAAAGAGGATTGATGAGCAACTGTGTGAGTTGCTGAGTTGAGAGGGAAGCAAAGGATATTTGACAATCTCAGGACAGAATTGAAACAAGTCTAAGGAGGTGAAAAAGAGGGTTAACACTAGGAAGGGAGGACAGGGTATGAGAGGGAGAGATCATGGGGATGAGGGGAGGAAAAAAGGAAAAGCCACATGAAAGTAAAACGTTTTGCATTAAAGAAAGAGCAAGATGAAGTATAAATTACCTTTTGTATGAATTTACATCAACATTTACAATAAAGTTCAGCAATTTAAAAAATAAAAATTCTTCATTCAGATACATGTGTGCAGCTCCCATTGGGGCTTATAATTAGTGGCACTTAACTGTTGGTATCTGAAAGCAGAATTTGTCCCCAAAACATGTAGAAAAACTCAATTATTTTAAAATAAAAATATTCTGAATTGAGATTATAAGAGTACAGTACATAAAACCACTCAGCCTTTTATCACTGGAAAATTTATTTGGTTGATTTCCCTCTCTACCCTGTCCCCCCACAATAAAACCCATTCAGATTGGACTTTTATGTTAAAGGCCCCCTATGTAGCAGCCTTATTTAATCAAAGAGAGAAAAAATCAGTGCATGGTTTGCATCACTTTAATGTATTTGTGCCTTTGGTAAACAGCAAAAGAAAGTAAATGTGCCCTTAATGTCAGTGAATTTTATTCATTTATGTTTTTTCTTTGCAGAGAGCTCTATTAAGCTATACTTCACCAAAGAGATTTTGCTCCTTAGTGTTACAACTGCTTATACAGGTAATGAAACAGGCAAAAGGACACAATCATTTGATAGTGCCAGGGCATTTTATGGGACAGTAAATGAGTACCCCTCGATCAGGATTATATTCCTGTATCCCAGGATATATTACTTTAACATATTGGAGTTTATTACCCTTCCCGGCTCTTTGAGCTCTGGTCAAGTGAAAAATTCTCTATTTTTGTACTCTGTTTCTGAAAAATGCTCTCCTGTAGATTAATATTTTTGTACGTAACCCTGCCAAAATTATGGGGTTTAATAAGAGTTGTTAAACCCAGTTTAAGGTCAACCAAGTTGTATCTTGGCTAGAGCATGGTTTATGAATCTGTTTTATTACACAGTTTGTCCCTGTTCATACTGGCCAGATTGAATCATGTTAGAACACAGTTAAACTGCAGTGGAGTCTAATAATGGTAATTAAACTCACTTTTGTAGATGAGTTGTTTAATATCAGCTCCATCAGACTTGCAATGAAGTGTAGGAGACTTTTGTAAGAGCCTTTGTCCTAAAACCATGTGTGCATTAGGAAAATGTTGCAAAGACTTCCTTCATTGCAGTCACTGGTTTGACTCTGTAATAGGGCAGCCCCCACGTGAAGTGCCCTCCTGCGGCAGGCCGCTACTCAATAAAAACATAAGAACGGCCATATTGGTTCAGACCAAAGGTCCATCTAGCCCAGTATCCTGTCTTCCGACAGTGTCCAATACCAGGTGCCCCAGAGGGAATGAACAGAACAGATAATTATCAAGTGATCCATCCCCTGTTGCCTATTCCCAGCTTCTGGCAAACAGAGGCTAGGGACACCATGCCTGCCCATCCTGGCTAATAGCCATTGATGGACCTATCCTCCATGAATTTATTTAATTCTTTTTTGAACCCTGTTATAGTCTTGGCCTTCACAACATTCTCTGGCAAAGAGTTCCACAGGTTGACTGTGCATTGTGTGAAGAACTACTTCCTTTTGTTTGTTTTAACCTGCTGCCTATTAATTTCATTTGGTGACCCCTAGTTCTTGTGTTATGAGAAGAAGTAAATAACACTTTCTTATTTACTTTCTCCACACCAGTCATGATTCTATAGACCTCTATCATATCCACCCTTATTCGTCTCTTTTCCAAGCTTAAAAGTCCCAATCTTATTAATCTCTACTCATATGGAAGCTGTTCCATACCCCTAATCATTTGTGTTGCCCTTTTCTGAACCTTTTCCAATTCCAATATATCTTTTTTGAGATGGGGTGACCACATCTGCATGCAGTATTCAAGATGTGGGCGTACCATGGATTTATATAAAGGCAATATGATATTTTCTGTCTTATTATCTATCCCAGAGATGGGCAAACTACAGCCCGCGAGACCGTCCTGCCCAGCCCTTGAGCTCCCGGCTGGGGAGGCTAGCCCCTGGCCTTCCCCTGTCCCCCGCAGCCTTAGCTCGCTGTGCTGCCAGCGCTCTGGGCAGCGGGGCTGCAAGCTCCTGTCGGGCAGCGCGGCGGCCTGGCTGGTGCCGGCGGGGCGGCATGGCTACCAGTCCTGCTGCTCTGAGCGGCATGGTAAGGGGACGGGGAGCGGGAGGGTTGGATAAGGGGCAGGAGGTCCCGGGGGGCAGTCAGGGGACACAGAGCAGGGGCCAGTTGGATGGGGCAGAGGTTCTGGGTGTGTGTGTCAGGGGGCGGTGAACAGGGGGGTTTGGATAGGTGTGGGAGTCCCGGGGGGGCCTGTCAGGGGGCGGGGGTGTGGATAGGGGTCAGGGCAGTCAGGGGACAGGGAGCAGGGGGGTTGGATGGGTCGGGAGTTCTGAAGGGGGCAGTCGAGGGCGGAAAATGGGAGGGGGTGGATGGGGCGGGGGCCAGGTTGTTTGGGGCGGGGGCCAGGTTGTTTGGGAAGGCACAGCCTTCCCTACCTGGCCCTCCATACAGTTTTGGAACCCCGATGTGGCCCTCAGGCCAAAAAGTTTGCCCACCCCAATCTATCCCTTTCTTAATGATTCCCAACATTCTGTTCGCTTTTTTGACTGCCGCTGCACATTGAGTGGATGTTTTCAGAGAACTATGCACATGACTCTCTCTCTTGAGTGGTTACAGCTAATTTACACCCCATCGTTTTATACATATATTTGGGGTTATGTTTTGTATCATCTGCAAGTTTTGCCACCTCACTGTTTATACCTTTTTCCAGATCATTTATGAATATGTTAAATAATACTGGTCCCAGTACAGACCCCTGCGAGAAACCACTATTTACCTTTTTCCATGCACCTGCCTCAGTTTCCTGTTTGTTTGCCCATGACAGACTCTCAGGCTTAGTCTACACTGAAAAGTTATAGCTCCATACCTGTGTCAGTCAGAGGGGTGAAAAAAATACATCTCTTACTGACTTAGCTATGCTGACAAAATGTAGACACAGCTATGTCGATGGAAGAGGGCTTCCATTGACATAGCCAACTTTATTCAGGGAGGTAGTGTTCCTATGCCAGTGTTTCTCAAACTGGGGTCGCCGCTCGTGTGGGGAAAGCCCCTGGTGGGCTGGGCCGGTTTGTTTACCTGCCCCATCTGCAGGTCCGGCCGATCGTGGCTCCCACTGGCCGCGGTTTGCCGCTGCAGGCCAATGGGAGCTACAGGGAGTGGCGGCCAGTAAGTCCCTTGGCCCGCGCTGCTTCCAGCAGCTCCCATTGGCCTGGAGCAGCGAACCGCGGCCAGTGGGAGCCGTGATCGGCCGGACCTGCGGATGGGGCAGGTAAACAAACCAGCCTGGCCCGCCAGAGGCTTTCCCTACACAAGCGGCGACCCCAGTTAGAGAAACACTGTCCTATGCTGACAAGAAAACCCAAACTGTTTTTGTAGGCTGCATCTACACTACAGTGCTAGGCTGACATACCTATGCCGGTATAGTCTCCATCGTGTAGATATACCTTCACTGTCTGAAACAAAACCTTGGCATGATTGTTCATATATACCAGTACAATAATTCCCCTAAACCCTTGCAACAAAACTATTCTTGACAAACTCACAGTAAGAATACTAATATACAACAATTTTTCCAGTCCTCTCTTCAGGAATAATGCCTCCAGATCACCCACAGAGAGTCAATAGTGGCACGGTGTTCCCATTTCCTTTTTGCTCTACTTTCCAGGCCATCCATCTGAGTGACCAGTCTCATGAACTTTACCACAGTCCTCAAGTCAGGTTGCCCACAAGAGAGCTCCTCACTATGTTCCACGCCTCAGGACTCCCTGCCTGAGTCCTACCCCTGCTGAGAGCCCAACCTCTTGCTTCGAGGCCCAGCGTCTTCTCACCAAGCTGGAGAGGGGTCACTGCCCAAGCCTTCTGCTCATCAGAGGCTCCCAGTTTGGTCAGGTCTCACCAACAATTCTGTTCCAGCTCTCTGCAGAACTCTGCTTTCTCTACCAGGTCTCCTATAGCTCTGTCCAATCAGCTTTTTGCTCTCTCTCTCTAGATACTTCTTGTCTCTGATTCTCCAGGCTTTGTCTCTCTTGTTCTCAGACAGCCGAGGTTTCATCTGGTGATCACCTTCCTCTAGGGGCCAGGACAGGTGCCCTGTTTTAAGACCAGTTGGTGGTCAGCTGACTAGACATAGGTCCACACCCCTGAGCGACATAGATAAGCCAGCTTAACCCCGGGTGTAGAGAGTGCTGAGTTGATAGAAGAATTCTTCTTTCGACTTAGCTACTGCCTCTCGGGAAGGTGGACTAACTATGCTGGTGGGAGAACCTCTCCTGTTGCTCTAGTGAGTATCTACACTGAAGCGCTGCAGTGCCATAGCTGTGCTGCTGTAGTGTTTCAAGTATAGATAAGCCGTTATTTTCTTGGATTCTTATAACGTGTTTTCAAACTTTGCCATTTACCTTTAACACACTTTAAAAATTGGCTATTTTAGCCATGCTGCCTTCTCATCCCCGGGGGGAAACTGCATGAGAGACAGGAGAGTAACATTATTATAGAAATTTCAGTGTCATGTCTACTCACAGTACCAGAACAGTGGGAGAATACAATGTCCACCCCTTATGTTTGGGAAAAAAGTCTCTGTCAAAATCCATAAGGCTACCACTTTATCGTCTTTCAAATGCCTCCTTAAGACTTACCTCTACCGTATTGTCTATAAACCACTGCCAGCGGATGATGTCTAGGCTGGCGGTGAGCTGAGACTATTGCCTATTATTCAAAACATACTCATTTTACTGTTGCTTTGTCCTCCATCCCCTATCTGCATTAATTTGTTTCATCCACTGGTTGTGTTTTGTGACAGGGGCTCTCTTAATGCATGTCAGTATACTGCCTAGCATAGTGCAGCCCTCTTAGAGGTGCAGTACCTTTGGAAGTCGAAGGAAGGTAACATGGTGCTACTGTGGTACAAAAATACGAAAAAACAAGATGATGTCTTTTGATATCTGATTCTGCAATCCTTATTCAGGCAAAACTCCCATTGAAATCAATGAGAGTTTTCTGTAACTCAAGCCAAATTGGGCTCTTAAAGTAACCATGTCAGAAACTTAGTCTAGCTTGAAATATGTTGCTGCCATCTGGTGGCTCAATTCACCAGTACCATCTGTATTGTAAAGTGATTTGGTACAATTCATCATAAGAGCTCCAAAAGCAGATATTGATTCCGAATTGTTGTGGTCTGTTATTGAAACTGTTGGAAGTTTTGTGAGGCTTTACAGCTCACATACCATGTAAAATCACCTACTATTACTAGATCTTTATATGGTGTACTATATTTTCTGCAATAGTAAAGGCCAAAGAGGTTTACTTAAAAGTTCATTTTTGGCCTGGGTTTCTGTTGATTTAAGCAAGTCTCTTTGCACTTTTGTAAATATACTTGCTATGGAAGAGTTGACATTTATAAAATGGACTCTATCTATTGAAAAGTCTTATTCCATGACTCATGGTTCTGTGGTCACCCTAGTTGGGACTCAGCCATATTACCTTCCCTCATGTTAATGACAGTAGAAGGGTAGAGATGTACTAAGCAAAACATTGGTCTTATCTTAGAGTTTATTTTTATTTTTATTCAGTTTTAGTTAGTTATAAATGTATTGAAAGTAGTAGTACATAGTAGGAGCTTAACTTGGAATCTGTCACTTCCTTTATAAGTCTTTAGACAAGGGCTCTTTTTCAGAAATGGCATCACTGGACACCCCCCCCCCCCCAAAAAAAAAAAAGTTGTTTTTCCTGCATTGAAGTCAGGCTTTAAAGACTTGACTATTTGACTGTTTCCCTGAAGTTATATTTATAATAATTCTGTGGCACTTTTCATCTGCAAGAATTTCCAAAACAGTTTGAAAATTGAAATACATATTGTATTAGGGATCACATTGCTCATCATTAACATAGAGCTACCTCTGGGATGGAACACAGCAGCTGGTCAACATCTGCAATAACAATACATCACAGCTTAGGACAAGAAAAATACCATCTTTTTTTAGAACATTAGGGGAAGTGTATTAATTAAACACAGCTATTTATTGAGCACCTTAGGTATTTTTTTAGCTGTAAAATATATAAAGTTTACTAAACAAAGAACAAAATTTGTGTAGGAAAGTGTTAACAATCCAAGGGCAGTTTGTCTAGTGCTTAGAGCATGAGACTAGTAGTCAGAAACTCTGAGTTCTATTATTAATTCTACTTCTGACTGCTATGTGACCTTGGGTAAGTCACTTAGCATTTTATGGCCAGTTTTCCCCTCTGTAAAATGGGGATAATAATGGTTACTTACCTCATGTTAGGGGTATTATGACCATTTGGGTTTTTTTGTAAAGCACTTTGAAGATGAAGAGTATATGCTAAATATTATGAATGGATATAATGCACAAAATAAACAAAGTGGTATATGGTCACCACAATAGTGATTCTTCATGGTATAGGTGAATATTCATGCAGAATTTAACAAGACAGAAAAGAGTTGCCCAAGCGGAGATCTAGCCAGAAATGACTTTCTGTGTTGTAGTGACCTCAGAAACATAGCATTAGTGGAGCCCATGTCACAGTACCCATTTTTGTGAAAGCCACTACAAGTCTTAAGGTTCTCACAGGGTTCCAAATTTTGTAATGTGCTTTTTTGAAGTGTGTGTCAATGACTGAAGCACTGTTTTGGCTGGTGCTGGCAGCAGGCCTTCTTAATATAATATTAAATGGTCATTCTAGGTGTGTCACTGGGGCTATAGGTTTGACATCCCCATTATATAATCTTATAACCAACTTCCAGTTATATGTCATAGAATCATAGAATGTCAGGGTTGGAAGGGACCTCAGGAGGTCATCTAGTCCAACCCCTTGCTTCAAGCAGGACCAATCCCCAGACAGATTTTTGCCTCAGATCCCTAAATGGCCCCCTCAAGGATTGAATTTACAACCCTAGGTTTAGCAGGCCAATGCTCAAACCACTGAGCTATCCCTCCCCACCACATATTGTGCCACAGTATCTGAAAGTAGTGATACACAACAGCTGTGTGGTTATATCGTCATACATTTATTAGGTGTTTGGTGGGAGGTCAAAGACCCATAGTAAAATCTTACTCCCATTGAAGTCAATGTAAGTTTTGCCATTGACTTCAATGGAGCCAGAATTTCATCCCAGGTGCAGATATGACACTAACTGCACATGTCATGGTGTGTGGGTTTTTCTAAAATAATTTATGTATTCTGACTTATGAAAGTCATATATTTATATGGCTTGGAATATTCCTAAACTAATGTGATTGCATCTACGATCTTCATATTTTAACCATGTATTTGTAAGAGACAATGGTTAGACATAAGGAACTTTTACATAATGATGTCTGAAATAATGCATAATACTACGGCTGTCAACTTTTGTCTGCCTGTCCTTAAAGGTCTGGAATTGACATTCTTTTCTGGAGTATATGGGACCTGTATTGGTGCTGTGAATAGATTTGGCACTGAAGAGAAAAGTCTTATTGGACTCTCTGGTATTTTTATTGGCATTGGAGAAATTTTAGGTGAGTCTAAAGAAATTAAAGTTTAAGTATAAAATATGAAGTTGTTGAGATTATTGAAAAGGTTGTTTCTACACAAATGAACAGTGCACCACACATGTCAGGCTTGCAGCAAAAGTTGCATATGCAAGAAGTAAAGTATAACTAAAATCTGCTACAGTACTTGGCAGGGTTAGACTAGATGACCCTTGCGGTCCCTTCTAACCCTATGCTTCTATGATTCATTATTGTGCTGCATCTTGTGTAGTCATTTACACTAGTACAAACTGAATGCAGAGAAGGATGTGGAAATTACCAGATAAGAGTCTTAGCATTTTACACCCATTTTGCATTGGTATAAATGACTATGTAAGATGAAAACAACTGTGAATCCAGTCTATAGTGTTAATAGGCAATTTTTAGCATTTGTACATCATGCTTTTATAGTTAGCTGTGTCTGATTTACATTTTGTATTGCTAAGTCTAAACCTTTTTTATAATAAAAAGCTAAGGCTGTATGCTTAGTGATGAAAGGCTAAACATACACCGAGGGTAAACTTAGTACTCAATTAAAATGATTGAATACAAATCTCAGTTGACTAGATCAAAATCTCCTACCCTTTGCTTACACTAGAGCATTTTGGTGTAACTAACACCATTGAAATCCCCTAACTTGTGAAACACCCTGAATCCACACAGGCATTCACATCACGGTTTAATTGCACTTGCTCTGAATGAGGCTAAGCACAGTATCATCCACCACTATTACCCTTCAGCAGGGGTTCTCAAACTTCACTGCACTGCGACCCCCTTTGGCAGGGGGACCAAAGCCAAAGCCCAAGGGTTTGAGCCTCAGGTGGGTGACCTGTAACCTGAGTCCCACCACCCAGGGCTGAAGACCTCAGGCTTGGGCTTTGGCCCTGGGTCGTAGAGCTCAGCTTTGGCTTTGGCCTCAGCAAGTCTAATGCCAGCCCTGGCAACCCCATTAAAATGGTGTCACAACCCACATTGGCGTCCTGACTCACAGTTGGAGAACCCCTGCCCTTCACCATTGCAATCCCTCTGTAGATAGTAAGTACTGGCAGAGCAGCTGCACAATGCAATTAGCCCTTTCAGTACTGTCCCACAAAACTCCTGCTCACCTTTCCTGGATGGCTCTGACAGCCCAGAGAATTCACCTCTGTTACCTGTCAAGTTGCATCCCTCGCCCCATGGAACCAAGGTACCACTTGGCTGATCTCAGCTCTGCCGGTCCCTCCTTCAGGGTCTATCATAGATACATTCCTAATGTACATTTTCAACATGTGCTGCCATAGCTGATGTTTGGATTCTTTCTTTACACTGTAAATATATGATTTAATGGAAACTTTTTAAACATGTTTCTTTTTTTGTCATTAATGCTAATAATTATGTATTCTTTTCCCCTCCTACAGGTGGAGGATTCTTTGGCTTAGTGAACAAAGATAATCGCTTTGGCAGGAACCCAGTTGTGATGCTTGGCATTGTGGTCCATTTTGTAGCCTTTTATTTAATTTTTTACAACATACCAAATGATGCCCCCATTGCTTCGTTCGAAGGAACAGATAATAGGGCTTATATGAATCCAAGGTACAAAGTGTTTTGTTTCTCTTGATCAGTGTAATTCAAAAGCATAGAAATGTGAGGCTATCGTAAGGGCCTCAAGAGGTCATCTATTCCATCCTCCTGCACTGAGGCAGGATTAAATATACCTAGACCATCCCTGACAGGTGTTAGTCTTCCCGGTTTTTAAAAACCTCCAATGACAAGAATTACACAACCTCTCTTGGTAACCTGTTCCAGAGGTTAACTATCCTTATACAATAATTATAAAGTTTTTCCTAATATCTAATTTAAAACTTCCTTGCTGCAGATTAAGCAGATTACTTCTTGTCCTATCCTAGCTGGATGTGGAAAAGAGTTTATCGCTGTCCTTTTTTTAACAACCTTGGAGAGAAGCAGCTTGTTCTTCTGTTGGAAAGGCAGCTTCAAGCTGTTTTCACTGACTAGTGATCAAGACCTTACAGAAGGTTTCCATCCAGAGTTCTCCATTCTCAGTAGCTTCAGATGTTATAGCAATTCATACCAAAAATGTAGGGGGCAGATCAGAATGGTGTCAGTTCATATTAAGTGCATTGTTTGTGAACATTATTAATGATGATCGGAGAAATGACTTTAGTTATTGTAGATGCCGGTGATTTCAGATATTCTAATAGACCAGAGGGCACAACTATACCACACACACTGACAGCAATTTCTAAAGCCAATTGAATACTCATTGTCCAGGTCCACTCCATTAACTTGTGGCCAGATTCTGCCTGCCCATTACAGGGGTGCTCAGTGTTGGGGAGTGGGCATCGGAAGCTTTCTTGCCTTGTGCATGCATAACCCAGGTAAGGGCCAAGCAGAATTTAATCTCTGTGGTCAGGATATTGCAGGGACTACTCTGTTTCTGTGCCCCCATTGTTCTATCATCTTGCTTCCCACACACACAGGTGTGAAGGAGAATGAGTTGGAAGGGAGCAATCCCATGTTTAAATACAAGTAACTGCTAATTTGCCAGTGTAAGAAACTGTGAACATATTAATGGATTTGTGTTAAGCATTATATTTGAAATTTTCTGCAATTTGAAAGGTCCTTTTTAAGCCTCCCATATTCATACAGTTTTCATGCTCTCCATATCCCTGGCTGTCAGATTTGCGTTACTACTTTTCTATTGCCTGGGAAAGCATTGTGAGCTTGGTGGTTGCAGACATTAAGATCCAGATATGCTTGCCCGTTAACAGAAGAGGAGTCCCAAAGTGAGGTAGTTGTTTTAGCAGCTCCAATTCAGTGTAGGCTTGACTGGCTGTAGCGCTGGCAGAAAACTTAGAATTTCAGAGTACAAAAATCCTGTAAGGAAATATTTCTACCACCCACATGAGTAATTTTCCATCAAAATTCAAACCTGAATTAAATTTGCTACTTTTATTTCCAAGACAAGTCTGACAAAAGAGTTTGTTTATATTGAGAATCTCTATGTGTACTAGTACTAGCCAATAGTTGAATATCCCTATTAAAGTTGGTTTCATTTTTCCCTGCAGCAAAGCGTTGGCCATTTTTTGCAGCTTTCTGTTGGGACTAGGAGACAGCTGCTTTAACACCCAACTCCTCAGTATTTTGGGGTTCCTTTATTCAGAAGACAGTGCACCTGCCTTTGCTGTCTTCAAGTTTGTCCAGGTATTATCTTGCGTCAAGTAGCAAAGTCAGACTGTGTATGTGAAGATGTCTTTGGGGGTATATGAATAATTAGTATTTTACTGAAATAATACAGATTTTTTTAGTGAGCTCAATAAATTTAATACAGTAACTCCTCGCTTAACGTTGTAGTTATGTTCCTGAAAAATGCAACTTTAAGCAAAACGATGTTAAGCTAATCCCATTTCCCCATAAGAATTAATGTAAATGGGGGGAGAGGGGGTTAGGTTTCGGGGAATTTTTTTATATATATATGAATACAGCATAAGTTTTACTTATACAGTATAAGTTTTAAATAATTTAATACTGTACACAGCAATGATGATTGTGAAGCTTGGTTGAGGTGGTGAAGGCAGGGGGTGAGAGATTTCCCAGGGAATGCCTTGCTGCTAAATGATGAACTAGCACTTGGCTGAGTCCTCAAGGGTTAACACGTTGTTAATGTAGCCTCACACTCTACAGGGCAGCATAAATGGAAGGAGGGGAGACAGCATGGCAAACAGAGACAGAGACACACACCCTGTGTGTGTGTGAGAGAGAGAGATGCGCATTGCCCCTTAAGTACGCTGACCCCACTCTAAGTACATTGCCTTTTTAAGTAGATCAGCAAGTTGAGACAGCAGCTGGTGCCAGCAAGCTCCCTCCGTCCTGAGCCCTGTCATGTTCCCCCACCCTCCCGCTCTATGGAGATGGGGTAAGTGGGGGGCAGGAGGACACCCTGACGTTAGGCCCACCCCGGCACAGCAAGCAGTAGGCTCCCAAGAGCAGCTCCAAGGCTTCTGCTAATTGAATTCTCTAAGCCACAGGATTTGGGGACTTCAACAGCAGAGTCAAGGGAAAGGGTAGGGACGGCTTTGTGGCCTGTATCATGCGGGAGGTCAGACCAGATGATCATAATGGTCCCTTCTGACCTTAAAGTCTATGAGTCTGAGTCTATGAGGGCAGGAGCAGCACATGGCAGTGCAGGGAGGGACAGCTGAACTGCCGGCAATTGATAGCCTGCAGGGCGGCTGCGGCACAGGGAACTTAGGGGAGCGGGGAGCTGATGGGGGGCTACCGGTCCACCCTGGTTCCAAGCCCCCACCAACTAGCTCCAATGGGCTGTTCCTTCTGCAAGCAGTGGACATTAAGCAGGCAGCTGCCAAACATTATAAGGGAGCATTGTTCAACTTTAAACGAGCCTGTTCGCTAATTGATCAGCAACGTAACAACGAAACAACATTAACCAGAACGACTTTAAGTGAGGAGTTACTGTACTATCCTTCCCAGAAAGGATGGGAGCCTGTTCTGCCTTCTGTGCAAAAACTGGTTCAAGTAGTAGCCCTTGGTTCAGGAGAACAATATAAAAGTACGGTGTTGATGTATTGAGCCATCAGGCACTCTCAGGTTTTTGAGTGTGAGCTATAGATAATGGTGGATTCTGCTTTAATGTCTAAATGCATGTTCAGATATGCAGATTCTGATTTTTGGTTTAAATATTTATTTACTGGAAGAAGTCTTTGGAGATTGGGCAGTAGGTAACAGCAAATGTATTGGTTAAATGTTGGTTTCCAAGTTTTAAAAAGTTTGTACCACATGTCACTTGGAGTTACCAGTTGTGCCCAACACTTGGTTAGGAGAGCATGGGCATAAGAAGAATTGAAATGGTCATTTCACATGTCTTAAACCATCACCCCAAAATATTTATAATTAAGCCAGTTGTGGACTAAATTAGAAGCCATTCACATAAATGATTGCTTTCTCCTATTCTGAATGGGTTGATAAACTAGCAAACATGGAGCCCAAGTGGATTCCCTCTAAAAGAGGAAACCTTTCTGGTTTTGAGCTTTCCCAGATCATGGATTGTGATAGTCAGAAAACTGAGGCATGAAGAGGTGACAAGACTTGCCCAGGGTCACCCAATAAATTGGGGCTGGGAACATGGGTGTTCTGATTCCCAGCCATGTGCCTAATCCACTAGATCACAGCTGCTGTGTTTGTAAGGACTTTATTATTTCCAATGATTTCCCAACGCACCATTCATCGTTTTGATAACATTATCCAAGTTAGTTAAGTATTTAACGTGATGATGGGTCAGGCTAATTATAAGGGTTCTTTAATCTAGCTGGGAGCTAATGAGTATTGTAGCTTGAATCCTTAACAAGGGTGGAGTGCATTTAAGCAGCTACACTTGGTAAAAATGTGCAGTTATGTCATACATGCATGCCTCTGGTTCTGTAATAAAGTGCTGTAAAACTGGGAAAAGATTATTCAGGTTATTGTTTTATATACGCAAAAAGAAGAACAGGAGTACTTGTGGCACCTTAGAGACTAACAAATTTATTAGAGCATAAGCTTTCGTGGACTACAGCCCACTTCTTCGGATGCAGTCCACGAAAGCTTATGCTCTAATAAATTTGTTAGTCTCTAAGGTGCCACAAGTACTCCTGTTCTTCTTTTTGCGGATACAGACTAACACGGCTGCTACTCTGAAACCTGTTTTATATACTGTACTCATTCCTCTGATGTGTTGTGCATGAGACACAGTGGTTTCAGTACCAGAGAATTGAATATAGGATATTATAAATATCCTTGTGTGTGGTGTTCAATTCATCCAGTGAAGCCCACTTAGATGACAGAAGTTAAAACTGAATTTTCTGTGTATCAGACCAAAAGAAATACAGAAATATAGTGAAGCCTTTTTACCTTTAATATCTGATAAAGGAGTATATTTCTAAGAGAACTAAAGGCTAAATGTCATTCTGTATGCATGTCAGTAATGATAATCTTTACATAGAACAGTTAGACTGCATACCTGCAGTGATAGCCTTTGTTTTGTGTTTTTTCTTTCAGTCCATCTGTGCTGCAGTCGCATTTTTCTACAGCAACTACCTTCTTCTTCAGTGGCAGCTCCTGATCATGGCAGTGGTTGGGTTCTTTGGAACAATCTCCTTCTTTACTGTGGAGTGGGAAGCAGCAGCATTTGTCGCCCGTGGCTCTGACTACAGGAGCATTTGATCCAGGTGCTCCATCAGCCTGATGTGAGGAGATGCACAGAAACATATTTATTGAAATGACTTGAGAAGGCGAAAAGATCACATCACAGAGGCCGGGATGAAGGAAGCCTCTATTAAAGCCCTTTCAGTGTAACTGATAGGAACAGTCATAATGAAACATAGAAAAACAAAATGCCAAAATGAAAAGGCTCTCTTTCTTATTTTTATCGACGTTGATGTGCAGGGTCACAAAAATCCCATATGAGAAAATGGAAGGAAAACTGGGGATCTGTGCATTGAACAATTTTATTCAGATACATCCCTTTGCTGAGTGCCTATTTCTCTTAATTTCTCTCTTTGTGATCATGTACTATAGAAATTCTAGTTTCATTCCTCTCAAATAGTTTTATTTTTACTTAGATCCAAGCTCTGCAGACTCTTACCTTGTAAAAATTCCTTCTGTGTATGAGTGATATATTTTAAAATAAGATACAGTGTGCTGCAGCATGTCTACATATCTGAGAAACCAATCAAACCCATGGACTTTTGTGGCAATAGAGGTGTTCTCATTGGAACATTTTGTGATGCTGTGCCCCTCCATCCCTTGGTTCCTAAGTATATAACATTGTTGATACCCTATTTTATAGCTTAAAATTTTAGCTAGGCTCAGTTTTTAAAAAAGAGAGATCTTAAGTATTATGGGCTGACGTGAAGTATATTAGAAAAATTTGGACAGGATTTTCTTTATTTTAAGCTTATCAGAAGGCTAAGTAAAGGCCAAGATGATTAAGGGCCTGAACCGGAGAAGTGTGGAACAACTGAATCCCTATTTATATCAACAGGTATTATGAGTGCTCAGCACCTCTCAGCATCAGGCTGCAGATTAGGTTGGCTGCCAGAACGTTCTCCAGGACAAGGAGTCATAGAGACACAGCTCTCAGCCTACAAACATTGAGTTCACTGGCACTACTCATGCTTAAAGTTACTCAGGTGTACAAGTATTTACAAGATCAGGGCTTACATTAGTTAGATGTACATGTTTGTAATGGCATCTTGTGATGGGCACATTTTCCCATTTACCTCTTTAAAGCATGGTTAGAGGGGAAAGTGGACTGTAAAAATTGTCCCTTGTTACTGCACATCCAGTATCTGCTTCATGTGCATCATCTAAGTAATATCTGAATAGCTGATTGACAAACATGTTTTATTACTCAATAGAACATAGGAAGAACATGCAATAATTTATTCTGCATCATCAAAAAAACCTGGCAGCTAAGTTTTGGATGCAGAATTATTATAATTGGTGATAATATATGCAGCAGATACAACGCACCTAGATTTCATTTACCTAGTTGAACTTGCAGTGCTGGCAGTTAGGTTTTGACTAGTAAGCAAATTGATCTGAAGCAACTGAGAATAAATGTGAACACCAACGTGCAAACTCTTTAGAAACACCTTATTAGAAACTTCCTTGGTTCGATTTTTAGCAAAGTACCATCTTTTGTTAGACTGCAAACCTTTTGGTGAGCAAAGTTGGTATGTTGGCTTCTTGTATTTAAAGATGATTAAGAAAGATTTAAATTATGTTTCAGTTTCTCATACTATGTCATAACTACTTAGGTGTGTACGGAGGATAAATTTGGTATTGAATTGGGGAACCCTGTGCCTTTCTGTATCTCCATGCCCCTCTCAAAATGGTGTGTCACGTGAAATCCTCATGTGGTACAACCAAGCCTGTGCATAGTAAAATGGCACTGTACAGAAATTTAGGCGTATTGGCTTTGGGTTCACTCCAGGTTTCTGCTGTGAGGTCAGAAAGGTGTTAATGAGAGAACTATTGAAACCCCAAATACTTAGCTGGGAAGTGGATAGGTGAGGGAAACTAAAGGAAATCTTATTGGTCAGCAGGAGTTTCACTGAATAAAATGTAAAAGGGAGTGAGATGGAGAAGAAGATGAAAGGGGAGACGAGCGAATATAACAATTCTACTTTGTCAGTCAAACTAAAGGGGAAATTCAGGGCATGGAACCAAATTGAATAAATGCATATGATGTAGCTGGCTGCACATTAGTGCCTCCCATCCACTTCTTTTATTCTGTAATTTCAAATATAATATTTTTATATACCATTCATGATGGGAAAAAAAGTAACGACATTAGGAAATCCTTCAGTGATTAGGTATTTTCCTCCTGCATTCTTTTTTATATTTTCTTCAAAGTACCAAAAGGTATAAAGAACTTTAATTAAGAGATAAAATATCAATCTTCATACTATTGGAATCTGTTCTCCACACACTAGTGAGAGAAGTTTTTAATTGCTACAAGATCACAAGGAGCAATTCTGTTTGGTAATAGGTGGGTGAAAAAATTTGTGCTTATGGTGATGAGTGCCTTGCAAATGCATTAAAAATAATACAATTTTGTTTTAGAAGGTAATGCTGCTGATGAGATTGCTTTTAGAAATGGTGCTTTATTAATGGATGTCTGTGTGCAGTGTTGTTCATCTGGGATAACAGAAGTATGTAGAGTGCTTTAGTAAAATCTGTAGGGAAAGATTTTCACCTCTAAATTTTCACAATTTCAGCAAGTATTTTGGACTTGATTTTCAAAGGTGCTGAATACCCGACCTCCCACTGCTGACAATTAGAGTTGGGGGTTCTCAGCACCTCTGAACATCTAGAGCCTTTGTCTTTTTCTATTCTATCTGGTTTGACTCAAAACCAGATGATGTAAGACACAAGGAAGGCTCAGAATTACTTATTAGGTTATTAAAGTGAACTAAGTTTACTTTTTTGAGCCAAGTTTGATAAGAAATGTACAAAATTCTTCAAGCCACATTATGAATATCAAACATTTTAAAACTGAATACCCTATAAATATATGCAGTATTGTTGTAGCCCTGTTGGTCCCAGGATATTAGAGATACAAGGTAGGTGAAGTAATATCTTTTATTGGACCAACTTCTGTTGGTGAAAGAGACAAGCTTTCGAGATACACAGAGCCTGACTTGAGGAAGAGCTCTGTGTAGTTTGGAAGCTTGTCTCTCACTTTATCATGTTTTAATTCCAATTTTTAAGAAAAATAGAAAAAAAACCTCAATTATTCAGACAACCGTATGATATATAGCTATATCTAAACTTGCAGACTTATTCCTATGGAATGTCAGGACATGAAAAATACATTCAGCTGCACAGGATTAAGCACATTAGTCAGCTGGTTTTGATACAATGATCAGCAGTAAATAGGTTAATAATGTTGACATCTAATTTTGCTCCCATCTCTGTCAGCATTTCTAAAGCTCCTATCACCATATCTAAGCACCGGCAATAAGAGCCAATTGAGATGAATGGGATAAAGTCACATCTCTCTTGGCGCTTGAATCACTGCCCACTGAATTCAATTGTGATCTTCCCATTTTTTTCAGTGTGAATTTGATCGGGGCCAGGCTTTTTGTGAATTTGTTGTAGTCTGGTTTGCATGCTCCAAAATCACTGGTGCATGGTTTATATTGGGAAAATTATCTCCAGAAGCAGAGCTATAGATTGAACTTGGTTAGCTGCAAAGAAATGTATTTATTTGTTTTACCCTTTACTCTTAATGCTGTAATGGTTTCAGCTTCCTATGATGTCACATTGTGAGTCCGCCAAATAAATGGAAAAATCCTTTAGGAAGAAAGAGGAAGTCAAAACTGATATTCCTAACTTTTTAATGCAATTCTCCAGCCGCCTCCCTGATTTTTTAAAAATAGGCCTTCTTTATTCATCAAAAAAGCCTCAGGGTGTATGCAAATTTCCCTTCATTTTGCAGTTCTCAAAAGTTTAGATTCTTATGAAAACAGCAAAATCTACGGAAAGCTGTTTTGCAGTCTGGATGTCTGTATTCCTTGTTCATCACTAATTGATGTGTTTTAATTTATATTTTTAAATTTTGAGTATAATCTATACTAATAGGTTGGGATGAGAAGGGAAACTATTATAGTGGTTTCTTTTACAGAAACAGAGCCAAATGCTCAGCTGGTATAAATTGGCAAACCTCCAATTGACTTCAGTGGAGCTACACCAGTTTCCATCAGCTGAAGACCTGGACCGAAAGTTGTAGGGATCCATGGCTACCACACTGTTTGAATACTGCTAACTATTCTCACAGAAATTACCCTATGAGCTTGTCTTCACTAGAAAATTAGGTCATGTTTGAAGAGTTGTGTTAACTAGCACAATGCTAAACACAACTTTGCAGTCAATATAGACAGGGACCATTTTGTTTAACATCATGCCAGCTGGACATGGGTATACCCAGCTCGAACCATAGCTTTAGCTCTGATCAGCTGGCACAATGCTAATCATGATTTTTTCTCAATACAATGAATGCAAAATCATGTTTAACATGACCTAATTTTCTAGCAAAGATGAGTCTTATAAGGCTGTGTCTACACTGATTCTTCTGGAGTCCTTGCAGCTGTACCAGTGCTAGCAACGGTGGGAGGAGTAGCGGAGACCCGCTTCCAGTGTATTTTTCACCATGTCTTCTAGTTGGTGACATGGTGGTAAAATGTCAGCCCTAGTAGAATTTCAGAGAAAACACAGTGTAAGGAACATTTAAGGGCTAGTCCACACTAGAAATGCTAAAGTACTGGGCTGCAGTGTTGCAGCGGTAGCACTTCAGCATAGGCACTACCTACATCAATGGGAAAACCCCTTCCGTTGGTGCAGGTAATCCACCTCCCCAACAAGCAGTAGCTAAATCAGTGGAAGAATTCTTCTGTTAACCTAGCGCTGTGTACACCGGTGGCTAGGCTTGCTTAACTACATTGCTCAGGGTGTGAAAAATCTACACCCCTGAGTGGCATAGCTGGGTCGACCTCTTTTTAGTGTAGACCAGGTCTAAGAGATCTCTGTTTTACAAGACACTCCACAATGATACATGACCTGTTTGGTTCAGGGGCCGAGACTCCTGTTTGTTACAATTTCCATTAGCACACTCAACTAATGTCATTTTAGAAACTATCTAGCAATACAGTAAAGTGCTAATGAGCAAGTAGTGGAAGAAATATGCTCAGAGCTATAGGAGTGTAATGGAAAGGATATTTGGAAGCAGAGAGAGTGCGTCAGAAAGAGCATGCGAGGGGAGAGGTGGTCAGGGTTCAATAAAAGGGATGTTTAGGGAATTAGCTGTTGGCATTAATTCAATTTTTGTTTGTTCTGCTAAATTATTATTTTAGTGTTGACAAGCCCTCCTTCAAGCCATCTTTTCTGTTTTGTTTACATTTTGATGTCATGCAGAAGTCTTATTAAAATTGTTTTAAGCCTTTTTTACATTAAAAATGGTGTCTTTGGTTATAATTGATGTCACATTAACTGAAAGAGGAGCCATGTGATGACGATTATAATGAAGACACTGATTGTATGTGAGTGTTCTGACTGAAAACAGACTCCTTAGTATATTTCTTTTGTGGATACAGCCACACAAATAAAAGTGAATCATGGCCTATATTTTTGCTAATATGCTTATTAAGTTGTTGGAATTGTTGTTGTCATTGTTTTAAGCTGTGCAGTCATGCCAGAGGCTTTGTGATGTTAAGTCAAAATATGTGGGTTGATTGATCTCTGAAAGTCTTTGCATCACCTATATTGGCTTGCTTTAGAAAATAAATGTGTCCTGGAACACCAGCAATCCATTTCAGTCAGGAAGGATTTCACTTCATGCTAGTCATCATGGCATAGAGAGTAGAATATTGAGATGTCTGTGGAAATACAGATCTGACTTCCACTCCCTGATCAGTTTTCTCATCCCACTCCATTTGCAAGCCCATTTTATGAAAACTAGACCCAATCAGTGAAAGGAAGATTTGGTTCCATCCAGTTTTATAGCGTGGGATTTATCTACCACCCTTAAAAATAATTCTCAAGTTCTGATATTCCTTTCACAACTCTTTTCACATGTACCTGTGATATGCCCTTATAAAATCAATGTAATTGTAGCCTTGTTGATCCCAGGATATTAGAGAGACAAGATGAGTGAGGTAATATCTTTTCTTGGACCGACTTCTGTTGGTGAGAGAGACAAGCTTGAAAGCTTGTCTCTGTCACCAACTGAACTTGATCCAACAAAAGATATTACCTCACCCACCTTGTCTCTTGTAAAAATCAGTCAGTTTAATTCATAGATTCATAGATTATAGGACTGGAAGGGACCTCGAGAGGTCATCGAGTCCAGTCCCCTGCCCGCATGGCAGGACCAAATACTGTCTAGACCATCCCTGATAGACATTTATCTAACCTAAATGGGCTCCAGCTTTGTGGTGCTTTGGCACCTATTTAAGAGTCAGATTAGATGCAAGTGAGGAGAGATTTTTGTTCAATCTGATAGCTAGTTGGCTAAAATGTACTATTTGGACCAAACACAGTTTTCTTCAGGAACTGAACGGTGATGGTTCTAGTAAACTAGAACAGTAGCAACTTGGGTAACAATTCTGTTGGCTGTCAGATGCCAAAACTGTGGATTATGAATGAGGGAGTATGGACAAAAATCTGAAGACTGCAGTGGGGTAGGAAGCACCTGCATGCAGAAGGGCCAGCACAGAGGAAGCTGCTTTGCTGCATTTTCCTCTGAGGATGCTGCATATCCCACATCCACAAAATTCAGTGTGTCCTACTAGTCTGAGGATTGGATCCTTTCAATATTCTGATTTCTGAGGAGGTAAGAACATAAGAACAGCCATACTAGGTCATACTAAAGGTCCATCTAGCCTAGTATCATGTCTTCTGACAGGGGCCAATGCCAAATACTTCAGAAAGAATGAACAGTTGAGCCATTCCCTGCCATCCAGTCCCAGCTTCTGGTGTTTGGAGGTTTAGGGAAACCCAGGGCATGTGTGTGTTGTATTGATGACTATCTTGGCTAATAGCCATTAATGAACTCCTCTTCTATCAACATACCTTATATTTATTGAAAAGCTGCTGCCTATTAATTTAATTGGGTGATCTGTAGTTCTTGTGTTATGTGAATTACACTTCCCTATTCATTTTCTCTACATCATTCATGATTTTATAAGAACATAAATGCCACACTGGGTCCAACCAAAGGTCCATCTAGCCCAGTATCCTGTCTTTTGACAATGGCCAATGCCAGGTGCTTCAGAGGGAATGAATAGAACAGGTAATCATCGAATGATCCATTGTCTGTCACCCATTCCCAGACATCTATCAGATCATCTCATGTTGATTTGTGTGTCTGATAATTCTGTTCTTTACTATAATTTCAGCCAATTTGCCTGGTAGTGAAATTAGGCTTACCAGAATCACCTCAGGAGCCCTTTTAAAAAAAATCAGCATTACATTAGTTACTCTCCAGTCAACTGGTACAGATGCTGATTTAAGCAATGGGTTACATACCACAGTTAGTAGTTCTGCAATTTCATATTTAAGTTCCTTCCTTGAATCTCTGTATTCAAAACAGTTACCTTTTATTTGTTGAAAAGAATTGGGATCAACAAAATAGACTCTTAGATTTGTTTTCTTTCCAAAAAGCCATTTGTGTCTCAGGACATTTTGGAGTTCGCACTTCACATTTATGTCATGAAGGAAAAAATATAGAAAGGAGGTTTGTGCCTCAAATGAAAAATTACTCATTCTGTCATATTAAAGGAAAATACCCATTTGTTAAGGTCACTTATTGAAATTAGCTCCAATTAAGCAAGCATAGCAAATGTAATGGTCTCTGCTTATTGTCAGGGCCATTCATCTTATTGTAATGGCTGATATACATGGGTTTGTTTCTAATATTCATCTTTTTAAAGAAAAAAATATATAGATAATAACCTGTCTGAAAGAGCCTCATAGTTATACATCATTATTTATTTCATGATTGCAGGAGAAGGAATGGGATATACAGCTCTGTTAACTTCTCCAGTGCTAAATGATTGTACCAGGGAAAGCTGAAATGTGGTTTCTCCCTCCACTGCAGGCAGGACATTCTCACAGGCAAGTCATTCAAACGTACGTTCAATGGAAATGTGCTTCACTGGGACCTAAGTGTTTTCTGGTAGCAGTGAATGAAGTTTCTAATCTACTGATTTTCCTCCTTTTTAATATAAGAAGCCATTTTAAAAGCAGATTTAATTGCCGGTCCTGGGCCGTATAGGACTGTCTGCACTGTCACACAGGGACCTAGCTTTTGTTCTTTGGGCCCACATATGGCTACCTCAGCCAACAGGGGCTGATCATCTTTGGAGTGCTGGGAATTATTTATTTGTGTCACAGTAACATCTACAGGCCCCAATGGAGATTGCTTCGGAAGAAGGATGTTAGTGGATAGGGCTGTGGGAGATATAGGTTCCATTTCTGGCTCAGCCACAGACTTCCTTTGTGATCTGCTGTGGTCTGCTGTGATCACTTGTTTGACTGGAGCTAGTTGCAGGGATTGTTTGACCCAGAGGTTATTTGTTTGAAAAGTGTGAATTGGGAGTGCTTTGTTCCAGGTAGGCCTTGAGTGGTTGATTGGAGGGAAGGCTTTGATCCGGGCCAACTGCTTCAGAGCCAGCAGCCTTTTAAAAAAAAGCAGTCAGTTGCAAACCGAGTGAGCAGCGAACAGAGGTCAGGCAAACACAGGGAGTTTGCCTGGGAGTTCCCCCAGATTGTTGTTGCTTTTCAGGCTTCTGTGAGCAGTAAATACAACATCTGAAGAGGCTCTTAGAAGGAAGACATTATGGATAGTGAGCGATCAGCTGTTGTGACCTGCATGGGGTGTGCCATGTTTATCTTTCTCCCAGAGGATAGAAGCAACTTTGTCTGTACAGAGTGCAAGCTGGTCTCCATATTGGAAGAGAAGGTTAAAGGACTAGAGACCCAAGTATCAACTCTGCGTTGCATCAGAGAAAATGAAGACTTTCTGGATAGAAGTCAGTGTTTGGCACAGCATGCTGAAGAATCAGAGAGGGCAGTGCAGAACGGGGAAGGAAATTGGCAGCATGTGACCTCCAGAAGAAGAAAGAGGAGAACCCTTGTACCCCCAATGCATATAGAGGTAAGAAACCGTTTTCAGGCTCTCTGCACAGGTATTATGATGGAGACTGGTTTGGAAGAGTTATCTGAGGGAATGGATCAGAAGGAGATCCCCAATGACTGGAAGGTCTGGGATGCATTGTCCTAGGGATGGGGGTTCCATGACCACCACTCCCAAGAGGAGGAGTTGGGTGGTGATGGTTGGGGACTCCCTCCTAAGGGGGATGGAATCATCCATCTGCCGTCCAGACCGGGAGACTCGAGAAGTGTGCTGCTTGTCTGGAGCTAGAATTCAGGATGTGACGGAGTGTCTGCCAAGACTGATCAAGCCCTTGGACCGCTACCCCTTCCTACTTCTCCACGTGGGCACCAATGATACCGTCAAGAATGACCTTGAGTAGGTCACTGCAGACTACATGGCTCTGGGAAGAAGGATAAAGGAGTCTGAGGCACTTCTTGTCCATCCGCCCTGTTGAAGGAAAAGGCCCAGGTAGGGACCATCGAATTGTAGAGGTAAATGTGTGGTTATGCAGGTGGTGTTGGAGAGAGGGCTTTGGATTCTTTGACCAGAGATGTTTTGCCGGGGAATGGTGACCTAAGCCCAGAGGTATGTGGGGAAGTGGGATACTGGGAGGAAACACAAGGAGGAGGATGCAACAGGGGAGGCCTCCTGATTCATACTGAGAAAGTAGGGCAATCAGCTATTTATCTTAGGTGCCCGTACATGAACGCAAGAAGCCTGGGAAACAAGGAAGTCCTGGCACAGTCAAGGAACTATGATGTGATTGGAATAACAGAGACTTGGTGGGGTAACTCACATGACTGGAGCACTGTCATGGATGGGTATAAACTGTTCAGGAAGGACAGGCGGGGGAGAAAAGGTGGAGGAGTTGCACTGTGTGTAAGAGAGCAGTTTGATTGCTCAGAGCACCAGTGTGAAACTGGATAAAAAGCCTGTTGAGAGAGTCTTTGGGCCAAGTTTTGAGGAGAGAGCAACAAGGATGATGTCGCGGTGAGAGTGTCTGCTACAGACAACCAGACCAGGAGGATGAAGTAGTTGAGGCTTTCTTCGGACAACTAGCAGAAGTTTCCAGATCACAGGCTATGGTTCTCATGGGGGACTTCAATCACCCTGACATCTTCTGGGAGAGCAATACAGCAGTACACAGACAATCTAGGAAGTTTTTGGAGAGTGTGGGGGATAACTTCCTGGTGCAAGTGCTGGAGGAACCAACTAGAAGCTGTGCTTCTCTTGACCTGCTGCTCACAAACAGGGAAGAATTGGTAGGGGAAGTAGAAGAGGGTGGCAACCTGGGCAGCAGTGACCATGAGATGGTCGAGTTCAGGATCCTGACAAAAGGAAGAAAGGAGAGCAGCAGAATACGGACCCTGGACTTCAGAAAAGCAGATTTTGACTCCCCCAGGGAACTGATTGGCAGGATCCCCTGGGAGGCTAATCTGAGGGGAAAGGAGTCCAGGAGAGCTGACTGTATTTTAAAGAAGTCTTATTGAGGGCTCAGGAAGAAACCATCCCAATGTGCAGAAAGAATAGCAAATATGGCAGGCGACCAGCTTGGCTTAACAGAGAAATCTTCGGTGAGCTTAAACACAAAAAGGAAGCTTAAAGAAGTGGAAACTTGGACAGATGATTAGGGAGGAGTATAAAAATATTGCTCGAGCATGCAGGGGTGTAATCAGGAAGGCCAAAGCACAATTGGAATTGCAGCTAGCAAGGGATGTGTAGGATAACAAGAAAGATTTCTACAGGTATGTTAGCAACAAGAAGAAGGTCAGAGAAAGTGTGGGACCTTTATGAATGGGGGAGACAACCTAGTGATAGATGATGTGGAAAATGCAGAAGTACTCAGTGCTTTTTTTGCCTTGGTCTTCACAGACCATGTCAGCTTCAGACTGCTGCACTGGGCAGCACAGTATGGGGAGGAGGTGAGCAGTCCTCAGTGGTGAAAGAACAGGTTAAGGACTATTTAGAAAAGCTGGACATGCACAAGTCCATGGGGCTGGATTTAATGCATCCGAGGGTGCCAAGGGAGTTGGCTGTTGTGATTGCAGAGCCATTGGCCATTATCTTTGAAAATTCGCAGCGATCAGGGGAGGTCCCAGACGATTGGAAAAAAGCAAATATAGTGCCCATCTTTAAAAAAGGGAAGAAGGAGAATCCAGGGAACTACAGACTGGTCAGCCTCACCTCAGCCCATGGAAAAATCATGGAGCAGGTCCTCAAGGAATCCATTTTGAAGCACTTGGACGAGAGGAATGTGGTCAGGAACAGTCAACATGGATTCACCAAGAGCAAGTCATGCCTGACCAACCTGATTGCTTTCTATGATGAGATAACTGGCTCTGTGGATATGGGGAAAGTGGTGAACGTGATATATCTTGACTTTAGCAAAGCTTTTGATATGGTCTCCCACAGTATTCTTGCCAGCAAGTTAAAAAAGTATGGATTGGATGAGTGGATTATAAGGTGGATAGAAAGCTGGCTAGATCATTGGTCTCAACGGGTAGTGATCAACGGTTCAATGTTTAGTTGGCATCCGGTATCAAGTGGAATGCCCCAGGGGTTGGTCCTGGGGCCGGTTTTGTTCAACATCTTCATTAATTATCTGGATGGGATGGATTGCACCCTCAGCAAGTTTGTAGATGACATTAAGCTGTGGGGAGAGGTAGATGTGCTGGAAGGTAGGGATAGGGTCCAGAGTGACCTAGGCAAATAGGAGGATTGGGCCAAAAGAAATCTGATGAGGTTCAACAAGGACAAGTGCAGAGTCCTGCACTTAAGACGGAAGAATCCCATGCACTGCTACAGGCTGGGGACCGACTGGCTAAGCGGCACTTCTGCAGAAAAGGACCTGGGAATTACAGTAGACGAGAAGCTGGATATGCGTCAACAGTGCACCCTTGTTGCCAAGAAGGCTAACAGCATATTGGACTGCATTAGTAGGAGCATTGCCAGCAGATCGAGGGAAGTGATTATTCCTCTCTATTTGGCACTGATGAGGCCACATCTGGAGTATTGAATCCAGTTTTGGGCCCCCACTACAGAAAGGATGTGGACAAATTGGAGAGAGTCCAGTGGAGGCAACAAAAATGATTAGGGGGCTGGGGAACATGACTTACGAGGAGAGGCTGAAGGAACTAAGCTTATCTAGTCCGCAGAAGAGAAGAGTGAGGGGGGATTTGATAGCAGCCTTCAGCTACCTGAAGGGGGGTTCCAAAGAGGATGGAGCTCGGCTGTTCTCAGTGGTGGCAGATGACAGAACAAGAAGCAATGGTCTCAAGTTGCAGTGGGGGAGGTCTAGGTTGGATATTAGGAAAAACTATTTTACTAGGAGGGTGATTAAGCACTGGAATGGGTTACCTAGGGAGGTGGTGGAATCTCCATCCTTAGAGGTTTTTAAGGCCTGGCTTGACAAAGCCCTGGCTGGGATGATTTAGTTGGGGTTGGTCCTGATTTGAGCAGGGGGTTGGATTAGATGACCTTCTGAGGTCTCTTCCAACCCTAATCTTCTATGATTCTATGATCTGAGCCAAGTTGCTTAATGTACTTTGAGCTTCATTTTTACAGCTGGGGATAGTTCCTTGCCTCACAGAGGTCCTATGAGTATACAATTCATTAATGATTGTGAGGTGCTCATGCTATAGTGATGATGGTCACGTATGTACATAAACAAATGGCATTACAGTAGCACCGAGAGACCCCAACTGAGATCAGGGCCCATTGTGGTAGGTACTTTGTGGTTCTGTTGTCTATTTAGACTGTCCAAGAGTGGGAGGGGAAACAGTAGGTGAATCCACACTAGGAAAAAAAGATGGTAAAAATGCACCTCTTTTCCAAGTGAAGACAAGGCCAGAGCAGTGAAGTGACTTTCTCAAGGCCACACAGTAAATCAGTGACAGAGCTGGGAAGAATCTGCTTGTCAGCTATGTCTGGCCCAAAGCATTTTAAACAATGTATCTAAAAATCCCTTACTCTCTCAATTGCTCAACTCTCACTGTCATGTGATGCTGTCACTTCGCTAAGTCTCCAGTCACCAAAGAGTCAGGGCAAACTGACCCAAAAAACACCCAGGGGAAGAAATATTAGGCTTTCTTCATATGTCAAGGGCACATGCCCAATTTTCAGTTTCCATCACAGATCCCCTTTGCTCCTCTAGTCAATTACAAAGAAATGAAGGGCTCCAAAGGGAATTTATGGGTGCCTTCCTGACTGGAAGTTTGATGGCTGCAATGTGACAGTGCTATGACTACACAGCATAGAAGGAATCCTATGTACGCAACGTGCTTCATCAGCGATGGACTGAATGCATTTGTCTTAATTGTGGAGGTTTGAGACCCCAATTAAGAATTGGCTTGAAGTCTCTGAAGCTGTGGGATGCAGCTCTGTTATTTCTTTAAAACACACGTACATGCCCCACTCAACCGGGAATGACTGATAGAGAGAAAGGCAGCAAAAGGATAGCAATGGACTCTTAAATATTTTCCCCTGTGATAAAATTTCCACATTGTCTGATCCTAAATTTATAGACTGCCACTCTTCACAGTATGCATTTTATAACAGTAGCAGCAAAAAGAAATGATAGAAACAAGTACTGTATCACAATGTCAGTAGGCCCAATTTAATACAGGCTGGGGACTACACTTCAGTGTGCTCATGTTTAACTTTCAGGCATCTGTCCCTATGTGGGTATCAATGCCTCAAACTTGAAGCATAACAAAATTGGACGCTATTCCCCCACAGTGAAACAGCAGCGAGTTGCAATTCCTCATCTGTAGTCGGAGCCAACAGCCTGTGTGTGGTGGGAAGCTGACACTTGTCATTACCTTGTTAGATCACGTAGGACTTAGGACATCAGTCAGTGTTAAATCCACCAATGGGAATGACAAATTAACCCAAAATTTAAAGTTTTAAAAGAAAATACTACAGGAGTGAAATCCTGGAAATAAAACTGAAACATCCAAGCCTTACCATTGGATTACAAAGTCCTTACTGCTCTTTTGTGTATATTATTGCAGAGTGAACACACTGAAGTTTAACAGCAATAGCTCTAGTTAAACCCAGCAAAGCCTGTGAATGATGATAATCATTATACTTTATGAGGGCTTAATTCTGGAAGGTACTGAGCATTCGTTGTATGGTGCTGAAAGCGCTCCCTATTCTCATTGACATCAGTGGCAGTTGAGAGCACTCAGTCTCACTCATAAGGCACTCAGCACTCTGCAGGATTAGTCCTTAACTCCTCCCTTAAGGCTCCTTGCTTGTATCGCTGTGATTTGATTTTAGATCTATGACCCTGAGGGGGCTGCAGGCTGAGTTTCATTTCATACAAAGAAAAATCAGATTTAAAAGATTACAAGGCAATAAAATGCTTTCAAGAGTCTGCAGCGAACAAATAAGCCCCCATCATAGGTGTTGGGAGGACATGACAGCTTGAACTGGTGCAATATAGAAGCCCGAGGTTCCAAATGTGCTACCCAGATAACTCATCCAAGGGGCGAGGAATTCTCAGACGCTTCATATAATGCCACTCATTAGTGAAGCTGCCTGTCAAACTTTGCTGGAGAGAGGGCAATTACTATAGCTAGTGCTGCAGTGTGCAAAGAGTGGTTTTTCCCAGCAGTCTAGCCAGACAAGCACCTTTCACACACACTCCTATTCCGATGCCTCACATCCCTCCTAGCCAGCAGGCTCCTGTTCTTACATTTTTTTATTTTATTTTTTGTGTTATAGCATGTCAGTGATAGGCAGCAGAGCTGCTCTGGATCGATCCATTGAGCAACTCGGGGGATTTAGGCTAGGAGGCTTCACATGTCTGCAAAAGCTTCCTGATATATTCTTAAAAACATAAGAAAAGCCATATTGGGTCAGACCAATGGGCCGTCTAGCCCAGGATCTGGTCTCCAAGCAGCAGGGAGTGTATAGAACAAGGGAACTCTGGAGAAATCCACGCCTGTCTTTCCTCCTGGCTTCTAGCAGTCAGAGATTTTTAGGGTCAGCCTGAGCATGAGGTTGCATCCCATTCTTGCCTCAAAGGATAGTGGTGGAAGGGATAGTGCCCAAACTGTTGCCTCGTCCTTGATATAATCTAGACTGATACATCGTCTTAATCCTAAACAGAAGTTTCATTTTAATCAGCTGTTATGTTGTTCTGAGACATTTAACCGCAGGATCGTACACACCATCTTTTCACAGGATGCATAAAAAAAGAAGTGTGCTTCCCCTTGCTGACTCTGAGGCAGCATTTTACCACAGCCCCCTGCGTTGTGTACGCTCCTGGTGCCATCATGAATAGTGCACAGACACCAAACAGGCAGATAGCCTGGCTTCTGCTGCACAGCAGGTGGGGCTCAGGAAGGTGCAGGAATCTGCCAAGCTAGAATACCTTACAACAGGAGTTCTCAAACTTCATTGTAACTGTGACCCCCTTCTGACAATAAAAATTACTACTTGTCCCCAGGAAGGGGGACTGAAGCCTAAGCCCGCCTACGCTGCGGGCGGGGGGTGGGGGCAAAGCTGAATCCCAAGGGCTTCAGCCCCAGGGAGGGGGCCTATGACCTGAAGCCCTCGGACTTTGGCCCTGGGCAGTGGGGCCTGGGCTTCAGCTTTAGCCTCAGCCCCAGGCCCCAGCAAGGCTAACGCCAGCCTTGGTGACCCACAGTTTGAGAACTGCTGCCTTATGAGATCTGTGCCTAAAAGGTTAGTCTGTGCTGTGGGTATAGAACAGAATGGTGGGGGGGAGGGGAGCTAGCACACAGACTCCTGGGGCTTGCTGCCTGGAAATCCAATCAGATGGTTTTGTAGGGAACACCAGTTTTTCTTGAACTACCCTGTTGCAAGGATCTCATCTGTTAGCCACTGCCCCCTGGAAAAAACCTTTACAAATTGGCAAGTCCATCTACTGAGTGGTTTTATTTTTCCTCTTTTTAATTCCCCACTTATGGAACAGTGCAAAAGGGAAGTTTGAATAATGCACTCATGGACGCAAAGAAAATCCCATTTTACCTGAGTCTCTCTGAACTGCTCCAGTCCCGCATCTGGCCAGTTTTGTGACAACCCAGGATGATGTGCTCGGGGGAGGCTCAAGTGAACCCAAAACCAGCCCAATGATTTTTGTGGAACACCATTTTTCTTTAAAAGCTTATTTTGACGGTACTTCTGTGCTGCCTGAGCCAAAGCCTGGTTAGCTGGGGCTTCATCTCCCTATGTCAGTGATTCTCTCAGTGTTTAGGTTTTATTTGCAGGTGACCTTTAAACTTCTAGCTTGCTCCATCCCATTCTTTTCCAAGTCTCTACTACTTGACCTAAAGGACTATAGGCCTGGTTCAACACCCATTGAAGGTAATGGCATTACTCCACCTGACTTTGGATCAAGCCCTAAGGTCCCTAACTGGTAGCTGCAGCAAACTCATTAACCACCTATGTGGATCAGCCACTAGGACTGCTGAAAGACCATCAGCACCATCATTATCAGTCAGCAGGGTGAAGTCAATTCTGATGCTTGGGCTGATGAATGAATAGCTCTGGTAGTTTTGCAAAGCTGCTCTCATGGGTCAAACCCAAACCTTGCATCTGTGCTCTAAAGAAGTCTGTTCTGATCCAAACTTTCAGGGTTTTCCCATCTCCAGTTCTGGCTTCACTTCAGGATCAAAGGGAAAGATAAACTTGGATTCACAAGGGCACAAAGCCTTTGGTTCAGCACTACTAGCTGGGGCAAACAGCAAATATGATGAAAAAGTATCATGGCGGTTCTGTGAAAGGAAAATGGATGTAAGTTCGAAGATATTTGAGTGATTCCCACCCATTACATAAGCCCCTCTTGCAACATCCATAGTGCAGTGCCGGAATGAGGCCATCTCCAATTCCATTGCCAGAGCACTCCCTTGAAGAGAGTAGAGCAGCTGTCTCTGAATCCGAGATTTCTGGATGCAGGTGGCTGCAAACATTCTGGGCTCAATAGACCAGAACAGCTCAGGGCTCACTCCAGTCTGGCAGGTAAATGCATGATAAACATGCTTATTTAAAATCCATATGGAATGTACAACGCCTAGCACAACTGGGGCCTCTAGGTGCTAGTGGCACACAAATAAATATAATAAAGCAGGAGATTATTTTCCCTATTAAAACAATAGGTCAGTTACTAAATTCTAATGCACTGTATTAAAATAAAGAGATGGCAGGTGGAAACAATTTGGCATAATGCAAAGATAGGTCCTAATTCTCCAAAGAACTCTGTGTGTGTGTATGGCCCATTGTACCTGCCTGAAGCTCCTTTTCTTCAGTAGGCCTCTGTGTGGGTACAAGGGTTTCTCTACAGGGGGCTTGTTGCAGGACTGGGGCTGTACGCAGTAAAAAATGATTCTCTGTGTTACCTTTTAAACTCATGGAATGAGCTGGGGTGGGTTTGTTTCTCCTCTTCGTCTTATTTTGAAATGAGTGGAGGATAACACTGTACCATGAAAGGTTAAACCCCGTTTCCAACATTGACAAGGCTGGAGCATTTTGGGATGAGCTAGAATAGAGTCAAAATAGAAAGAAGCTGGAATAGCCAGATAAATTAGAACCAACTAAAAGCATGGTGGCCAGGAATGCAATATTCTCCTGCAAGCCTCTGACTGTTTTTAGAAACAAAGAGTAAGAGGGATTATTTCCTGGTGAATGATTAAAGCGCCTGATGCACATGTTTTCCTCTATTGGAATTAAAGGGTTAATATAGCTCTATCAGCATACTGCGCTTTCTGCAAAGCACTGTGTACAGGCATTTGCTGACTCATCTTCAAAACACCCTTCTGAGGTAGAGAAATATGACCCCATTTTACAGACTAGGACAATCTGGGAGAGAAGGTGAAGTGACTTTCCCATGATCACTAGCAAAATGAGGATTAGAACTCATAACCACTTGCCACCTAATCCTGTGCTCAGGCTTCTGGACCATGATGCTTCACAATAATAGTGTTCTGTATGCAGATAGCACTTTCTATCCAGGGCACTGAAAGCACAGTGACGTCTTATTACTTCCCCTTGTGGCACTAGGTCAGTGTTATTGCATCCACTGTAGAAGATGGCAAACTGAGGCAGAAGACAAGGGTTCAAGCCTGTACCAAGTGCCCTGTCTACTTGTGTATCTATGCTGTTCTAATCACCGTGGTAGCTGAGTGGTTCAGTTGGTCACTGTGTGGTTTGCTGTCCACTGCAGGGTAGCGATGGGTAGTTTTTGATGGTTATTAGGGTTATCATTGCTGATGGGGGTGGAGACAGGGTATGGAGAAAGAGGAGTTTCACATTTGGTTCTGAATGAACCAAGATCTCTTCAGGGAGGGGATTCCACACTGGGGGGCAGGGAGGCTAAGAAAAAAGCTATTAGAGGGGCTGCTATCTTGGGAATGCAAACTGGACAAATACCCTGAACTGGGGCCCCAAGTCTAAAGCACAGCTTGGAGGCAAGCCTTTTGGCCTAGCAGCACCCCTTGAACGTGGAGTTTGCAGGGGCGCTGGAACAATTTGTGAGAGTGCTGAGAGCCATTGAACCAAACTGTAAACCCTCTATATGATGGAAGCTGCTCTCAAGCCAGAGGGTGCAGCAGCACCCCTAGTTCCAGCACCTATGAGGGTTTGTATGCAGAGTTGGTTCATATGGTACTTGCGTTTGTGCATTTTAATGTTTTAAAAAGCTGACTGCTGAATAGTGGCTCAGGGTTTACTTTAACTGAATAAAATCTAACAGGCGCATTTTGCACTTGCTGTTCCTATTTATTTGGAGTTCTGGGCACGCAGCACCGCATCTCATGGCGAGTCCCAGTAAACTGAGGCCTCCAAAATCACTTTTGAAAATATTGGCTACCACTGTTGGCTGCTTTACCTGGATTGGCCTGTAGAGGGTGCTGTTCACTCACTGGAGTGTCTGTCCCCCTATTCCAGAATACAAGGTCTCCGCTCCGCTTGTCATTTCTAGCTGCTCTTTGTACTACACTATGCCATCAAGGTGCCCTTTCAGATATCTCACTCCCACTGCCAGCAGCAGACTTTCAATTAAATCCAACTCAGGTCAGCTCTGACAAGAAGCCTCCCTTGTAACTCGGGGAGGTTATCAACCAGCATATTCCTGAAATGCAACTAAAAAAAAATATTTTACTGGAAGCCAACTGTTCTGTTTGATATTTTTTCTCCATGGCAACTTTCGTTGCAGAAGCATTGGGTTTGGAGCTTAGGTTACACTTGGTTTAGTAAGCCAGTTTTTTGGTGCACCAAGAGGTTTGGTTGCCAAGCCTCCAGGATTGTCCTGGAGTCTCCAGGAATTGAAAATTAATCTGTAATTAGAGATTATGTCATGTGAGGAAACCTCCAGGAATACAGCCAACCAAAATTGGCAACCCTACCAAGAGGTGGTAAGAAGTACAGAATGTTAAATATTAGCTGCTGCCTGCACAGAACTTCGAAAACATAAAACGACCATATATCCGGAGTTATCATAATTAATGACAAAAAAAATGTTGGAAGGGATATTAAACCTTGTGCTTCAGGGTTTAAATGTCAGCCTCTAACTCTGTGAGACCAGGGTGGGACCTATTATGGAGGGCAGATTGTCCTACATGTGCCTACTATGAAGTTTCTTGCCCCTTCCGCTCAGGCATCTGGATCTGGCCACTGCCTGAGACTGCATATTGATCTTGATGGACCTTGGCTCTGACCCAGCCTGGCAATTCGTATGTTCCCATATACTTATATAGGTTGTTAGTAATGATGATTGTTCCTAGTTAAGGATAGTTAGTGTGTGTGATGCTGTACACGAGAGAGATGACAATAAGGCCCATGGTTGAAGCTGGAGGTTTGATTTGTATATTTGGGGTCCCGCTAACAACTGTGCAGAGAATACAAACAAATTGGAGAGTATAGTTCTTTATTTGTTTTGATTTGTATAGTTAGCTACAGCCATTAACAGCATCGGGAATCTGACCTACGCCTTTTCCCACTCCTTTAAGCCTCTGCAATCAGTGAAAAGGCTCCCATTGATTTCTGCAGGCTTTGGACCATACCCTAACGCAGCATTGCTGTTTGTTGCTTCTGTGCTAGGGGGCACTTGCTATTGAGCTGATTCGTGGGGGGATAAGCACCCGCCACTCCCACTGACTCAGTCCATGGGAGTTTCCAGTACTCAGCAACTCTACAAACCAAGCAAGACACCCCTGCACCAAGGTAAGATGGGAAATCTCTGCATTGGTTCCCGTCAATGGAAAATCTTCATTTAGTGGCCTTTGGAACAGGCCTTTAATACCAAGGAGAGGCAGGGTGGACTAGTGCATAGCACATAGAAGACCTGGATTCTATCCCTTACTCTGCCACTAGTTTGCTGGGTGATCTTGAGCATGTCACGTCTCTTCGTGCCTCAGTTTCCCCATCTGTAAAAGGCATATAATGATACAGACCTTCTTTGTGAAGTCCTTTGAGATCTACTGATTGAAAAGTGCTGTCTCAGAGCACAGGACTCAGGAAGCTGATGAAGAGAGAGGTGGCTTTTGCCGTATCTAAACACTCTGCTACACTGGAATGAATGTCCCAGAATGCAACATGCTCCATGAACAGCTACGCTTCTCATCCTCTAAATTATCCTGATATTACTGACCAACCCAAGTCCTGTTCCAGCTCTGTGTGGCAGTCTGCAAAGAGCGATTAGCCGAGACTGGCACAGTCCTGTTCTATCCAGTTTGATGTTTCTTTGTGGCAGCTCTCACTGACTGAGTTTATTACTCTGTGGGGCCGATAATGCTTCTGGGCTGCATTAGCCTCCCCGCTTATGTAGTACAGAGATAATTGCAGCCATTTGAATTAACGAGCCTGTCCTGCCAGGCTCCAGGGTGAAGCCTCAACACAAGAGATTGGCAAAGCTAAGTGGTGTCTAAGTTTGGATCCTAGTTTTAACGGCAAAACTTTGTCGCTCAAGGTGACTTGTGAATTCTGTGCCAAACACCCCCTTCTTTTGGGATTTGAAAGCGGAAGCAAGGACACCCTCATGTCCAGAATACAAACAGATGACATGCTAAGCTGCTGCCCATAGTGCGAGCCCTGGGCATCACCAAGACACCAGTAATGAATGGAGGGGAGTTTGCTAAGCACTGTTGAGCGGTCCCAGAATGAGAGGAGTGGTATGTTTGGGAGGCAGACTGTTTCAACACCTTCCCCCCACAGGTGAGATACAGACACAAGACCAGTGATTACAACTCCCTGAGACCAATGGGTCATTAGGAGCCAATGCCAGAGCAAGCAGGCTTAATGGTTCTGAAACCAGTTTGAATAGGGTGGACCACGCTGGGGAGAAGCCATTTTGAGAGACATTGTCACAGACAGGAGATTTGGAGTTGATGAGGAGAATGTCTTTCTGTGCTGTTCCCCTCACTTTAGAGGAAAGCCAATTTAATATAGTTTATAGTGAAGCGAAAGATTAGTGGAGGCTAAATATGTGAGTAGGCTGCTTTCCTACAACCTAAAACCACTTTCTCTGATATTTTGTTCCACGTGCTTAATGAATGTACTTTCTCAAGAAAGCAGATAGTCAATCTCACTGGTCACAGGCTCCCAAAGGGGAGGAAAGGCAAATGCCCCGAACCCCGTTGGATCTGCAGGATGGTAGGCAGCGGGTACATGGTGCAGCAGGACTGGGCCCTGCTCTGAGATTCCACCCCAGTCCGGTAAGGGGAAGAGGCTCAAAACCTGCTGTGGGTGCACTCAGAGAAAGCAGAAAGGGGGCAGACACTACTAGCCCTGTAACCATCAGGGCCGCCCCTAGGATTTTTGCCTCCCCAAGCAAAAACAATTTTGGCAGCCTCCTCCCCCCCATTTTATTCTTACCCCACCCCCGGCCCCACCTCAACTCCGCCCCTTCCCCAAATCCCCAGCCCTGCCTCTTCCCCCCAGGCTCTCAAGCCTAGGAGGGAGGGAGAGGGAGAAGCAGCGCGTGCGCTGCAGCCACTCGGGGTCTCCCCCTCCCTCCCAGGCTCTCAAACCTAGGAGGGAGGGAGGGAGGGAGAGGGAGAAGCAGTGCGTGTGCCGCGGCCACTTGGGGTCTCCCCCTCCTTCCCAGGCTCTCAAGCCTGGGAGGGAGGGGGAGCAGCGGTGCGCGAGCAGCAGCAGCGGAGATGAGTTAGGGCGGCCGGGGCACATTTTTAGGGGCGGCATGGCCCGTGCCAGAATGCTGCCCCTAAAAATGTGCCGCCCCAAGCACCAGCTTGTTTTGCTGGTGCCTAGAGCCGGCCCTGGTAACCATGACAACATCCCAATGGAAAGCTGAGTGGCAGCCCAAGGAACAGCAGCCTAAGGAGTAAACAGGCTGTGATCAAATGATTTCAAAGTCCTCCAGCCTTCGGGGGCTCAAACCCATTTAGATTCATGCTTAGCCCCACCTTCTAAGGCCTGGTCTGCATACAGATTTTGTACCAATATAACTATGCTGGGTAGGGGTGTGACTTTTTAACCAGCGTAGTTATTTCAGTACAACCCCTAGCGTGGACGCAGTTATACTGCTGGAGAGGTGCCTTATACCAGTACAGCTTATTCCTCTTCCCATACAGGAATAATTGTTTTTCTTTATTGGCATTCTTTAGTCTGCAAAAGACGGTGGGAATTGCAGCCGATGATGTAGATGGTTTGCAGTGTCTCATGTGACTGAATAGTCCAATCCAAGATTTGCATGATCTTTGGCAGTTATTGCAAATGTGTGTATCTTGGTTGGGAGCTACTTGCTATACTGGTACCTTTTATCCCACTATAACTGTGTCCATACTAGGGGTGGTGTACCGCCTCAACTGGTATAGTTAAAGCGGTACAACATGTGCATGCAGACAAGCTCCAAGAAAGGATCAAATAGCACATCCTTACAGGCAAAACTCACCCTAGCAAAGTGTGGATCTGTCTCCGTCTACTGGCTGATCTAAGGAAGAGAATACCAGTTAGCTCAAGCAATAGATTCATAGATTTTTAAGGCCCGCAGGGATCAGTAGAGGCTTACACTTTCAGTGTTGAACATCTTGGGTTCAAACCCTACTGACAACCCAAGTGGGTGGTAGCTTTATACAGACTCTCTTTTGAGCAGCCACCTTGCCTTCTTCTCCAAAGTATGCAGCCCCACGCAAATGGGGGACACTCAATAAATGACAGGTAATAAAGAAGTATTTCATCACAGGACACACACAGAGCTTCAGGAACTCTTTGCCGAAGATGATGTGAAGGCCAAAAGTATAACTAGGTTTGAAAAAGAATTAGAAAAGCTCATGGACGACAGGTCCATCAATGGCTATTAGCCAACATGGTCAGCGATGCAACCCCTTGCGCTGGGTGTCTCTAAACCTCTGACTACCAGAAGCTAGGACTAGATGACAGGGGATGGATCACTCAATAATTACCCTGCTCTGTTCATTCCCTCTGACGCATTTGGCACCGGCCCCTGTCGGAAGACAGGATACTGGGCTAGATGGACAATTGGTCTGACCCAGTATGGCCCTTCTTATGTCATAGTTAATGGTTCTTCTTCCCAAATGCTCATTGGCCCTGAGTGTTTTTTGCTCCCCCTTTTTTTGGGGGGGGGGGCGGGGCATTAGGGTCTTATGACAGAGATATTAGAACACCCATCTGTGGAGACAGGAGAACAGGGCAATCACCTGTGGTAATGGGAAGATGGCAGTTGATTGGCCATGGAACCTGAGAATTCACCCCCATCTCCAAGAGGGATTAGGGTCCAAGGATCAGTAGCCACAGGGCTCAAGAATCCCTGACAGGTCACAGGACTTGAGAATCTACATCCTCAACAGGCCACAGGAGCTGAGACTCCACAGGCTGTGGGTCACTAGAGTCCCCTTTTGCTTGCCAGGCCTCAGAACCCCAGAACGCTCATCTCCCTGACCCAAGTCCCCCAAGCCCAGGCCTCTCCACAGGACAGCTGCCATTCCATTGTACCAAATGGAAACATGATGCTGGAAATGAAGGGGAGGCTGAAACGCTGGTATTTGAAATGGAGGTGGGACAGACACAATTGGTTTGGCCTGTGTATTGATGTGCAACAACAAATTTTCTACCTGCGTGTACGGTATAAGCTACTTTCCTGATGGGCACAGATGTCCATTCATGAGTAGCCAGGCCAGCTTTTTAATATTTCTAAATGCAGTTAGATGTTGGACACCCTTTAATTCTGATCTTTAGATTATAAAGTGTAAAAATCACATCCCCATTGAGCAAGCAATGTGCTCAGTTGGCACCTAGTGTGGACGCAGTTATAAGCATCTGGGTTTCAGACAATTGGGGCTGGTAGGTTTCACAGCAAGTACCAAGGAGGATATATGATGATGGGCATGGTGTAGTGCCTGGGGACAGATGAGATTAGATATCAGACATTTGGGACCAGAGACAGCCCTGGTGTGAGCCAGTGGCACTTGGTTATGGATAGGGTTACCATATTTAGTGCCTCCGAAAGGAGGACACTTTAAAGGGGCCCCAACCCCGCCCCCGCTCCCGCCCCAACCCCGCCCCCTCCCCAAAGTCTCCGCCCCCTCCCCTGCTTCCCGCGAACATTTGAGTCGCGGGAAGCCTGAAGCAGGTAAGGGGGAGTGGGGGGGAGGAGGCGCGGCCCACCCCCGGCACCGCAGGTCCCCAGCCCGTCCCCCGAGCCCCCGGCCCGGCCCGGCACCCGAGCCCCCCGCCCGGCCCGGCACCCGGCCCCCCCGAGCACCCGGCACCCGAGCCGCCGGCCGAGCCCCCCGGCCCGGCACCGGGCCCCCCCGAGCACCGCCGGCACCCGGCCCGGCACCCGAGCCGCCGGCCGAGCCGCCCGGCCCCGGGCCCCCCGCGAGCACCGCCGGCCGAGCACCCGGCACCCGAGCCGCCCGGCCCCGGGCCCCCCCGAGCACCGCCGGCCGAGCACCCGGCACCCGAGCCGCCGGCCGAGCCGCCCGGCCCCGGGCCCCCCCGAGCACCGCCGGCCGAGCACCGCCGGCCGAGCACCCGGCACCCGAGCCGCCGGCCGAGCCGCCCGGCCCCGGGCCCCCCCGAGCACCGCCGGCCGAGCCCCCGGCCCGGCCCCGCCGGCCAGGCCCCCCGAGCCCCCGGCCAGGCACCCGAGCCGCCGACCGCATGTCCGATTTTCCCGGACATGTCCGGCTTTTTGGGATTTCCCCCCGGACGGGGATTTGGAGCCCAAAAATCCGGACATGTCCGGGAAAATCCGGACGTATGGTAACCCTAGTTATGGAGTCAGTGGAATGACATTCACTGATCCCTTTGCTGATGGGATCTGCATTGCTGCCATATTTCAGTCCGAGCCACCCTTGGCTCCTGTGGGGCACCAAGGGAAGGGACCAGATACTTTCACATTGTCTTTGCAGCCAGATGTTTTCAGGCACAGAGTTAAGGGAACAACACACATTACAGAATGATTTTTTTTTCACCTCAATAGCATTCTGATCAAAGTCAAGTCTTGGGCGTCTGCCCTCGTCTCCCCAAGTGTGCTCTTGCCAAGGTCCCTCTCCATCCTGAGCTTCCACACAGCTGAGGAAGGGAAGGCTCCAAGGAATAAAACAGTCCTCTGTGTGCTTGAGATGTGTGTGGTAGGCCTTACGGTCTTTTTCCATCCCTCCCTGCATGCTGGCAGTGAGGAGAGTATCACTGTGGACAGCTTTCTGCCTGGCTTTTTGTTCCAAGGCTAGCACTGAGATTGTGTGATAGGCTAGTCTGCCTAAAGGGGCCTGATCACTAGAGTCCAAAGTTCGGGCAAACAGCTGGAAAGACCCCCTCCCCCTCACATTGTCTAGCCTTGGCCTGTCAGCTCCTAAGATGCCCACCATTGGCTGACACAGACGGTTCTGCCCCACTCCGCCGGCCCCACTGCATCCACCCTTCAAACGCAGACACTGGCATGATACAGCAGCAAATGCGGGCTGGGCCCCAGTGGAGCATTCTTAGCAGGTTGGGAGAGTCAGTTGTTCTCCCCCAGCATGGAGAGTCGCTGGGCAGCATTTGCTTTGTGCTGTTCTCCAAGTCAGGAGCTGCTGTAACACACCTGGGCGCAGACAGCACCAATTGAATTACCAACCTGGGAAATGCTCCCTGGAGTGAAAATGAGAGGACCTAGAGATGCCCCTTTCTCCTTCTAATCCCATTGGCGATGGCACAGGCCCCATAGCCCCCTGCCTTAGCAGAGCTCCCTGAGTTAGGCACCCAGCCAGGGAGCTGAGCTCCCCTCTTTCACTATAGGCTGGAACTCTATTCATGTTTATTAGGTTCATTAGTGCCCATGGGGACTGGGGCTCAGCCATCTCCAAGCCACCCCAGCCTTCTCCCCAGATCCATGCAGGGACCCCGGGGCTCTCCAAAGATATGTGCGTGTCTGGTCCTTTCGTTCCTCATTCTCTCTCATTGTTTCCGACAATGGCAGCCGCTCTCTGTCTCCAGTGCTAATAAGAAGCCCCTTTCCCACAAGCCATTGCTGTTTATTAACAGGAGAGACTCTGGTGCAGCCAGACAGCTTGTCTAGCCTGGATTCCTGCCCAAGGCTGCTCATATCATATGACTTAATTGCTCACTTTGAAATGCCATGACGGGCATAAAGCTATCTGCTTCTCGTATTAGCTTAATTCTGCAAGCTGCCAAATGCAATGCCCTGGATGTGCATGGCAGATTGGAATTCTCCGAATGGTGCTAAAATGCCCGTCACAGAAGCTCTGTCTGATGATCTCAAAGCACTGTACAAGCACATGATGAGGGGGGAAGCATGATCTACTGGATGGAACATTGACCTGCAACTCAAGAGACCAAGTTCTATTCCCAGCTCTGACCCTGGTCTGCTGGACAACACTGGGCAAGTCACTTCACTGCCCCGGGTCTCAATTTCCCTACCTATATAATGGGAATAATGATGCTTACCTCCTTGTCCTTTGTAAAGTGATTTAAGATCTATAGATAAAAAGGTTTGTATTAAAGAGTTACTTCTTATTATTTAATGAAACTTCACAATTCCCCTAGGAGGTAGGTACTGTAGAAGCTCAGAATTACGAATACCTCAGGAATGGAGGTTGTTCATAACTCAGAACAAAACGTTATGGTTGTTCTTTCAAAAGTTTACAACTGAATAGTGACTTAATACAACTTTGAAACTTTACTATGCCGAAGAAAAATGCTGCTTTTAACTATTTTCATTTAAATGAAGCAAGCACAGAAACAGTTTTCATACCTGGTCAAATTTTTTTTAAACTTTCCCTTTATTTTTTAGTAGTTTACGTTTAACACAGTACTGTACTGTACAGTATTTGCTTTTTTGGGGGGTCTCAGCTGCCTGATTGTGTACTTCCAATTCCAAATGAGGTGTGTGGTTGACTGGTCAGTTCGTAACTCTGGTGTTCGTAACTCTGAGGTTCTACTGTAAAACTACCCCTCTTCTACAGGTTGGGAAATGGAGGCAGAGGGTTTTTGTCCCTTGATGAAAGACACAGAGAGGTTAAATGACTTGCTCAGAGTCACAAAGTGAGGGAGTGATAGAGCTAAGAACAGAGCTCAGAACTCCTGATTTGTAGTCTCTTGCTTTAACTAGTAGGAAACACCTTCCCCCACCTCCCACCCTCCAACCCCCCTCCTCCCTCCAGACAGGAAATAGCTGGATTTTCAAAAGCTTTGGGACTTGAATCCCAGGCTCTATAGGCAGGGAATTATTTGAGGTGGGAAAATTGGTTTTGAAATTAACAGAATATCCCAAGCAATGAGAGGCCTGTCATGATGTTCTGAGGAAGGATCTCATGCAGAGACCGCAGCCTTGACCCAACAGAATGTCCTAGACCACAAGTGTAGTTTCCCCTTGAGATCTTTAACCTCTTTGAGCCAAGTTCACCATAAGCAAGAGCAACTCTAATGACGTCTTTGACGTTGCACCTGTATGCAATGGCAGTGAATTCAGCCCTTCAGGTTTAAAGTGAAGACCCCCCCCCCATTGGGGTGTGGGAAAGAGGCATTTTAAGAAGGGCAGAGGAAGGAGATTTTCATGAGTTTGTCACTTTTTCCCACCAACAATTGACATTTTGATGAACATTTTTGCCAAAAGTTTTTCCCGACCAGCTCCAGAGAATATACAGTGGGAAAAAACCCTGTGAGAACAAAGCTGTCTGGCTAGGGGGCATGGTGGTGTATGATGGCATCAGAATCACCTTCATTAGCGTTATAACCTCATTGTTCAGTAATAATGCCTGGCTCTTTTGATCCAGAGAAATCAAAGTGCTTCACAAAGGAGGGAAGCATCTTTATCATCTCCATCTTGCAGATGACACACAGAGCAGTGATGTGGCTTGCCAGAAGCCACCCAGCAGCAGAACAAGGAACAAAACCCAGGTCTCCTCACTTCCCAGCCAATGCTCTATCCACTAGTCACTATGCCTCTCCAAGTTCAAGTGATCCGCGGAGATTTTAGGGAGATCATGAATATTACAGTGATGAGGCCTTTATAAGTATCTGGATAGATCATAAAAACAACAAGGAGTCCGGTAGGGTGACCAGACAGCAAGTGTGAAAAATCAGGACAGGGGTGGGGGGTAATAGGAGCCTATATAAGAAAAAGATCCAAAAATCGGGACTGTCCCTATAAAATCGGGACATCTGGTCACCCTAGAGTCCGGTGGCACCTTAAAGACTAACAGGTAAAAAATCCATTGCAATCGACATACTACACCGACTACACACATTTCACTTCTCTACAGAGGAAAAAGGACAGTAAACTATCTAACCTCCAACATGCCACAGGGGGCTACATCAGTGGTACCCTCAACTCACCTAACAATATTGTTAATCTATCCAACCACACACTTAGCCCGGCGGAAGAGTCTGTCCTATCTCGAGGACTCTCTGCCCCACCACCCCCATGAACATGATACAGTTCTGCGGTGATCTTGAAGCCTACTTTTGTCGTCTGGGTACCCAGAAGTTACCTACTACAGGAAAGACCTCGGAGTCCTGGTAGACCGCAGGATGACTGAGTCGACAATGTGACGTGGCAGTGAAAAAAGCCAATGCGGTCTTGGGATGCATTAGGCGAGGTATATCTAGTAGGGATAAGGAGGTGCTGCTTCCGTTGTACAAGGCGCTGGTGAGACCTCATTTGGAGTACTGTGTGCAATTCTGGTCTCCCATGTTTAAAAAAGATGAACTCAAACTGGAACGGGTACAGAGAAGGGCCACTAGGATGATCAGAGGAATGGAAAACCTGTCGTATGAAAGGAGACTCGAGGAGCTCGGTTTGTTTAGCCTAACCAAAAGAAGGCTGAGGGGGGATATGATTGTTCTCTTTAAATATATCAGAGGGATAAATACCAGGGAGGGAGAGGAACTATTTCAGCTCAGTACTAATGTGGACACGAGAACGAATGGATATAAACTGGCCGTGGGGAAGTTTAGGCTTGAAATTAGACGAAGGTTTCTAACCGTCAGAGGGATGAAATATTGGAAGAGCCTTCCGAGGGAAACGGTGGGGGCGAAGGACCTGTCTGGCTTTAAGCTTAAGCTAGATACGTTTATGGAGGGAATGGTTTAATGGGCTAATGTGATTTTAGTCAAATAAACAGCGTGCCATCGCTGGTAAATAGTATCAATGGCCAATGAGGGTCTGGCTGGAGAATCTTGCCTACATGCTCGGGGTTTTACTGATCGCCATATTTGGGGTCGGGAAGGAATTTTCCTCCAGGGTAGATTGGCAGAGGCCCTGGAGGTTTTTCGCCTTTCTCCGCAGCATGGGGCAGGGGTCGCTAGCTGGAGGATTCTCTGCTACTTGAAGTCTCTAAACCACAGGATTTGGGGACTTCAACAGCAGAGTCAAGGGAAAGGGGTTGGGACGGCTTTGTAGCCTGCATCATGCGGGAGGTCAGACTAGATGATCATAATGGTCCCTTCTGACCTTAAAGTCTATGAGGACAGGCCCAACAAGACAAATAACAAAACACTACTGGCCATCACATACAGCCCCAGCTAAAACCTCTTCAGCACATCATCAACGATCTACAACCTATCCTGGAAAACGATCCCTCACTCTCACTGACCGCCCCACAACCTGAAGCAAATACTCACCAACAACTACACACCACACCACAGAAACACTAACCCAGGAATCAATCCCTGTAGCAAACCTTGTTGCCTACTCTGTCCCCATATCTACTCTAGTGACACATCAGAGGACCCAACCACATCAGCCACACCATCAGGGGCTCATTCACCTGCACATCTACTAATGTGATATATGCCATCATGTGCCAGCAATGCCCCTCTGCCATGTACATTGGCCAAACCGGACAGTCAGGAATGGTAACATACAAAAGCCAGTAGGAGAACACTTCAATCTCCCTGCACATTCTAGAACAGATTTAAAAGTTGCCATCCTGCAACAAAAAAAACTTCAAAAACAGACTTCAAAGAGAAACTGCAGAACTAAAATTCATTTGCAAATGTAACACCATTAATTTGGGCTTGAATAGGCTCTGGGATTGGCTGACTCACTACAAAAGCAGCTTTGCCTCTCCTGGAATCGACACCTCCTCATCAATTATTGAGAGTGGAATACATCCAACCTGATCGAATGGACCCTGTCAACACTGGTTCGCCACTTGTGAGGTAACTCCCTTCTCTTCATGTGTCAGTATATAATGCCTGCATCTGTAATTTTCACTCCATGCATCTGAAGAAGTGGTTTTTTACCCATGAAAGCTTATGCCCAAATAAATCTGTTAGTCTTTAAGATGCCACCGGACTCCTTGTTGTTTTTGTAGATACAGACTAATATGGCTACCCCCTGATACTTGACACCGTGGATAGATCATGAGTGCAAAGCTCAAAGCAAAGCCTGGGCTGGTACAAAACCAACGCAGGAACTGAAGGAAACATTTGCCTGTGATGTGAAACAGTCCCATCAAGCTAAATGGATGAAGAGGCACAAAGCAATTGGAACAGCAGTTTGCCCCCACACGTGGTACATCATCAAACAGTCATTCACTCTAGCACCTCAGAACTCTGCTATTGCTATTAATAAATATTATGTTAATCAGAGCTGGTCCCTCCTGGGACCATATATATTTATATAGCTCAGGCACCAGACTCGAGGGCCTGAGAGAGTCTTACAAATTACTTATTTAGTTAGTTAAATTATAAGATCTTTGGGGAAGCATTTGCTGAGTGCCCAGGACAATGAAGTCCCTGGCTGAGGCTTCTAGGTGTTACTGAAATACAAGGACTTATAAAAAATATTTTAGCCCCATACTGTATTGAGGCAGAAGATGGGCATACACTTCAACTGGTAATAACTCACGAAGGATTTCAGTTTCTGTGCAGAACTAAAGTCTCCAGATGTGCTGTTTCATCAGATGAAGAGAAAGAGGAATTTGTAGATCTTTAAAGAAAACCCAAAGGGACTATAGGAGCCTGTAGGTGATGGAAATTGTTGGCTAGTCAGAGATGTTATAACCCACGCTGGGAGGGATCTGTGTTTTTGTTAGGTTTTGACCGTTTCCTTGGGAAGGACCAGTGGGAAAAGTGAGTACACCTTGAGAGGCGCAGCACAGGATCCGGCCCGAAGTCCACACCCAACATTTCCAAGGAGAAGCCCCTGGCCCACCAGCTGCACAGCCCTTTGAGACAGCTACACCACCTCACTTGTGCTAAAAGCCTTTGGAAGGTTTGAGAGTGACACAAATACAAACAGGGCAGTTTACTTCCCTAGCGGCAAAAACCAGCATTGCTGAGCTGTGCCTGTAAAAACCCCATCTGGACTCGAGTTCATTGCATATTTATCATCCTAGCTTTCCTCTCTCACTCCTCCCCCTCCTTTGCTTCTTTCCCCCCTCACCCATCACTTCTTTCTCCCTCTCTCTCTCCCCGCCCCCCCCCCCCCCTTCTGGCCCCTTCTTTTTTGTAATGCTTAGTAAACAGCTAAGAGACACGGCCGCCTTTTAAAACCAGGGCTGAAATAAAAAGCAGCAAAGCTAGCACTTTCAGGGTGGTTGAATGGCACAAGAGATACAAGTCTGGTGGTTTCAGAGTAGCAGCCGTGTTAGTCTGTATCCACAAAAAGAACAGGAGTATTTGTGGCACCTTAGAGACTAACAAATTTATTAGAGCATAAGCTTTCGTGGGCTAAAACCCACTTCATCGGATGCATGCAGTGGAAAATAGAGTAGGAAGATATATATATATATATATATATATATACACACACACACACACACACAGAGAACATGAAACAATTGGTGTGACCATACACACTGTAACAAGAGTGATCAGTTAAGGTGAGCTTTTATCAGCAGGAGAGAAAAAGAACTGTTTGTAGTGGTAATGAAAATGGCCTATTTCCAGCAATTGACAAGGAGATATGAGGAACTGGGGAGTGGGGGGGGGGGGGGGGGGGAAGAGAATAAGCATGGGGAAATAGTTTTACTTTGTGTAATGGCCCATCCACTCCCAGTCTTTATTCAAGCCTAATTTAATGGTGTCAGTCTGGCGGTCTGAGCCTGGAACTCTCAAGTGCTTATCCCGACTCTCTCTCTGGCTTTAAGCAAGTCACTGTATCTCTCTCTGCCTCAGTTTCCCCATCTGCAAGATGGGGATATTACTAAAATCCTCACACTGCACTTATTGCTGCTTTATAGAAAAGTATTAATTATAATTAATATGTAGGTGCAGCTATCTGGGATTCTTGTTCTGGTTTAGGTTTCAACTTTATGGGGAGCTGCTCGAGTTTGACATGGGGTACCCACACCATGCTAGCAGGGTAGCGTTTAGGACTCTGGAGGGACTATAAATGGGATATTCTGGCTGTAACCAGATATGCTGAGAACTCTACTACCAACTTTAATCCTTAAGGAACTGTCTGCTCCCCGGATGTAAGGTTATTAAGAACTGATGGTTTCCCCAGGATTTGTGAGAGCCCAGTCTAGGGGATGCTGTACCTAGTAGGCAGCTGGGAGCTGCTTCTTATTGTGAAAGGTCTGGAGAGATTATTTGGGGTGTCATATGTCAGGAGGGATTTGACCAGGGTGATTTACCCCTGTTCATGCACTAATGCTCCTGCTGGAGCAGGAAAATCAGGAAGATTCTGAAGCCTGAGTTTTCTTTCCCCTCCCAACTTTCTCGGGGCTGAAAGGGCTGATCTATGTGTCTCATCTCCCTGTACTGCGGTGGATTCAAAGATACCTCTTTGAGAGCTTCATTTTGTGAGCACACAGTGGAGCTGAGTATTCCCAGGGACATACCTGGGGGCCCGTGGCCATGTCCCTTTGGTCATTAACATTGTTGCTGTTTTTGTGACCGCTTTCTGGAGACATCGAGCTGTAGGTTGTCTGAAATAAGAGAGAACGCTGCTGGAGACAGTGAGCAACATTTTCAAATTCAGATGGCTAAAGCTCTGCCCCTAAAGAACAGTGGGCCATTTCCAAGGGAGCAGAGCACCTGGCAGCTCCCCGCTGGTTTCAGGGGGAGCCGAGCGTGCTCAGCACCTCGGCAAGGCCAGCTGCTGTTATTTAGGGGTCACAGTTTCCAAAGCACCTGAGTGACTTATGTGCCCAAATTCCATTTTCAAAAGTGACTTTGGGACAGACTGTTTAAAGGTATTTAGGCACCTAGCTCCCATGGGATTTATGCACCTAAATGTGTTTAAGAAATCTTGCTTTAGGCACTAGAAGTCAAAGTCTCCTTAGAAGTACATAGGACTTTGGCTCCTCCCTGCCTGACTTTAGGCACCTACGTTTGAAAATGTTGTCAAATACTCTTAAATGGGGCACAACAGGAAGGGAGGGGGCAGGGGGCACAGCCCCCTCCCCTCCCATCTGGCTCTGAGCGGAGACCCTGCAGCTACGGCCTCCCCTCCCAGACATGCCCGAGACAGCAGTGCAGGGCAGACCTGTGACTGGGGACCCACCACCTGTACAGAAGGTAGCAGGCTGGAGCCCCCGCCAGAATCCCGGTGCTGTGGGCTGGGCTGGGAGGCCTCGGCACTTCCCAAGCCTCCTGCCCTGGGTGGGGCAGCAGCAAGGAGTGGGCTCGCAATCTGGATCCCAGGGTTTCCATGGAGGGTGGGGTGCTAGGGCCTGTAGTACTGCATGACACCTCCCTCTGCATTCTCCGGGCTGTGCCCTGCCCTGGCACTGGGATCTGGGCTCAGCAACTCCCAGCACTTTCCTTCCCTGGCTGCAGACCCACAAGCCTGCCCCTGACTGGGTCTGCCCTCAGCAAGCCATGCACCAAGCCGAGCCATGCCTGCAGGGCATCCCGGGACAGGAGACCTCTCCCTGGGCCCCCTCCTTAAGAAAATTCTGGTTGCGCATCGGACTTTTGGCAAAGTTCTCTAGGACGCTGAGCGATCCAGGCTGGGGACAGGCTGGTAAGAAAGCCACATGACTGATAATTTCCCCCTAGAGCTCTGCCCATCCTCAATGGGGAGGGAGCAGTTACTGTGAGGAATGTCCCTTAAAATTCCCCAACAATGTGGGGTTCTGGCTTTATTTACATGGGCAACTCCCCCCTCCCCCTCCCCCCCCCGGCAATCCTAAACGTGCATCAGGAGAAAGGGACTTTTGCAGAAGTCGTGCCCACTGCTCCCATTGCAGTTCATCTTAATAAATCTCATCTAACACCTCACCCGTAGAGCCCCTCAGGAAATCGGCTAACCAGGAGAAAGCTAAGATCAAAGATAAGCCTCCTAATCCATTATCAGCAAATGCAATCAGACTCCCCATCTGCTATCAAAGGCCCAAGAAGCCAGCCACACTTAAGAGTCGGTAATAAGCTAGCTGTATGCACAAAAGCCTCATTTCCTCCTCACCATCTCCATCTCCCCCTCGAATGAGGACACAGTGCTATCTCGGGTTATTGGCCTTGCAGAGAAGTCTGTGCCTCCCCTTTGAAGGAGCCAGTGGATCTGGTGGGCTGAGAAACATGTACATAAACCTCAGACGAAAAACAAGCACCAGGTGGTTTATGTGCCCACGTAGAATGGAGTGCCGTACACTCTAGCACACAGAAGGGTGAGTAAGAGGCGCCCTTGGCCAGGAGTAGCTTTGTGTGCCATCTGCAGAAGGAGGAGGCAGATGTAGACTGCTTACATTCCATTTTATTTATAACAGTTCTGCCGCTGCTGAATGGGAAGAGCAGGATTTTATTAGCTGATTTGTGAACAAGTTCTGAACACAGCATCCTTCCACTTTAACCCTTAAAGTCCAGGGGCTTTGCACATACAAAAGCAGAGATTTGCAGCTCATGCTGGCACTGCAGTCACTGTGCATCCTAATTGATTGCATTACTGCGCCAATGGGGCCACCGGTGCTAGGTGCTGTACATGGATGTAGTAAGGAACAGAGCCGGCTCTGAAGAGTTTACAATCCGAGTAGACAAGGGTTTAAGAAGGTGCCTGCTGGAGTTTTCAGAAGGCCAGGTTCATTAGCTGACTCAGCTGAGGGCAAGGAGCTGCATCTGGGTTCAGCTGGGGGCCCTGGCAGAAGGGGAGGTCTAAGAAACGTGCCTTGCACTTGGAGTGGAGCTAACGTGACTTGGACTGGCCCTCAGTTCTGAGCAGAGTTCATGCCACAGTCTCAGACCATCCCCCAGGAAAGTTCTGTCTGCTGCACAGATGAACTTTACCCTTCTTCTAGAAAGTTCCTTTGAGCCCAAGGAGTGAAGGTGTTGACCACGGTCTTCATCCCAGAGCTTTAGCCGATCTTCTAGGTACTGTGGGTCCAGGACATTGAGTGCCTTCAAGATAAGCACTGAGATCCTGATTTGATGTTCTATGGAAAGCCAGTGTGTAAAGGAGAGATGCAAAATTTGGATTTAAATTTAAACCGCAATTTTGCCACACTTTGTGGGGGTTGGAATCCGGGTGGCACGTCTGCCATCTAAAGGAAGACGATGCTGCTGCCGGGTGCATGGCAGCACTGCATTTTATCCATTCAATGGGTCAGATTTTCAATAGAGTTCAGTAACCAGCAGCTGCAAATGAGAACAGAAACTGCTACATGCAGAGCGCTTGTAAAAATCTGGCTTGTGAAAATTTCACTTAGGTGCCTAAAATCAAACAAGGTCTTCGGGAAGTCTGGTCCCAACTTGAAAGCCTGGTTGTACACATGCCCTGGGCTACTAGTGTAGGGAAAGAAAGCCTGCTAGCAGCCATGCTTAACAGCGGGGAGATGTAGAATGCACTGTGCGCTGATCACCTCTGCGAGGTGAGATTGCACCAGATCCAGCTGAGTTTGCCCACCGAGGGAGGAGAAATGAGTTCAACAGGATGACACCCCCTCTATCCTCCACCCTTCCCCGGTGTTTGCGGGATCTGGGCCTAAGTGTGCAGAAAAGATTTCAGGAGGGATGGAGTCACATCATAGCTCTTAGTCTCCTTGTGGGGTGACATGAGGTGGAGCAGAACGACACATTTGTGTGTATAGAACTGGAACAATCGATTCTGTTCCGTGTTAACAACAGAGTTGATTATATGATGCTGCGAGTTTATGTATGTGTGTGCAATGGAGCTAGGCTGATCTACACCAGCTGAGCAGCTGGGCCTTGTGTTTCTAACTATATTATGCTCCGTAGCAATGGACATGTGTAGGTTGACTTATTTTTCATAGTAAGTTCTGTTGTAGAATAATAGGCTAGTGTTGTAGGGCCAGACTGACTTCAATGGAGATACCTTGATTTACACCACCCCCCGTCTATTGGAAATAGATCCTTGAATAGGAAATGGGGCTGCTCAGTCTCCTGCTAATTTCTTATTTTGAACTCTGCATACATTTGTGCCCATTTCAGTTGTCAGAGTGAGGGTGAGGAGGGTGGGGGAGTTGGGATGGGCAGAGAGGGGGCGATGCAGCCTCTCCTATGGGAGGGGGTGAGCCGGGCCTACATTCCTTTCACTAAACAACATCAAGGAGTTGGAATGGAAGCCATGGAGTCTGAAGTCCTTCCTCTCACTTCAGAACTGTCGCCTCAGCAAGGCACCCCTGCTCTATGCCTCCAACCTGACCAGGAGGGCTCATTTTGCGGGGAGGGAGCGTTCCCTTCTCCATGGCCCACCTAATCTTTGCTCTCTTTGATGAGCTTGCCAGCCAGTGCCCACACGTGACAGTGGCTTCTAGGAGGCTGGCTTTCTCTGCTGGCCCTTTCACTCCAGCGCTGCAGTCCCAGTCTGAATTCCAAGGGAAATCAGGACAGGCCTGGTACATTTGGCAGCAGCTGGCAGGTAGTTATGGAACCAACCTGGGTTTAATTCCTGTTGGCTCTGAACCCCAGGCTAACTCTGAAATGGTTCATTCACAGATCTGCTCCTGACTAGCTGTCTGACTTTGGGCAAATCAGTTAGCTGCAATCTGCTTCCAGTTTCTCCTTTCTATGGGTACGTCTTCTGGGCAATTCAGGTGATCAGCACCCGGGCTGGAGCACTCTGGTTAGCCGAGCCCAAGCAGGATGTAGTCTGTCTGTCACAGAAATCACCACTGAGCCTAGGTGGGCAAGAGTGGGCGTAAGGGCAACAACTGAGTTAACACTAGTGAAAGAAAAAACACAACAAAAACACCCCCCACACACATCCAGAATAAAGGATGGGTAAAGAATAGTTTAATTTAGTAACTCATTTTCTATCAAATAATTATTTCTTTAAAAACTGGAATTCACTGGAAGTACCTTGTAGTGGGGTGGCTGCCCCCACTCCATGAGAAAAAGCACTGGAACAGGCCAGAGAGGCTGCGCAGACCAGCAGCCAATCAGCAAGGGCCTGTGGGGATCACGGCCAAGAAAGAGGCAGCCCATCCGGGCCAGGCTGAGCCGTATATAAAGGCTGCAGCAGAGAGGTGAGGGAATCTGTCCCTGACTAGCAAGGGAGGAGGACTGGCTGCTAGGGATAGCACCTTAGATAGAGCAGCGCTGGGCAGGCTCAGGGGAGCGGAGGGAAAGTTCCAGCCTGATACCTGCCAGGCTGAGACCCCTGAAAGAAAGGGGCGAGAAGGTGCAAGGGCCAAAGGGAAGTGGCCCAGAGAGCGCGAGCAGTAGAGGGGGGAGGAGGAGGGCAGGACATGGCTGCCGCCACAGGGTCCCTGGGCTGGGACCCAGAGTAGTGGGCGGGCCTGCCCCCCCCCGTGTATACTGCACCTGGCTGTGGAGGAGATAGACCTGATACAGACTGTGTCTTGCCCCCGAGGCAAGGGGCTAGACCCTGGGGCTGCAGTTGGCCACGAGGGCAGGTGCAGACTGAGGACTGCAGATACCTGAAGGGGAGAGAACCGAGTAGTGGGCACTGCCGGAGGGCAGTGTCCAGAAGAGGATGCTGCAAGCCAGGGAGCAACGCGGGTCCCAGACAAACAGCAGAGCGACAACGGGCGAGACCCCACACGCAGAGGGCTCTTCACAGCTGACAAGAGCTAATTCCCAGAGCAACCCGCAGAAGGTGCCACAGTGGTGAGTCAGCGCGCCATTACATACCTCGATTATTCTGTTCATTGGCACTACAGAATAAAGTGGCTGTGTAATTAGTAAACGTTTGGCATGCTTGTAAATAGGGTTTTAATTACATTAAAAAGCTCTGTCAAGGTGGTTTTTATAATTTTTAATAGGATGTGTTTCGCCCCCCTCCGCCCCACAGTTGGATGCAGCTCTTTGGTTTGATTGCTGGCTCGACAGGAGCCAGCATCCTGGAGAAAGGAAAAAGCTCATTTATAAGTTTGAAGTTGGCTCCTCATTCCCATATGTTTTTCCCTTCATTGCTGCAGTGCTCTCTGGTTGCTTGGGCTCCAGCTCAGCAAAGCACTTAAGCATATGCTTAAATCCCATTGAATTCACCGTGGTTAGAGTTCTGGCCTAGGGTTTAGGAGACATGGCTTAAATTTCCTGATCTTCCACAGACTTCCTGTGTGATTTTGGCAAAGTCATTTAGTTTCTCTGACCCTCACAGTGTAATATTGGATACTAGAAGAGATGGGCGCATTTTTCAGGAAATTTACTATTTGCTGAAAAAAAATTCATTTTGGGGGAGCAGGAAAAAACTATCCTGAAAAACAAAAATTTGGGAAACGTCAAAACATTTTGATTTGACACTTCAGTTAGAAAATGACACTTTGATTCGACATGAACAGACTGTATTTGGTTTTCATTTTGTCAAGAGAAACCCCAAACATTTGTTTGGAAACAAAAAATAAAAAATAAATTTCTGGATATTTTTAATTCAGACACCACACCAAAAGATCAATGATTTGCTCAGCTCTAGGTGCTAATGCATCCCTCCCTCACCGGGGTGAGGAGTATAAATGTTAAAGAGTGTAAGGCACTCAGATACTCCAGTGTTGGGGGCCAGAGAAGTACCTTGGACAAATTAACTTTAAGCATGTGAGTAGTTTAACACATGCATAAGTGTTTGGCTGAATCTGGGCCTTTGTGTAGGTCTAATATATAGGAGACAGGTCAGTGGGCATTTGCATGGGGGAAAATAACCTTAAACATTACAAAAAATGCTAGGAATTTTCCCTAGGTGTTGTTGTTGGTGTGTGTGTGTGTGTGTTTTCTACTTTGGTCCTGTGTACACCACTGACTTGATTTTGCTTTTTATACATAAACTCGCTGCTTTTCACTGAAATCAGTGGAATCAAACCACTACCCAACCTGTGTGCAGTGTGGCTAGGACACTAGCCTGAGTTAGGCTTCTGGGATCTATTCCTAACTCTGCCACCGATCTTCTGGGTGACCTTGGTCAAGTCACCACCTCTGATTCTCCTCCCACCCATTTAGGGTTGCCGTCTCCGAGACTCAGAAAAACCAGACACTGCTCCCGTCCCCCCAGCCTGACCTTCCTTTTCCCCTCTTCGGCACCTCCCCCACCCAGGCCTAAACATCCCTGGCCCATGAACCTCTACACCCATCCCATCCAAAGAACCTCAGCCCAAGAGGAAGCCTCAGTACCATCCTCTCCCAGGAGCACCTGCCTCCCTCACCATAGTCCTCTCTCCTTTCCCCTCCCTGCTGGCAAGCCTCAGCCCCATCTGTCCTGCTTTTTGATCCCTGGCACTAAGAGGAGTAGGAGCCTGAGCTGCCACCGTTTTGTCATGTTGAGGGCCTAGCACGCAGAGCGGGACCTGGGTACTGTGCCAGCAGCACTCCCAGCCATGTGACCAGCGCACCATAGTTAGTAGATTGCTGTGCGTCTGCTGGCGCCACCATGCATGTGTGCTGCTTACATGTGGGAAAACGCCCCCCTACCCCAACAACAAAAAAACACTCCCACACACTGCATCCAGCAAGGCAGTAGAAAAGCCAGCCCTGCAGCAACCCTACACCCATTGCCTGGGCCACAAGGAAAGCTGATTGCAAAGGCAGAAATAAGTATCTTTATGGATCGATAATTAGATGGCAGTGAAAATGACAAAGCCTGGATCCTCTCAATGGGTGCGTGGGCAAATACAGCAAATATCTGAGCACCCCACTCTTCCATGCCATGCTTTCTTGCCTCAGTAGAACCAGATCAGTATGTATTACATTCGATAGTATCTGTGACAGAGGGCTGCTTAGCAGCGGATGCTGCTAACCAGGGGTGCTGGAACCATTTTTATAGTGGGGGTGCTGAGAGCCATTGAACCAAACTGTAAACCTTGTATAATGGAAGCCACTTCAAGCCAGGGGGTGCGGTAGCTCCCCCAGCACCCCTAGTTCCAGCACCTATGCTGCTAACCCACAGAAGCATCTTTTCTGGGGGAGTGAACCTCCGGCAACCTGCACAGGAATAAACCACCTTTCAGCACCGGGCAGCAGTAAGCAGGAAGAACAGACATGTCCTCAACACCAAAAATCAGAGCTGGCCAGAACTCGGCATTTCCATTCAGTGAGGACTCCCGCCTGTTTGAAATTTCCTTTTGTCCCAAACGGGAACAAAGAATCAAAACTTCCCCCCAAAAATTCTTTAGGAAATAGCGAAACAACCTTCCTCTGTTTCAACGTTATTGTTTTGATGATCATATTATAAAAAGGCAAAATGAAGAATTCCAACCATATTAAGATGAAACATTTTGATAATCTTTTGCCAAAAATGTTGACAAAATTGATACATTCCAGCGAAACATTTTGGTTTAGTTGACTCAGCATTTGCTGACAGAAAACTGTTCTGTTAGTTTGTAGGCCTGGTTGAAAATTTTCTACGTACTATGAAGTCAATGTTGCTGAGAGCAAGAGATCTGCAGTGCCAGGCTCAGTCCCAGAGCAGGCCCTTTCTGACTGGACAGAGCTGGATTTTAAGAGCCACATCCTGAGAGCTGCTGAGCATCTGTGGAAGTTGCCTTTGTGCCCAGCACATCTCTGGATTGCAGCCCTAAGTGAAGGGCACCCTCTTGGAGTGACACAATGCCAGCAGACAGCTGGGGACTTGTTTGGGAACAGGGAGAAGGGAGGCTGGCCCTAGTGCCCCCTGGAGGTGGCATTCACAGGTGTAAGTTAACCATGGCCATGACAAAAACTCTGTCCCTGCTGTGCTGTTAGAGGGGCACTTGTACAGTGGCCGCTGGGACATTAAGAGAAAGAGATAAGGAGATGCCAGAATGATGGTGGAGATATCGTTCTCTGCCATCCACCAGGACAGCAGTACCACAAAACAGAAGTGGCCTACACTGTACATGTGTTTAGTCTGAGCCCTGCACTGCCGACTGTCACGCGTGAAGTGTCGTGTGCAAATTATTTACTCAAACTACATGCAGTAACATCCGACAGTTATAAACCACAAGCTACAAGAACCTGTAACCATATAAACCTCATGCTATATTAACCCATGTCTGTCTGTCTGATCTAGCTGCTAATCTGTGGTTTCTCTTTAATGGTGACCGTTACAAGGAGCTGTGTAAAAAGAGAGGTCTGTTACACCGTATGTGAATAGTTACCAGGTAAAGTGCCAGTAGATGGCGCTCAAGAACACGTTCCTGGGATTGGTTTTGTTGTTATGGTGCAACACAAATGACTTTTTGTGTGCCGCTCTTTACATGAGCTTTTAATACCCACAAACAGAATACTCCAAACACTATCAACTTCCTACTATGACTGTGTCTACATTACGAGCTAGGGGTCTGATTCCCCTGCTCACGTACACATACTCACGCTAGTAGGATGTAGCGGCGGCAGCACGAGTGGTGGCAGCAGAGGCATGGTGGTGGGTACGTACTCAGCATGGCCCAGCTGAGCCTCCGCTGTACCTAGCCGTGGTAGCACAGCTACTCTGCTGTTTATACTCACGCCAGCTCAACGAGAGCTTAGCGCAAGAACATGTACGTGAGCAGTGGGAATCAAACTCCTAACTTGTAGTGTAGACATAGCCTATAATAATTCTTCTACAAGTGTACCCCATGCACGGGGCAGGCACTCTGTGTGGCTCTGTCTCTCCCTCTGGTCATTAGAGTATATAGTAGTTTATGAGTGGACATGGTCCTTCAGTTCAAGCAAAGGTGGCCCATGCTTTGAGGTCCCAGGTTCAGTGCCCATAGGTGACCCATCTGGGGGCATTACACAATAATAAACTACGAGTGAAATCTGGATCCCATTTAGATCAATGGCAAAGCTTCCACTGACTTCAGTGGGGTGAGGATTTCTGCCCATATCATTATAAATCCCCAGTGATATAACAAGCTGTATGCCATACAAACCACACACTATAATTAATAACCCATACCCTTATAAACCAGAGGCTATAATGATCCTGCTCCTTACAACCCGCAGCTTCTGTAATAACCCATTATCTGTATAAATCACGGATGCCGTGATGACCCATCTCCCTATAAACAACTTGAGGTGACTGTCTCTGGATAAACCAAATGCTATAACTCATCACTGGGTAGACAACATGCTCATTAAACATGGCTACAAGCCATTTCCTGATCAATGCCATGCTACAGTAACCCTGTTCAGTTAACACTTATTGACGGGAGGATGTTATCTACTACTCCCCTCCTCTTTGTAGGCAAAGCTCGGCACACGTGCAGATGGTTTGTAAATGATAGATGAAGGCTGGGGACAGTGTCCATGCACAGCAGCACTACTGATCTTTGTCCTCCTTGCCAGCAGCATTTCAGGAGCTCGGGTTTCTGGCCTTCCTTCTGAGGAAGGCTCTTGAAACATGCTGCAGGCAGAGATGGCCTGGCTCAGTTGAATTTTTCCTGGCGTTCTTTTAAAAAACCCTCAAAGAGTAACATGGTGAGGGAGGGGGCATCAGAGTCTGTCAGAGAGAAAACTTGATGGAGTCGGGTCCCTCCAGCCTTGTCTGTGCTACTGGCATAGCTACACGGTGCAGCTGGGCTTTGCTGCCCTTAGCATAGACATGTGGCACTGGCGTAAATTGTGACTGCATTGGTTTACCCTGGTGGAATTACCCTGGTCATTAACAGAGCCGCACACACTGGAGGGAGTGGAACGAAGGCTCTGGTTCAGCTTACAAGTACTTTTCAGTTGTGATGCTCTCTTCCGACTCGGTTACAACAAACACAGCTGAGCTGTGCCTGTGCCCCAGTGTTTCCTCACACCACAGCCACGTTGCAATGGTGTGTGTAGATTCATCCCTGCCTCACTGTATTTGTATCAGGTTTCAAAGTAGCAGCCGTGTTAGTCTGTATCCGCAAAAAGAACAGGATTTCTATTTGTATCAGTGCATTCTGTGAGAAGTTGGGCTGCGTTGGCCCGCAATGCCTCAGCAGGGGACAGAGTGCTCGTAGGACACGCATACAAGAGTGATGCCTTCAAGCAGGTATGCGGCAATGTGTGCTGAGACGTCCCACTGCACAGATGACTGTGAGGAAGGAGAGCTGACACAGCCGGGTGCATAGGCCTGGGAGTCCTCTTTGAAAAAGCCTTTCCACCATAAGTGACACTCACAGTTTAAACACCCCTTTTATCACCAAACTCCCACTTCCCCAACAAGCCCACACCAGGGGTTTGACCCTGAAAAGGAAGGAGAGCCACAGACTCTAGGACTTAGAACAACGCTTCCTTAGCTCTCGTCCCCTAACGCCCCTACTCTATTTGCGCTACATTGATGACATCTTCATCATCTGGACCCATGGAAAAGAAGCCCTTGAGGAATTTCACCATGATTTCAATAATTTCCATCCCACCATCAACCTCAGCCTAGATCAATCCACACAAGCGGTCCATTTCCTGGACACTACTGTGCTAATAAGCGATGGTCACATCAATACCACCCTATACCGGAAACCTACTGACCGATACACTTACCTACATGCCTCCAGCTTCCATCCAGGACACACCACACGATCCATTGTCTACAGCCAAGCTCTAAGATATAACCGCATTTGCTCCAATCCCTTGGATAGAGACAAGCACCTACAAGATCTCTATCAAGCATTCTTAAAACTACAATACCCACCTGCTGAAGTGAAAAAACAGATTGACAGAGCCAGACGAGTACCCAGAAGTCACCTCCTACAAGACAGGCCCAATAAAGAAAATAACAGAACACCACTAGCTGTCACCTTCAGCCCCCAACTAAAACCTCTCCAGCGCATCATCAGAGATCTACAACCTATCGTGAAAGATGATCCTTTACTCTCACAGATCTTGGGAGACAGACCTGTCCTCGCTTACAGACAACCCCCCAACCTAAAGCAAATACTCACCAGCAACCACACATCACTGAACAAAACCACTAACCCAGGAACCTATCCTTGTAACAAACCCCGATGCCAACTCTGTCCACATATCTATTCAAGTGACATCATCATAGGACCTAATCACATCAGCCATACCATCAGGGGCTCGTTCACCTGCACATCTACCAATGTGATATATGCCATCATGTGCCAGTAATGCCCCTCTGCCATGTACATTGGCCAAACCGGACAGTCTCTACGCAAAAGAATTAATGGACACAAATCTGACATCAGGAATCAAAATACTCAAAAACCAGCGGGAGAACACTTTAACCTGTCTGGTCATTCAGTGACAGACCTGCGGGTGGCTATATTACAACAGAAAAACTTCAAAAACAGACTCCAAAGAGAGACTGCTGAGCTAGAATTGATATGCAAACTAGACACAATCAACTCCGGTTTGAATAAGGACTGGGAATGGCTGAGCCATTACAAACATTGACTCTATCTCCCCTTGTAAGTACTCTCACACTTATTATCAAACTGTCTGTACTGGGCTAGCTTGATTATCACTTCAAAAGTTTTTTTTTCTCTTAATTAATTGGCCTCTCAGAGTTGGTAAGACAACTCCCACCTGTTTATGCTCTCTGTATGTGTGTATATATATCTCCTCAATATATGTTCCATTCTATATGCATCCGAAGAAGTGGGCTGTAGTCCACGAAAGCTTATGCTCTAATAAATTTGTTAGTCTCTAAGGTGCCACAAGTACTCCTGTTCTTCTTTTTGCGGATACAGACTAACACGGCTGTTACTCTGAAGACTCTAGGAAGTCCACTAGAGGCTTCACTACTCCTATGCCTTTTATATGGAAGGCGTTCAGATACTATTGCGATGGGCTTCAGTGTAAAACTCTAAGATAGATAGATGTCATCCACCCTGCAAAAAACCCAAGCTATGATCTGCTTCAAGGCAACCACCATTTGCCAGCCTAGGCCTGGACCTCAACTCAGCGAAGTGCTTAACGTTAAGCACAACTTTGGGCCCACTGACATCATGTGCTTCAAGCAGAGTTGGTTGAAATCTAGAATTTCCATTTCACCGTACGCTTTGGAATTTGTTTTTGGTCCAAATCAGAACAAATCCAAACATTGTCAAAACTTCCCACAAAACAAATTAAAAAAAAATCCATTCTGAAAATTTGGTTTCCGAACCATTTCATTTCAAAATAAAATGTTTGTTTCAACTTTTTAACTTTTGTGGGAAATTTCATCAGAATAGATATGATTGCAGGAAAGAAATTGGCTTAGACAAAACAGCATTTTCCAATGGAAAACTGTTTCAACAAAAACTTTCTTACCAGTCCTAGCTTCAAATTAAGCAAAATAATGCTCCAGTGCTTTGCTGAACAGGGATGGACTCAAGCCCCCATTGAAAGTTGATGATTTGCCGAACAGGGGTCATGGTTAGGTGGCACAGTTCCTAACACAATATTTATTAGCTATGTGGTGTACAGACACAACCACATTTAGCGCCAATCTTGCCACTAACTAGTTACTAACTCGGCTAAAGGTTGTAATGTGGACAAGGCCATATTGGGTATATTCAAAGCCTCTTTCCTTGCATCAATGCAGGAGGGTCTTCCCACCCCATCTCCTCAGAACATGGTGGTGGTGACAGGAGGGGGCAGAGCTGGAGGGGGCAGTTTTCTGGAAGGAGATTGCAGGATACAGGTCGGAAGATCATGCTGTGTCTCTGAGAAACCCTTTCACCCCTGCTGTCTCCTGCACATCCTGTGTTGAGAAAGCCACTGCTCATTTCAGACACAAGTCCACCTGGCCCCTTATTTAGCTTTTATCAAGGGAAATTAGTTGTCAGGACTGTTGAACGAGGAAACGGAGATCAAAGGCAAATCTGCCCGGGATAGAGAAATGTGGTGTCCTTTATTGGATGTCCTTCTCACACATTTTAAAGGGCGCCCTCAGACGTTTATCTTTTGGCAGGTTGAGTCCTTTGCATCAAGAGGAAAAGCCTTCATGAATGTTAACGATACTACTAACATGCGGTAGCTGGGGCGGCAGCAGGATGCCCATGTGACAAATCCCCCCACACTATCCTAATATAAACATTGCTGCATTTCATCAGCCTTTATTATCCTGCGAGGAACAGAACAGGGACTGACATTTTGACTTCACAGTCTTGAGCATGGTTCACTGGTTTCATGCCACCCCGGTAGCATCCAAGGAGGGTGCGCCCTGCCCCAGCCCGTCAGATGATAGGGGACTTACTAGCTACTAGCTACCCCTTCACCTTGTCCTTTAGCGGCTTCTCTTCTAGCCTCTCCCACCTTTCCTGGCCTCTGTTCTCAGTTCCCTTCTTTTCTCCTGCATGCTTTCCCTAGGCAAAGTCCTTTGATCCTCTGGTTTTACCTCTCACCTCTGTGTCTTGCCTAAGGTCATCACTCTGGGTCTGCCTAAATCCTGTGACAGGCCGGCTTTAGGCCGATTCGGCTGAATTGGGCCCCGCGCCAAGAGGGCCCTGCGCTGCAGCTGTCCGCCCCGCCCCCAGCTCACTTCCCCCTCCTCCACGCCCCGCCTCCTCCCCTGCTTCCCGCGAATCAGAGATTCGCGGGAAGTCTGAGACGAAGCAGGGGCGGGCCAGCAGCACGAGGTAAGCTGGGGTGGGGGCGGGAGAAGGGCTCCGGGGAGGCGCGGTCCGTTCCCGCAGGCCCCAGCGGCTCTGGCCCGGCTTGGCTCCGGCACGGTCCCCGCGGCTCGGGTCCCCCCCCCCCGGCGCGGCGCGGCTTCCGCGGCGCGGCTCGGGTCCCCCTGTCCCCCCGTCCCTCCCCACGGCGCGGCGCGGGTCCCCCTGTCCCGTCCCTCCCCACGGTGCGGGTCCCCCCGTCCCGTCCCCCCCGTCCCCCCGCGGCGCGGCTCGGTCCCCCCGTCCCCCCGCAGCGCGGCTCGGTCCCCCCTGTCTTCCCCCCCCCCCCCGCGGCGCGGCTCGGGTCCCCCCGTCCCGTCCCCCCCCCGCGGCGCGGCTCGGGTCCTGGGGGCGGGGCTTGCAGCAAGCCCCGCCCCCAGGAATCGGGCCCCGCTCTTGCTAAAGCCGGCCCTGATCCTGTCCTAGCTTCAGTGCTCATGAAAGGGACTACTGGCATATTGCAGGGCGTCTGAGAAGTTTGGACTTGGATTCTGAATGGAGTATCCCTATGGTCAGGGGACGTTTGTCCACATCCAGCTCTTTGGTTTGGGCTCATTTCTAATCCCTACAGTAAACCCTCGCCCTGAGGATCCACCATGTAAGAAAAGTCATTTTCGCTGCTGGTGCCATTCATTGCCTGGCACATCAAGGCTGGGGAATGGGAGGGACTGGGAGCACATCCTGGTCTCTGTCTGGCCGCTGAGGGATATCAAGGGGGAAGATGAACGCGGAGGGACCCTGAACTCATTTTCACATGTCTTCTAAAGGGAAATAATAGCCCCCCCCCGCCAGTTACTGCAGCTCTGTTTCCAAGGAGACGGAGGCTCATGCTTAGAGCACACAGTAGGTGAGCATCCTTCCCAATTGCACTTGAAAGGGCAATACCAGCGCTAAAAGCATTGAAGATTGCACATTTCAACATCAAAAAAGATGCTCCAAGAGCCCCCTCTCCCCCGTGTGCTCCTCCCCTGGAGTGAGGCAGTCACTGCAGCCCAGCCCTCCCAGGCTTCCTGTACGCTGCCCTACTCCTCAGTCCCAGAACCACAGGAAAGCGGAGAAAACCAAGCAGGGGGCCGCAGACTCCGAACGCAGCACTCACAACCTCGCTCTAGTGCTGTCTGCAGTCAGGCCGGGTCAACACTACAGACTTTGGCTGGCACAGCTTTGTCTGTCCAGGGCATGAGGAGGTGTGATCCCTGAGGGCGTAGATGCGCTGGTTACCAGAACTGCTTGTTTTACTTGTGCGGCACTCTCCTGGGTCAGAGCACAGCTTTGCCGGAAGAGCTGCGCCCGCACTGGGAGTGCTGCTGGTACAGCAGACTGGTATTCCCATGCTGGCCTAAGACAAATGGCCTCCTGTCTGAAGGCAGCTAACAAATGGGCAGTAGACACCATTGCCCCTGCACCTCCATGCTGCATCTGGGTGATCCATGGGGAAGGCTCTAGGCAGTGCTGCGTTTGGCGCTTAGAGCAAGAGACTGAGGGCCTGATTCTCAGTGACACCAAAGTCCCCTGATGCTGCTCTAGCCCCTTTAAAATATCCCCTTTATAGGGGGGCTCCCCATCCAGGGATAACTAGCATACGGGCTCTCTACCAGCCCTGCTCCCAGTCCCTGGCATAGGCGCCATGTCGGGGGTCCTCTGGAAGCAAAGTATAAGTTAGAGGAGCCCTGAAGGGGCTGGACGGGGCCCAGAACAGCCCTGGGACACAGGGAGCACTCTTTGCCCCTACCTCAGCAAGGGAGTAACTGAGACTCACACCCTGGGAGTCAGGGTTCCTGAGCTCTGCTACTGACTTTCAGCATGACCATGGGCAAGTCATGTCATCACTTGGTGCCTCAGTTTCCTCATCTGCAAAATGGGGATAAGAATACTCATCTATCTCACAGGAGAGGTGAGGCTTAGCTAGACAGTGTCAGTGAAGTATGCCGAGATCACTGGATGGAAGGTGCTTTTAGAAGGCCATTTATTATCATTATTCATAAGCATGCATGTGTGTTCTAGCAGCGCAGCGGGTGGACTATTCTCCAGTGGGAAAATGTGTGTGTGGTGGGAGAATTGACGCCCACTGTGATTCCCACCCATCAGCACCTTATGGGGACATGCACATACGTGCAGCCTCCTTGCATGAGAGGGGCTGGCCTCGTGACTGTTTGCACAGAGCTCTAGGGCATTTCTCCCATTCTGATGAAAGGAAGTTCCTAGGGCTGGGTGACCAGCTATTAACTGCAGAACTGGAATTAATTTGCAAACTCGACACCATTAAATTACGCTTGAATAAAGACTGGGAGTGTATGGGTCATTACACAAAGTAAAAACTATTTCCCCATGCTAATTTTCCCCGTTACTCACATCTTCTTGTCAACTGTTTGAAATGGGCCATCCTGATTATCACTACAAAAGTTTTTTTTCTCCTGCTGAGAATAGCCCACCTTAATTGATTAGTCTAGTTAGAGTTGATACGGCAACACCCATTTTTTCATGTTCTCTGTGTACATATATCTTCCTACTGTATTTTCCACTGCATGCATCTGATGAAGTGGGGTTTAGTCCACAAAAGCTTATGCCCAAATAAATGTGTTAGTCTCTAAGGTGCCACAAGTACTCCTTGTTCTTTTAACTGACCCTAGGCGCTCTTTGCATGGGGAGCCTGGTGCCACAGCCCTGTACTATGCCCCAGATGCTACAGACACACTGGAACCTGTGTCTTGAAGAGGAAAAATGAGGCAGGCGGTGAAAGAGCTGGAGCATTTGGCTGAACCCTCCCCATTTAGTGGGTGTGTGGCATAGGTGCTGAACTAGGAGTGCTGGGGGTGCTGCCACACCTCCTGGCTTGAAGTAGTAATAACAACCCAAGTACAGGGTTCCTGCCTTCAGCACCCCCACTATAAAAATGGTTCCAGCACCACTGGTGGGTGGGACCTGTCGTGATTCCCCTAAGCCCCAGAAGGGCCTGTGCACACACCACCCCCATGCCTGGATTTTCAAAGGATCTAACTGAATGTGCTATTTGAACCCAATGTCCTTGAATCCCATTCATACCTAAGAGAAGGTTTTATTCGTAGGCATCTCCAGCTGTTTCTCATGCTAGAGACTAAGGAGGGTAAATGTCCAGAACCAGCCTCAGCATCTAACATGACTTTCTCCACCGGGATCAGGGCAGGCCCTGTTCACACCCAGATAGGCTGAACTGCCCCTTCGGCCCTGGACCTGGCCACGTAGCATCCTGCCCACCACCCTGCCTCTCAACAGCCTCACCCTCAAATCCACCCAGCTGCGATCCCATCCTTCTCCAGTAGCTGCTCACCAGAGAGACCCATGGCTGGCTCTGAGAGCCACTTCCGATGCTGCCCCTGCCCAGCAGAGTGGACAGCCACCCCAGAGAAGCTGCGAGCACCGGCCCCCTTAGCTGGTGAGAGCTGGCACTGAGAGCAGACTCTTCATGTTTCCATGGGACCTCCAGCAGCCTGTGAGTGACTGCGAAGGCCCCTTCTCATTACAGCTTCTCTTGTCCATTATACCCCTGGCTCTGCAGTTATCTGTAATTAAGCACAGCCTCTGCCTTCCATCCAGGAGTGTCAGCTCAAGAGCATCTGCTTCCTCTATTGGCATCTCCCATATGCCTGGGCCAGGGCTACAGGTGCCTGCTCATTCTGGGGCCGCTGGGAAGCATTCCCCAAGTGATGATAGTCACTGATTTCTTTCCTGCCCCTCAGCACCTTGTCTCAGGCAGCATAGCGGGGAAGCTCTCTCATGGGAGGGCAGACTTAACCGGGAGGTTCTCAGGGCAAGCGATTTCTTGGAGGGTTAGCTTTAATTCCCTCTTCCCTTGCAGAGGCAGGTTTTTTGAAAAGATAATTTTAGTGCTGAAAATAAATAATTTCATTCTGAGCAGGGATGTGACAAGTTTTCTATTGGGATTATTTGTTACGATTAACAGGAACACGAAATCTTAATGTTTCCATGGCCCTTTTCATCCATAGATCACACAGTGCTTTTAACAAGATGGTGAAGTGACATCACTGCTATCTTTACAGACAGGTAAACCGAGGCAGAGACACGTTAATGCAGCCGCTGACGGTTACAAAGTGAGTCAGTCATACTGTATCCTGCTTAGTTCACAGAATGCTGTTTTCCCCTCCCCTCCACAGATCCCCTCTTCAATGTACAAGAGTCCAAGTCATCCTGGCTAACAAGAGAACATTAAGGGATGGATTTTGATACCTTTGCTTGTGCTGAAGAGTACCGTACTCCACGTGTAGTTCCAGTTTTCTTCAATGGCACCACTTGTGGACCAAGTCACTAGTCAATGACAGCACAAGGATCACAAGGTGGCTCCAAATGTACAAGTAAAATGGAAAGGCACATGCCTGGAAAATATCCAGGTTAATTGTTTCGCCTTGATGCCACTGCAATCTAGAGTAATTTAGCTAAATTCCTTCCTGCCTCTCAAGCAATTAAAAAAAATAAATAAAAGCCCCTGGCACTTTCCATTGATGTGGTCAGATTTTCACCTTTATGTATTTGTGGTTCAAACTGTGACATTCTACCCTCTGAGGTCTGCAGTCCTCCCGTGTGCCAGCATGGGGCTAAGTGCCTGCCAATTCGATGAGTTGAAAAACCAATGTCGTGACCACTAAAAATCCAGTGACAGCACTTTGTGTAAAAGCAGGGGCACAGATGATAGCACCAGGACACTGGGTAATTAAACCCTGCCTACCTCCATCCTCCCCACCCACTGTGTTTCAACTGCACCTAGGAAGATGCCTCAGGAGCTTCTGTCCTTCACTGTCCTCTGCTTTGATTGAGTAGCAATTCCTTTGCCTACATTAAAGCTCTCTTGGATTTTGAAGGACGCAAGGTGCTACACAAACATAAGCTCTGCCAGTGCGCAGATTTACCTGGGGATTGGACAGTATCCTCTCTCTCTCTTTTCTGATTCCTGCATAGCTGCACTTTGAAGACTGGAGGAAGGCATTTTATTGGCAAAGTGCCACAAAGAGGCAAGGGTCAGTCACACAGGATCATTAGAAGGAGCGGCGCGTGTGTATTTTTCTGCAGGAGGTAGTGTGATACCGGAGCGTTGGCCTAGCGGTGCAGGGGACACTGCAGAACAGTAAGGGCTGGTTCATGCCTGGCTTTTCAAGCTTGATTTGACAACCTGAGCAGTGCCTCTATTGGCTCTTTGCATCTGTCTTGCCCACCCGGATGGCCGTGTTAGATGTGCCAGCCATCACCAGGCAGATGGAAAGGGGGGAAAGCAGGGAAGTTAGAGTGCATGTCCATGGCCAATACTCATCCCCTTGGTGTCCTTCACCAGAGCGAAACAGTTCCCAGCCTGGTGCCTTTGAGCCCACGAGCTTCCAGCTGCCAAAGGCTCCCGCTCAATTACCACTTCACAGAGTTGCCTGAGGTATCCCTGGACATCAGTGACTCTCAGCTGAAGTACACGTCATGGTCAGGCCTACGAGTCTCTTCCCCTTCCTCCCCACTGTACAAAGCTCTAGGGCCGGATTCTCCCTGGCTGTGCAAAGGAAGGGGTGCGGGGCTCCGGGTGGGGAGCGACCGCAGCGAGGGCCGGCTGCGTTCCCACCAACACCCTCCTGCGGGGGTTACTGTGATCGAGAGCAGCTGTCATTTCCATGGAAACCCTCCCTGCTGATGGAGTCTGCTGAGGAAATGTGTCCTCCCTGCCACAGCCTGGACAGGGCCACACAGAGGATTTGGGGCTCGGGGTAAAATCTCAAACAGAGCCCCCTCCCCTTCCAAACAAATTACCATGAGGAGAAGCTGGAGCGGGGGGGATTGGAGAGCGAGCCCATGCTGTGCTCACCTCACAGCGGCAGCCCGGCTAGGCCTGGTTCCTGGCTCTGGGCAATGCGACCTGGCATGCGGGATCACAGCACCACTCAGGTTTGGCCCAGCGACAGAGGGGCGGCCAGGCCAAACGAGGACCACCAGGGCAAACTGGTTTGGTACTGCAACCCTGCGTGGCATAGGGCTTGGAGACCAGATAGAGTAGCCACCTGGCTGGTTTTTCTACTGACTTGCCAGTTGTTGGTGGAAAGTTTTAATGGGCTGGCTGCCCCCCCCACCCACTTATCCCAATGTTGCCTCTAAGCAGTGTGTGTGCGGGGTGCCTTGTAACTACCGTGCATGTCGCATGGCTGGGAATGCAGCCGGCACCCAGGTCCTGCTCAGCATGCTAGGCTCTTGACCTACAGCAGCATTGCTTGGCGCCAGAGACGGTGGAGGCAGATAGACCTGAGGGAGGGGTAAGGAGTTGGGAAGGGGAAAGCAGGAGCTCCTGGGAGGGAACAGTGATAAGGCTCCCCAAGGGCTGGGGCTGGGGGATGGCCAGTGGCCAGTTTTTCTGTATCTTAGAGGTGCAATTCTAAAACCAGAAGCCAAGACTGTTGGTTGTTTTCCAACTCAGCTGCTGATTCCCTTGTGACTCTAAGCAGGTGGCTGACTCACCCTGTACTTCAGTTTACACAATTGTAAAATAGTCCAAGGTGCTGATCCAGGAGTCAGGAACAAGCAAGTTCTAATCCTGGCTCCGACACAGGTTCCCTCTGTGGCCTTTGGCAAGTCACTTAAGGGTGTCAGGCCCAGAGGACAAGGATTCTGCAGATGCAAATGTCTGTGAAATAGGAGAGTGCGTCACACGTGGGATCCACGGAGATCAGGAGAGGGCGAATCCAGGCAGACAGCTGCTCTCCTGGTTGCCCCATGGGACCGACCTAATCAGCATTAAACTACCCAGTTTCCCCCTCTGTGGTCTGAACCCGCTTTGTGGAGGTTCTGGGGGCTGTGGGTGGTTGTGGGGATGGGTGGAGGAGCTCTGGAGAGAGTCAGGAAGGAATCCTCCATGGGGATTCCCCCAAGGCCGGCACCCTTTCTCTTACTGAGATCCCAAGGGATTCATTTTTGAGGCAACACTTTTACTGAACAGCAAATCTACCTGTCCCAGCCACGTGGGAAAGTGCACCTCCTTCGACACGCACCCTAAGAGCCTTACAGCCAGTGCCCAGGTTTCAGATACTTAGCTCCAGATCCCCTCCTGAGCTTTGTACCACTTTATCATACGGGATCTTTCCAGGAGGTGGTTTATGATCACAAGTGGTCAGGGCCTCGGCTTTATAGTTCATCCATAAAACATGAATGTATGCTAAAATCTGCATGAATTATTCAGGATAACCAGCATGGGGTTTACATTTCCCTGGCAATTACCCATGGTCTCCTAGGGCTTCATTCCCCCACCCGCTGGATATGAATGACTTACTGACTCTCCTGTGACAGGAAAATAGGATCCCGAGAATCCTATTTGGTCTGGCCCCTCCTCTCACTCCTCTTTGGATTGCAGATTTCTCTCCTTCTGCCATGATGGGCTACCCCACGGTCCCACTGCTATTAACACTGCTAATTAAAGCTGCTTATTGATGTACTGCTGTTTGTAGAAGTGTAGCTGATCACAGCAAAAATGCCATGGAGCTTAAGTGAATCACACCTCAGTGTACCCCAGTGCAGCTGAATGCGGATTGAACTCATGTGCGGACCCATAGCAATGAGCTTTAGCACACTGGAAGAAAAGACTCCAACTGGGGGGAAAAATAGCAGGACAACTGTGTCCTGTCATTCCTGTGATTCGTTACATGGGCATGCCATGCATACAAAATCGACTGGGATAAAGGTTCCCTCTGTAATGCAGTCTGTAACTGGGTCAGCCATCTCCAGAGCATCTGCTCGTGGCTGGGGTGGCTCTGCGGTGCCCTGCCTCAGTTTCCCTTCTTCCAGACACCTCCATAAACTTCACACGCAGGCTTCTCTCCATTCAAACATTCCTCCTTAGGTTCTGGGTTTATGAATAGCAAAGTCCCCAAATAAAGTCTACAAAGTCCAACTCTGTTCCCTGCTTTTAGCCAGCCACTCCCAGCCATTCCTAGCTGGAGTGTTCTTTCAGGCCCAAACTCTTCTTCCACTCGTGGGTCTTCGACAATAACCTCCTGCAGCTTTTCTACAGTCTCTGCTAGCACCTGCTCCTCCTGTTCCCTGCTCCTCTCTGTCCCTTTACAGAGACCACCTTCCCTCTATCGGCTCCATCACAAGTGCAGGTGGGCTTGACCAGTTCCCTCTTACAGGGCCCAATCCACCCGTGACACAGTCTTAGGGCCTGGTTCTCTGTTGCCGAGCACCTTGGGTGCTCATTTACATCCGTGTGAGTTGTGTGCATATATATAACCCCTCTACCAGGCATTGTTGGCAACAAAAAAGAGCCAGGTTCAATTATCTAGGGCTCCCTCCTGAAAACTTAAACAACACCAGCTGAGCCCCCAGCCAGAAACTTGGAAAAACGAAATTACCTCCCCTGGGCATCTTAGATAGGCCATACTTCCCCACTCTCACACACTGAGTCCAGGGGTTACAAACCAAGAGAACTTTATGTGGGGAGGGGGGCATGGAATCAACATGGGAAAGTCAGCAATTAATAAGTCAACATTTTCTGTTAGGTAAGACCCTCCCACCCCCACTCGGGAGTCTTGGCAATAGCTTAACCCTCAGTCTTGCTCTCATGATTGTGAATGGCTGAGACAATACATTTTAGTGCTAGCCACTCCCCACTACCCCATCTCTGCTGCTCCCCACTTACATTTGTTGTCCAGTGTTGGTAGAGTCCAAAATTCAGGCAGGTCCCACTGCAGCCCCAAAGGGAAGAATTGCCTGGGTTGTTCTAGGGGCTCTATCACCTATCCCAGTCGAAGTAATTACAGCTTGGATAGGAAGGCCCTCACCTGAGTCAATCAGCTAGAATAGCACACTCTACAGCTTCAGCACAAGTTATGTGAGTATCATTACCCCTCTCAGTAATATCTTGAGGGATCAGTAGTACACAAGATCATTATCACAGTCCTTATCATAACTAAAATACTCCTAATAAAGAATAACATCCCTTTTCTACTACTGCCTTTATAGCTTTGCCTGGCTCCCTTACCCAACCATGCCAGACTACACTCCTGGTCAGGGTGACCTCTCACTCCAGAAATGTTTGATGCAGTTCACTGATCCCTTCGTTTTCCAATGGGGATAATAAAGTTTCATCACCTCCAAACTTAAAACTTAGCTGAACTTTTACCAAAATGTCCCAAACTGTCACATAATAGAAATGCAAATGAGGCTTGGCCCGCTCAGTCCATTCCCCTTGCTCGCCAACAGAGGCCGGCAGAGAGCTCCCCGTCCTATGGAGTCCCTGTCCATCTGGAGTTCTCAAATAGCTCTGGGCTGTTCTTCCTTTTCACCAACAGGTGTCAATAGCCAGGTCCCTACTCTCTAGGGACTTCAGGCCACAGGGTTTATGTACAGGTGTAGGGCCACTGAGGATCAGTCCTTTAATACTGAATACTGATCCCCCCATCACCATGAATCCTTGGGGCAGTCAATTTTCCCCCTCACTTCTTAGTCCTCTCCCACCCTTGAGACCTGGTGTGATGGTTCCTCTCCCCCACAGGCTGGGCTTGGATCATTCCTTCCAGACATTCTGCTCACGGATACAGTCTGTTTGGCTGGTAGCTTTTATACCTCTGTTTCTAGTGTGCTGCACCTTTAAACCACTAAGGACTCTGCTGTTGGCAGCTGTGTTGTGTGGTTTCCTGGAGACTGGTACAGGTGAGCACTGTATGGTGCTCTCTCAGGGAGACTTTACTTTTGCAGTCCGGTGCAGGCTGCTCTTGCAGCTATCCACCTCTGCAGGCAGAGGGGAGGAAAGCCCAGTGGACATGGCTGTGGGGAGTTTCTGTGCCATGGTTCCCAATTCTCACCCTGTGGCAGGTTCTCTCTAGGGTTTGGGCTCTGCATCTGGACAGGGGGCAGGACAAGTGTGGGCAAGTCTGGGGGTAGGGTGGCTGCCATCCTTCATGGTACCATCCTCCCCCTAGCGATCCATGCAGGCCAACCGGCCCAAGTTAATCCTGAGTCAGCATTACATTAGGTGGTTTCCCTCTGTGGAGTGGAACTGCCCCATATCCTGGGGGCAGTGACCTCAGGTGAGCCCCTAGCAGCAGCACTTCATGGCTGTGATGCCCTGGGGGCTGTGGTGCCATGCAGAGGAGTGTGGGGTCTGTTCCAATGGCTCTTGTCTGTAGCAGCTCTACTAAGTCTGTGCAGATCGTACGAGCTCTGTGGGTTTTCGTGGCTGAACCCCGGGCTGTTCTGCGCATGGGAAGGAAGTGCTGGGGGGACTCTGTTCCCTCACACCCTGGACAAATGAGCTAATGGAAACTCCTGGAGGAGGACCTCACGGGGGTTCCTGTCCCTTATGTGGGGCTGTTCCCAAGCAGGGAACAATCTACTCCAGATGCATGGCCAAGGGCTGATCTCTGTACTCCCACTGGACAGCATCTTACTCCACTAGAAATACCAGGGACATGGGAGTGCGGGGATCAGAATTGGGCTCTTAGTAAATTGCCACCATTGGCTCTCCTTTCCAAAGCACTGACTGGCTGTTTTCAAACCCCGGATATTTCACTGTATTCTTATTTTGGAGAATAAAGAGAATAGGGATTGATTTTGGGGTGCACTTAGTCAGCAGTTCTCAAACGGTGGGTTGGGACCCCAAAGTGGGTGGTGACCCTGTTTTAATGGGGTCGCCAGGGCTGGTGTTAGACTTGGTTGGGCCCAGGGCCAAAGCCCAAGCCCAAGGCCCACCTCCTAGGGCCAAAGCTGAAGCTGAAGCCTGAGGGCTTCAGCCCTGTGTGGTGGGGCTCAGGTTACAGGCCCGCTGAAGTCCTTGGGCTTTGCCCCCTCCCCCTGCCTAGGACGATGGGGGTCGAGCTTTGGTCCCCGCTCTTGGGGTCATGTAGTCATTTTTCTTGTCAGAAGGGTGTCGCGGTGCAATGAAGTTTGAGAACTGCAGAGAATCTAGCTCATTGTTAAGGCAACTAACGTGTATTAAATGCTGTCTGATCAATGACTTACTTGCCTTCCAGAGGCAAGGAGAAACCCATCATCTGTTATTAATGAAGAAGGTGTTTTCTGGATGCCAGAACACATGCATAATGCTGCCTGGGAATCCCGCTTTGATTTGCGTGATACAGAAACATCCCTCCCTCGCTCTGTGTGATTAACATAGAACCTTGATCCTGCAAGGTGTGAAGTGCTCTCAGCTCTCATCGACATGGACCTGAGTGAGTAAAAGCGGAGGATCAGCTACTGCTGTCAGTTTCACTGGAGTAAACTGGGAGTAATTCCTTTGAGGCTATAGGCTGTATTATCTGTTCTGCGACTCCTGTGCTAAGCAAACCTCCTTGGGCAGAGGCCGGGAGCAGGAATTGCTGGGGGAATCGGCACTGCCAGGGGGGGCCAGAGGAGGGTCCCAGAGTTGAGATGGAGGACTGGAGAGCTCAGTACAGATGGATCTGGCTTCCGGCACATCTTGTGCATTTCGGTGGCAGAACCGCTGCCCATTCCAGGCGAGTAAACCCTCTTCCTTCAATAGATCCTAGGGAAACTCTGCAGGGGGAATCTTCAGTTCTCCCAGAGCACTGTGTCATGGATCTAAAGGAAGGATGGGTCCGTGGGTAGGGCAGTAACCTAGCATTTGGAACATCCAGGTTCTGTTTCCTACTATGCCACAGACAGTGTGTGTTCTTGGGCAAGTCACTTAGCCTCTCTGTGCCTCAGTTCCCCATCAGAAAAATGGGGATTGTTATGAGCAGGGTGAAACCTTGAGGCTGATATGTGTGAACTCACCCTGCACTTAACATAACTGTAAGCATAAGCCCAAAGCTAAGACAAAAGGAGACCGGGGACCTGCCCAGGAGCTATTGTTGTGTATTGTTTTGGGTCAGGATGGTGGGTGTGAAGGCAAAACAAAAAGAAGAGACAGCAAAGAGGAACTCCTAAAAACATGGTGATTGATCCTGGAAGAAACCTGAGGAGAGATTTTTGGGCCATGGGTGCTGACTGAAAAAGTGCTCTTGGTGCTGTGAGCAAAAGAAGCTGTGTCCTGCTATTTGATTCCTTCCGCGCTCAGAGACACATGGCTTTGTACTTTCTTTGTAAAGAATCAAAGAAATACCTGACTGCCACCACTTTCTGCTCCCAACTGGAACACCCACAGGGTGATTAACTGCCGGGGGCCAAAAGTATAATAGCACTGCCCTCCCCCACAGGGGTGTTGTGAGAATAAATACATTAAAGATTGTGAGATGATCAGCTACGACACTAACGGGGATCATTGGATGATTTAGTTGGGTCTTGGTCCTGCTTTGAGCAGGGGGTTGGACTCCTGAGATCCCTTCCAACCCTGATATTGCCATGGAATATGCAATCTGGGCTCAGCTCTCCTGACTCTCAGGTCCTGCTCTAGCCAGACCATGCATCCTTACAAGAGCCATCAGTACCATGACTTTGCTCTCCCAGTCCTAGCTTGAGTTTAGAGACAAGCATTGCCCCTCATATACTGCGTGCATTTTCTTACTTAAAGCAGCTGAACAGATTGCATACTCCATCCCAGCTGAAATGAAAGTAGTAGTCTAATTATGGCAATGCACAGTCTGCTGAATACAAACTCTCTGTTGCTTCCTCAGACCTTTGCCAAACAGGAAAGCGCATTGTCTCTCAGCATGAGCGGTCTCGAAAGTGTTATATTCTGAGTCTAAAACACAGAGGGCAGCGCATTCGTAATGGAGCATTTTTCTCCCTCTTATAGTCGGGTTTTATTAATTCTTCATAGCAATGAAGTCTCTATTAATAACGGCTCCAGGATCTGGCTGCTAAGCTCGGTAATGAGATTCTCTGTACCTGCTGTTTCCGGGCTGAAATGATTGTGCAGGGAGGACTAAATTCTACGTGGATTAATTAAAATGAAAAACAAAACAAAAAAAGTTCTTTTGAATTATTTACCAGTTTCTAGGAGACAAAACAATAACTGCAGACGTCTTATTGCAGGTGTTTGAAGAGCCGTCCCACCTCTTTTTTATGAGTGAGGGACCTAGGGGAAGAGAGTCTGGTTATTTACTTAATCTTTTTGCAGAGCTGATGCTATTTTGACTTGTTCTTCAGTTTGTTAATTCTCTTCTTCTCCTCTAGATGGAGTATTGTTATGCCCACATGGACCCCTGCCAGGCAATGCTTACTCTGTTTTTCAGTGCCCTGCACAAAGCTGGGAGTGTGGCAGATAAGAAAGCAACAGAAGCAAAGGGAAGTGATCCAGATTGAACAGTAATAGAAGTGCCAAGCTTGCCATCCTTTTCAGACACCACCAGGCCTGACAGTTTTCTCCCCCTGAATGCAGCCCTAGGTTTTGCAAAGTCCATGTGAATTCAGATATGCAGGGCTTCAAGATGGCTTCCATAACCTGCATCTCTGAGTGAGTATCAAAGAAGGGATGGCCAATCTGTCAGTCATAGCAGTAACTACTCAAGCTTACTCAGGATAGTTAAGTCCAAAGCTGACTACAAAGAGTTTCAAGGGGGTCTCAGTAAACTGGGTGACTGGGAAAAAAAATGGCAGATGAAATGCAGTGTTGATAAGTGCAAAGAAATGCACACTGAAAAAAACGTGGACTGTGGCAGGTTGAAAGAAAGGAGGAAAGGCTGCCTTGTGGCATAGTGCCAACTGTCGACACTGCATATAGCTAACAGGAAGTAAAGGAACAAGGAGGAAGTAGGCTTCAGAGAAACATGGAGGCAGATAGAGTCTCTCTGAGTGAGAAACTAAATCCAGTGTCATCCATTATATTCTGGATGTAATTTCACTGGCATCTGAGACCTTTCCGGACACTGCACTAGCAACAACAGCAATCTCCCTCCCCCATTACTGAGAAGACGTCAGATTTTGGCCCTGACTCCGCCTGATTACTTAGAGAAATGTGACATCATACATTTGCAGGAGCGTTAGACCTGCTGCACTGGCCAAATACCAATCTGGGAAAGGACATTTCCCTGTACTGTCAGTCGGGTATGACATTCTTCATTCCCTCTCCCAGCACCTCCTGCTATATTCCTGGTGGCGCAGAATGCCCATTGCATTCCATCCCAGAATTGCCTGCAATTCAGTGGTGATTGAGAGGCCCTGTTATATACAATTTGTAAAGCACGATAGGATTCTCCAGGTGAAAGACACTTCATAAGCATCAGGTATCATTATTATTTATTCCTTAATGATGCCTTTGCAAAACATCATTGGATGACTGGTTCAGCAGTGTTTTAGTGAATCACTCCCTGCTTTTACCAGTGTTTAGCAAATTGCTCCTGCTTCTCTAATGCCCTGAGTCTGTTCCCACTGAACCAAAGTCAGTGGGAATTCTGTGATTGACTTCACAGGGAACAGGCTTTGGTGTAAATGGAGTTTTGTGATCCTTTGCTTCTCTCTTACAGAGTGGTTAGTGAACCCCTCTCTCACTCCTACAACAGTTTTAGTGACATTACCTTGGGGTTTTTTTTTAAATCTAAATTGCAAAAAAGAAATAGAAAAATCCCATTTAATAATCTCCAGGATGATCAATATTCATTTGTCTTCATATTCAAATTGTGAATCCTGCAGAGAAGGAGCAAGTGGAGCCAGCTTGCCAGAGATGGGAAGTTAATCTTGACAGCCAATAAAGGTTTAGGGCAGTGTAATTACTTTAAGATTTGATGCATTAGACTTTTCAGACTTTCAATTCTGAACCCAGTGCTTAGATGCTTGCACTGATGTGGAGGGGACTCAAACTTGGAAGCAATGCCAGGGCCTTCTGCCAACATTTTTGAAGAATAAGGGGGATGATGAAATGAGCAATGCCCCTGCATCCAAATAACTCCAAACCACGGGGAAATTTATGTCCGGATCCCAATCCCAACTTTGTGATTGGCTCATCTCTCTGTATCTTTAGATACCATAGTGAAGGAGAGCATTGAGGTAACATAGGTAGGTAGCTTACTATTATGTTTATTTGTAGTGCAGTAGTGAGGTGCTGTGCGAACACGTAGTGAGAGGCAGTCGCTGCCCTACAGAGCTTGCAATCTAAATAGACGAGGCGGACACAGTAGGAAGGAAAACAGGCACAGAGAGGTCAAGTATAGGTAGGTAAGTAGATTAGACAGGTAAGTGGATATTAGATAGATAGGTGGATTAAACAAGTAGATAGATATGAGACAGGGAGAGAGATAGAAGTAGATTAGAGAGGTAGGTAGGTAAAGTATAATGGGCCAAACCAAACTCCTGATTCAAACACCCCTGAGGCTTGCGGCACTTCAGATTCACATCAGTGCAACTCAAGCCCACCTCTGGATGAGATAAAGTCCAAGGGACATCAGATTGTCTCCACTGCCAATCCCCCAGCCAGCTGACCAAGTGGTGGGAGCACACCAAGGACCTGACTGAAGCCGCTTCCTTCAATTGCTTTGCAGAAGAGAAGGGCCTTCAACTGCTTCCCTGCCTTTGTCACAAAGGATAAATTTCCCACCTGTGCCCTACCTGCTTCTCAGCAGAATGCAAAGGGTCACAGGGACTCAGGCAATGCACGCTTGTTGGCTCAGTGCACCAGGAGCTTCCTTTTGCTTGCAGGGGAACAAGAAAGATTTCAATCCCTCTGCCATGCTGCTGCCCAGCTATCTACACTGGCCTTGTGTTAGTATTGCCCTGTTGGCAGCGTGGTTGTTAAATAGCAGGTGAAAGTTAAACAGCTCCTAGCAAAAGGCAGTATAGTACAGTGGTCAAAGCACTAGACTAGGACCCAGGCCTTCCTGATTGCTAATTCCAACCCTGACACTAATCAGCTGTCTTAACCTGGGCAAGGCACCTATGGCTTGATTTTTAAAAGGTGCTGATTGCCAATGAAGCCCCATTGAAATTGGTATCTGTGAAAAGCAGGTCTCAGTTTTCAGCCCAGCCTTAACCAAACATCCATTTTTGCAGATGCAAATAGCGATGGATTAAAATTTAGGCCACTTCCTATTAAAAATAGAATTGTTTTCTCCCCAAAAGCCCTCCACTTCCCCTTGTGCCACCAGCCTACCCAACACACAGCCTGGGAGATATGTCGTGAAGCACTGCATCACCTCTCTCTTCCCAGGAAAGCTAACAGAATGAGGATATGTTGCACGTTCACAGAATCTTCCAATAAGGCTCTCAAAGAGCTTGGCAAAGATGTATCAAGATGTGTGGTAGGGAAGTCATATCTCCATTAAACAGACTGAGAAACGGAGACATACAGAGGGGCAGTGATTTCCCCATGTTCACAAAGGGAGTGTAGGACAAAGCCAGTAATCCAGGCTAGTTAAACCTTAGGGCAATGTGCCAGGTAGACCAACCTGGTGACATAGGCCCAGCTCCTCAAGAGACATAGAGGCATCTAACTCCCATTTGATTTCAATATCTTTGAGGATCAAGCTCATAAAGACTAACCCATGGATTTCCTAATGTTCCTCCTTTCAGAGCAAACCTACCCAGGGCCCCATCCTGCTGCTGCCATCCATTTCAACAGCTCACTGGAATAGGGAGAGGCCCATTCCCAATTTTTTTTGGCACATTCCTTTGATAAATGTGCTCTTGCTCGATTCTTTAATCTATCTGGCGCTCAGCCTTACTGAACCCCACTCAGCTGCAGATGTCTAACAAGAAATGACCTTCTCCCCACATTATCCTCATTTTATAGCTGGGTAAACTGAGGCACAGAAGGGTTATGTGATTTGCCCAAAACCCTATAGTAAATCAGGCTGCCTCCCTGCCCCTGCTCATGGGGTACATTCTCTTCCATAGAATAACTAGTAAAGCAGCTGTCACAGAGGCAGGATTATTCTTTCCTTGGCTACAAGCTGTTTTTGTTATTGTACCACCAAAAGGGGAGATTGGAGTCAGCCCCCTTCAGCCTAATGAAGCTGCTGGGGGTCTGGCCAGCTTCAGAAGTATTCACTCACTACTGATCTGCCCCCTTCTGGCTGAGCATGACATAGCAAGCGCTCACTCCATCTGGCACCCCCTGCCCACAGCTGGTCTGACCCTGCTGTGGTCTTTCCTCCCATAACTCAGCCCTTCAGCCAGGTCACATTGAATTCTGCCTCTTCTGGCGTAGCAGAGCCCCTCAATACAGTCCTATGCCCTTACTGTAGGTCTTCAGCTCTCACTCTAGGCCCGCTGCTACTTGCATCCTCTTAGCTCAGGATTTTGACTGTCCTTACCCGCTTATGTCTGGAGCAGGGCCTTCCTACCACCTTCTCTAGTGGCTGATAGGGGAGCCCAGGTCCTCAGATTCCTCTGGCTTCCAGCCCAGGGACCCCATAGTGAACAGGCAAGGTCTGTCTATCCAACCTTCCCCTGCTGCCTCCACGGGCTTCTTCCCAGGCCTTCTCCCTACAACCTCTCTAGGTTCACCCTTTTCTCAGGGCTCTCCAATAAAGCTCAAACCAAAACCACCAAAATTTAAAACCAACTTCTTCCCTCCTCAGACTCAACCTTTCATTCCTCAGTTAAATATCTCTCTTTTGTCAGGGTTTCCCACCACAGTCTGCTCCAACCCAGTGACCACTCTGTGTTTCTCTTGGCTGCCTCCCAGACTTCCCTATTCAGGAGAAGATCCCAGGGCCAAGTCCTCCTACTGCCCAACTCCAGAAAGTGACCACAAAACTCCTGCCTGGACCCTCTTTCTAATCTGTGCTTCCTGTTAAACTAACCACCCAGCTGGTCTTCATGATCCCACAAACCTGGACCACTCCCCAGGTGCAGCCAGTATGTTAACTGGCCTCTCTGACCAACATGAACCCTTTCAGAACCGGTGTGCGGTGCCTGATACTGAGCATACCCAGAGCAGCCTGTTGATGGCTGTTCAGTGTGGCCTATCAAAGGAATATTCATCCCACAAGGGTGATGAAAGCTTTTATACTCCTTTATAGCTGGTTTGCCCTTTAAAACCTGCAATAGTTTATGCCTTTCCCTCTCACAAATCTAATCACCAGAAAGAAAAGCCTCTATGTTTTATTAAAGCTGGAGTACAAATGCTATGATTTCTCAATCAACAGGCACCCAAGTATACTGCCACACTCATTCTTTGTGCTGTAATTTGCATTTATCTCCATAATGGAGGGGATTCACGTTGGTATAAAATACACTGTTTACTGATTCTATCCCTCCCGGCCTCTGCAGCGGATGCCTGCAAGTGCCAAATATATCCATTATTCATCTTGCAGTATCTTTGATGTAACATTTTCCTCTAGTGTCTCATTAACAAAAGGTTCATTGTGGAACTGGGTTGCTCAGAAGACTGGTAATAGGCTATGGAGCCCCACACCATTAGGCGACCGACCTGCATTCGGAGCAGGTTGGGAGTTACTGTAAGATATTCCCCTCTGATGGTTTTTGGGTGACCCGGTGTGAAATGAGTTTTGGGGAGGGCTCAGCCCAGTTGTCACTAGGCCGATATCCAAAACCACCACTGCAGAGACAGCGTGGGCTGGTGGACGGTGAATCTGGAGGCTCAGTTCGGTTCCCAGCTCTGTAACTTCGGTAAAGCCTCTTCAACTCTCTATGTTAATTCCCCTCCCACGCTTTGTCTATGTAGATGACCAACTCCTCACGGCAAGGTGTATAATAATAATAATATATGGAGATATCCTACTCCTAGAACTGGAAGGGACCCTGAAGGGTCATCAAGTCCAGCCCCCTGCCTTCACTAGCAGGGCCAAGTACTGATTTTGCCCCAGATCCCTAAGTGGCCCCCTGAAGGCTTAAACTCACAAGCCTGGGTTTAGCAGGCCAATGCTCAAACCACTGAACTATCCCTCCCCTATGTTTCCCACTCTGGGTTTGCTCACTGCCTCGTGCAATGGGGCTCTTTAGGCCCAACTCTAATACAAATAATTCATCATACTAATTGTGACCCCTTCATTAGCAATTTCTGCAGAGATCAAGGACTACATGGACCACCAGGACAAACTAGAGCCTGACCACAGCTGGGGATGGGACAACGGGTGGGTGAACAAGTGCTGGGAGGTGGTGCAGAGAATCCTCTTTCTTAGATACCTGGCTGGCGGGTCTTGCTCAGGGACACACTGATCACCAGATCTGGGGTCAGGAAGGAAATTCACCCTAGGTCAGACTGGTGTTTTTTTCACCTTCCTCTGCAGCGTGGGGTCTGATTTGCCTACTGGGATCATCTGGGCTTATCTCCCCATATCAGTTCCCTGCCACTGCAGGGGCCTTCGGTCTCTCCTGGTCTCTGTCTGCAGCACACACCAGTTGAATCTCCTGAGGATTGAAATGCTTTAGTCTAACCAAAGCCATTGGGGTCATTATAGTGGCAGCTGGGTGAAAGTGAATGGCCTGTGAATTACAGGAGCTCAGACTAGATCAGGGGTTCTCAACCTTTTTCTTTCTGAGGCCCCCCCAATATGCTATAAAAACTCTATGGCTCACTTGTGCCACAATAACTGGTATTCTGCATATTAAAGCCAGGGTCAGCGTGAAGGGATTGGAAGCAGGGTAACTGCCCAGGGCCCCATGCCACAGGGGGCACTGTGAAGCGGAGTTGCACAGGTTTCTGCTTCAGCCCCAGGTGGCAGGGCTCAGGACCCCAGACTTTGGCTTTCTGCCCTGAGCCCCCAGCAAGTTTAACCCTGGCTCTGCTTGGTGGATCCCCTGAAACCTGCTCGCGGCCCCCCAGGGGACCCCGGACCCCTGGTTGAAAACCACTGGACTAGATGATCTAATGGTCTCTTCTGGCCTTGAATTCTATGAACCTCCCTGACCTACCAGAGGTGGTACATAGGGGCCAGGATTGGAGCATCATGGTGCAGGGAGAGAAGCTTGTGTTATTGCTTCCTTTTGCTGTACCTGTTCTGTATGCAAACAGGAAATGTCAGACGCCAGGGATGTTAAAGGAGTGGTTTTCACCGGCACTAAAATTCAATTAAAAAAAAAGCCCGACATCACAGAGAGGTTCATTTTTTCTCTCTGAAAAGTCATGAAAAATCCATTCGGTGAGAACATAAATTTTTACTCCCAACCCAGAGCAAGCGCTCGTACTGAACGGCACGCTCTAATGAAGTGCGTGCTGTCTAACTGCACAGGAATCGGGCAAAGAGTTTGCATACTTTGTTATTGATCCCTTCCCTTTGAGAAGGAGAAAGAGGAGGGATGCAGGCTGGAGCTGCCTTGGACACAGCGATATGATCTGCCTAGAATTTGATTCAGAAAGCCTCTTCTTGCAAATCATGATATTATTGATTGGAGAACATTTCATGTTGGATAGAAGTCTTTATCCTGCGTAGGAAGAGCCATGTTGATTAATTCAGCACTCTTCAGAGCAGGCAGCTCTGGCATGACTTGGCCTGGATGAAGTTTAATAGTAGATAAGATCCATTATTATATATCTAGAGGTGGGGACAGGAAACAGGAGAATAAACATTGATCAGTTATGACTTGTGGTAATTTATCACTGGGATTGAAGTAGGGGAGGTTCTGGCAGTGAGCTCTGGGACCCAGGAGATCTGGATTCCATTCCTCTCACTGCCACAGGCTTCCCAGATGATGTGACTTCCGGTGCCACACACGAATATAATTCCCATTAACATGGAAGCTGTGAAATAGGTGGATGCTTTATCTGAATTATTATTAATTATTCGTAATACAGTAGCACTTAGAGGCACCAGCTAAGAAGTGTACAAATGCGTAGACAGGCAATCCTTGCTCTGAAAATCTACAGTCTAAACAGACCAGAGAGGTTGAATGACTGGCCCAAACAAAGTCACAGGAGCTGAAACCAGACTTCACAAGGGTCACTGCAGTGCTTAAACCACAAGCTCATCCTTCCTCTCTGTGACCTTGGACAAGCTATTTCATTGCATTGTGCCTCAGTTTCCCCGTCTATAAAATGGGGATAGTAATACTGTCCTAATAAACAAGGACATGGGGAGGGTAAATTTCTTCATATATTTGAGGCACTCAGTTCCCACAATGATGGGGCTCCTATGAGCACCTACACTGATAATCTGAATGTTTTCTATGTAGGGTGTTGCCCATTATATATTCGATAACGTCTGGCTTTTTATTCAACTCTTCATCTCTAATTCCTCCATCACTGATTTGTCAGTTGCCAAGTGATTCTTGTAGTTAGGCCTATGGTTGCATACCTAAAACATCACTTTTTCTTTTTTCTTTTTTGGTTAGGAATGGTGCAAAACTTAATAATCATCTTCTACACTGTTGAGCTTTTACAATATTTATTTGCGAAGGGAACACATTAGCTATGAGGTGTATCATTAGGCGGTTACATTATCTGCACTGAAGCAAAGTCGCTTTTAATTCTTAATATTGCCATTGTCTGACACATTTCTCAGCCTTTGTGAATTTTCTATTCATCCATATTTTTTTGCTGGGCCTCCGCTAATAGAATTCGCTTTGTTGTTAAACTTAATTTCACTCTTGACTGGGTTGAAATATGCTTATTTCTTGCCTACCCTTGTCTAAAATAATAATAATAATAATAATAATAAAAAATCTAAAATGATTTCCACTCACTGCATATGAAAAGTGAACATTTTTCTTTATACGGTCTATCAGATTTAAATGTCTGAGGGTCTTAAAAGCTTTTTAAATTTTTTTTGTATAGTCTGCTTGTTTGATCTCAGACCACTGCTTGGAGCTTTTACTTTGTTCTGTTATGAATTTCAATAGGTCGGGATGTATATTATTTCCTGGTGTAATTTTAGACGGTTTTTGGGACGGTTCAGATGGGTTTTTTCCCAATTTCCGTCACCTGCAGGAGCATTTAGTGAGCTGAATTTCATAGGCCAGGTCAGCCTTGTAAATAGCTAGCAATCTGAGACTCACTTTGCTAGTGCTCCTACCTGCACTATAGCTACCGGGCTCATTTCACTGGTGCCACTCATTTCACTGCGTTACTCCAGATTCACACCAGTGTGTCAGAGAGTGGAACTGGCCTGGTAGACAAGATTTTCAAAAAAGCTCTGCTCCCATTTTGGCACCTAAAAATATGGAAGGATTTTCAGCATCATGATGGGGCTGAGCTCCTTTGCAAACCTGGCCCCACATATCCCAAAAATAGATGTGCCATTGATACACTGATCAGTGCACCCAAAGGACAAAAGCCCGATCTCATTCACACTGGTATAACCCCATTAACTCTCCAGGTGTAACTGGAAGCAGGATTTAGCTTGTGAGGATCATTAGAAGAGCTGATGCGGTAGCACGCTGACAAGAAATGCACTAAGAAAAGGCGCAGTGGGGAAGAAGACTATCGTTCCTGCTTATCTCTCTATCTGTGGCAAGGTACTGTCCCGTAGCATGCCCCCTCATGGCAGGGTTTGGCCCTGCAGGTATGCTATCCTCAGTTTCCTTTTGCTTCTCCCATATAACTTGTTCACAGTCCAAAGGATGTGAAGTAATATCCCTCTTCCTGGGGGGTGGAGGGGGTCAATTTAGTAACTCCTTATAAAAATATAGTCTTCCTTGTCCCCAAATCCTTCCCCCTGGTTAAAGGATTCTACAGCCCTCCTTCCTTGGGCAGTGTAGTGGGTTTTTATCCTGATTAGGAGGTAGCACCTGGACTCCATTCCCAGCTTGTCTGCTGCTCTCTTAAACACCTATTCCTTAAGGGGGCCAGGTCATGCAATGGGATTGGCTGGATCCAAGCCCCGCTACTTTTTAAAGGGGCCAGACTATCTATCTATCTAATCTACAGTAGTATCTGAATGCTTAGTCCCCATGAGAAATGTTGCCTCCCGGGAATGCAATTGGAAGCTGTGATGTACGCTTATTAAGTTTGCGGATGATACCAAACTGGGAGGGATTGCAACTACTTTGGAGGACAGGGTCATAATTCAAAATGATCTGGACAAATTGGAGAAATGGTCTGAGTTAAACAGGATGAAGTTTAACAAAGACAAATGCAAAGTGCTCCACTTAGGAAGGAAAAATCAATTTCACACATACAGAATGGGAAAAGACTGTCTAGGAAGGAGTACGGCAGAAAGGGATCTAGGGGTTATAGTGGACCACAAGCTAAATATGAGTCAACAGTGTGATGCTGTTGCAAAAAAAGCAAACATGATTCTGGGATGCATTAACAGGTGTGTTGTGAGCAAGACACGAGAAGTCATTCTTCCGCTCTACTCTGCTCTGGTTAGGCCTCAGCTGGAGTATTGTGTCCAGTTCTGGGCGCCGCATTTTAAAAAAGATGTGGAGAAATTGGAAAGGGTCCAAAGAAGAGCAACAAGAATGATTAAAGGTCTTGAGAACATGACCTATGAAGGAAGGCTGAAAGAACTGGGTTTGTTTAGTTTGGAGAAGAGAATACTGAGAGGGGACATGATAGCAGTTTACAGGTATCTAAAAGGGTGTCATGAGGAGGAGGGAGAGAACTTGTTCACCTTAGCCTCTAAGGATAGAACCAGAAACAATGGGTTTAAACTGCAGCAAGGGAGGTTTAGGTTGGACATTAGGAAAAAGTTCCTAACTGTCAGGGTGGTTAAACACTGGAATAAATTGCCTAGGGAGGTTGTGGAATCTCCGTCTCTGGAGATATTTAAGAGTAGGTTAGATAAATGTCTATCAGGGATGGTCTAGACAGTATTTGGTCCTGCCATGCGGGCAGGGGACTGGACTCGATGACCTCTCGAGGTCCCTTCCAGTCCTATAATCTATGATTCTATGATTCTATGTAAATGGCATACGTCTGCCTTAGCCCATAAATTGTCATTAGCTAGCATGAGCTGCCATGTTGCAGGTAGCTTGCACAATCCTTGCTATCCCGGTCCTGGAACCACAGAGCTCTGCCAATGTGTCTCAGTCCTGATCTGCAATGCACTTCCTCTGCTTTTCCCCCTGCCATAGTTACTTGCACCAGCCATTAAGCTCTAGAAACACATAAAGACAGGTCACATCGCTGTGTGCATGAGCAGGCAGGCAGTGTTGTCTAATGGTTTGATCAGGAGACTGGGCGCTAGTACTCATGGGCTCTACTCCCCGCTGACTCTCTGGGTAACCTGGAGAAAGTCACCCAGGCGTACTAATTTGGAGGTTTCTCAGCTTTTGGGTGCACAGCTTGGAACATCTGGGGCCTGATTTTCAGAGGTGCTCAGTGCCCGCAGTTCATAATGTAATCAACCAGAGTTGTGGGTGCTCAGTTGGTCTCAGGGTGGGCACCCAATAAAGGAGGCACCCAAAATTCAAGGGCACTTTTGAAAAGTTAGGCCTTAGCTTCACTGTGCCTCATTTCCCCCCTGTGTGTAAGGGGGATAAAGATACTTCCCTGCCTGACAGGAGCGGGGGAAGGATTGCGAGACTAAGTTCACTAATGTCAGTAAGGCTCTTTGCATTTCATAGCCCCTTTCATCTGAGGCTTTCACAATGTTACTGATGATCATTTCATACATCAGCTTGCCCCCCTCCAACCTTCCCCCCTTCCCCCCACGAGAATTAGCCGAATTAGCCGCAGCAACTTCAGAGGCCTTCCCCGTTATCTGAGAAAGTTTCTGATAAGGGAAATGAGGTGCCAGGGTTCACACTGCAAAGACGACACACATGAATGCCCTGCTTGTGTATAATGAACAAGGATTAATAAGCAGCAGAGAAACGCAACCTGCTGAGCGCTGGCTGCAGGCGGAGAGCTTGTGTCACCTCATTTGTACGTTTGCTGTTGCTTCATAAAACTCCCAGCTCCCCTTCTTGGGGGGGTGGGGGAGAGGCTGGGGCAGGGGGTGAGAAGAGAAATTAAATCTGAAGCGCGTCATTATATTGCGGCTTCTTTTCCCGTAGCTGCCTGCGTGCGAAACAAAAACCCAGGCCGGCGTGAAGCGGTGATACATGGCTTCGTTAGCCAAATAAAAACAGAGGGAGCAGAACTGAATAATAAGACATGAAATGAAGATATATCACTCCCTTTGAATTGTGATGCATAGGGCTATTCTCGCTGCCTTCGCTTTGAATATGGCCATCGATGCATCCAAAGGGAAAGGAAACTACTTTGCATGGAATACAGCAGTTTATTTTAGCACTAAGGACTCTATAACAAGCTCGTAAAAGAGAAGGTGGCAATCTAGGGCATCGAAGCTGGGCTCTTGCTTTGCCAGGATAGTGGCAGTTCCCTCTGTGCTATTCCCATCCCACTGGGGGTGGGGAATGTGCCTATTTTTTGTTTCTGGAGACCTTGCTTCAAATCTAGATGTGGTCGTGTGTTCAATGTTTGCCAGCCTCAGCCAGGCGTTAGCAGACATTTGTGGACATCACCATTAACCAGGACTATCAATCTGTACTCAAGACGGTCCTGCTAGTGGAGGGGGAGTATCGCAGGCCTGAATGGAGGTGCACTTACAGCGCCAGCCCAGGACTGGGATATCTAATGGAGTGCTGGAGGTCGGGACCGAGATGCACTGGCAGAGCTGGTTGAGATGATCTTGCATAGCACCTGCCTGCACGCTTGTCTCTGTGGTCAGCTTTTTACCCTTATTGATCCTAGACCTCACTCCAAAATGTCTTAACCCTCCTATGATGGACTGGAAGGCCCTCAGGTCTTTTCACAGCCTTGCTTGTTGCCCGGGGTGAGGCCCAGTACCACCAGGTACTTGGATAACTGGACATAAGACTGGCCATACTGGGTCAGACCAATGATTCATCTTGCCCAGTATCCTGTCTTCTGACAGTGGTCAATGCCAGGTGCTTCAGAGAGAATGAACAGATCAGGCAATCATTGAGTTATCCATCCCCTTTCGTCTATTCCTAGTTTCTGGTAATCGGAGGCTAGTGATACCCAGAGCATAGGGTTGCGTCCCTAACCACCTTGGCTAATAGACATGAATTGACCTATCCTCCACGAACTTATCTAATTCTTTTGTAAACCCTGCTATAGTTTTGGCCTTCACAACATCCTCTGGCAACGAGTTCCACAGGTTGACTGTGCATTGTGTGAAGAAATACTTCCTTTTGTTTGTTTTAAATCTGCTGCTTATTAATTTCATTGGGTGACCCATGATTCTTGTGTTATGTGAAGGGGTAAATAACACTTCCTTATTCACTTTCTCCACACCATTCACAATTTATAGAGCTCAATCATATCCCTTGAGTCATCTATTTTCCAAGCTGAAATGTCCCCATCTTTTTAATCTCTCCTCATATGGAAACTGTTCCATATCCCTAATCATTTTTTTGCCCTTCTCTATACCTTTTCCAATTCTAATATATCTTTTATGAGATAGGGCAACCAAAACTGCATGCAGTATTCAAGGTGTGGGCATACAATGGATTTATATCATGGCATTATGATATTTCCTGTCTTATTATCTATCCTTTCCTAACGTTTCTGTTCGCTTTTTTGACTGCCGCTGCACATTGAGCAGATGTTTTCCGAGAACTATCCACAATGACTCCAACATCGCTTTCTTGAGTGGTAACAGCTAAGATCCCACCATTTTGTATGTATAGTTGGGATTATGTTTTCCAATGTGCATTATTTGACATTTATCAACATTGAATTTCATCTGCCATTTTGTTTCCCAATCACCCAGTTTTGTAAGATCTCTTTGTAACTCTTTGCAGTCTGCTTGGGACTTAACTATCCTGAGTAGTTTTGTATCGTCTGCAATTTTTGCCACTTCACTGTTTACCCCTTTTCCCAGATCATTTATGAATATGTTGAACAGCATAGGTCCTAGTACAGATCCCTAGGGGACACTTCTATTTATCTCTCTCCATTTTGAAAACTGGCCATTTATTCCTACCCTTGGTTTCCTGTCTTTTAACCAGTTACTGATCCATGAAAGGACCTTCCCTCTTATCCCATGACTGCTTATTTTGCTTAAGAGTCTTTGGTGAGAGATTTTGTCAAAGGCTTTCTGATAGTCCAAGTACGCTATATCCACTGGATCGTCCTTGTCCACATATTTGTTGACCCTCTCAAAGAATTCGAATAGATCGGTGAGGCGTGATTTCCCTTTACAAAAGGTGTGTTGACTTTTCCCCAATAGGCTGGTGTTCTGAATCACCGAGTCCAGCTGGGCCTGGATCTCTATCAACTAAGGCATGCATGTTGGCTAGTGGCCAGCTGGCAGCAGGCTCATAGCAAGGCTCCCTCTGAGACTGGCTAGTGACAAATGGAGTAGATTGAAGTAGACCAATGTTGAAGAAGATGATACTGGCAAAAGAGCATGCAAATGAGCTCCATGGTGCGTGCAGAGTTATCTGAATGAGGAAGGGACCTTTGGCACATGCAAAAGCAGACCAGAAAGCCACTGAGCAGTGACCAATGTGCCATGGGTGGGAGACTATTTGCACTGTTGGAGCTGTCTACACTGGCACTGCACCGGGGAGATTGCTCTGGTGTCTGATCTCATGATGGTGGCATAGACAAGCAGGGAGGGTAGTCTTCTCATGGACATGTGATTGCCTGTGTGCACTTTTCCATGAGGGTGCAAGGTGTGTCACAGGTGTGCTAGGGCAGCTGCTGGATGGACAGCACCCTGGATTTCTGTAGCACATAGGTGCCGAATCCTGCATGCCTTATATGTGCAAGTGGGCTCCCTGGGACTCCTTGAGTCAGATGAGCAGAGATGGGCCCTAAGAAGGTAGGGTCCTCTCAGATTGCTCCTGCCACGTTCCCCACTATCCTCACAAAACCCTGGGGCATTTTCTAGCCCCACCTTTCCTTCAAAGGCATTTTCTCCCTCAGCGTTTGAAACCTGGCTCCGTTCTGCCTTTGTGACGTTCGCAGATCCCCCTTCCACGCTGCCAGGCCATGGAGAGATTTCTGAGTGGGGTGGCAGGAGGATTTGCCCTCTCCCTGGAGCACCAGCACATTATGCAGCTCGTTCTTTCTAACACGAGTCCCCATTAAACTGACCTGCATTCAAACAAAATTCTTTGTGCTTTTTCAGGGGATGGTAAAAATATCCCCTTGCCTAGATGTCAGTGGTGTTATGCTCCTGCAGCCCTTGTCTGTTCTAGCTTGATGCAGCAAACACTGAAACCCCAGGCCATCCCTGGCACCAGGGGAGATGGAGCAGCTGGGCTGGCTGTCTTTGTTTAGTTAGCATTCAGTGTGGAGGAAGCCTTCATGGCAGCATTGAAATCCGTCAGCTTCTCAGCAGCAACCGGTACATCAACCAGGGTTTTTTAAAATAAAAACTGTCCCCCAGGCAAGACTTGGACCATGAAACAAAGTTTCAGGGATTGTTTCAAACGAATTGCAAGGCTCTACCGCCAAAGCCTCTGACATGAAGATTTATTTAGTCAGAGCCCATTTGCAGTAACCGGCGGGCTGCCCCTGCTTGCTTATTTTACTCTTTTAGGAGCGGGCAGGCGTTACAGTTGCCTGCAGATGTCCAAATCCCGCAACTTCACAGCACTCAGAACCCAAAGCCAGAGCTGAATTTTGCAAATGACCCCTCATTCTGTATAACAGACAGAGCCAAGAACCTGATCTGGACACCGCCCTGATCTCTGGGGGGGTTCACAATCTGCATCAGAATTTTGTAGCTGAAGCCCAGCCCAGGTCCTAGTACAGGCTCCGCTGCTCCAACATCTGCAGGGCAAGTGGCAGCTGTAGACCTCCTTTTCTCTGTCAGTCTTTCTGTGTCCCTCTTTCTTACAGTGTAAAATATAGGTTTGCAAACAAAAGCCATTGTCTGGGTAAATGTCTGTATGGGTGTGGGTCTGTTTTGGGGGGATAAGCAGCCCCCACTGACACATCAGTTGTTTCTCATTGGTTTCTCTGACAAAATCCTGAATCTCTTGGGAAACACAGAAATGTCTGCATCTTTCCCGTCTCACCCAGATGCGCTCACCAAAATACCTACCAATATACAATTAAGGGCCTGTCTCCTGTCCTCCAAGTCCCTCACTGAGTCCTGCTTGGCAGGTGAGTGTAGGGGGGCAGCACAGCCCATGGTCCCTCTGACATTTCCATTGGAAGGTCTTTCTGTTTAGATTACATCTCTATGCAGCCAACTTTTCTAATGTCGGTTTCTTTTTCTTCCCCTGCTGCCTCCATGATAACTGCCCTGGATTGCAGCTCATTCTTTCTTTGCGGTTTATTATTGGTTTCTGGTGTTGCAACGCTCGACCTACTGGAAATGATTGACTGACTTCAGTGGCAGAAATCTATGTTCCAAGGGAATTCTGCCATTGCTTAGGACAGCCGCTGTCAACTGCAGCTCCTTTCGTAGTCATGTCTCTGGCAGCACGGTCACTTTCAAGTCCCGGAGTTGAAGGCAAAACAGATGCCTCAGGTGGAGGAGTCAAGGATAAAGACCCCATTGGGTATAGGGCCTGGCCTGGCTTGGCCTGGAGTTTGGGAGGATTGCTCCTTAGGGGCACTGGGCCTCAGCCTGGGGTTTGAGAGGGTTCCCCCATTCAGACGTAGCCCAGAATGCAAAGTTCGGACAGAACTAGGAGTGGTTCTGCCCACTGGTTAGAGGGATCCTCATCTCTCTCTTGGATGCCAGCTAGCTGGAGGAGTTGAAGCAAGCTGGGAGCTCCAGAGGTGGAGTGGGATCTGTGGCTTTGGGCAGAAGGGGATGAAGATGAAGAAAAGACCGAGGCTCTGGGCAGCAGGCACTGCGGTAGGGTGCTACATGATGGAGGTGCGGCAGGCTGGCTCCCAGTTCCTCACCAGCAGGGGAAAGGGGCTCAGCCCACTAACTGAACCACATGGATGGAGTTTTCCTCGGGCGTGACCCTGTGAGGGACTGAGCGCCCTCAGCTCCCACTGAAATCAAGGGCTCAGCCCCTCACAGACTCAGCCCCTTCGCTTTTGCACGTCAGAGCTAACACAGACCTTTGCCTTCCTAAGCTCTAGGCGTGAAAGTTGAGTCCTCAAATACACATTATATGTTCAAATGTAAACAGTTTCCAGCACCACCCAGACCAGGGACAGACAGTGGCCATGTCCTTTTCATCCTCCTGGACAGCTATCGGACGCTGCCTCAGAGACAATCTGCACTAATCCTGCTGCAAGGCCAGGGAGCGCTGGGGGAATAATGGGCTCACAGCAGGGAGAGCACAGTATATTGTACTCATTAGAAATCTCAGCAGCAGGTGCAGCGACTCCCTTTTAGCATTAGTACATTTCCCACCCTAATTATAAGGCTTGAGAGCGCCTGCTCTCCTAATCCTGGACTTTAATTTCTTTAATTATAGCTGAAGCTCAACACGCCGGTTCCCTCTTAATCTGCCTAATGTAGGTACAAACGTCCCTTTCCCAGCCTGCTGCTAACGCCTTGACTGCAGGCTGTAGATTTGGCTCACTCCTAATCTGGGCTGTGTCACTCCTCCCTGTGCCACGGGGAGAATGGCTAGTGTGCAAGTGAAGGTGTGATTGGAGCCCATATCTAGCTAGCCTGGATAACAGGAGTGGTGGGGATGTTGCAGCACTGGATAGCAACCAGAATACAAGCTCGCCAGGGAGCCTGGGTACGTACTCTGGTTACTAGCCCATATTGAACCCTGTGTCACCACATCTACAGTATTATTGTTGCCCCATGCTAGCTAGATTAAAGCTAGCCCAGGTATGCCTACCCATGCTACAAGCACACCTTTGTTCACAGGGTAGACATACCCTAAATACAGAAAGAGGGTGTTGATTTCCACACTGAGGATGCTGTAACCAATACCAGCAGTGCTGGACCACAAACCATCCCCTCACTCACTCAGAAACTTTCTGACAACTCTCTGGGGGCTGACTAGAGAATTGCAGTGGAGGGCTGGTCTTGTTTCTGTATATTTCCCACTCTATAGCACTGGTCCTCAAGGATCTCCAAGTGTTTTAGAAGCATCGGCTAACTAAGCATCATGATGCCCTTGGGAGATCAAATAGAACCTACTTTAAAGGATAGTCTTATCCAGTATTTAAATGCCTGCTCATTTTCCATTGCCACTCTAAATACAGATAGTTCAGGACGAGGACAGGTGAGCAAAGCCCACAGGTAAGTGGGGAACATGGAGACCTGGGAGATGGGTTGGAAACGAGAGGGAATGTGGGCTATCTTGGCAGAGAGGAAGGAGGGTCAGGACAAAACTCGGAGGAAAGATCAAACCAGTATCTTAGATGCCTATATACAAATGCGAGAAGTATGGGTAATAAGCAGGAAGAACTGGAAGTGCTAATAAATAAATACAACTATGACATTGTTGGCATCACTGAAACTTGGTGGGATAATACACATGATTGGAATGTTGGTGTGGATGGGTACAGCTTGCTCAGGAAGGATAGACAGGGCAAAGAGGGAGGAGGTGTTGCCTTATATATTAAAAATGTACACACTTGGACTGAGGTAGAGATGGACATAGGAGATGGAAGTGTTGAGAGTCTCTGGGTTAGGCTAAAAGGGGTAAAAAACAAGGGTGATGTCATGCTAGGAGTCTACTACAGGCCACCTAACCAGGTGGAAGAGGTGGATGAGGCTTTTTTTAAACAACTAACAAAATCATCCAAAGCCCAAGATTTGGTGGTGATGGGGGACTTCAACTATCCGGATATATGTTGGGAAAATAACACAGCGGGGCACAGATTATCCAACAAATTCTTGGACTGCATTGCAGACAACTTTTTATTTCAGAAGGTTGAAAAAGCTACTAGGGGGGAAGCTGTTCTAGACTTGATTTTAACAAATAGGGAGGAACTCGTTGAGAATTTGAAAGTAGAAGGCAGCTTGGGTGAAAGTGATCATGAAATCATAGAGTTTTAAATTCTAAGGAAGGGTAGAAGGGAGAACAGCAAAATAGAGACAATGGATTTCAGTAAGGCGGATTTTGGTAAGCTCGGAGAGCTGATAGGTAAGGTCCCATGGGAATCAAGACTGAGGGGAAAAACAACTTTCAAAGGGACATTATTAAGGGCCCAAAAGCAAGCCATTCCGCTCGTTAGGAAAGATAGAAAATGTGGCAAAAGACCACCTTGGCTTAACCATGAGATCTTGCATGATCTAAAAAATAAAAAGGAGTCATATGAAAAATGGAAACTAGGCAAAGGCACAAAATGAGCTCAAACTAGCTACAAGAATAAAGGGAAACAAGAAGACTTTTTATCAATACATTAGAAGCAAGAGGAAGACAAAAGACAGGGTAGGCCCACTGCTTAGTGAAGAGGGAGAAACAGTAACAGGAAACTTGGAAATGGCAGAGATGCTTAATGACTTCTTTGTTTCGGTCTTCACCGAGAAGTCTGAAGGAATGCCTAACATAGTGAATGCTAATGGGAAGAGGGTAGGTTTAGCAGATAAAATAAAAAAAGAACAAGTTAAAAATCACTTAGAAAAGTTAGATGCCTGCAAGTCACCAGGGCCTGATGAAATGCATCCTAGAATACTCAAGGAGCTAATAGAGGAGGTATCTGAGCCTCTAGCTATTGTCTTTGGAAAATCATGGGAGACGGGAGAGATTCCGGAGGACTGGAAAAGGGCAAATATAGTGCCCATCTATAAAAAGGGAAATAAAAACAACCCAGGAAACTACAGACCAGTTAGTTTAACTTCTGTGCCAGGGAAGATGGTGGAGCAAGTAATTAAGGAAATCATCTGCAAACACTTGGAAGGTGGTAAGGTGATGGGGAACAGCCAGCATGGATTTGTGGGGAACGGATCGTGTCAAGCCAATCTGATGGCTTTCTTCGATAGGATAACGGGTCTTGTGAATAAGGGAGAAGCTGTGGATGTGGTATACCTGGACTTTGGTAGGGCATTTGATACGGTCTCGCATGATATTCTTATCGATAAACTAGGCAAATACAATTTAGATGGGGCTACTATAAGGTGGGTGCATAACTGGCTGGATAACCATACTCAGAGAGTTGTTATTAATGGTTCCCAATCCTGCTGGAAAGGCATAACGAGTGGGGTTCCGCAGGGGTCTGTTTTGGGACCGGCTCTGTTCAATATCTTCATTAACGACTTAGATATTGGCATAGAAAGTATGCTTATTAAGTTTGCGGATGATACCAAACTGGGAGGGATTGCAACTGCTTTGGAGGACGGGGTCATAATTCAAAATGATCTGGACAAATTGGAGAAATGGTCTGAGTTAAACAGGATGAAGTTTAACAAAGACAAATGCAAAGTGCTCCACTTAGGAAGAAAAAATCAGTTTCACACATACAGAATGGGAAGAGACTGTCTAGGAAGGAGTATGGCAGAAAGGGATCTAGGGGTTATAGTGGACCACAAGCTAAATATGAGTCAACAGTGTGATGCTGTTGCAAAAAAAGCAAACATGATTCTGGGATGTATTAACAGGTGTGTTGTGAGCAAGACACGAGAAGTCATTCTTCTGCTCTACTCTGCTCTGGTTAGGCCTCAGCTGGAGTATTGTGTCCAGTTCTGGGCACCGCATTTCAAGAAAGATGTGGAGAAATTGGAAAGGGTCCAGAGAATCTTGCCTGCATGCTCGGGGTTCTACTGATCGCCATTTTGGGGTCGGGAAGGAATTTTCCTCCAGGGTAGATTGGCAGAGGCCCTGGAGGTTTTTCGCCTTCCTCCGCAGCATGGGGCGGGGGTCGCTAGCTGGAGGATTCTCTGTGACTTGAAGTCTTTAAATCACAGGATTTGGGGACTTCAACAGCTGAGTCAAGGGAAAGGGGGTGGGTCAGCTTTTGTGGCCTGCATCATGCGGGAGGTCAGACTAGATGATCATAATGGTCCCTTCTGACCTTAAAGTCTATGAGTCTATGAGGTAGATTTTATAGGCATGTGACCTGAGGCCGAGGGGTGAAGTGACTTCCCCAAAGTCACGCAGTGAGTCAGGTATGGAACCAGAACTCCTGAGTTCCAGTCCAGTGCTCTACCATGAGATCATAGAATATCAGGGTTGGAAGGGACCTCAGGAGGTCATCTAGTCCAACCCCCTACTCAAAGCAGGACCAATCCCCAATTTTTGCCCCAGATCCCTAAATGGCCCCCTCAAGGATTGAACTCACAACCCTGGGTTTAGCAGGCCAATGTTCAAACCACTGAGCTATCCCTCCCTCATGTGCTTTTTGTCCTGGGAAGGAGCTTCTTGTGGAGTCCAGTGTATGTCCTCCAGTAGCTTCAGCATTGTGGGCACAACCCTGGCTGAGGAGGGTGAAATGGGATTGACTTTGAAGCCCACAAGCGCTGATCTTTAGGTGGCTGAAGGTGCCATTATCAGCTGGCATGAGGTTTTCCATGCTCACATTCCATCCACAGAGCTCTCAGCCTCTGCCTGTCCAAGGTCTAAGGAACTGGGAGGTCATGAATAAGTCTCTCCAACATGGCCATGCAGAGCAGGAAGCACCAACCTCCCCAACCTTGCCCTTGTCAGAATGCATACAGAAGCTGGTGGTAATTACAGATGCAGGGTTGCTTTTTGTCATGGCTTTTCTATCTAACCAGGCAGCAGGCGTTCCATGTCACATAATGTGTAGCGCACAATTTCAGGGCAACAGGTCAGAAAACAGCTCCCTTTACAAACCAAATGGTGTTACAAGTCAGAGCTGGTCAATCTTTGCTTGACTTGTATGTGTCTCTGTGGGGGGGCGTAACTATAACAAATGTGGCTGCATACACATATGTGGTCATCAGTGGGGATTGAATCTGGGACCTTCGGTACAAAAAGCATAGCTGTGTGCTCATTAAGCTAAAGAAGAGCTCCTTTAGCCCATCTAAAGGCCAGCCATCTAGAGGGCACTGCATGGGCAGCGAAGGGCTTTGGTTCAATCCTTGAGAGGTGGGCAAAGTGCCTGTGGATTTGTGGCCATGGTTCATTACGGTACGTGAGTGAGCGCAATCCATTATTTCCATCAAAATTTGATTTTTTCCAAACTGGAACAAAAAAACCAAGATAATGGAATTTCTCCCAAAAGGAAATACTCAAAAAAAAAAAAAAAGTTTTGGGAGGATCAAAATGTTTTGTTTTGAGAAAGCCAGAATGTTTCATTTCAGTGTTGACATTTATAATATAAGAGGTGATATAGTCACAATGAAAAAGTTGTTGTAAAACAAAAAGGTCGAAACATGATGTTTGAGCTGTACTAAAATGAACTGGTTAGGGTTTTTTTCGGAAACGAAATGTCATCAAAATCGACACATTCCCCCAGAAGTTTCAAGATCATTGAATTGACATTTTCCAAAGGAAAATAGTGCTATTGGAAAATGTTTGACCAGCCTCAGTGAGTGTCTTTATAGCTGACTAGAAACATTTGCCTGTGCAATAACCTGATTTGCATGTACAATCATGGTAACTACATATACAAACCAGCTGCATGGTTGCATACGTTTTTCATGCATAGTGACCTGCCTAACTTTTTTGAAAACTGAGGCAAAAAAGAAGGACTGTTTTTAAGGAAGCTCACATCAGAATGGCCTAGATGTCCCAGGGATGAGAACAGAGCAGCCTTTTACTGGAGATCAGTCACCAAAGAAAATGAGTTGCACGGTCTCAGTCTCAACTTAGTCTCTAAATGTTTTTTCTCCACATCAAAAATTGGCCATGCAGCTCCAGGCAATTCAGCGTGGTTGGTAGTTTTTGCTCAGGTAAGGCTTGGAACTGGAATGGCAGCAATTGCTGTGGGTCAGAATTGGGCATGTATAGAGGCCTCAGGAGTGGAATAGCAGTGGGGGTTGCAGGGCAGGACCGAGATGCCTTGGCAGAGTTGTGTGCCAATCCAGGATGGGTACAGAAAAGGGAGCTGTAGTTAGGACACAGTTATACTGGCAGAGCCATGTAGGGGAAGTGGGTATAGTTTGGTGCCTGTCTGCATTGTGCCTGGATTTGCACTCAGCCCCTCCCTTTCATAAAGCACAATATTCATCAGCACATTTTTTCAATGGTGTTTACCAGATGATATGAATGTCACCTGATCAGACTCTGTTTGGTTCACAGCAGGCAACTGGCATCTACACTGAGCAGACAGACACTTGGAAGGATCCTCAGATGTTTTGCCTTTACAGAGGTTTATGTTTGCAATCTCTGCTCATCTCCAGACTCAGCCTGGGAGTGTATTCAGAATCAATTACTTCCTGCAGAGGTGCAGCTGCCTCAGAACGTTGATTTCCAGGTACAATTTTCTTCCTTGTGATTTTATGGGAAATGACTGAAGGGTGTCTGGTTTGGATTAGATGCCTTGATGTAACTCAGGATCAGAGGCCAAAAAGGGGAGCAGTTTGTCTAGGTGTACTCACACACTCACACACAGCATACAAGGGTACTGGGACAGTTTGTATAGTGGGGGTGCTGAGAGCCATTGAGCCAAACTGTAAACCCTGTATATGATGGAAACCACTTCAAGCCAGGGGGTGCAGTAGCACCCCCAGCACCTCTAGGTCCAGCTCCTATGATTGCATGCATGTATGTATGTAATGCATGTATACACATGCATGGATGTCTGAACATTCACTCACACACACACCTGCTGGCATTGGCACATACACACCCTATGTATACAATCACATGTACGTATACATAGTAAACATGCACATACACCAGCCCTCTCCCCATATTTCCATACACATTTACAAACACAACTTAGATGTGGCCGGACTCACTCCAGAGTCTGTACTGTCAGATGTTATTGTAGTCAGTAGATATGATTTCATTAATTAATTGATATTTTAGTATTGGACAATAAACTAGCGCTCAGTCCTGCAACCCTCCTGCACCCAGTGGCACTTACTCATCAGAGTAGGCCATTGACTTGTGCCTTGAGTAAGTGTTGCAGGATGTGCTGTCTAATTCACTAGTTACGGGTTTGATCCTCAACAGCTTACCCGGTCAAACTGTTTTTGAGGCCATACTGTGGCCCTTACTCATTGATGTGCAGTTACTTGTTGGTTACAATGGCACTGCTCACATGAGTAAATGCTCCTTTGTACAAACATGGACTCTGCAGTGTCTGGCCCATCATAAGTGCAGTTATTTGTTGGCACAAAACTGGAACCAGGGACGGTGGCCAAGTGGCCATTTTTCCTGTTCAGGTCCCTTGATTAAAATCCCCTTGTCTTTTCAAATGTATTATTTCCTTCCATTGGAGAGAAACCCGCTGTGCAATATGGGAGGTTGGTTGCTGTTTGGATGCCCCTGGCATTCTCAAAGCATAATCTTTGTTTATTTATGGTTTTCATCAGTAAATTAACATTGTTGACGGATGAGGGGCCTGGAGAATGGGAGACATACCGGAAGCCAAAAATGGTGCCTCATGGTGGGAGGAAGGGTTTCTTCATTCTGGAGACCCATCCAGAAGCAAAACAGGCTGGATCAGTGAGTGTGAGCACTGTGTGAATCTAGGGAGACCGGCGAACTGGGGACCACATGTCCCAAAGACTGCATTTGTGTGTGTGTGTGGCGGGGCGGCTCAGCCTTGCTGGCCCTGAGAAGCGTCAAAGGACACGAAGGGTCAAGGACTGAGTCAGATAAACTAGGAACCAGCCTGAGTCAAAATTTGAGCTGGGACCAGTCTGCAGGTTCAGTTAACTTACCAGCCTATAGGCTTTTCATGAACTCTTTGCTTCAACTGTTTATTTTTACATAGCATGTGATTGGTCTCTGTCATGGAGCCCATGACTCTTCAGGGAGAATCAGGTTCTAACTGGCCCATGAAGACCCTGTCAACTACACCAGGGAGCAGGTAGGTGCTCTAGGTGGTGGCTCATTAGTCAATTCGCCAGGGAGCAGCTGAGCTGTAGAAGAAGACTTCCTGGACAGTATAACTAGGAAGCTGCTGAGCTGGGAAGGAGATTGCAGGTGAGAGGAAGGAGTGTGCTCTCTCTGGGGAAAGCCTGGGACTAGCAGTGCAGGCTCCAGAAGGGGAGGGGCCCCGTGTTAGGGCTTGGAGATAACAGGGAGAGCCCCAAAGGAAGACTGTCAGAAGGGAGAGCGTAGGGGACCTCTGGTTGTTAGCTGGGGGAAGAGAGCTGGTGGGTGCCGTTGGAGAGGCCCAGCAGTTTGGGGCTGCCTGTGGCTGGAGATCTGAGCCATAGAGTAGAGCTAACTCCTATGCTGGGCCCCTGGGACAAAGGGCCGGGTGTCCTGAGAGGCAGCCCTGGGGTCAGCGTTCCAAAAGGGGAGCAGGGAACAGAAGAGACCCACGGGGGAGCAGGATAGGTAACTGTGGGGGGACCCTGAGCTGGGGCCCACAAGAAAGAGGGAATAGAAGAAAAGCCTGGCAGGGGCGAAGCACCAGTTTAGGCTGTATTTGAACGTCCGGTGGGGAAAAGCCTGGGGAGTCAGGGCCCTGATAAGAGTGAGGAAGAAGCATGAGTTGGGTCCAGGAGGGACAAAGGACCTTTTGTTTACATCAGCTGGGACTTTGAGTGCCCTGGAAGTGCCCCCTGAAGGGCCAAGCCATGGAAGACCCAGCAAGAAGCAGATGGCCTGCAGGCGGTGATGGAGCCAAGGATGCCAGCTACATTATGCACTGACACAAGGGGGCGCTCTAAGGGTGAGTGTGCCCGATAACAGTGACCTGCATCACATGTTGTTGCTCCTGCCCCCTGATTGGATGACTGAAATGTTTTAAGCAGGAGACTAGCAAATAGCGAATACTTTACTGCGTGCATAGATACCTTCCTTTGCAAATGAGTATAGGTCTTTGGGGGAGGAAGAGCTCCCCCCCCTTCTGAATGTTCACAGTGAATAACAAGGGATGTAAACGTGGTCGAATCAAACAGCTGTTTGCACTTGGAGTTGATGTTCAAAAACCCTTCATGGCAATATCCAACCAGCTCTAAACATGGTGTAACTTTCTCCCCGGGAGGGGTGGAGAAAGGGAGCTGCTGCTTTGAAGAGTCTATTCGCTTAACTTGATTCCTGTGTTCAGGGAGGTGGCCTCCATTGTCTACATTCAATGAAACATACTAATATTCACACAGAGATCCCGAGGCCGTCTTTTATCTTTCACTCCCCTGCGCAGTGTTCTTGCCATGCTAATTCAATGGCTGAGGAGTGGAGGTTGCACTGAGTTGGAGGATGCTGGTTAACTGAGTGTGACAAGGAAAGAAGGAAGAAGACCTCAACTTGCTGTGATGAGATCTCTAACGGGGGATGGGCCTGACCCAAACCCCTGGGTCTGAATTCTTGGCGATCTGTATCCAACTCAGAATCCCATGGCTTGGTCCCATCTCTAACTGGTTACTAGGGGTCTTAGTCTTGAACATCCTCTTATCAAATGGAGAGAATGCTTTTTTCTGGTAACAGACCATGCCAGTCATTTGTCCAGGGAGCCTTTTCTCTCCCCCCATTCAGCATGTCTCACTCAGCTTGATAGTGAATAGTTCCCTTCCATTCTGCTGTCCTATCTGTCTTCCTTTTCGGTTTTCCCAATTCGTCCTCTCCTGCTTCGGCTTTCCTCTCTGCATGCTGTGATCGAACTGGGCAGAACGGCCCTGCTGCTACATTCAGTAATGATCTGTGAGCCGCCCTCACGGCTTGTCAGAGCTGCTCACCAAAGAGTGTTTAAAGCCCCGCTGGGGAAGCCTAGTTGTGTGAATGCCGGGAAGGAATAGAAGAGCCAGCTGCACAAAATGGAACACACAAGCACATCCTCCCCCCATTAATTCTCTGCACATCTTTCTCTAATTGCCGCTCTTATTTTTCCTGCGCTCTTTCCCTTTGCAGCAAGGAAGTGTCTAAACCTTTCTTCAAGGTAAAGCAGATCCTAAGGTTTTCACTCATTTTAACTCATTCCACTGTTCACCAGGACGGTTGTGCTTTTGATTAACACTGTATGCAAAATGTGCGGGGGCCAGAAAAGGCAAAACTCAATTTCCCTTCCCTCTCTCTCTGTAATTGTGTTTGGAGCCAAACACTGATGCTTAACTCTGTTATTTATTTCAGTAAGTGAACTTACTGCTAACAAAAGAAAAGGAATAATAGTGCTGGCAGTAGAGTAACGGCAGGCACTTTGCAAACTTCCATTACATCGCTCTGCCATTGCATCTGTGCTGACCTTTATAACTGCCATGCTGTAGGTTATGTATGCAGTGTAGATGTAGCTGTGTAGGTCCCAGGATATTATAGAGACAAGGTGGGTGAGGTAATCTCTTCTACTGGACCAGCTTCTGTTGGTGAGAGAGACAAGCTTTCGAGCCACACAGATCTCTTCTTCAGATCTATAAGTCTACTGATCTGTAGCACCCTTGCTATTCTGTCTGCAGATGAGAGATTTGTTAGTAGTGTCCCCTGAAGAATAGTTTGGATGCTGCATCTCTCTGGGAAAGTCCTATTCTCAAGGGTGTGCATGTATTTGGTTGTGTTTGTCATGTCCTCCTCTGGTTACAAGAGAACAATGGCAGAGGCGTTAAATCACAAACCTTACTTTATTGAGAACCCACAGAAGCTGCTTTCCTTCTGCATCTAATAATAACGCCAATAATACCTACCTCTTCTAGAGCACTTTTCATCAGTAGCTTTCAAAGAACTTTACAATGGAGGTCAGTGTTGTTATCCCCATTTTAGAGATGGGGAGACTGAGGCCTGGTGTGGGGGAGGCAACTTACCCAAGGTCACTCAGCAGGCCAGTGATTGATCTGAGAAGAAAACCTGAGTCCCAATCCATGGCTCTATCCACTAGACGACGCTCAGGCCTTTGCATACTTAGGGTCAAATTCAGGTGCAGTGTAAACATGTGTCACTCAACTTGCTCGATGCCAATGGTAAAAAATCAGGGAAAAAGTCACTTTGTTCAGCACACTGAACCAGACACTTTATTAGAATAAGGAGGGCAGGGTTATTCCTAAAGCACCGTCTCTCTGCTTCATGGCAGTATTTTTCCTCAGCACTTTCTCTAGTCCCCCCCCTTCTGCCTGGCTTCCGGTTGCATATTTAAAAAAAACAGTACTTGGGTCCTCCCACCAATGATGTCAGTAGATTTACACCAGGGCTGAATGGGGCCAGTGCGCTCCACTTCACCACTGTTTCTGGTCAAGCTCTGGGGTGAATGATACAGCTTGCCAGGCTGGGGTCCTAAGCGCTGGAGTGGATTCACCTGCCCGGAGTCATTGCAGTGCAAGGTTTGCCTGTAACGGCAATGGTTTGGGTCATGGTCAGCTTATGGGCATCTAGGTGACTTAGGAGTTGAAGTCCTATTGACTTTTGATGAGACTGAAGGTAACATTTTCAAGATGCCCAAGTGACTTAGAAGCCTAAATCCCATTTTCAAAAGTGACTTAGGCACTCTAGGATCCTAAGGATCTCTGAAAGCCAAGAGGATTTAGGGTCTGAAGGCTCAGATCGTCAAAGGTATTTTGTTTCCTTACTCCCTATAAAATCAATGAGAGTGAGTCACTGTGATGGAGTATAAACCCCACATAGGCACCCAGAGGGTTAAGGGAGCCTGTTAGTTCTAGTAACCTCCCTGATTGCACATGGGGAGGGTGTGGTCAGCTGAAGGGGATGGACTTTAAAGAGGAGAGAGGTGGACAATGGGGACGAGACCTGGAGAAAGGGTGTTGTGGTCCCTGGGAAGGGACCTGCTGGAAGGGCAGAGATGTAGCCAGTGTGCTCCTGGGGTGAGCCTGAAGCAAGACGAAGAGCTGCCTGCTTGAACCTGAGGAAGGCAGAGAACTGTGCTAGCCCTAAACTGCAGGGGTGGAGTGCGGCACAGGACCTTGAGGGCAGCTGTGAAGACATCATTGTAGCTGACCATCGCCTGAGTGAAAGCAAGGCCGCCTGAGCCCAACTGAGCAGGAAGAGTCAGTTGTCTTGATAGTTCTGTTGGTTGTGTTAAAGAACTTAGGGGCTCTGGAAGGGGTCAGACTCTTGAATGTGCATTGGCCAGACGGTGAAGCCGCTCCAGCCAGAATAGATGGAAGAACATGAGGGAAACTGAGGCACAGCTGCTGGATACGGGGGCCTGCTGGATGGCAGCTCCGGCACAGGCATCTGAATACCTTTGATGGAAGATCTGGGCTCAAGTCACTTTTGAAAATGGGACTTGTCTACAAGGGGAAAAAGCCCGGATAACTAGCTGAGAATAGCTGTTGCTCAATAGCTGTGCTGTACTAGCTCCCGGGGTCGATGCTTTTCTTCCACGCTACATGGGTCAAGTGAAAGTGGATTAACCTAGATGGCACAAAGACACTGTAAGGCCTGGTCCATACTTAAGTGTTAAATCAACATAGTTACAGTTCTCAGGGATGTGAAAAATCCACACCCCTGAGCAATGTAGTTAAGCCGATCTAGCCCCCAGTGCAGACAGCGCTAGGTTGATGCAAGATTATGGGATTGTCCCGCAATGACAGCAAAACGAACTCATCGAATCCAGGGGGACCTCTGAAGGCTTTCAGTCCATCTCTCCCCTAAATGCCTGTGAGACCAGGATGCAGCTGACAATAAGAAATCACAGAGCAAACTGCCACCTCTTGGATGCTTTTACACTCACTCACTCTGTCTTGATTCTCATTGTTTATCAAATGGACACTGAAATACTTATGGTTTCTGACATGGAGATTAGTGCTCTCAGGGCATGGTCACTTTAAATCAAATCAAGGCTGAGTGAGCTTCCAGAAATGAATGTGAAGATTCAGCGTGTGAGCTGTGAGCAGCCAGGCATAAACACAGGAGCTTACTCTCTTCTCAGAGGGAGAGGGTCTGTCTGCTTCACAAGGAGGGACTGAGGCCAGAAATGCAGGGGACAAATGATTCCGCCTATGCGTAATATAATCCTGCAGTAGTGCACAGCCCTCTCCCCCACACCTCTGCTCAGCGGCGGTGGAACACTTTTTACAGTGGGGGTGCTGAAAGCCAGTGGTCCCCAAACTTTTTCCTTCGCACCCCTTTACGCCTGTCCATGCCCCCTCTCCCCAGAGCTGGGGCCAGGACTGGGCCATGGCTCCGGGAGGGTGAGGGGACACGGACGGGGGCAAGGGGGCTGAGACTGGCACCACAGCTGGGCCCGGGAGCAGAGCACCGGTGCAGGTCCTGAAGTTGGGACCCCGGGTGCAAGGCTGGGAGCAGAGCACCAGCGCAGGTCCTGAAGCTGGGACCCCGGGTGCAAGGCTGGGAGTACAGCCCTGGGTGTGGGTCCTACAGCTGGGACCCCAGGCTTGGGGCCGGGAGCAGAGCCTCAGGAGAGTCGAGTCCATGGAGTCCCAGGGAGGGTGGGGACAGTACCAGGGAGTGGGTACTTCACTTTGCGGGCAGGCAGGGGGACATCTTGCTGAGCATCCCCCTCCATGCAAAGCTCCAGTGGGATATATGAGCCATGGTTATATCTATCGTTTAAGTCAGAGTTATTCAGCATATGGTAATTATTTTTGTACCTGCTAAGTGTAATTCCACAGAGTCATGTCCAGGGACCAGCAGTTACAGTGGAACCTGTGTAGCTTAGTTACCATTGTAACTGAAGATATGTGTGTCCTGTGGAATAAATTACTGGGTTACTGTCATGGATCCACGCGACTGGTACTATGCCCCCTGCTTTGCGACAGTCCTAGGAGGAACCTGTTCAGTGTGCCAGACCTCCACGGGGTCTCACTCCTCCTGCACAGGGTGAGCCATGTGGCCCCAGTGCCTCCTTTCACTGAACCCCTGGGGCTTCAACAAGCCTGTTTCACACCATGATCTCTGCCCAGTGAGTCCAGCAGAGACAAATTTCTGCTAGAGACTTCTCCACTCTCAGGGTTTAATGCACCTCCCCAAGCGTGTGTAGTGTCACTCAGTGGCGGATTAGTCACTGGGCAAATGGGGCCCATACCTGGCCAATTGGGGGTGCCTGAAAAAATGGGCACCTCCCATGCCCATACCCACTCTGCCTGCCCGGCACTCCCACCAGGGAGCCGGGTCAGGGCGTGGGAGTGCCAGGCGAGCGGAGCGGGGCAGGCCTCCGAACCGTGACTCTATATCCCCAGCAGGAACGCCGTGGGGGGCAGCAGGGACTGCAGGCAGAAAGGGTGGGGAGAGGCCACCACTTGCTTTGGCCCAGGGGCCCCCCCAAATCTTAATCTACCACTGGTGACACTCAAACAGCATTGTCAAAATAGTCAGGTTTATTAGTCAACTGGAACATAGCCTAGGAAGCCCTTAGGTTAGTATAGAGAAAGAAACGTTAAGCACAGACCATTCTGGTTAGCCTGGAGCCCAGCCAAGATGTAGTGAATGCCATTATTCAGGCTCTGTGTCTCTCAGTCTGACCTCCTTGGTCAAGGCCCAGGTGAGAGCCCCAACTCCTTCCAGCAGCCAACTGTTGTACCTCAGCTCACACCTCTCCAGTCCTTTGTTCTTGAGCTGGGAGATGTTCCACAGCTTCCCTGCTGAGAGGTTGGGAAATCCATCTCCCTCTGGGTCCTTGGTTGTTAGGTGTCAATGTCTTGTCATTATCTTCTTGGATTCTCCATTGATATGGCGTGGACCTGGGCTGGTCCTTTCTTTAATGATCCATTTCAAGCTCAGACGGTCAGGCAACATTCATACCTATGTCTCTTAGCCTACCTTGAGAGCAAACAGTCCTCCTCCACCCCTCCCCGGTGACAATGCAACATACAGGAGAAACTGAGGCCCACATGGGGATCAAAAAAATATTACTGAAAATTCCCACTCTATCAAAGTTAACAGATATTCTTCCTTCTCCAGCTGGAGGGACAACTTGGCTTATGCATCTTGTGAAATAGTTTAGGCCAGATTTTCAAAAGTTCTCCCTCAAAAATGCACCTCAGTTCTTGGGGTGCCCAACTTGAGACACCTTACAACTAGCTTTCAGGGGTGCAGAGCCCCCCATAATTTCAACGGGAGCTGTGGGTACCCAGTGCTTCTGAAAACTAGGCCCCAGGGTCTCAGGCAGGATACCTAAAAGAAAGGCTCCCTCGATGAGTCATCCCTTTTGGTCTAAGTGTCACAAAGAGAAGCGTGTCCCCACCACTGCAGCTGCGTGAAAGCTCCGGGGTGGGACTGGAATCCTTGATGTCTCCCAAGACAACCTGCACTGACCTGTGTGGTTTTGTTGGTTTGGCTCAGATCATCTCAAACAAAACTTACGAGGGATGGGAAATTGTTAGCGACATCACTTTGTAGAGGTGAAGTCTGTACTAAGCATCCTACTCTAACAGGCAAGCTTTTGTCTTACGGGGCCCTATGTTAAAATATCCCCATGTGTCCAGTACATTTCTGCTTGGCCTTTAGTTATAGGTCATGCACTACTAGGAAACCACTTTTATAGGGTCTCTTGCAAACCTGCCCTCACTGGAAATGGTTATAAACAGTGTGAAAATAGCAGTGCACCTCTGAACTCCATAGAAATACACTGAACACAGCAAGCAAACTACAGGTGGGAATAAAATGGTACATCTCTGATGGAAACCATTGGGCCAAATACAGCAGTGATGTAAACGACAGTGTAAGTTATGGGCTGGGTGTGCACACCCCGCCTCCTGTCCATCAACGGGCAAGTTACACTCTACATGCACACCCACTGGACGCCAGGCTGGTGCAGGCTGCTCAGCTCTATTACTTCAACCTGTGTTCTCTGACCATTCATTTTGCCATTGTATTGGGGCAAGAGAGGTTTCTGCAGGGACAGGATGGAGGAATGGCCAATATTGCTGAAAGATAGGGACCGGTGCTATTAAAAGGGGAACATATATGTAGGCTTGAGAGGTGTGGCAGCGCTCCATACAATTAACCTCTCTCTCTGGTTTTTGTAAGGCACCTATCACTGGCATCTCTAAGCACAGAGGTAAACTTGTCCCTAGAGACAGGTGTAACTTATTACTTAAGAACATAAGAACGGCCATACTGGGTCAGATCAAAGGTCCATCCAGCCCAGTATCCTGTCTACCAACAGTGACCAATGCCAGGTGCCCCAGAGGGACTGAACCTAACACGTAATGATCAAGTGATCTCTCTCCTACCATCCATCTCTACCCTCTGACAAACAGAGGCTAGGGACACCATTCCTTACCCATCCTGGCTAATAGCCATTAATGGACTTAACCTCCATGAATTTATCTACTTAAATGATTCTACCACATCCGGAATAGTTCCTGCCTGGACCCTTGGCAGGCTGTTTGGCATCTACATTAGCCCCCTTTTCCCCAACCCCAGCAGATTAAATTTTGCTGAGAACAATGTAACAATTCCACATGTAGATTGTGAATGTGCCCAGTCGGTAATTCCACACACCAACCTGCATATGTAGTGGATGATCACACCGAAAACCTCAGAGCTTAATCCTGCATGATACCAAGCCCCTCAATTTCCACTGCTGTTGAGGGTGTTCAGCCCCTAGCAGGATGGCTGGATGGAGCCGTCCCGGAGATTGCTTTAAAACCAGAAAAAAATCTTTCAATCAAGACAGCATCTGGCTGCATTTGCTTTAGGTCATTTGACAGGCGAGGAAGTGACTGAAAGCAATGGATATTAAAAATCTTTGGGGCCTAATGGCTTGGATGCTAAATGAATAAAATGTCCAACGGGAGAATATTAGAACTCATCCCTTAGCAGATATTTCCTATTTGACTTTAATTCTAAGTGAAATGCCCTTGTACTGCACAGTGGCACATGTTATGCCTTCACTGAAAGCATGATCCATCACAGGTGAATAATTATTGTCTGACTTTGACCCTCTCTGTTCTTGCCAAAACCTCTCGCATCACTAGCGTGCGAACAGCTGGCTTTTTATAATAGATTCATTCTTATGCAGCAGGAGGCTGCGTCCATGTTCAGTGCAATTCCTGCCTCTCTCAAGGTGCCGGGATGGTACGTGCTGTCGGTCGCAGCTTTGGATGTGGGTTTCATCTATTGATCAAACAAAGGTTTTTGGTACAGCTGGAAATCCAGAATTTTTGTACAATGGCTGGACCACCCAGGAGGGTTTGGTATAAAAGCCTCAGGCTGACCTAGATAGAAAATGGATCCTGAAATTGAATTGTTGCAATGAGAGAAGGAAATGGGGGTTCTTCTGGCTGGGTTGTGGATCCAACATGATTGATTGTTTTGTATCACTGTGTAAGCAGCTGTGTAAGCAGCAACAAAGCCAAATAAGACAGTTTTCTACCCCGAGCTCTTATTCCTGACGTTATAAAACTGCATTAGTCACAACTATGGTTATCTGGCATTGATTAGGCAAATGGCAAGCTACGAATACTGTTTGCCCACTGAACTCTGTTTGCTTTATTGTTATCTCATCCTCCCAACCCACTCCCCCAAGCCCATTTGTCTCTTTCATCCACCTATTGCATCCTGTCTGCTGTATGGATTGTGAGCCCTTTCGGCCAGGGACTGACTGTTTACTCACTTGTCTGTACAGGGCCCAGCACTCTGGAGCAATTATCCTTCCTTTAGATACTATTAGAGATCAGATCCTGAGGTAGCAATATAAAACCCTAAGACAGGTAGATGCTGGCTTAAAACCCAAACTCTGAATGCAAGATTTTTTGAATTTCAAGGAGAGGAGGATGGCGTCAAACCCCAGATCCAAGCTCACACATATAGTTTTGGTTTCAAGTTGGATCCAAAACTCAAACCAGCCTGTTTTCCACCTAGGTTGGTAGTGGTTGAAGTCACAGGAAAACAGGTGTTTTGTGTGATCTTGGCTCTAGATGGCAGAAATCTTGCTCAACACAGCTGATCTCACTAGATTTCTGCTATTTTTGCAAGGGTGTCGGAGCCTTCCCAAAAGTGTGGGGGGGGCAGGGGCCCCCACCCCTCCTGAGGCTCTGCACCTCCTCTTCCCACAGAGACCCTGGCCAAGCTGGAAACCAGACCGGGGCCAGGGAGCCCCCCCGCCCGGGGTGGGGCCAAAAGCAACCCCCAGCCAATGTCCCGCCCCTTGGGCTAGGGTTACCATACGTCCGGATTTTCCCGGACATGTCCGGCTTTTGGGGGCTCAAATCCCCGTCCGGGGGGAAATCCCCAAAAGCCGGGCATGTCCGGGAAAATCGGGAGGTCAGCCGGGCCTGCAGGGAGCCGGGTCGGCGGGGAGCCGGGTCAGCCGGGCCCGCGGGGAGCCGGGCCGGCGGGGAGCCGGGTCAGCCGGGCCCGCGGGGAGCCGGGCCGGCGGGGAGCCGGGTCAGCCGGGCCCGCGGGGAGCCGGGCCGGCGGGGAGCCGGGTCAGCCGGGAGCCGGGCCGGCGGGGAGCCGGGTCCGTGGGGAGCCGGGTCGGCCGGGCCGGCGGGGAGCCGGGTCCGCGGGGAGCCGGGTCGGCCGGGCCGGCGGGGAGCCAGGTCCGCGGGGAGCCGGGTCCGCGGGGAGCCGGCGGGGAGCCGGGCCGGCGGGGAGCCGGGTCGGCCGGGCCCGCGGGGAGCCGGGTCGGCTGGGCCCGCGGGGAGCCGGGCCGGCGGGGAGCCGGGTCGGCCGGGCCCGCGGGGAGCCGGATCGGCCGGGCCCGCGGGGAGCCGGTCAGCTGGGCCGGTGGGGAGCCGGGGCCGGGAGCCGGGGGGTGCGCCGGGCCGCCGGGGGCCGGCAGTGCTGGGCGGACCGGGGGTGGTTGGCCGGGGCCGGCAGCCCAGGGCCCGAGCCGACCCAGGCTGGAAACGCCGGGGGGCCAGCCTGGGCCGCGCCTCCTCCCCCCACACCCCCCTTACCTGCTTCAGGCTTCCCGCGAATCAAATATTCGCGGGAAGCAGGGGAGGGGGCGGAGACTTTGGGGAGGGGGCGGGGTTGGGCGGGGCTGGGGGCGGGGCCGGGGGCCGTGGAGTGTCCTCCATTTGGAGGCACAAAATATGGTAACCCTACCTTGGGCCCCATGCCCAGGGCAGGTGGAGGGACCCAGCCTTCCCACAGCTGCCCACATGGCTCTCCCCAACCTGGCTCAGGCCGGGGGCCAGGGCCTTGGAGCCACAGCCCGGCCATGATAAGAGCTGGGTGGGCAGCGGTGGGTAGCCACTGCAGACCCTCCACCTGCCTGTGATGTGGGGGGCCCACCGAGAGCAGCCCTTGGCCCATGTCCCCGCATCCCAGGTGCCCTGCCCAGGACAGGTGAAGGGTCCGTGCGGCTCCCCACAGCTGCCTGTGCAACTCTTACCATGGTGGGGCTGCGGCTCCAAGGCCCCCCCTCCCCCAGCTGGAGCAAGGCCCATCCACTTTCAAAAAGTGGGAGGGCTGTGGTTCCCTCCCACCCCCCACACCCCAGGGCCGGCTCCAGGGTTTTTGCCACCCCAAGCAACAACAACAAAAAAAAGCCGCTATCGTGATCTGTGGTGGCAATTCGGCAAGAGGTCCTTCGCTCCGAGCAGGAGTGAGGGACCGTCCGCCGAATTGCCACCGAATAGCTGGACGTGCCACCCCACTCTGGAATGGCCGCCCCAAGCACCTGCTTGCCAAGCTGGTGCCTGGAGCCGGCCCTGCCCACCCCTCTCCCGTTCCAGCACCACTGCTATCTTGTGCCAAAAATCACAAACCTGGACCTCTAGCCTGAACCAAATCTGGAGTTGAACACAGACTCAATTCGAATTGCGAATGGCTAGCTGCCCTCTCGCTTTCGATTAATATAGCAGGATATATACAAATACCTCTCACTTCTCCACATGGAATATTTATGCTGCAGATGACACCCCTACTTTATGGCAGAAGTGCCTCCACTCATAAAACCCAGAGTGCTCTCCAGACACCTCCTGAAAACAAATCAGCTGAATCTGTTAACAACAAACATTGGCCAAATGCTCTCTCCTATCAAAAGACAGATCTCAGTGGTGTTTCCTGGACAACTAGACTATAAAGCACCACAGAGATGGGCTGATCTGGGGACAATGCTGCTGCAGAGAGAGTGGAAGGCTTTGCTTGAATCTCTCTTACGTCTGATTTACACCAATGTGGCTCTACTGGATCTCATTCTCAGCTCCTTGGTTCCTAAGCGTGGCACAGGGATGGAGGAGGGGGAGGTGATGGTGGCTTTAAGCCACCTTTGTTCTCCCAGTATTCTGGGAGTGTTCAGCAGCCTATCTGGCCCCTGGTGTAAGTACGAGCAACCTTGCGGATACGCTCACTTACACTATTTCCCCTGGGCCCTGGGAGGCAGAGAATAGCCAGAGTGCACTGGTGAAATCTGGCCTCTACACTGGGGACTGGGAGCAGGGCCATATGTATATCCCTAACACTGACTCTGTGCTGGCCATGGAGGACACCAGTGTCCATTAAAGGCCCTTTTATAGTGCCAGAGTAGTAACATCAGTGTAAATGACAATCTGGTTCATCAACTCCAGTGGGATCACACCTGACCTTCACCAGTGCAGTGGAGGTTGGAATCAGCCCAAGTGCCTTTCTGCCTCTCAGACATAGCATTAGACGCTAATTTGAACTTTGCTATTGAAACTGAACCAGTGACCAAACGGCTTCAGGTTAAATTGGCTTTTATAAATTACTAGCGCCTTTCTTCGGGGTGACAACAGTAAAATCTCACACAGGAGAGAAAGAAGTTGCTGAGACTACATGATACAATGCCCAAAGCCTTTGGCCCTCATAGCTCCCACAATCAAGTTCTATTTTCTATCTCAAGAGCAAAATTGTACGTAGGTAGAGCTCAGGAAAGCAGCCAGTCTTATTGCATTATAGTTTATTGTTTTGTTACAATTCTCTATGTTATTGTTTTTGCACAAAGGTGCAGCACATCTAAGATGGGGAAGGGGTTCCAAAATGGAACGTGTGCAGAATCCATCACTCTAGTTTTGGAAAGCACAGTACATTGAGCAGGTGCACTGATCTATTGTCAGGACTGGCTGGAGGCTCACGTGCTGCTGTGTTAGCCGAGCAGGGAGGAGAAGGAAGTAGCAAAGTGTAATAGATACGGAGATGAGTCTCTTTTAGGCATGGTGTTGAAATGCTTCATCTCCTAGTGCAATACCAATGTCAGTTTATGCTGACAAGTTCCATCAGGACATAGGATGATATGACTGTAGATCAAGGAGAAAGAAGAGTGAGTATGCATCCATCTCAAAGCACTTTACAAGTATTAGTAAAGTCTCACAACTCCCCTGTGGAGTAGATAGCTTTACCCCCATTTCACTGATGGCACAAAGAGTGACATGACCAAGTTCATACTGGGTAAAATTCACTCCTGCCCAGAAGGCCAACCCAAAGGAGCCTACTGCTGTCAATGGAACTTAACTTAGCATAGGCCTTGTTCTGACCTAATGCTCAGAGGTGAATTTTGCTTGCAGTGACACTGTGGCAAAGCTGGGACTACAACCAGACAGTGCTGGCTCTTATTCCTCTGCTGTAACAACTGGACCCTAGGAGGGTGGTGAAGCACTGGAATGGGTTACCTAAGGAGGTGGTGGAGTCTCCTTCCTTGGAGGTTTTTAAGGCCCGGCTTGACAAAGCCCTGGCTGGGATGATTTAGTTGGGGATTGGTCCTGCTTTGAGCAGGAGGTTGGACTAGATGACCTCTTGAGGTCCCTTCCAACCCTGATATTCTATGATTCTATGATTCTCTGACATGTTGCCTAGTGCATTATCTTTCTGCTATACATAATGAGAGATGATGTCTCTCTCCCTATATGCGCCTGGGCAAGAAATCTAAGCCCCTTGTGGAAGTCTGGCCTTTTCTATCTCAACCAGCTGTTAATTCCATTTGCACCATTCCCAGACGCTGCCTAATTTGTAACGATAATAATATTTTTTTTTCAAAGTATTGATTTTAGGGGCCATCGCTTTGTGGGCTGCCTCGATAGGAGATGATTGATCACTTTATTACTGTGCTTGGATTTTATATTTATCAAATTAAAGAAGCAGTGAAGTGGTAGTTAATTAAGATTAACTTTCACCAAGTGGTGCAGTGAAGAGAGAGAATGCACCTGTAATGCTTTTCCTCAGAGAGAATTTCCTGCATGTTCTAATAACAAACCATCGTTAGCAGTTCTGCCCCATGGAACAGGAATCAGCTGGAATCATCAAACAGGGACTGAGAGAGATTGTTCCCAGAATGCATAGAGAGAACCTCCACAGCTGGTTAATGTGATGTTGTTTTCATTGGCCAGAAAAAAGTAATCCTATGGACAATGGATTTGGCCAAACCATTCATCAGAGGTGAAATTCTACCTGTGATGAAGTAGATTCTCTGTGAGGAATTTTCTGTAATATTTTTATGAATCCCATGTATGCCTAGTTTCCCCTATATTTTGCATTGTTACTCATAGGGGGAAAAGGGTTTATGTGTTCTCAGGGCAGGCTGGGAGACATAGGCCTATAGGTATGTCTCTTAGGGCTGTTGGAGGGAGTCTGACTTTCACCTGGGAACTGACAAGGAGGTGAGATGGAGAGAGACAAAGAGAGTCTGAATGCTTGGCTGGGCTCTGGGCTCAAAAGAATGGCCTACTCTTTAGCCTTCCTTTCTCTATGCTGCTCTAAAGACTTCCTAGGCTGTGTTCCAGCTGTCTAATAACCCTGTCCGTTTTGACACTGTTGTTTGGGTGTCACTGCAAATGCTTGGGGAGGTGCACTAAGCCCTGAGAGTGGACAAGTCTCTACCAGGAGTTGGTCTCAGTTGGACTCACTGAACAGAGCTCACGATGTGCTGGAGACCCAGAGGTTCAGTGGAAGGAGGTGGTAGCCTCTGTGTCCTTCCCTGAAGGAAGAGTGAGACCCCATGGGGGTCTGGCACACTGAACGGGCTCTTCCTAGAGACTGTTCCAAAGCCGGGGGCACAGCACCTACCCTGTAGATCTGGGATACTACCTATTGGACTCATATAGCCCCTGTTACTTTGAGCACCTCACACCCTTTAATGGATTTCTCCTCACAACACCCCAGTGAGGCAGGGCTGTGCTGTTGTTCCCATTTTATAGAGAGGGACGTGAAGCACAGGTAAGCTAAGACTTGGTCTATTCTATGAGTTAGGAGTGCGAGTCCCCTCCTCAGGTACACAACCTTGTCCTAGCTCGAGGAGTGCTTCAGTGTCAGGCAAGTTTGTAATCAGCTATGTCTCCACTGCTGCTAGCCATGCTACCTCAGCTCCGCTGCTATCTGTACTCACGCTAGCTGGCTGAGAGTGACTCCCAGTATTTGTGCCTAAGCAGGGCAATCACAGCCCTAGCTCATCATGTGACTTGCCGATGGTCACACAGAGCGGGGACTTGAATCCAGCTCTCCGAAGTCCTAGGCTAGCCTAACCACCATATCATGCTGCTAGCAAGAGCCAGCCCTGCACAAGGCATAGGCCGAAGCAAATGTAAGTAATGGGGCAAGGGGCAAATTGACCCTAGGGATTCAGCCCTTTTTTTGTGGGGTGCTTTCCTGCACAAGGATTCATCCAATAGGCTGGAGAATTATTTTCACAGAATCATAGACATGTCAGGCTGGAAGTGACCTCAAGAAATCATCTAGTCCAGCCCCCTGTGCTGAGGCAAGACCAAGTAAACCTAGACCATCCCTGACAGGGGTTTGTCCAACCTGGTCTCCCATACTTCCAGTGACAGGGATTCCACAATCTCCCTTGGAAGCTTTTTAGGCCTTTATGTTGTTTTCAACCTCATCCCTTTGGCGATTTGTCCTGCACTGTGATTGACTACCTAAGCCCTGCCCCTCTTCCGCACGATGGGCTGAGCTGGCATGGCCTATGCTTCCCTGAACCAGGACTACAGAACCCACCCCTCTGTCTATGGACTGTTAGACAGACTTCTCTTTGCTGCTGTGTGTAAGTGAGGCTGGAGAAAAGGATCCAGGGTGAAATCATTGTGACGTGACCTGCAGCCTTGTGTCAAGTTTAGAACAATGACAACAACAAAGCCCACCGGAGCCACAGAGAAATCAACCGTGCTTCCTATGCCGCTCTTTTTTCCTCCCCCAGTGAGCATCAGAGATTAGGAAGAAGGTTCTGGCTCTGGATCATTCTGAATCCAACACAGACATTGCCACCCGCTGGCAAGCAGGAGCTGGTCACTGAAGAAGATAGTTTCACTGAGAACCCACAACCCTGTATCCAGCTACTTGCTCTCCCCAGCCCAGAAACTTAACAGCTTTTCCTTGGGTGAGGAGGGGCAGATGCTGCTCTCCCCAGAACTAGCCAGCATTACTCCTTCATTTACCCAGAGGGGGTCGCTACAGCGCCAAAGGAGATGCTCCCAGGCCCCAAAGGCTGGGAGAATAAGGGGCCCAAACATGGGACCTTGAACTTGGATCCTCCCCTCCATGTGACCAACCCAAGATGATGCTGGTAGATTTCCTACACACACCCATTCCAGAGACCAAATCAGCAATAGCCATATGCTGAAACTTTGGGGACATTTCCTCCTCTGGGCATATTCAGGATGCATATTCCTTATTTTCTGGCTGGGGGACCCCTGACAAATAGGTCACTAGATTGTTCCTCAATCCCCCCATTCCCCACCCCCACAGAGGACACTAAAATCCCCCAGGCTCTCTAGCCTCAGGTATGTCATGAGTAGAAATGACAGGCCTGGCATTGCTGGAGCTTTCATTCTGCCCCTCCCTCTGCTATTCCTGGCCAGACAGGAATATACATAGACAACAGCTTCCACCACTGCCAGCTTTTTGAGTCTCCTGAAGCATCAGGCCTCCTACGGCACCCGCTCCCCCACCACGCCAGAAAGCGACACTGAGCAGCAGCCGAGCCGGCAAGCTTACATAAGTGAGGTATAAATAGAATATGGCACTTCAAGTGCCTATTGAAATAGAAAAGCAACAGCTGATCAGTTCCCCTGCAAGGCTAGAAACAGGCTGTCATCAGGAAAATGTGTTCTGAGGGAGGGCTGGACGATACAGATGTCTGGTCGCCTCTGGAGACCTGAATTCAAATCCTGGCTTGGGTAGCAAGTCAAAAGGAATTGGAGAGTCCCTCATCCAAGTCGCCATTTGGACATAGCAGTGCTTTGCTGAATAGGGCTGGACTGACGCATGCGATTAAGTACCTTGCTGAACTTGCTGGCCCATAAAGAATCGGTGCTGGCAGTCACTGGGGATGGCCAGTGCCTGGGGGCTGATTTGAGCATTCATATGCTGAACCGAGGACCCAATTTCAGCAGTGCCAACTCTTGCTATTTGAGTGCAAGTCTCGCAATATTTGATATTTCACTGAAAGCGTCAGCTCCTGGAGCCAAGCGATTCGGTGAGAATCTCAGCTTGCTATTTTTGTTTCTTTAAAATGTTTCTAGCCTTAATGGCTGCAGAGAAAAGCTTGAAAGCGTGACCTGCATGTGCCCTCACGACTCAGAAGCCAGGCAGAAAGCAAAAGTTCATTGTTGTTGTATTAAAAATCTCATGGTTTTTAAACCGGTCTCAGTGACCCATGATTTTTGAATACGTGGGGTTGATATTATTGCAGATCAGACACCTATATTTATATATTGGGATCTGTGTAACAATTTGAGGGCATTTCATGGGTGATCCCACAGCTGCCCAGAGACGTGAAGCACTAGCAATAGTCTCCCTGTCACATCTTTGGGCTGGAAAAATGTTCTGTTTGCTGTGTTGTTTTAAGTGTGTGCAACAATTCTCCCACCAAATCTCCCAGGCTGTTCTGAAAACATGAAAAATGCCCTTTCCCGTATAAATAAAAATCAGACATATTTCCTCTCACCCCTGGGATTAACCTAAATGTTTTGAAACACCAGGCATGAAATATGCATCAGAGAAACAACTGTATCCGTTTGATTCCTCTTCCCGCTTTCCCCATTGCACCATGGAGATGTGCCTGCAAATCTAGGTTTCCTGGCTAATGTTAGTGTTTATGAGTTTTTGCACATTGTCAGTGGGTGCTGTTATGACATTACTAATGCCTCAACACACCCGCATAAGATAATGGACAATTGCCTCTTGATATGCTGTCTGGAGCCACAGTGAAAGCACATTAAATGGCGATTTCAAACACAATAAACTGCTTGTTATTTATTTATTTAGATTTTTCGTCTGTCTGCTGTCTCCAGCTGGAACCTGAGCAGTCTCAGGCTCCCAATCAATATGTCAAACCCAAGGGCGATCACAATTAGAGGCTGGAGTCTGACTTGAGCTAATTTGTAGAATCAGCTCCTTCTGCCAGGTGCTGCAGGGATGCTTCTCAAGCCATGAGATGGCCTTCCCGGTACTCTGCAAAGCCCAGGAGACAGCTTACTCTAGGCTCTTCTGATGTGTGTTCTGACCCTCGCTTGTTCTGCTGGGATTAACTCAGGTGAGTTTGGTTCACTGGGCATTTGATCTGTGTGGTGTTTGGTCTCATTCTCCTCTCACTTCTGCTGTTTCTTTTACAATCTGGTCTGGATCCTCCAGTGCATTGGGCAGGGACAGTTCTGTCTTGCTCTGCTGGCACCAAGCTGCCCTTAAGCAAGCATAGCCAGCCACCAGAGCATGCCGTCCGCACAGGCGCTTCCTTTAAAGGGGGAGAGATACTGGGGCTGTTTCTGTTCCCGCCACCCTGCTGGCACCGATGCACGGAACATGAGTGTGGAAAAGGAGATGTGGCCAGAGCTCCTTACTTCCCAGGCAATCCCTGGCTGCCAGAATGGCACCTGGCAACCTTTGGCAGAATGCTCTACCTGATTATTATTACTAGCGGTGATGGTGGCCTGACTGCATTGCCTCTCAGCCTGGTGTATACCAGGAATAACTCCAGTGTACAAAACGGGCCCAGTCCTGCTCTCACTCACCCAGGTGCAAAAGAGAATTGAGCCTGTTGAAGCCAATGGAGTTCACAGGTGTAAAACCAAGAGGCCCAGGGTTCTCTGATGCTCTTTCAGTACCGTCTTGATTTTCAAGCTGCCTGTCTCAAGCTGGCCCTCATCCCCAGAGTATCGGAGCAACAAGTGCTTCTATAGCGGGATGCCAACTTTTCCCAACCTAGCGCTAAACATTTCCCAAATCTGGTGAAAAATTCCCAGATAAGTTTTGTACAGTGCTTCTATATCCTGGGAAATTTCCAGGGCCACCCAGAGGATTCAGGGGGCCTGGGGGAAAGCAAATTCAGGGGCCCATTCTATAAAAAAAAGTTGCAATACTATAGAATACTATATTCTCATGGGGGCCCCTGCGGGGCCCGGGGCCTGGGGCAAATTGCCCCACTTACCCCCCCAACCCCGAGCGGCCCTGGAAATTTCCCAAAACCTGGGAATTTGTGAGTAAAATGTTTCAACTTGGGAAATTGGGAATTTTCATTCAAAACATTTTACTCACAAATTTCCCAGATTTTGGGAAATTTCCCAGGATATAGAAGCACTGCTGGTCACCTCCTATTACTGAAATGATTACAGTGCTTTTGCTCTCATGCTTCTAGGGTGACCAGATAGCAAGTGTGAAAAATCGGGACAGGGAGTGGGAGGTAATAGGCACCTATATAAGACAAAGATCCAAATATCGGGACTGTCCCTATAAAATCGGGACATCTGGTCACCCTACATGCTTCCTTCTTGGCCACTAAGATGCATGCTTAGAGTGTGCATCTGTATGGTGTTCTGTGCGAATGGATCTGTGAGAATGAGGGCTGTAACAGGGTTGTCTGCCCCTTTAAGGGTCAGGGACCCTGGGGCCAGCTAGCCCAGTTCAATTATCAGACCCAGCTGGGAAGGGAGCAAGTGATTAAAAAAGCCAGCAAGTGGCACAGTTGCTGCAGGATGGAGATGGGCTCTTGTGGCAGACTCTAAAGCATCAGGAGTGAAGGGAAAGGTGTCTTCCTTTAGAACGGAGAGTAGTGAGGGTGGGGCTGTAGCCCAGGGTGGATAGAGGAACTGCTTTGGGTACGTCTTCACTACCCGCCATATCGGCGGGTAGCAATCGATTTATCCGGGATCGATATATCGCGTCTCCGAACGCGCTCACCGTCGACTCCAGAACTCCACCAGAGCGAGCGGCGGTAGCGCAGTTGACAGGGGAGCCGTGGCCGTCGATCCTGCGCCGTGTGGACCCCAGGTAATTCGATCTAAGATACTTTGACTAAGTTGCGTATCTTAGATCGATTCCCGTCGTCCCCCCCCCCCAGTATAGACCAGCCCTTGTTTGGATGTTTTGTCTGAAACTGTGCCCTGCAGGTAGGGCCTGATAGGGTATGGTGTCAGTCCTTGGGCTGGGGAGGCAGGCCTCTGCACTATTGTGGGAAAGCCTGGGCACAAGCGGGGAGGCTTCCATTGGGTTCCTATAGCAGCAAGGTTAGTGGTTCTTAGGTTGTACAAGATGCAGTACCCTGAAAAAACCAGCCCTGGGTCTCCTCCGCTGAGCAGTTCTAATTGCCAGACTTCTGTAACGTGTGTTGGCAGGCACATTGAACCAGCTACTCCCTGTGGTTCTGACGATACAATCCAGCCCTGTCCTGCCCTGTGCCTTGTTTGAAGTAACTACATTCAGAGATGCTGAGAAACAGCTGGGACTCCCCTTACATAGGGGATCAAATAACTTGCTTGCTGCTAAGAATCAGATTCTAGTTAGTGTCCCCTGCCCTCACTGAGGCAGTTGTTGCTGGTGAGGAGAAGGGTCTGTCTGTGGCAGGCTGTTAGGAAGGCAGTGTAATCTAGTGCACAGGGCAACAACGGAGTGGGAGTCAAGTGTCCTGGGCTCTGTTCCTTGCTCTGCCGTTGGTCTGCTGTGTAGCCTTCCACTCTCTGTGCCTGTTTCCCCCCCACATCCTTTGGTCTGTCTTGTTTAGCTACATTGTAAGCTTGTTGGGCCAGGAATTGTTTGCACAGCTCCTAGCTCAGTGGGGTCATGATCTTGGCTGGGGCCTCTAGGTGCTGCTAGCTAATGAAGTGTTGCCAACTCCCATGATTTTATTGAGTCTCCAAATATTCAGTATTTTCCTGAAACCCCCAGCTCTCGGAGTCATATGATCATGTGACAATCGTCTGAGATCTCACTTTAAAAAACTACGTTTTTAACTCTAGAAAGAAAGCAAAAAGAATTAGGCCTGTCAAGCGATTTTAAAAAATGAATCGTGCGATTAATTGCTTGATTAAACAATAATAGAATACCATTTATTCAAATATTTTTGGATGTTTTCTATATTTTCAAATATTGATTTCAATTACAACACTGAACACAAAGTGTACAGTGCTCACTTCATATTTTTGATTACAAATATTTGCACTGTAAAAAACGCGAGGTGAATTGAAAAATACTAATACAAGTACTGTAGTGCAATCTCTTTATCATGAAAGTTTAACTTACAAATGTAGAATTATGTACAAAAAAAAAAACCGCATTCAAAAACAAAACAATGTCACCTGAAAGTGAGAACAGGTGTTTGCGTGGCACTGTTGTAGCTGGCGTCGCGAGATATTTATGTGCCAGATGCGCTAAAGATTCATATGTCCCTTCGTGCTTCAACCACCATTCCAGAGGACATGCGTCCATGCTGATGACAGGTTCTGCTTGATAATGATCCAAAGCAGTGCTGATTGACGCATGTTCATTTTCATCATCTGAGTCAGATGCCACCTGCAGAAGGTTGATTTTCTTTTTTGGTGGTTCGGATTCTGTAGTTTCTGCATCGGAGTGTTGCTCTTTTAAGACTTCTGAAAGCATGCTCCACACGTTGTCCCTTTCAGATTTTGGGAGGCACTTCAGATTCTTAAATCTTGGGTTCAGTGATGTAGCATCTTTAGAAATCTCACATTAGTACCGTCTTTGCAAATCTGCAGTGAAAGTGTTCTTAAAACAAACATGTGCCGGGTCATCATCCGAAATATATGAGCAGGAGACATACAATTCTCCCCCAAGGAGTTCAGTCACTAAGTAATTATCGCATTATTTTATTAATGAGCTCTGGAATGGTGGCTCTGGAATGGTGGCCGAAGCATGAAGGGGAATATGAATGTTTAGCATATCTAGCATGTAAATACCTCCCAATGCCAGCTACAAAAGTGCCACCTGAATGCCTGTTCTCACTTTCAGCTGACATTGCAAATAAGAAGAGGGCAGCATTATCTCCTGTAAATGTAAACAAACTTGTTTTGTAGGCTCTCAAGTTTTACATTGTTTGTTTTTAAGTGCAGTTATGTAACAAAGTCTATATTTGTAAATTGCACTTTCACAATAAAGAGATTGCACTACCCTTCTTGTATGAGATGAATTGAAAAATACTATTTTATCATTTGTACAGTGCAAATATTTGTAATAAAAATAATATAAAGTGAGCAGTGTACACTTTGTATTCTGTGTTGTAATAGAAATCAATATATTTAAAAATGTAGAAAAACATCCAAAATGCTTAATAGAATCTCAACTGAAATTTATTAACAGTGCAATTAAAACTGTGATTAATCGTGATTCATTTTTTTGAGTTAATCGTGAGAATTAACTGTGACTAATTGCCAGCCCTAGTTAATGTCCATCAAAAACATTTTCAGGTTTTTGCTGAAACATCTAATTTTGGGGTTATTTTATAATGAAAAATTCTATTGATGGAAAAAATGTTTTAATTAGAAAAAAATGTTTTGATGGAAAACTTTCAATTGTCTCTGATCTGAACTATCACGTGTCTGATTGCAATGCGGCTTACGGTGCCTGTATATCCGTGGCACTCTGACTTTAGTAGTGTTACTCCTGCTTTACGCTGCATGAACAGGAACAGAGTCGATGCCCCAGGTCTCTATGGAAATAGGCGTTGCGATGTCACGGCAGTCATAACATGGCATTTTACCGTGATCAGCCTAATGGGGAAAATGTGGGGCACTTGTGTAAGTGCAGGAAGCCTGCAATTAGTTTATAAAAGAGTGGGTGTTCTTCTTATTGCAGTGACTGTCCTATTAATAAAGCAGCGGCAGAAAAGCATTTGGTAAGCCATTTTGGGGAAGGGAAATAGTTTTCAAACTTCTTTTCGGGGGTGAAAAAAGCAAAGCAGGTGAATGGGGAAGGGAGGATGTAGAGGAGGAAGGAGGCATGCATTCATAGAAGGAAGCACATCCTCTACAGAAGGGTCATGTCCCCTGGTTGTTACTGTTAGCTGTACCAAGAGGCACCAGTGTGGGATCAGGTGCTCTTGTGCAAGGTGGTGTACATGCACATGGTGGAAAAGAGAAGGTCCCCAAAGAGCTTGCCTCTTCAGTATGCCAGACTCTGCCCCCAGCTGTGCCCAGGCTCACACCCTGAGTCATTGTAAATTGAGGCACAACTTGCCCCTCTTTGTTTAATTCTAGTTAGTGAATCTTGTCTCTGATTCCACCTCCTGGGATGCTTCACAATCATACAGGAAATGCTCATTAGTGGGCTAGTTGGGTATGCAGAAGCAGAACTGGTCTGATCAGGCCAATGAAAATTACATCCAACTGTACATAACGAGGCTGTAGGTTCCTTATGCGGCAATCAAAATGACACATAAAGCAATTATGCAAAGACATAATTCCAGCAGGGGCTTTGGGTGGCACCATAAACCACTGGAGCAGAATTCCCTCTGGGTTGCGTGGCTGCCTATTTGTTAGTGCTGCTCATCTAGCAATACCACCAGCTCCACTCTAATCCAGTACCTGAACGTGCTCTGTGAGCCAACGGCGCTATCAGCGCTCAGCGCTGCTCTGAGGCACCCAGTAGAATGCTGGCCCATGACCGAGCCTGTGGGTGCTGGTGTAACCCACACACCTCCTGGGTATGGTGCTCTGCTCACTCTAGTGGCACTGAGACCACTTGGCGTCTGCCACATGGCTTTTAGCTCATGCAGTAGAGGCTCATGCGTTTAGCTCCAGAGATCCCAGGTTTGATCCTCCCTGCCGACAACGGGGATCTGTCGGGGTTACACTGGCACCAGCTGTCTACAGCTCTATCTGTGGGAAATCACCCCTCCACCAATTCAAGCTCCACTCTGACACCACCCAAACCAACACTTTCCCTTGAGAGGGGGCTTCCATAGAATTAGTAGGGCCTTCCTTCTACTGGATCTGAGAGGGAGGGGCAGGCATCCATGGCCAGGACTCTGCTAACTGTAGTGAGAGCCAGTCTTCTCTGCAACGGTGGGAGTAAAATGGCATTTTATTTATTGAGAGTCTGCTCTTAAATTTCACGTCAGAGAGTTCGTGTCCCCTTTACACCCCCCTCCCCGAACTCTGGGCACCCTTGGTTTACAAGAGCATGGGTGATCCACAATAAACTTTGAGCAAAGCAGCAACTGCCTCATTTCTTCCCAACACACCACACATCAGCTGATCTCCAAGTCTGTGACCAGTATGGCTCCAAACCCCTCCTGATCCTTCCCAGCTAGAGAGATTCCACCCTTAGGCTCCTGCCAGTGCCTGGCCCAAGAGATGAGCTGTACAGTATGCTCAGAAGGTCAGCAAATTCCGGCTGTTTGTAGCTCTCAGTGCTGCCATCGTCCCTTCCTGGAGGTCTAGTCCCTTCCGTGAGCATAGGATGTTCTTACTAAAAGTATTTCCCATTTCCCAAACAAGTCCTACAAAGGCCCATCTATAACGATGTGACTAATTATCACATCGTGCTAAGGTGACTTTCATCACAGAAACAGAGAACTGGAAGAAACCTCACTAGGTCAGCAAGTGCAATCCCCGGCACTGAGGCAGGACTAATGGTGGCTGCTACTCAATGGGAAGGTTGAGAACCTATGTACGTGTAACCCACGCACCTCTTGGGTGTGGTGTTGTGTCCCATCTAGTGGCACCGAGTCCACTTAGAGAGAGGGAGAGATTATGAGTCTGCTCTACAGCCTTAGCTAACAGTCAGTTGGCTTTTAGCTCGCACCATAGAGGCTCATGCACTAAGCGCCAGAGGCCCTAAGTTCAATCCTGCCCGCCGACGACCAGGCTCTGTCGGTGTTACATATGTGCTTGCCAGGCTAAGTTCTGCCCCAAGGTACGCTGGTGTAAATCTGTAGTAACTCCCTTTCAAGTGCTTTCGCTCCACGTGTTTGATAGCTGGTTAGTGAGAGGTGACCGGTACAGCTGTGCTGCCTCTCTGATCAATCTTACTCTTTCTATACGGCAAAGGGCCATGCTCTTATTAACAATGCAGAAGATCAGCAGGTCTATCTCATTGCCACAGACGCAATGAGCCCTGTGCATCAGCAGCTGAGGGCCTCTGTGGATGAAACTTGACTAGACAAGGAGATGGATTCTGATTTCACTTACAGCAGTGTAAAACAGGAGCAGTCCCAGTGACCTCACTGATGTGAGGGAGGCAGAGTTGGACTCAAGGCCATTCTGCTCCATGCTTTAAGTATCCCCAGGCACTTTCCATCAGATTAGGGGTTTGCCCTGCCATCTGTTATGCCGCCTGGTGGTTTTTGGGTCGACTGCTGTCTTTCACCCCAGAGGTGGCTGCATTTTAGAGGTGCTTGCTGTTGATAGTTTGTGAAGCAGTTTAGGATAAAAGGTACTCTATTAATGTGAGATTTACTGTTGCTATTAAAATTTAGGAGTTCACTGATAGGGATGGGGGCTCAGTTGTCTTGGTAAAAGATGTAAGGGGGTGAGATTTCAAAATATAGGTCTGCAGCCGAGGAAACATTGAAATCTCTGGAGCGAAGAAGTTCCAAGAGCCGGCATAGCTGCTGGATCAGCCCTACCAACATAATCACTCCTTCACAGAAGGCAACCGATGCCATCCCATGGCTACCACTAGATGGTGCCCAATCCACAATTTAACAGGAAGGTTTTCGCCAATCCCAGCTGGAGCAGTGCAGCCTTCTCCGGTGGAAACAATGCAGTGCCTGCTCAGATTAAAGCAAGGGGCTGGATACCTAGGTTTGTGCAAGGGAGCTCCCAGGATGGGATGGAGCTGGCTCTGATATCACATCTGTGGACATAGAGGGTTGGGAACACCATCGGAATCCAGACCAGTGCAGACTTTTGACTTGGGAAGCCTTCCCAGAGGACAGCAACTAGCTGGAAGTGCTGAATGCTGGTTTGTGTATGTGTGTAGGGGGGTGGGTGTCCGGCATTTGACTCCAATTAAGGTGAAATCTGGAGCGAACAGGAAGGAGAGCAAAAAGTGGATGTGATGAAGGAGTCAAGGTGTCTCCCAGCTGCTCCATCTTCTGTGGGGAGAGATGGATGGACAGAAGTGCTGCCGTTTGCGACAACCTGCCTCCAAAATGTGAATAAGAAAATCCCGCAAGAGAACCTGGTTCAGTCGTGCTCGCTCTGTTAAGATCTATTTCATCCAGAGCAGACAAACATTCACCAGGGTTGCTCCATTGGAAGAGAAGTAGCTTACCTGGAGCAGAAGAGCTAATCCCCCTCTCGGTGAAGTTGGATTGGTTTGGGGTGCTTACCCCACCTCTGTATACAAATCGTCCTAACCATGGGCACTGTGTAACGGCAGCGTATGGCTGGCTAAAGTGTCGGGTTGCTTCCTTTTTATTTCTTATATAAGTTTGAACAATGATCACAGTCAATTCGGATGGAAAAATAATGATCAGAAGATGTCTTGTCACCTTGAGACCTTTTAGGTAAAGTTCTTTTTATTGCTCTATTTACCATTGTCCCTCCCCACCCTCAGCCTTTGCACCCCCATCTTTCTGTTGAGCATCAGGGAGCTGAAATTGAATAATTCATCTAAACAAATTTCCTAGCCCTCTCTGTCTTCCAGGGGAATCAATCCCAGATTGAAATGTCAAGAATCAAGCAAGTTTGCCTTTAAGTCAGCTTGATGGGAGCTGATGTATGGCTCTTGCATACTGTACCTGGCCTGCTAATTCATTTGTAATGCTAATATCAGTTGTGTATTAGTTACAGGTTTTTAATATTTTTCTTGGTGATATTTGCACCCACTGGGGAATCGATGCATACAAATTAAAAGCCAGCTTTGGCTGTCAGTGACACTGGTTTGAATCCAATGATGTTAATGCAGTTTCTCCGGATTCACACGTGTAACCAAGAGCAGAATCTTATCCAAAGTCAGACCTTCCAAGCTCCCCTCCCCACCTGAATTTATGCATTTCTACTTATTAATTTCCTCCCCCCCAACAACTACAAAGTTTTTATGATTCTGTGACTATTGATTTGCATAAACTCCTTGCTGTACGTCTTTTGTGTGTGTGTGTGTGTGGACTGTCCATTAACATGCAAACTCTTCTCTAATGCTTGTGTGCTTTCTTTAAAACTGATTTGAGGAGTCATGCTTTATGCACTTCCAGCCTCCAAAGGGCATTGTTTGTTTGTGTCTTATGGGTGAGGAATTAAAAATATAAAGGTTAGGTCTGAATCCAAACAAACCCATCACAGTGCTTTCTGATGGTCCAAGTAACACAAAAGCATTCAAAGTGGATTTCACAAACCAGGATGCTGGGTTTTAAACTTGGCCAAAGGAAATGGGGTTTGGGGGGATGGAAGGGAGGGTCGGGTTATCTTTTCTCACATGGGATAGCTTTTGAGAATTATTGCTGCTGAAATTTCATCTGTCTAAAGAATTTATCTGCCCCCGCACACCACTGTTGTATCTGAGCACTTCAAAGTCTTTTAATGTAGTTATCCTCCAAACACCTCTCAGAGGTACGGGAGTGTGATTATCCCCATTGTACAGATGGGGAACTGAGACACAAAGGAGGCTAAGTGCCTTGCTCAAGGCCATACAGGGAGTCTGTGGCAGAGCTGAGAACTGAACACAGGTTGCCCAACTCCTAGGTTAGTGCCCCAATCACTGGACTGCCCACCTTCTTGGACCATCCAGGCAAACAGGTGGGACAGGTAGCTCTGCTAGGACTTGGGAGTGGGTCAGCAAGGGGATTGTACCTCCCCGTTGGCTTGGCAGGGATTTTGTCTCCAATCTGATGGCAGGCAGGTTGGGGGGATAGCAAATGGGTAGAAGGGGCACGCCGGTGAGGCTGTGCTGTAGGGCAGTTGCTTTTGGATAGCAGAGCTTGCCTCCTGGAAGGAGGATAGAAGAGAAGGGAGAGGTGCCTAACCACAGTTGGGCTGCATGTTGAAGAGGGGGTGGGAGCAATTCCCTTATCCCTCATCCTCATTCCGCTGCTGTGGGCCAATCCTGCCCTCAGTGAAGTCCAGGGCAAAACTCTGATTGACTTAACAGACGCAACACTCATGGATGGAGCAGAGGTGGATTGGGGCACACCCTGAACTAGCAGGGAGGGGGCTAAAGGAGGGCGGTTACTCTGTAGCAATTCACGAGCTGTGCCAGTTGTGTCAAACACTATACGCAGCCGTCATCTAGAGCTGTCGCTTTTGCTCCTGTTGAATGACACTCTGCTTAATAGAACAGCAGCGCCCAAGGCGTTGTGCTGGGCTCGGCGGCTGCCTTCAGCGGGGGACGGGGCCAGCGCCACTTTGAGAGGGGCTGTTCATTCACTTCCATAAATATGTTTGCTAAACACCAAGATGAAGTTAGTGGAAGGGGCTCCCCCTCTGGGAGCGGGGAAATCTCATTTCTAGCAGTGTCCTGGGAATAAGGCTTGAAGTAGGGGTAACAGCAATGAGTCATAGCACACTGGCCAAGTCTGATTAAAATTAGGCCTGAGACTGGAACAGGAGGGGAAATGTCTGTGGGGATTTGGGGATGGGGCCAGGTGACCAGTTTGGGGGCTTGGTCTTGCTAAGAGACTCAGGTACCTGGACAGCGTTCTCAGTATGCTAGGGCCTGATTCTGCTCTTATGCTGGTGTAAATTGGGAGCAATTGAAATCAATAGGGTTACGCAGCTGTTAAACCAGTGTGAGACTTGAATCAGGCTTTTCTAAGAGATGTTTTTTCCTTGAGATTGTATATCACAGGAAAATAGATGTGATTGACTGTGGCTAAAGCACCTCAGGGGTGTTTCCCCCCCAATCATTTAGACAAACTGGTGGCAAGGATTCTCCCTGGTTTAACTCATCAGTAATGGTGTTTGGTGGGAATATTTTGAAGCATTGGAACTGAAAGGCTAATAACACCAGTGTAGTAGGACTGAGGTGGTGAGGGAAGCCCGACCTGCAGCACCCACTCATTTTCTAGGTCTAAGCCCTGCCCCCCAGCTTTGCTGATGCTCTTCACCCCCTGCTAGTCTAGTCCTTGAGCATCCCACAGATCAGCTAAAGGTGTTATGACCTGCAACTTTTCTCCTATTCTAGCCCTACTTCTCCCTACCTCCACCAATTTACCAGCGCACTTCAGTCCTCACCTGTGGCACACCCTGTTGTTTGAACTCTGCCCTTACAGATCCCGAGCCACCATTTTATGTAGCGACCATGTGGTGAGACTTGCATATGCTCTTAGGCCTCGTCTTCACTGCAGCTTTAGCTCGAGGTGTGATTCAAGTGCTCCCTTAAATCTCTAGCTCAAGTTAAGTGGTGCTTTAATCTCAAGCTGCTGGGGGTGTGGGTTGACGCTTGAGAGCTGTTGATGCTCACACTAGTAATGCAGTGGGGACGTAGCTAATGTGCTGCTAATCCAAACGTCTGTGTGGATGCTCTCACGTGAGCTAGACTAACTCAAGAGCAGCTGGCTGCTCTTATCCACACTTAAGTTAGTGCTGCAGTGTAGGCAAACCCTTGGAATCTAGACAACCCCCCCCCCCCAGCTTTGTGTAGTACTGTGGCTGGTCTGCAGTCCATAGTGGTCACCTAAATCTATTGAGACCACATGTCAGCTGGCGTTTAATCAGCTTATCTCCACTGAAGTCAGTGGGCTGGATCCACATGGGTGCAAATCAGCATAGCATCAGTGAAGTTGCCAGGCACCAACTGGAGATTTGGCCCATTGAAATCAAAGTGGCGCTCGGCTGAATTCAGTAATCATCCTCCGGATAAGCTTAGTGTCGTGAGGGAAAAGTCCCAAATCTGTGAGCGTGCCCTGGGAATGGAGAAGAGTTGCTGATTGCTAGCACTCTGTAAACATAGCAGGAGGAGATCAAATAATGGAGAGGAGGATTTCTTGATAGAAACTTGTGTGAATGGCTCACTTCTAATGTGTCTGACTTCAAAATCAAAGGTACCTCAATGAGTGATTCTACCCAGCAGTACCCGATGGAGCCAAAAGTTAATCACAAGTCAACTATAGTGCCTTACCCCAGCCATCTCTATGCTTCTCTTTGGGGAACTAAAGAGGAGTGCCGTGAAAGCTTGTAAGTAGAAAAGCCATTTCTTTCCTCAGAAGCTTAGGGTATGTCTACACTACCCGCCGGATCGGCGGGCAGCGATCGATCCAGCGGGGATCGATTTATCGCGTCTAGTCTAGATGCGATAAATCGACCCCTGAGCACTCTCCCGTCGATTCCTGTACTCCTGCGCCATGAGAGGCGCAGGCAGAGTCGACAGGGGAGCGGCAGCAGTTGACTCACTGCGCTGAAGACACCATGGTAAGTCGATCTAAGTACTTCGACTTAAGTTGCGTAACTTAGATCGATCTCCCCCCCAGTGTAAACCAGGGCTAAGAATGCATTGTTCCCATGGAGGATTAATGCTGCTCCTTAGCATTTTGCTGTCTGGTGACCCAGTCTGAGAGGCCTCTGGTGTTTCAGGACCATGGAAAGCTCATGGTTTCAAAGGATGCTGCAGCCTTTTCCTGCATGCGTTTCCAGGATACCCAAATGATATATAGCACATCAGAATACAAATCCCCAGGGCCAGATTTTGCTCTGTTATAATTGTGTGAATCTTCAATAACTCTATTAAAAACGATGCCGTTATTCCAAACTGACAGTAAATAAACTGGGCAGAACTTGGCACTCTCCTCCTGGACATAGTCCTAAAGCAGGGGCTTGTGAATACTTCAGTCCCGGGGTAGAATCCTAGGTAGAATTGTCACCACAACCTTGTAAAATCAAAGCATCCTGAATTAAATTAACATGTGGTGACAGTCCACGTGATGAACAGCCAGCTCGGAATGTAGATGCTACATGGTCGTCAAAACTCTACGTTCAACAACAGGTAAAGTTAATGGACTAGTTTTGGAAACGGGGCCTGATGCAGCTCTCATTTACTGTGAAAGTCCACTGATTTCAATGCAGATAATTCTGACTTACACCAGTGTGAGGTTCACTCAGGCCCCTGGTATCTTTTGGCCATTTCCCCAATACTAGGCGCCAGCACACAGAACTGCAGTCCAAACTTCCATGGAGATGCGCGATTGAATGGAGAGCCTTTCACACACACCCTTCCTCCCAGTAAGAAAGGGAGAAAATCAGAACAAAATAAGAGACAGCCTACAAACTAAGGGCGAAACCCCCGAATCTCCTTACTCCTAGGAGAAATCCGAACCGAGCTAAATGCTGTTTCTCTCCCAAGTAACCGACTTAGGATTTGACCTGGTACCTCTTTTTAAGTACCTAAAATCTTGAGCCTCCTCCCCTTCCTCTGCAATCCATTTGAAACTGAAGTTTTTTCCTTCTAATGAGATGCTAGAACGCATGGCCCCTTTGAATTTTTTTCTTCAGTAATTGTGGAGGGTTTTTCCTTCTTTCTTTCCTCCATGGTCTAAATTGTTAATTAAATGCGGAGTTTAACCATCGCTCCTTGCCAGATCATAATTATGAAAATTAAAATGCATAAACAAGGCCTTGCATAATGATGAAGACATTATCAATAGAAAGGATTTGAAAGATGAGCAGGATCAGCTCTGATCATTTAAACTCCAATCCCCCAGGTAATGTGTCATTAAAGTATGCCGGGGGGAGGGGACGAAGAGGAAAGGGGAAGGCTGCAGTGGATGAAAAGGGATAGATGATTAAAACCGCCCTCCAGCTGCAGCAGGGCATTCCTATTATTTTTGTTACTATTGTGCCTAGAGGCCTGTAGAACAGACATGTAGTAAGAGGGAGTCCCTCTTACCCTCTCAAGCTTACACACTCCATAGAAGAGACTGCTGTAAGAGAGGGAATCAGGAAAGTATTATTACCGTAGCTTACAAATGGGGAAACGACGCCCAGAGAGATGCCCAGATTCTCAGAGGTATTTAGGCTCCTCACTCCTGTGGATTTTAAAGAAATTTAGGGGCCTAAAAGTCTTTGAGGATCTGGGCCTAAGTGACTTGCCAAGGGTCATGCAGGAAGTCCATGGCAGAGTCCAGGACTGAACCCAAATCTCCTGAGGCCCATGGCAGTGCCCTAGCCACCAGGCCTCCCTTGGAAGAGTGCCATACCAATGGCTCCCCTATGTCCCTAGAACCTGAGGGCACACTCAGCCCTACCGTAAGCAGGCACCATTCCCATGGCTTTCAAAGGGAGTTTAGACCAAGGCTCAGCTTGGTTCCAAGAGGATAGCAAATCAATGTACACCCCCGCGAGTGCCGAATCTGCAGGAGTTATGCTCCTTTTTTGCATCTTACATGGTTGATCAGATCAGCTGTTGGCCAGGGTATAACATGTCTCATCTCTTACCATGCAGCTGAGTTTGGCCCTGGTAGTCCAGAGTACAGCTCTCCTCAGGTGCAGACAAAGAGGATTCGGAGATGGTTCAGATTGCCGCACTACTCTGCCAATGCACTTCAGTCCTGGTGCTTGCTTTTTCCCCTTCGGAACAAAGGTGGGCAGTCTAGAGGGAGTGAGCACAGCCCAGGAATTGGAAGAGGGCAGACAGCCCAGGAGATGTGCCAGATTAGTGCATCACATGGGCAGCCTTCACCATCTCGACCTAACCATCAAGGCCCTTCCCTCTCTTCCTTGACTGCATTGCTTTCCCTGCTCCCACTCTGCCAAGACGCTAGCCTTGACCACCTGCTGCCGCCTACAAGTGTCTTTGCATTTTCTTCCTCACCCCTTGTGCATGGAGCTCCCTTTCTGAGCTGACCCGATAGGCTGCTACCCTCTTTGCACAGAAATCCCTTCTCGAGGTCTGCTTCTATCAGAGTGCCTCCAGGAAAACAGCTGGGTTGAGAGGCAGCTGGGGAAAGTGAGTGGTTATAGAGCTAGAGCACATGTATGGGGGTATTTATCCATACAGGGTGGCCTTGTGATTGGAGCACTGGGCTGGGACTCGAGATATGGGTTCAGGTCTGAGCTCTTGGACAGTGGGCAAGCAGGGCCAACGAGAGGGGGGGGGAAGCAGGGAAAAATTACCGGGGCCCGGCAGTCCAGAAGGGGGCCCAGGGCCCGGCTTCCCCCCATTCTCTGCCCTGTTTAGCCAGTCCGCCCTTGCTGGGGGCCCGAAAATTTTTTTTCACCAGGGCCCGAACCGGCTCTTGGCGGCCCTGTGGGCAAGTCACATAGGCTGGGGTTTTCAAATAGGCCTCTAGGAGCTGGGCACCTAACACCCTTACTTTCCTTTAGGAATCCCAGCCTTAATCTGCCCTCTGCCTCAACTCCCTGTCTGCAAAATGGGGATAATAAATACCACTTCCCTACCACGTAGTGCTTTGTGAGGATAAAATTCATTGACACTGGAGAGATGCTATCATTATGGTGATAAGGGGCATATAAATTCCTAGGTGGAGATTTATAGACTGAAATATCTCATCAATTCTCTCTCCCCTTCATTATGTTAGTCATCAGCTTAGGTTGTAAACTTGCCTGTGTTTGTACAGAACTTAGCATGATGGGGCCCTCATCTAGGGAGGCCATTCGTCTGGCTTTATACCAGATAGTCCTGCTTTTCTGAGGTTCATCCCTCATCCAAGACTCAGACAGAACAGGGCATGAGTTTGTCCAATATAATAGCCATTGTAAGAGGCTATTAGCCAGGATGGGTAAGGAATGGTGTTCCTAGCCTCTGTTTGTCAGAGGGTGGAGATGGACGGCAGGAGAGAGATCACTTGATCATTATCTGTTAGGTTCACTCCCTCTGGGGCACCTGGCATTGGCCACTGTTGGTAGACAGGATACTGAGCTTGATGGACCTTTGGTCTGACCCAGTATGGCCATTCTCATGCTCTTATGACATCACTTTGAAGAGTGCACTGCTTCACCCCTGCCAGCATGATCTTGCATGTGGGTGGGTCCAATGTCATGTTGGTGCGGGGTGCGGTGGTATGCTCTTTGAAATGGCATCCTCTATGTGCCATGCATGCCAGGTCACACCAGCATTGGGCGCATGCCATTCCCAGAAGTACCAGTATATCTGGTATTCTGGGAACGTGTGAGTGACCACCCTACCCCTTTCCTCCTTCAGCTTTTCAGACACCCATAGTACTCCTAGTGATGAATGGCTGCTCAAACCATTCCCTTCTCTTGACTCAGCCTCCTCTGAGAACAGAAGCCAGTTTTCTTCTCTTTGGGACCCCAAACATCACGGGATCTCCAAAGCTCTTCCAGTCGGCCTCACTCCTTGATGGTCTGTCAGGATGGTCAAAAGTGACTTGGGGTGCCTCAAAGTCAATGGGAGCTGTGTCTCTAACTGAACTTTGTGCCTTTGAACATTCCCTGCTCACTATTTTAGCATCCAATTTGAGATGACATAAAGGGGCCTGATTCTCAGACAGGGCTGAACACCTGCCCTCGGCAAATGAGGCCCATTTAGGAGGTCAGTGGTTGGGCAAATCACTAGTCACTTCTGAAAATCTCCGCCACATTGATTGTATTCATGACGAGGCTCCCTAGTTTTCAATCCTTCACTCCCATCCTTGGGTCTCATTACAGAGGGTCAATTTTCTTTTTGTTGAAGCTTTTATTTAAACAAAAGATGGGTTTTTGACTAAATGGAAATTGGGATCACAGTAAATGAAAACCAAAGACCCAAAACGTTCAATTTTCAACAAATAAAAGACCAAAAAAATAGGCTTTTGGTTTTTCAGGAGTTTTAAATGAAAATTTCCCATTAAAAGTTTCAATGAACACTTTCTTCACAATCTTTGGTGGAAAATAAAATACATTTCCCAGCCAATTCTAGGTGTCTCGTTCTTCACTTCCCCACCCAATCTTGCTGCTTGAGTAAGGGTGCTGTCTACTGAGGAAAGTCTTTAACTCAAAGGAACTTGGAAGATGCTCAGTTTTTCTTTTATAACAATGCAGCTGCCACCCAAATAGATTCTGTGTTTTGACCTCTAATTCATCTCTTGAAGGGTATCAGGCTGGCTGCTGGAACTGGAATAATAGAGGAGAGATTTCACATCTCTGAAAATATAGAGTTGGCTTGAGAAAATGCTTTTTTATTTTTCTGTGCCACATACAACTTTTTAGTCCCACTGAGTATGTTCCATTTATCTAGTGGAGACAGGGACCTAGTTCCTTGCCAGTTAGAATAATGTCCACTTCAGCTCCCAGTCTACTCAGTGGAATGAATCAGGCAAAGAGGAAACAAGGCAATTGTGGTGCCTGAGGTGTTCATTTCAAATTTAGTTCAGCAGCTAGATTGTTGTGAATGGGAATGTCACCCTGTAAGCCTCGTGTCTTGCCTGTCCCCCAGACTGCAAAGCTGAGCACAATAGATAGTTCATGCAATTGATGGCAGCTTAGTTCCAAATAAAAATAGTATTTTATAGTCATTGTGCACAGCTGTGAATGTCTAAGGAAAGGTGCAAAGTCTCCTTTTCTGGAGTTTTTCTCAATATGAAAATCTGAGTATCTCAGAATTTATATTACGATAGCAGCTACAGACCTTGGCTGAGATCAGGGCGTATTGTGTTAGGCACTGTACAAATATATCCTAAGCAGAATTATTTGAATAACCTTTTTTGCTAGTAATTCTCAATAATAATAATAATTAATAATAAAACATTGTTTCAGGTCCAATGAAAAAAGAAATGTTGGTCAAATCAAAAGGTTAAAAACATTGTTTCAGTTGAGCAAAACCACTGCATTTAGTTTTTGAACACTTTTTGTTAATGTTGTTTTTAAAAACAAATAAAGGAAATTTCAGAACGACTTTGTTTTGAATAAGAAAACCATAATGTTTCATTTTGATAATACTGAAACAATGTTTTGGAATTTTTAAAACATTATTTTAGTTTAAAAAAAATTGTGAAATCAGTACAAGTTCATGAAATGTTCAAGTGTCACCCAATCTGCATTTTTACCAGAAAAAGGTTTGGGGGAGAAACTTTTGTCCAGTTTTGATGAGCGACAACCCTTGCACCAAAAAGCTGACATCTCACTAGCTAGGACACTCAAATGGTAGGAGGGGAACCAGAGGCACAGAGAGGCAACACTGCTCAATAGCAGAGCCAAGATTAGAACTCTGGTCTGTTAGGTTGGTGCCCTTGTTACCTGTCAGTTCTGTTTTCTTGGGGAACCAGGGCACAGTATCCAGCCTGTCTGACTCACAAAGGACCCCCCGGCCCCCAGCCTCTGCTTGAACCAAAACCGATCAGAAGAAAGACTTACAAAAAGCAGTGAAAAGGCAATGGGGGACACACCTAAACCCTTCTGGACAAGGGTGACAGGATTAAGGCAACTCCCCTAGCCTCATTCACATCGAAGACAGGACAGGGAGGCATCTCCATTAGCATACAGAATGGAGAACAGAGATTCCAAGGCAAGAACCGCACTGAACTCTGGGACCAGAAAAGCAGGGAAGCACTGCATGGTGGGGGATCTCTGCTCCAGATGTTAATGAACCCACGCCTGCACATACCCAGCTCAGTAGTTATCAGACCAATTCTAGTAATAAATCCTTTATTGGTATCCAAAATACTGAAGCTGCCTAATTGCACTGTGAGCTCCCTCGAAGGAACGCCGCCCATAGCCAGGAATGATCAGTTCCTGTTGTCTAGCCTGAACAAAACAACTTTGGTACATTCCCTTGAGCCCCCAGTTTACTCATTAACAAATCTAGTGTTCTCCCTTGAACCATTGTTGTTTCCCTACAAAAAGCCCCTACCCATGCTCAAGTAAGTGTTCTGATGCCTGGATCCAAAATCTGCATCCGTTCCACTGGGACTTCATCTTCTCCTGACTGATCATGCTGGGGGCTCTGCCAGCAGTCCAGACCCTCAGCTACCACCACCACCGGGGAACCTCGACCGGTTCAAGGTTCATGGAGTGGTGAGAATCCATCTCTCTCTCTCTCTCTCTCTTTTTTCTACTCTAGGTATAGCTTTCTAACCCTGACATGTGTGATCAGTTGTAGTTTTCTAAACCTGACTTTTGTAATCAAATGTAAGCTAGATTTAATATTGTAACTGTTTTGTTTGTTTGGGTCTCCTTGTACGATTATTACCTGGCAATAACTAACTTTTATGGTTAAGCTGGTTGCTTCCCTCCCTCTCTCTCTCTCTCTCTCTCTCTCTCTCATGTTTTTGGCTTCCCTATTTGCTGTGCAGCAACGCTCCTTTTACCTAAGCTAAAGATCCCTGCAGCGCCCAAAAATCCTGTGGGGTTTGCTTATCAAGTGCATTACTACCAGAACAACTGTAACATGAAAGTGGGGATAGGGACGTGCTGAACCTGTGGCATATGCGGGTGGCAGCTTGAAAGTGCGGCTCAACCCAGCCGGCTCAGGTGTACTCTATTCCAGTGCGGTGCCTGTGGCATATAAGGGTGACAGCTTGGAAGTGCTGCTCAACCCAGCCTGCTGAGTCCAGGGACATATAAGGGGTCAGCTTGGGAATGCTGATTGATCCAGTCCGCTCAGAGGTGCTCTGTTAATGTGTGTGTGTTCGTCTCATTCTGGGGCTGGACGAACCCAGCCCTGGGGAACCTAGGTCCTGCAGGATAGCTCCATTGGGAGGGAACTTGCAGAAGGGAGAAGTAGAGCTCCGTATGAGAACACAAGCAGTACATTGATAGAATTACAGAAACCCGCCCCAGAAGAGTATCCCTAATAAATGAGCATACCCCAAAGTAACGGGCAAATCTGGTAACACCCTATCCTGTGGACCATGCTGCCTCTCATTAATATATAATGTAAGCATTTGTACAGTGCTCATCAACACCTTTTAACAGGGGTGCTGGATGGCTAAGGCTTTGGGAATAGAAAGTGAAGCCTTTCACCTCTAGTTTATTAGCTCAAATTGTATTGGCTGGACAGATTCCCCTAGGGAGGAGAGAGAAAGGGAATAACAGTGGACAACTATGCAAAATGGGACAAAGGGACAGCCAATGAAATTACAAGGCAATACATTTAAGAGTGATCATACATAACACATAATCACCCTGTGGAACTCACTGCTACAAGATATCACTGAGGCCACGCACTAGGATTCAGTAGAGGATGGATAATAATGAGAGCATCCACAGGGTCATTAGAGGCAACATATCTACAAGGGATATCAGCCCTCATGCTTCAGGGCATAAGCCAACCATAAAGAGCTCGATCGACAAAGAGATTTAAATGCCGCACTGCCACTTGAGGTGCCTAGGTCCAAAATTTAGATCTTCAGAACCCCCACTTGGCTACTAGCTAACCCAGTAGGCACTTACGCTCTGTTGGTGCTTTTGTTTCTGTCAGTAAAGTCTCCTAGGCACCAAAATTTCTGCTAGGTGGCATACTCAAAGCCACCTAAGTCTTGACAGCAATGAGCTGTTCAGTGCCTAGTGCACCTCTAAGCCTGGCCGGCTGCTGGACAAGATGGACCATTGGTCTGATCTGGCTTGGTATTTCCTCAACACTGGTGACTTGGCCAATCCTCTTTGAATGGCCAAGAGGACCAGGATTAAGAATCAGTTGCTGAGGGTTAGAGTTCAGGTACACGGCACGATGGCCCATTCCACCTCTCAATGCCCGCCCCCCCCTTTTTTTCTCATACTGACTTTTCAGTAAGAAAAGTCGGTGCAAGTGAGCTCTCGAGGGGGTGTTGGGTGGAGGGGGTTTTGCTGAGAATCAGACCACAGGACTTGTGGGCCTGTGAGTGAAGAGACCCATATCTTACTAGTAACTGGTGGGACAACCTGTTTAGCAGAGAAGCCATTACTGATTGTGTCTCACCTTATCTTTTCTTTTTCTCTTCCCTCAGGATATTTGTGCTGGGCATTGGATTTTTCACCCTGTGCTTCTTAATGACATCTTTGGGAGGCCAGTTTTCAGCCAAAAGACTGGGAGACTCTCCCTTCACCATCAGAACCGAAGGTAACTGTCATTTTAACTGTTTTGAAAACTATTTTAAAAGAGGAGAACTTGTGCTGCTTTTTGCTCCTTGTGACTAGTATGGGAATAAATGCTTCTTCTGGGATAATGAGTCCAGGGAAGTGGTAGTGCACTAGTCAATGTCTGTCTGTTGCTGCTTCCTGCTAGAGTATGACAGACCTACCCATGTCTAATAGCTCCCTCTACTGGCTTACTGGGTAGGGGCCTGTGTTTCTAGAGCCATAGATCTTGAATTGGTTGAAATGCTAAGTGTATGGGCTGCTTGACTATTTCCATTCAACTCTTTGTCATTACACGCTCCATAAACAAGGAGGGCAGAGAGGGAGGAAATCAGATGGAGACTGGCATTTTCGCAAAGCCTTCTCGAGAACATTACCAAGTGTATGGAGGGGGATGTAAACCATGAAGCTCTAGCAGTGTTTGGTGCAAGGCATTGTGATGGCACCTGGTATATAGAGAACCTGGGTGATCTGAATGCAAGGGGCTAGATTCTCAGTTGACATATGCTGGTATAGCTCCACTGACTGTGTCAGCTCACAGCACCGGAGCCTCTGGCTCAGGGCTGTGGAAGGCTTTGTGGTTGTAGACAGGTTTGGTCTCCAGGGAGTGGAAGTGTGGCGAGTGACCTTTTTGCCAATTTTTTTGTCTCAAAAGGAGACACTATGATGGGAAACTAGGGGATCAACTGTGTGTGTGTTACGTTTTAATACCCATAAAAGTACTCTATAGAGGATGGAGAGGGAATAGTCAAAGGGTTCTGATTCTAATGGAGAAGCTAATTGGGAGAAATGTTGCACAAGGGCAGATCCTAGGATTGAAGGGATGTAACCTGTTCCCTTCTTTTCCTCACCCCTGTGTATTCCTGACACTTCCAACCTCTGGTTGCCTCCTGCCCTGATCCACCCTCCACTCCCTACCCAGGCTGTGTAGGGATCCTGCTCATCTGTTTGTGGGGTGAGTTCTTGTTGCCCCTATTCACCTCCCATAATGGACTGAGGGGTCAGGAGATGGGGCTGCAGTGCAGCAGAAATGTGGGAGGATGGAGAGAGAACTGGGTGCTGGATGGGACCGCGGATGGGGAGTTGAGGATGGTGCATGTTGTTAGTGCTGTGGCATGTTGCTGGTGCTGCAGAGTTGTTAATGCTGCTATTCTTGGAGCTCCAGTGTTAGCCACACCAGCAGAGTGCACAGCATGTTGATTCAGCAGACCTCGGTGCTGTTTAGAAAAACCACAGGCTTGGATCAGTGACGAAGGTGCTCGGCCAGGTTTATTGTCCGCAAAGCACGGTACTAGCGCCCTGTCCAGTAGCTCATAGGGACACTAACACATGTGCCTGATACAAGGTAAGGGCTCAGTCAGCAAACAGGATACTGTCCCCTCAGCAGATGTATGCTCCTCCCATGACTTCTCCTTTTATACATTGATACAAATAAGGGACATATTATGCTCCATGTTGTTTGTTATCACCCTGGTATCTTGTACCTGCTAGTTCAAACAAAACTTCCTCATCCATTATCCTGTCATCCCATTCTTATTTTACAAAGGGTCGGTGTGTTCCTGTATAATCTCATGGGAATTTGTGTATGTGATTATTTGAGAACTCTGGGTGTTCTTGTACCATCCTCTCTGGTTAGATGCGCTTACTTGGTTAGCCAATACCTGGTGTTACTCTACTGACATGGCCTACTTTGCTTCATACTCTTAGTTTATGCCTAGGGCTCCAGCAAGGCCTACATGCACTAACTAGTGGGATGAGCGTGTGGTGGCGGTACTATGTAGCAGGCCACACTCCAGAAGCCTTGATCCACTAAAATCTATTGGTGACATCAGTGGGGGTTTTGCTACAGTAAAGAGTGTAGCAGGAGCTTCAGACAGGGGGACAGGTGGGCAGACAGTGCTAGCTTATATGATACATGTCGTCATCCCCGTGAAAGGGCCAATCGGCATTTCCTAAGTAGAAATATCCTGCCCTCATGACCACTGATCAACTAATGAGAGTTTGTTCTGATGGTGTGCGTAGGGTTGCCAGGTGTCTGGTTTTTGACCGGAATGCACGGTCGAAAAGAGACCCTGGCGCAGTGCAGACCAGGCCGTTAAAAGTCCAGTTGGCAGCGCAGCAGGGGCCCAGGGCTAAGGCAGGCTCCCTACCTGCGCTGCCTCCGTGCTGCCTCCGGAAGCGGCCGCCAGGTCCCTGCGGCTCGTAGGTGCTGGGGTGGCCAGGCCCCAGTGTCAGCTCTGCAGCTGTCATTGGCGGGGCGGGGGTGTTTGGCTTTGTGTGATTAGAAAGTTAGCAACCCTATGTGTGCGTTGTATTTGAGTATTGTCACTCAGTACTACTTGCTGAATGGAGTTTCTGCTGGACCTTTCTGAAGTCCATCACAGAGAATGCTCCAGGTTGCTCAGGTCATTGAATTTAGCTCTGGATAAAAAACAGCTGCTTGTTTGTTTTGTTCCAATTTACCTCTGGACAATTAAGTACTTTGGGTCCAAAGGAAATAGCAGGGAAAGGAGAACTTTTCAAGAGAGGTGGCCCAATCCAGAGCCTGGGATGTCAGGCCAGAAGACAGTCCTGGAGCAAAGGAAAGACACTCCCCTCTCACACACACATGCTCTCTCCCAGCTGTGGTGATAAACACATCACCCCCTGATTAATTGAGTGAGGGGGGCCTCAGACTAAAATCCCCCATTTCAGCCAGGAGTCTAAGTGATGAAGGATAGAGGGAGAGGTAGCAGCACCTGGACTAAATGCAGCCGGGGGCCTACCTCGCTTGCAGAAGCCCCTGAGGCAGAAAGTCAGTGTGGGGAGGAGAAGTGGGACTTGGCCATGGCCTCTCCGCTGCAGAGAGCTCCGCACAACCCTGGGCTGGGGAGTGGGCGTGGCTAGGGTATCCCTGTACTAATCAAAGCGCACCTTCTCCCCCTCAAAAAATCAGGGCTCCTGGACCAGATCCCCAGCTGGTGTAAACAGGGCTGCCCAGAGGATTCAGGGGGCCTGGGGCAAAGCAATTTCGGGGCCCCTTCCATAAAAAAAAGTTGCAATACTATAGAATACTATATTCTCGTGGGGGCCCCTGTGGGGCCCGGGGCCTAGGGCAAATTGCCCCACTTGCCGCCCCTCCCCCCCCGGGTGGTCCTGGGTGTAAATCAGAGTCACGCTTTCAAAGTCAGTGGAGCTCCAGTGATCTACAGCTGAGGAGCTGGTCCCCTGGTGAAATCTAAATCTGCCTCTGTACAGCAGAAAACAGTGCAGGAGGGAGGGAGGCAGCAGTACCGCAGACTGCGCTCCCCTGCCTTGAGCTCCCCACTAGGTCATCTGGGGATTAGCAGGTGCAGGGAAGCATCAGTGACATCGCCTTACACCATCTGGGCTGAATTTGGCCCATTGCCCCTGCTGTGATGAGATTCACTGTGTCTTTTCCCTCTCAGCATTTCCAGCATTTGAATCATCATGTGCTGAAGCCGAGCAAAAAAGAAAACACAAATAATATCCCTTTCCCTTTGTTTGCTGTGTAAAATGACACAACAACGCTTCCTCCCTGGGAGAGCTGATTAAAGTGGCGTTCTGCATGCCAGCCCAGCTATGGGGGAGAAGAGTCTCCCCTGGGGATGAAGTTGCTAAAGTGAGATGGATTAAATCTTCTCCAGAGCTCCTTGTACTCCTTCCAGGATTAAATCTGTCTCTTGGGTCAATTGAAGAGGTCGTCCTGTTAGTTGCATTTGTATAGAGGGGCTAGGGAGATGGCTTCTAAAACTCTGCCGGTGCCGGTAAACTGCTTAGTTGACTTCAAAAGAGATTAACATGTAATTCTGCCTTTGGCGCTTGTCTTGGTTTTCTCCCTGGCAGATAGAGTACAAAGGAGTTTTTGTTTCTCCCCACCCCCTTCATAATTGTTCCCATCATGAACGCCGTTAAGTCTGTTCTCCCAGGGATTAGTGTTTACTTGGCTGGTGGTAGCCTGAGCAATAGAACGCTGGGTGATCAGTGCCTTCCCCTTCTGTCTTGCACGTTTCACTGAAGTCAAGTTGTCTCCCTTTAGAGACAGACCCATGTTTCCTGCAGGTGGGTGTGAGCATGTCATGTGGTCACTAGCCATGTAGTGGCCTTTGTAACAATAACCGCTGGAGTCAGAGTACACTCTTGTCGGCAGCTGCTGCGTGACTGATTTTTTCCCCCCAGCAAGACTTCTCTTCCAAGCACCTTAACCCATTTGGGATGCACCTTCCAGGCAAAGTAGCGAAAAGTGTTATATTTAAACACCGGTTCTAGCAGGGTCCCTCATTCAACAGACTGGCAGCCTCAGCCATCCCAGCTTAGTCTGATCACCAGCTGCCTAGACTCCTTAGTCACAATAAGGCTTCTTTGTGCCACTCTAACAGCTAACCTGTGGGTCTGTTTACATGGAGGAAAAAGGTGTGGTCTTAATGTGGGTTCAAATCACAGTGAAGACATGGCAGCTTGGGTTAGCAGCTAGAATGCAATCCCCGGTTCCCCTATAGGCTTGAACCAAGCTGCTAACCCGAGTTAAAAGCTGAGTTGCTGTGTCTTCACAGCTATTTTAACCAATTAGCTAACTGGTGTCAGCTAAGGAAAGTTAAGAACACACCTTCTTTTGCAGTGTGGACACACCCTAAGTTGCTAGCTGGGGATTCTTCTCTGCAGCCTTGAAGTATCAGCTCCTGGAGGCTGCTGCAGGTGTTTGTAAATTAAAGCAACCTTCAAACTCTGAACTGACTCCCTGCAGCCCTTGGGTTGGAGAAGTGCAGAGGTGATGTGAAGTGTCCCCCGTCCTACAACCAGCACAGCTGAAAACAAGTCGGTTCGGCAGTAAAGGAAATTCAGCCCTGGGCAGCTGGCCATGTACCACTTAAGTCTCCCATAGCTCCTCGGGTGGCTGTAATTGGCTTAGTGACTGTATGGTAAGGAACTGATCACTGCTTCATCTTCAGGATGAGAGAAACTCAAGTCCACCCCCTTCTTCCTTCCCTTTCTACAATACACCTCAACCCACGGAGTTTGTTCTCTGGGCCAAATTCTATTCTTGGTTACATCAGTGTAGAACCATAGGGCCTTCCTAGACTTGAATGAAATGACCTCCAGTTTATACCATTAAACCTGGGAGAAGAATTTGGTGTAATAAATTCAACAGGCCCTCTGCCGGACCATTTCCTAGGAGCCCATGGCACAGCCCTTCTCTGGAGAGGGTCATTTCAAAGATTCTAGCAGATGAAGTGAGGGAAAATGCTCAGTCATGAGCCTTAATCCTCCTCTTGCTAGCACCATTTTTGCACTGGTGTTAACCCTCTGGACTTCAGTAGAGTTAATCCTGAGTTACACTTGTGCTGGATGTCACGGAGTCACCGGGGCGATGCTCTGGACCGGCTCTGTATGAAGCCAGTCAGGACTCTGGGGGAGCCTCCTCTCTCTGAGCACACTGTCGCCAGGGCAAGAAGCTTACACCGCTTCGGCCTTCCTGGGTCTGACCTCGGAGCATTCAGCATCCCCTTCCACACCATGCGCTTCCCGCAGCGAGTCTGCCCAGGCGGGGCTACTGGGAAAGCCAGAGGGCCCTGCACCCCAACTCTGCAGTCAGCAGTGACTCTCAGCCAGCGTTGTAAAACAGAAGGTTTATTAGTCAACAGGTACACAGCGTAGAGCAGAGCTTGCTCGCACAGAAACCAGTGACTTTCAGCAAAGTCTATCTTGGGGGGACCCCAGGCCAGACACCCTGGACTCCCCCCTCTCCAAGTCCCAGACAGGAGACTGTCCTGGACCCCGCTGCCTGGCCTCTGCAACACCCCTTGCTCCTCCTCCGGTCTTTGTCTTGCTTCCTGGCAAAGTGTCACCTGGTCGCCTCCCCCTCCTGGGTCTCAGGTTACGAAGGGCATCGGCCATACCTTACGAGCAGGCAGCTGGGCAACCTCACCTGCTCTGAGGGCTTCAGCAAAAGTCACACACCCAATTCCCACTATGTAGGCATTGGTGCAGTATACAGGGAAACTGAGGTACACACAGTATTAGTATAGGATAGTAAGCTTCACATGCAACAAAACAAGGTGAAAAACTTCACTTCATCACACTGGGTCACCATCAAACCCTGGGGCTTAAGTGGTGAATCTTCCATGGGCTCTTTGTATAGGGACAAACTTACCCACAATCTGTTGGGTGGCTTTTATTGTAATGGTCCAATTTTCTTGTAGCTGCAGGTAGGAAGAGATGAAGATTTGCTCCCCTTTCCTGTATCTGGGAGAAGCAGTGAATGTTGACTCTGATGGAAATTGTCAATCGTAATCCACTCTTATATCCCTGGGTCTTAGTTCTGTAGCTCTGTCTAGGAAAGTTATCACCTAATTAGAAAGCTCAGTAAAGAATTCAACATAAAGTTTTTCTTCACTGGTTGAGACTTGCTTTTGGTTTTCTCCATCAGTTGTAGAGCTTGTGGAGGAACTGCAGATCAGAAATGAGAGTCCCTACTGGCTCAAATTAACAGTAACTTTTCCTGCAGCTTTCAGGTGGGTGATAGTGGAGAAAGAACTACTTGAAAGGAACTCAGAGACTCAGGGCCAAATGTTTTTTTCATTCTAGGACTGGAAGGGACCTCGAGAGGTCATCGAGTCCAGTCCCCTGCCCTCATGGCAGGACCAAATACTGTCTAGACCATCCCTGATAGACATTTATCTAACCTACTCTTAAACATCTCCAGAGATGGAGATTTCACAACCTCCCTAGGCAATTTATTCCAGTGTTTAACCACCCTGACAGTTAGGAACTTTTTCCTAATGTCCAACCTAAACCTCCAGTTGCTGCAGTTTAAGCCCATTGCTTCTTGTTCTCTCCTTAGAGGCTAAGATGAACAAGTTTTCTCCCTCCTCCTTATGACACCCTTTTAGATACCTGAAGCTATCATGTCCCCTCTCAGTCTTCTCTTTTCCAAACTAAACAAACCCAATTCTTTCAGCCTTCCTTCATAGGTCATGTTCTCTAGACCTTTAATTATTCTTGTTGCTCTTCTCTGGACCCTCTCCAATTTCTCCACATCTTTCTTGAAATGCGGTGCCCAGAACTGGACACAATATTCCAGTTGAGGCCTAACCAGCGCAGAGTAGAGCAGAAGAATGACTTCTCGTGTCTTGCTCACAACACACGTGTTAATGTATCCCAGAATCATGTTTGCTTTTTTTGCAATAGCATCACACTGTTGACTTATATTTAGCTTGTGGTCCACTATAACCCCTAGATCCCTTTCTGTCGTACTCCTTCCTAGACAGTCTCTTCCCATTCTGTATGTGTGAAACTGATTGTTCCTTCCTAAGTGGAGCACTGTTTACCTCAGACCATTTCTCCAGTTTGTCCAGATCATTTTGAATTATGACCCTATCCTTCAAAGCGGTTGCAATCCCTTCCAGTTTGGTATCATCTCCAAACTTAATAAGCGTACTTTCTATGCCAATATCTAAGTCATTGACGAAGATATTGAACAGCAGTGTAAACTCACTGAAGTCAATAGGCTTACTTCGGCTTTATGTCATGTAATTTGGAGCATAATTAAGCCCCCTCCCTCTGTTGACTTCTTTCTAGTGTATTGATTGTGGACGTGGTTGTCTCCCTATTTCTCTTGTTTGAGAGGTTGCAATGTGTACAGAATTTCATAAACAAAAGCTTTTCCAGTGTATGAATGAATCTCTTTGGTGAGGACCTGACCGTCAGAAGTGGCCTCTGATTTTTGTTCCCAGGACTTGTCAGGCACAAGTAATTCAGGGATGCATTTCATAGGGCTCAGATATTTTCTTCTATTCATGTTCTTGTACTGTGCCCATCACCATGGTACCTGATGCCTAAATATCTAACTAGGTGACTGCGCCTGGAGATAAGGGAGCTGGGCACAGTGCTGCTATGCCAACACCAATGGCTATTTGCCCCTGCAAAACTCCATGTGGGCACAAAATGCAGTAACTCAGTGGGAGGCTGACCCTTTCGAAAACTGGGGCTTGATTCTGAAGCTGCTTTTGCTGGCTTTGCAGTAGGGTAATTCTGCTGAGCTTGGAGTTATCCGTGATTTCCACCAATGCCTGTAGGGCCAGAATCAGGTCCTGTGGTATATGACTTCTGCAGTTCATGTAGAGTTCAGAGAGAGGGCCTGTATGCGCATGAGGAGTGATGGATTATTAAGAGCGCATTTAATGTAAAGAGGGTTGACCATAACAGAAATGGATACATATCTCATTACAGTTTTATCAAGCCTCAACAGATATTCAATTAACATGCATTACGGATCCCAATGAGATACCACTAGTTGCAACACTTGCTGTAAGTGCAAAATGATTCTCTGAAGCCAAGTGCAAAGAGGTGTGTTAATGTCACTGGCCTTGTAAGCGGCACCCCAGCAATTTGCACCTTCACAGAACCATAGAAATGTAGGGCTTAAAAGGATCCCAAGAGGTCGTCGAGTCCAGTCCCCTGTGCTGAGTAAACCTCAGGACCAAGTAACCTGACAGGTGTTTTTGTCCAATCTGTTCTCAAAAACCTCCAATGATGGGGATTCCACAACCTCCCTTGGAAGTCTATGAATTGCTTAGCTACCCTTATTGTACGAGTTTTTCCTAATAGCCAACCTAAATCTCCCTTGCTGCAGATTAAGCTCATTATTACTACTTCATATCCACTGTAGGTAGGACAGCAATTGATCTCCATCCTCTTGATAACATCCCTTAACATATTTGAAGACTGTTATCTGCTCCCCTTTGTCTCTTCTCAGTGACCCATTACTCTTCAACAGCAATAACTACTCCTCGAGTACGGTCTGTCAATCATTTGGGTACCCACCTGATAGTAATTTTGAGAGAAGTGAAATGGAGTTTTTTGGCTTGCCAGCTGCTCACCTGGAAGGCTTTTGAACTCGTTAGGAGCCTTCCAGGTAGGCTGCGAGGGAGCCATCATTTCGATTTTCCCCGATGGAAAAGTCATTCCTACACACAATTCCTGACTAGCTGCATTAATTACTGCTGGCCCTTGTAGAGTGCAGTTCCTGTCCTTCTAACAACATTGGATTGATGTATTAACTCATCTAAGCCCTGATTCAGTAAAAGGCTCAAGCACATGTTGAACCAGGCCCCTAGCGTCTGATCCAGAGAAGCGCGGAGCACCACTAGTTCCCATGGACTTCAATGGGTTTTTTTGCCTGAATGAGGAGTGCAGAGTAAGGTACCTGGTGCTTTTCTTCTCCACGTTTGCTCATTAAAGTTCCTGATTTAATGGGCCCTTCAGAGATGCTCATTATAGATTTATAACTATTGTATTTAATTGAGCAGCAGCCCCACCTCCAAATACGCTGGGGTCTGTGTTGCTTTATAAATAAAATGATGGTTGTGTGTGTTCAGGTTTGCCCATTACGTATCTAATACATGTCTGTTCGATAACAAGGCTTGATCCTACAATCCTTAATCACATGAGCAAACCTTATTCACATAGTCATTTTCTTGGGCCCTATCCTGCAGACACATATGCATGTACAGAACTCTTACTTTGTGTTCAATGAGTAAATGTATTGATGGGCTTAGCTGTTTGCAGTATTAGGACCACTGTCATGACCCATGTCAGTGAGGGGTGCAGGATCAGACCTTATGTTGGTTTTAAGTAAATTGTTAGGGTGAAATCCTGGCCCCATTGAAGTATGAGAGAAATCCCATTAGTGAGGTCAGGATTTAACCCCAGGATTTAATTAAAATACAATACTTGCCATAGAAATCTAGGCTGAGATTTTTAAAAGCCTCCTAAGTAGGGTAACCAGATAGCAACTGTGAAAAAACGGGACGGGGGTGGGGGGGTAATAGGCACCTGTATAAGAAAAAGTCCTCAAAACAGGAGTGTCCCTATAAAAACGGGACATCTGGTCTCCCTACTTCTAAGAGATTTGCACACCGAAGTCCAGCTGGGTATCTATTTCCTCAAAGCAACTGTGAAAATCGCAGCCTTAAGTTAAATCATGGAGCATTATAGTAGAGCTTGGGACTGGACGCTTCCCCCTCATAAAGATTGCCATCCTAGTCACACACTGCCATCCGGTGCGAGCTGAGAGTCTGTGTGGGAGCTGCTGAAGGCAGAGGGGGTGAAAAGGGTGAAATGAAGTAGCTGGAGGAAGTGTCAGAAAATGCTTCAGACTCACCTCAAAGCCTCCTCGGCTTCAGAGCCATCTGAACAGCAAATCAAACCTTAAACGAAGAGAGAAATGCGGCAGAAGAAGGGAAGCGGAAAAATAGACTGTTGCAGTCCTCCAGTTAATTCTGTTGACTTTATAATGTCCTCTTCTAGGCGGTTCTCGCTAAGAACCATGAGCTTGTCCCATGTGCCAATAATCAGTCTTCAGAGGGATTCTACTCTTGATGATCTGAAACAGCAGCGACTTTGTTGCTTTTTTCTAAAAACACCTTCTGAAATGCAAGTTATTTTCTCCTAATCCTCAGCTTGGAATAAACACTGGGAGCTTCCTTTGTTTTGAAATGGTCACTGAGAGAATTGGTTCTGCAAACAAAAAAAAGAAAACAATCAAAATTTTGCATATAGATGACACTTTGGGAATGGTCCTAGACATGAGAGTCTTAATTTTCCCCCCTTGTAACTTAAAATGTGTGAGGTTTTTGTTTTTGTCCCTCCCACCCCCTGAGTCTATTTTTGTCTTTTGCTGTTCTACCATTGGGAAAAGCTGTCTCGGGGCAGAGTTTTTGCCTTAAAACAAAAAATATCATTTAACGATCTGAGATAATTGCAAGAGCTCAAACTGTTGTTGATCAGGGTAGTCATTAGAATTCCATCTGCCTTCTCTGGCATCAGGACTTTGCCCTTTGCAGGTGCTGTCTCTTGTTTTCAATTGCAATGTATAATTAGCTGGTGGAACTCGCCGCTACAGGATGTTATCAGAGTTAAATAGTAAGTTTTAAAAAATGAAGAGATATGGATCAGAATATCATCTGTGTGACAGGGTCCCTGAGGTGCAACCTGGAACTGGTGTACTGCTGAGCCCTCTGTCCCACCAGCCTGGGCTCCCTCTCACCCTGTGATGCTGTGACAAGCAGCAAACCTCTGGCAGGTACTGCACTTACACAGACATCCACAGGCAGGGACACACCCAACTGAGTTACATGGGTAAATGCTTCTCCCAGCGACTCAAGAACTAACAATAGAGAGGTGCCAGCCATTTCCCCCCCCCCCACCTCCCCAGCTTTGCACCCCTGGCCTATACCGTCTTGCGCTGGTCAGAAGCCTGACCAGGGTAAGTGTATTACCCAGTCCGCCCCCTCTCAACGTGGAGAGCACATGCACCAGCCTTTGTACCTGAGCTGAGATTTCCCAAGCATATCAGCCTAACTACACTGTTTTAAGTAAAGTATAAAACAGATTTATTAACTACAGAAAGATAGATTTTAAGTGATTATAAGTGGTAGGCATAAAAGATAGCAGTATTTAGATCAACAGTTTTCTCACCCCACTGGATGTTACAGTTCGTAATATACAGACTTTTCCCCTGAAGCCTGGAGCAGACTCCTCAGATGAAATCTTTGTCTTCTCAGCATTCTTGATGTTGCCAGCATAGATGGGAGAGGAGAAAGGCCAAGACATGCTGCAACTCTTCCTTATTTTATACCCTCCATCCATGTGCCTGGAAGACACTTGCCCAGACATGTCCTGGTGGGCTTTGCTGAGTCATAGTGATCGAGTAAACCCCAGTGTCTGGACTTGAGCAGCTGTCATTGAATTGTAAATCCCTTGATTACAACTCCCCTGCTGACTTAATGGTCGTGGAGCACCCTCCTGGGCGGGGGTCCTTTGTATGTCACTAGCAAACTTACAGCATATTTCAGTAACAGCCATACAGCAAAATCTCATAACGTTATACACATTAATGATACACATATTTGGACAGAACAGCGGGTTTCAGCATATCATGACCTTTCATATGATACTTGACATGGCATGCTTTGTATGAAATATCACCACCATATATGAATGATGAATATGGGGGGTTTCAGGGTGCCATTCTGAGGTACGGTGTGTCACAACCTGCAGTTGCTCTAGCTAGGTTATAATTAAAAAGGCTTTTCACCCTCATACATCAGGGCACAAACTAATGACCATCAACTGAGATCTCCCTAGAGTTTAGTACAATACATCCCCCCATATTGCACGTGGCTGTATGTCATTGCCTGAAGCAATAAGCATTGGCCAATGCTAGAGACAAACTGTTGCAATAGATGGATCATAGGTAAGGCTATGATTTAGTCATGGGTATTTTTAATAAAAGTCATGGACAGGTCACGGACAATAAACAAAAATTCATGCCCTTGACCTGTCCATGACCTGTACTATAAATAGCCCTGACTAATCACTGCTCTGGGGGGCCCCTGGGAGAGTCGCTGCTGGGCGGGCCCCCGGGGGGCTGCTGGGGGCCACTGCTGGGGGAAGCGCTGCTGGGGGGGGCTCCGAGGGGAGCCACTGCTCTTGGGGGGCACTGCTGCTGCTGTTCCGGCCACTTCCGGGACTGCTGCTGGGGGCTCCTGAGCTGTGGCTGCTCCCACCACCCCCGGGACTGCTGCTCAGGTGGTCCCTGGGGCCACCCGAGCAGCGGCCAGTGTGACTGTCCCCGGGCAGCTCAAGCAATGTCCGGTGTGGCTGGCTGAGTGGCTGGCTGCAGAGTCTGTCCCCGGGGCGGCCCTGTGTTCGGGCACACTGGCCGCTACAGAAGTCACGTGACTTTCCGTGACCTCTGGAGTCCATGACCTCTGTGACATACATGGAGCCGTAATCATAAGTCTGTTCTAATATGGTGGTTTTAGGGCATAGGCCTGAAAGGGACCTCCTGGATCATCAACTCCAAGCCTCTGTTATTGCTGGTAACCCTGTCATATAATCCCATCCATAAATTTTATCAAGCTCCATCTTAAAACTAGTTAGGTTGTATGCTCCTGTTCTAATAATATAGACGGAATAAATGGGCCTAAAGAATCAAAGGTGTTAATGTGTCTGTGTTGCTGTCCAACTTTAAACAGTTTTATACAAAGTTTGGACTACAGAGACCTGAGCCTGCTTAATACCATGGCAAACACATACTAGGAACTTCATGTCAAAGGGTAGAAATGTATTAATTGAAATACACAAAAAGAGAAGAGTTAAAACATGGCAAAAACTATTAAAACCAAACTTGAGTGAGTATGCAAACAAATTTAATCCAAACCTATCAGTCTCTTTCTTATTAAAGAGGGTGAATATTGGTTAACATCTCTTATTCTGTCAAACAGCCTTTCTTGGTGGAGAAGAAAGGATTAGTTCTATTTAAGTTTGAGTTGAGGATGACAGACAGCTTCCTGCTTTTGACAAAACAGACACAGAAGGGAGCAGGAGCGCCGCCAGCTTTTTTGCCGCCCTAAGCGGCGGAAGCTCCCGCCCCTGACAGAGGTGGCGGAAGGTCCCGCCCCCGTAATGCCGCCGATGACCGGGGCGGCCGAAGAGCCGGCCGCCACGGTTGCCGCCCCCCAAATGTTAGTGCCCTAGGTGACCGCCTAGATCGCCTAATGGTTTGCGCTGGCCCTGGAATGGAGAGAAGAAAGAGGATAGTAAAGATGGGGGAAATACATCTTGATGTTCTGAAGATACAGGGCAGCTTGTCAGTCACAGATGGATGCTTGGGGCTGGCAGGTTGGTCACTAGAGCTGTGCTCTAGACCCTGGCTCACCTCCCCAGTCAGGGACATCTGGTTGGTCAGGTCAGGTCTCTGCTTCACTGGTCCTTCTCAGCCAAGCAGAGCTGGCTGGGCCATCTCATCTTGTTGTTGTGCTGGTGCCGTGCAGTACGGTTGATTTCAGGACAAGATGAAAAGCAGAGAGAGAGAGGGAGAGGACAAGAGGAAGATAACGAGGAATGGAAGGAGACATACAAGGGAGGGGAAGTCAGAACAGGATCTCACATGTATCAGGCTGGGGTCCTTGTGTGGCAATGATGGCAAGGTCTGGGTGTCCCAGTAAAAATCCTTCTGCTGGAGCCATGATAGTGGCAGAAGTTCACCCTTTCCTCCCTGCAAGCCTTTCTTCAAGGGCCCCCAAAAAGGCGAGGTGGAGTGGTCCATCCTCTTATTTTGCCTACCAATTAGGCCTAATTTCAGAAGCACCAATTCTGCTCCATTGATTTCCAGTCCTCCACTCCTCTTGTTTATCAATCATAATCTTAACATAGTCCTGGAGTGATGCCAGTAGAACCTCTGTTTAAATCTTTTTGTCTCGCAATTTTTTTTCTCACACAATTTTTTATGACGGTAATTGTGACCATTCGTGAATCTTCACCCATCTTCCACCAGTTAGGCTCACAATTAAAGTAGGCCCGCTCAATTATTACAGAGCCTCCACTGCTGTGGGTTGGCTGCTCCAGAACATCACTCTTCTGATGACTTAAAAACCTTCTAATTTCCAGCCTGCACTTATTCATGGCCAGGTCAGACTCATTTGTTCTGGTGCCAAAATTGTCCGTAACTTAAATGCTCTTCTCTCCGTCCCCCACTGTTGGCCCTCCTGATGTATTTATAAAGAGCAATCACATCCGCTTTCATGTCTCTTTCTTATGGCCCAATTCAGGCCAGCATCTTTATTCAGGAAAGCTCTTACACAAATGCTGAAGTCAATGGGATTTAAGCACATGCTTAAAGTTAATCATTGGCTTAAGTGCTTTCCTGAACTGGGGCCTTGAGCAGCAGCTTTCAAACTGTGGTCCGTGGAACACTTCTTGGGCTGCAGGGGGGAAGAGTGGGGTGGTGTCCTGCTGAGAGCCAGCCTGTCACATGGTGTTGGCTCCTTTTCCTTGTGCCCAGCTGCTAGATTTCCTTAATGAAACTGCCTTCCATTTTCAAAAGTGTTCACTGGCTAGAGGTGACTCAGTATTTCGGTGCCCAGCTTGAGCCACCCAACGCCTGATTTTCTGAAGCACCGAGCACCCGCAATTCCAAATCACTTCAGTTTGTGACTGCAAATATTTCCATCAATGGGCTGCAGCCAATGTTGTGCATGCCCAGATATCTGAAAATTAGAGCCTGGGTGTCTCAAATTGGGACTCCAAAAAACCAGAGGCACCCAACCTCAGGGGTTACCTTTGGACATGTAGGCCACTAAGGGTGAGATTTTTCAAAAGCTCTTGGTGTTGGCCAAACACTGCCCTCATTGAAACCAAATGTAAAACTCTCATTGACTTCAGTGGGAGCAGAATTAGGCCATCACTGAATGCTTTTGAAAATCCCATCCTGAAAATTCATTGAGAGCCAATTTTTCAAAAATGCCCAGAACCCACAACTGGAGAGAGGATTTCAAAAGAGCTCTGCTCCCCTTTTGGCCAGGCTTTCAGAACGGCTCAACACCCAGCGCTGCCCATGGAGAAGAATGACAGCTGGTGGGTGCAAGACTCTATAGAAAATATGTGGGGCCAGATTTTCAAAAATCATTTTCCAGTGGAAGCAGTTACTGTCATTGTCTCAGAAGTTGAGATGGTGGATTGGAAAGGAGATGATCTGCATGATGGCAAATGGAGGGCTGGTATCCAGGAGACATGGTTCCCAGTAGGCAAATGTTTGAGTAACCTGCAATTTCTCTCCAAGGTGCTTGCTCCCCTGCCTATATAAGAACCTCCCTGAAGACCACAGCATGGTCCTTGTCAATGGGAACGTGATGAGTTGCTGGATCTGCCAGAGGAGTCTTTAGGTTTGGCACAGTTGTCGCTGTCTGTGGAGCAAACATGCCATTCAGCAGAAATCGGATGCACAAAAGGAGTGCATCCCCAAGGGACTGTCCCCAGATCGCTTCTCTCCTATTGAGACAGCTGTCTAAATTCACAGCATGGGGCCAGGTCTGGGGATGTCAGTATATGACGGGCTTTTCAAACAGTGTCCCTTTCCAGGCATCAGGAGAGGGAGGGATGCCACCTAAGCTTATAGTGGAATGCTCAGGTATGTTGTGTCCTCAGTGGTTATTTAAGATTAGGGTGTTAGCACTGATGTTCTGGCCAAATTCCAACACAGGAAATTAGTCTGTATCCCTGAAATTCTCTATGCAGTTAGAATTTGGATCCAATATCCTTTCCACTTGCTGTCTTAATCTATGGTGTAGTTTTGCTGGGCACTGTTTAGCAGTTGACATACTGCAGAACTAGTTGTGCTTTTGCGGTAGGTGAAGTGACTTCTACATAATAGATATCGTTTTTACAGCCAGTTAATAAAGTGCTTTAAGATCCATTAGGATGAGAGGCTAACTATAAATATAAGATCCGCATTAAGGATTATTAGCTCTTTTCAACACACAGCTATTATAATTACTGCACAGCCATCGGCGTGGAGAGGTAATTAACCCTTTCATGCCTACAGGTGGGCTTCCTAACACGTAAAGCATGAGCATTGCCGGCTCTCCTGAGCCACAGGGCATGAAGGGGTTAAATTTCGTTGAAGTTCAGCGAGATGAAAATGTGCTTGTTCCACACTGCGATGTGAGAGTCCCCCTCCGAGAGACCTCTTGCCTATAACCTCCATCAGCCATATGCAGCACTGTCTCTGAAATATATAAAAGACGCTCCGAAGGGAGTTTGGCTCATTTCAGTGCTGGGTTGCAGCCAAGAGACAGAGTCACAGATTGCTGACACAGAAGGGCATCGGTTGGCTGGTAAAAGACTAATTTTTCTCTGCCTCTGACCTCGCTGACTTAGATGGAAAGCTTCTTTATTTTCATTCCTTCCCCCTAGTCACGTCTGGGAGCCTGGAACGTCAGCCCAGCTCGTCCAATTTTAAAACCAGATGGAATCTGTCTTCTTGGCGCTCAGAGAGCCCACCGAGGCTGGTCCCCGAGGCTTTCCTTTCAGACCACAGGGCTCCTTCTGACAGCTCTGACTGATGGCTGCGTTGGCGCTCCTGGGGCACGGCACTGGGGTTTCTATTTGAGGACCCCTTAGGACACAGGGCTGGATAGCAAAAGCCATTCAGGGGATCTGTTCTCTTTGTGAGCTCAGGACTGGTTATAACGACCCTGCAGGCGGAAGCCTTCTAGCCACAGAACTGGGCAGCCAGCTTCCCTGTCCCTGCCTCAACCTGCCACCGAAGGGACCAGCGCTAGGGATGCGACAGGTGTTCACTCTCCATCACCAAGTAAATCTTTGGCCTCTCTACGGAGACTGCCCCGGAGGAAGCCATGTTCAGTGATGTCCAGTTCCCAGTCAGATACCACCAGCCTGACTTCACACAGGGTGCGGAGCAACCAACCAATGGTAGCAATGTTCAGTCACCGCTGTTTTGGGCTGGCTTCCACCTTGTATCCTAATGGCAAAGGGCTCCTTTCTCTGCTCCTGTGTTCCTTTCTCTAATCACCTGAGCTCTCCCATTTCCCCCCCAGCAGATCCTAAACCCTGTAGTTGTTAGCTCCCAGCTGCTGAAATTTACAATAGGTTTGTCGCTGCTGCCGCCAGCCCCTACAACTGCTCTTTCAACTCCCATAGAAGCCGATGTCAGTGCGGTGGAAACAGGCTCCAAATAGTCATGGCTCAAACTCTTGTGAATTGCAATGGCCCGTGTCTTTCTGAACACCACTTAGAGTGCAAGATCCTACCCTTACTGCTTGGGGACCATGCTGCTGGGCTGTACCAGCCACCCCATGCTTGTTAAAGCCATCCCACTGGCTGGCACCAGGCGAGATGGCTCAAGGCAGTTGGCGGAAATAAAGGGGGCACTGTGAGGTGCTGACTGTGGCTCCTTTAAGAGGGAGAAGCGTGTTCTCTTGAATGACTGCGCAGTGTCAAGGTCCTTGGGGTGGGTGGTCGGTGTGTCTGGGGGGGTCTGACCACACCCCTGGTGGCTCAAGCCCCACCAGGCTGTTACATGACGTAGCATTTGTGGGTCGGGCAGGGTCTGTCTGTCTTTGTACCGCACCTAGCACCAGGGGGCCCTGATTTTGACTGAAGCCTCTGGGTGCGACCATAATACAGTTGCTCCTTTGCGTAGTAGCTACTATTTAGGGCCCTTACAGGACAGTTTCCCATTTGGAGCTGAATCAGCGACCCGGAGCCAGCTATTTTCATAGTGTTAAGAGTTTACTTATAAAATGTACACAAGCCCCATTCTCTGACATAGGACTGGTAGCAGCCAGGAACCTGTCCTAGAGAAGCAGCTCTTGTCACGGCCTCTCTCTAGGGATGCCTGCATGATCCCACGCCAAAGCTGATCTCTCACACTCAGCAGCTGTGCTGCAGCTCACAGCCTCCCTGTGTTTTTTACCTAGGAACTCTTCATCTGAGGCTCCATGACCTTCCCGTTAACCCTCCCTCTCTTCCCTGCTCTGGAGCCTTTTCAGCACAAAGGAGCTTGGCAGTTTTCAGTGCGTGGCCGTGTTGGCCGAGGTAGAGTGAATTAACCCACTCGGCCTCTCAAACGACTTCCGGGCTGCAGTTATGTGGCATCTTAACTCTTCCTAGGGCCAGTTTTGCGGTAGGTGAATTAATCGGTAACACCTAATGGCAACTTATCACAGTACAGAGAATAATGCATCTAAAGTAACCCCCTGCTTTCAAAGGTGTGGCTCAGAGATTGCATTGATGTAAATGAATTCAGGATCTGGACAGTTAGGATAAATGAGAGTCCTTATGGAATACACACAGGGACAACTGCCTTTCCATTGACACCTGCCCTGACCTTCAACTCCTAATTATGTCAGAGGAGCTTGCATCCAGCTCATCCAGTCTCCAAGGTTCAGCATCCCCCTAGGGAACTAGAAAATCTTATCTAGAAGGGAAGGAAATGGAATGAAAATTAAAAGCTTATTTCCTTCTCTCACCAGCATTTCCTCACCTTTCTTGAATATGCGCAGGAAAAGTCAGCAGAGGTTGATTGTAGGCTTTGGTGCATAGTGGTGCAATAACATTGCATAGTGGTGCAATCAGAAGGTGAGAGAGGGGAAAGCCCAAGGGCTTATGTCTGACAGAGGGCCAGTTACAATTCCATTCCGGGAAAACTTCTGAGGCTTTGAAATCAGGTTTCATTCTGCATTGGAACAAAATTGTGTCGAAATGCCTTGGGGAGTTTGGATCAAAATGTCATGTTCTGTGAGAAACCGTCCCCTGGACACCTTTGGTGCAATGTATATATTTTCACAAAACATTTCGGTTTAGAGAAGGGCCTCTTTCCACCAAAAAATGTTTAGTCTCCAAGTTTTCAACCATGCTAGTCTGACATATTTGGACACAGAAGAGCAGTGAAAGGGTTAATGACAGACAGTAGGCCTGCATACTTGTGCACTGCAACATTCCCTTGTATTCTCCAGCAGAAAGTGTGTCCTTTCGTTTCTTTAAAATCTAATACCCCGACCATTTCTCTGCCGTACTAACCATCTGCCCCTGCAGTTACACTCAGCCGCACTGTCATTGCTTTTCCACGGCTTGGATTCTCACCTGCTTAAAACTAAATTTCTTCCAGCAAATGAACATATAAATAGAGAGAGAGAGAGCGCGTGTGTCTAGGGCTGTGCAATAAAGCTGTATACCTCTGCATTTGTGCTTCTATTTCTCTTGGGATTTTCATACCTCAGGAAGCCATAAATGGAGTAGAAATAACAGGAGATCTCATCGCCTCGTGAAGGGTTGAATCCTGAAAGGTGCTCAGGATTTTGCTAGGCATTTCCAGCACTCAGGAATTACAGCACTAGGAAATGATTGGTGCTCATGTTATTCCAGCTCCCTGAAGTCTCAACAAAGAGTGACGACCAACAGAAATACAGAACCCATCGTCCTCCCGTTAAAGACACGCTAATCTCCATCTCCACACACACTTCTCTCCCCCATAAGGTCCCCAAGCCCCCTCCCCACCATGGTGCATGAGCGGAGAGCCTGTCGCCACAACTTTGCTCTGTGTGGTTTAACACCTGGTTTGTTTTTCTTTAATGAAACTTGCAGAAAGATAAAGATAAGGAGGCACCAGAGGTCAAAGACTGAGCTGCACTGCTTTGTCAATGTCCCTTTAAATTAAGTGTACAGCTGGGGGCCTTCAGTGAAAGGGTCGCTGACCTGTCTGAGCTTTCCTATGGTCCGGTCAAGATAGTGTAATAAATAACTGCCCTTAAATAAAGGGATTGCCATTTGTCATGCACTAGGGCAACATGTGCTATTGCTTGGATGGGCCCAGGAAATGATAATGATAACTAGATAAATGGCATTCTGCTCGGCTGGGTCAGTCTGTGGCAGTCTGTCCTGATACCACACCTGGCTGGTGGGAGATTGGGCCAGCGGTGTTATTTCTCCTTCCCTTGCTAGAACAAATGAATAGCCCTATTATAGCAGCAGCCAGCTAGTGCTGGGAGGGTAGAACAGACAGGACACAGAGCCCCATGTTGTGAAAACCTGCTCCGGGCATCCAGCTCTCTTTGCACTCGCCCTTACACTGTAGCTACACTGGCATGAAAGGGGCTCTTCTTCTCATACTGATTCCTCTAGTGTAGGCAGGGCCAAACTTTCTTGTTTAAAAAAAATAATCGCAAGGGCCATGTGATATGAAAGGGGCAATAAATACCAAGGCCCTGAGAGATGAAGGTGAGAGGCACCTTAGAAATACCTAAGATCTACCAAGAGTGTGAAAGCAGGATGGCATCTTACTTCCTCGGTTAAAGACAGAATGTGCTTCTATGTCGACAGCAGCTTCTTATGAAAGGACAATTGGAATGGAGTGTACCTCAGAACCACTGGTCTGCACCAGAGGATAGTGTTTGCCAGCTGCTAGTCAGGACTGATTGAGTTAAAAGACGGATTAGCGCCAACGCGGTGCTGCTTTAATATGCCTTCCCTTGGGGGAGTCTGCGTTGCCCCCTGACGATGGGGTGGACTCCATGCTGTCTGAGGATGTGTCTAATTCCTCTATGATGCTAAGGACCAAACCAGCCCTTGTAAATAAGAAGCACAAAGCTGTAGACACGAGTCGATAATTGACGAGGGAGGATTTGACGTGCAGGCGCTGCGCACAAACAAGCTGCCCGTTAAACAAACATCTGCTGCCTGAAAGGAAACAGTTTGCAGATACCGCAGTGTCTTTTTAATCCGGCTGCGATTATTAGGGTGATTGACACAAGCAATCTTTGGCGATCCCCAACCTGCCCTTCCTTCGCTTGATTGCTTGAGGGGGGCAAAAAAATGACTTCTCCTCGCCAGCACAACCCCTTTGCTCGGTGCATCTCAGGCAGATACAGGAGGGTATTTGTGGCTGATTGGCAGCCTGAACTGCTGATTTAATCAGGCTCAGTGTCAATGCTTGGAACCACCTTGTCTCTTTTCACACGCCGCTTCCATGAAGGAGTGTGGATTTCTTTTGGCAGGACCTTGGGTTGGGGCCAGCAGAAGCCTAAGATGTTGCTTAGGGTTAAGTTGGTTCCATGATCTCCTTCCTCACAGTCTAACCAGTTTTGGGTCCTCACAAAACATCATGGGGAAGAGGATGAGGAAGGATTTAAGCAGCAAAAATGAGCTCAGTATTAGCACATCTACATGCCAGTTCCCCGTCTCTGAAGACACACACAATTCCCTACATTTTCAGTGAGTTACTTGAGTTGTAAGGCTGCAATTAAAATCCATGGAAATTCAGAGCCACAGGAAAGGAACAATGTGGCAAAACCCTCTATAACCAGGTGTCCAGATCCTACAGTGTTGAGGACAATACACGTAGATAAATGGACAGAGCTGGCCAAATAATTAGCTTGATGTTTTTCTCCTCTTTCTCTGTTCTCAATTTATCCACGATCAGTTTATTATTTCTCCAAAGTAATTTTGTTGTTTGAAATTAGTTGCCTAATAGCTTTGGCGAATCATTCTGTTTGTAGTTGGGTCAAAAGCAGCTTGTTGTCAGTATCTAACTTTGAAACTTAAGTTGTTTTGATTCAAATTGTATAGTAGGTCATATGCTGTTTCTGATTGGATCAGTCGTCTGACAAAAATACTCATGTCTTGAATTCAGAATTATTCTCAATTTTTGGGTGTTGATTGTTCAATGGAGAGTTGAAATGCTTAATGGAAAGAAGACTCTTTTCACACACAAAAAAATTGTTTTGCCTAAACCCTCCCACATTTTAATTTGGAATCTCATGGTGCTTCACAAGAGTTGTAGTTTGGATGCCTCGTGCCCCCATTCTCCTCCATGGGCTGCACTTGGCTTCCCAGCCAGACTACATCTCCCATGATGCACCGTGGCACCTCGTCAAGAGAAGAGACATAAAGCACGGGGACTACAATGCCCACAATGCTCTATGGTGGCTTTGGAGGACTCAGTTTAATGTCCAACTGCGCCAAAGTAAAAATTTTGAATTTGGTTCCACAAATGGAAACAAAGGGTTTCGATTGATTGAAAATTTCTGAATCAAAAGTTTTTGGTTTTTCAATGAAGAGCTGAAATTTTCTGCAGGGGGGAAAAAATTCTGGCCAGCTCTAGCCATTACAACGTTGTTAATCCTGAAATCTATTCATGTAATATCTTTAATAGCCCAAATGAATAGAGTTTCAGAGGAACAGGGGAGCCATCCGATGCATTAGTGGAGGAACCCATACTTAGTCTCGCTGGGAGTGTCTGGGTGCTGCTAAGAGACTGACCTATATGTGGTGGATGGAGAGAAGCAAACTAAGCACTGAAGACAGACACGGGCAGCTGTGCTATGGCTCTGTTAGTTCTGGGAGTACAATACAAAACGTTAGCAGACCCAGTTCAGGTTGGAAGCTGTAGATGCAAGATCAGGGGGAAGACACAGATTACTGGTGGAGTACAGTGATGCTCCTGGCTTCCCAAGCTAGTGCAGAGGTTTCTCAACAGTGCTGTGATGTTGGAGTTGTGTTCTGATCAGCTATAAACATGCACCACTCCAGGGAGAGGCTTTAAAGAAGATATTTATGCAGCATCCCATGCAGGCTTAGGCATAAACACACTGCAGCCCTTTGTCTGGTTTCTTGAGAACTCAGAAAAATGCCTGAATCTATATAGCCAAAGAGAAGGACAAGAGCGGAGAGGGATTCCTGGATTTAAAATGTTGAATAACTCTGGGCCCTGCTTCATCTCTGCTTCTGGCAGATACTAAATCACTCCAGGGGCTCGATCTTAAAGGGATAATGCCACATACAACAGCAATAATGGCTTATTCCACTGTTCCTGTGGATTGCTGGGAGGCTTCTTTAATGATTGTTAAAGTATGATTTGCTTTGAAAAATGTCTGTAAAAATGGCACCATGAGGCTCCATAGTGATTGACTCCAGTTCAAATCTGCTTAGTTCACAATTAAAAAGATGTTTTTCTACTAGCTAGCAGCCCTGCATATTCACACTGGGATCTGAGAGTCAAGCTGGCTTCTTTCTGGCTCATGCATTTCCAACAAAACAGATTCTGCAATTTGATACGAAGTTACCAGTTTTGATGATATGCATGAGCCAGAATAAATTCCAGCTCCTTCTCCTGCAGCTGTGTTGACTCTGCATGGCTAAGAGGAATTAAAAGCAGTAAAAACATATTTCAGTCCCTGAAGTTTGCAGGTGTTACTGAATACATCTAGGATACAGATTGGCAAAGTAGGACAGGGTCATTTTTCCACCTTCACTTTTCAGAGCAGAACCACACTTTAAATTTAGCGGTTGGGTATTTAATTGAAAAATTCAAAACATCTGTGGTTGCTCATGAATATACCAGTCCTTCTCTTGCACCTGCATTTCCCAATTCTTGGTCTGAGGAGATGGAACGGCCGATCTCTGTGCTCATGTGACTTCAGTTTGATGTGAAAATCAGCACTGCTGGGGACGTGTCCTAACGTTCCAGTGAGTCGAGGGCGCTTCTGTTATTTAGCTTTTGTATCACAATGCCTTTGCTAGCTACCAGCACCCCTCTGACACACTGGTGCTTTTGCAAATCCTGCATCCGTCATCTCTCTCCCCCCGCCCCCAGTCGATCCATTAGTGTTTTATATAATAATAAAATACCCATTTTAATCAGTGTGAGAGACGTGTGCAGTCAGAGTGTATTTAGGACACAGCTTTTAAAATGGATTTTTAAATGTAAATGTAAAAGTTTACAGTTAAAGTGCTGTTCTATTATGGAAAATTAATGTGGTAAAAACAGCATTATGGGGTTTCGAGTTTATATTGTCGTTCAGTGATTCATAAAATGTGCTCCCTTTACAAATAACAAAATGGATTCCTCTAACTTCTAGCCCTGCAATCTCAGCTTGGGCTCCCAGAGTCAAACTGGACTCTTTCCATCTCCCGCATTGTCACCTTTATAAAGGATCTGCAGCCAAGTACATCTCCATTGTCTTCAAGTTAGGGACCTGTGCAAACGTATTGGGCCAGATCCTAAGATGCTGTAAATTTGCATAGCTCAATTGATTTCAGTGGGGCAATGCCCATTTTCACCAATGGAGGGGCTGGCCCACTGCTGATGTAAATGATTGGAGCGTAATGCACAGTTCTGTTAAGGCTGCACAAGAAGAACTAACAGGCAGCTCAGTGTCTCTGCCCTGGCTCTGAAGGGCTAACAGGAGTAAAAAGCAGGGAAAGCTTGTCTCTATCACTAAAATAGCATTTAAGACTGACCATGCTCAGAGAGCAGGCTACTGAGTACAGCGATGCCCTTCTGGGCAGCCACTTTTCAGAGTTAAAAGTCCCACTGCCCTTATTAAAAGAGTAGACGTGTTAATGCAAGTGTCCTAAACTGATGTCAGCAAATTGGGATGGAAAAAACATCTCACTTACAGCTATTTCCTGCATCCTAGCCAGAATTTCAGCTCAGCTAATTACATTCTACATACACGTTAGGAATTCTTTAGGGAAGCTCTCTGGCCTGTGTTATACGGGAGGTCAGACTAGATGATCACAGTGATTCCTTCTGGCCTCAGAATCTATAAATTCAGCCTTCCTGAATTCCCCCTGCAGTTCAGATGGATATGACCTGCATCTTCACTTGCGGGGCTAAGCTGTGGCGACGTGGTCCAGTAAGCTCTAAAACAGCTGCTGCGTCCCACCCGAGAGGTGGGTTCATTTATGTGGGGAAATGGTTGATCTGTGGGGCCGAAGCAGGAGGTCCAAACTCAGGCCCAGTTTGGGGCTTTAACCCATTGTGTTTGTTAAGTCTGTGCATGTGCGCGTGTTTGTTTGAAGAGGGGCCATGCTGCACTGGGACCCTCTGGAGCAATTCTACCTGGCTTAGCAAGAACTGTTCTGAAGGATGAAAGGAGCTGTTCTTCAGTGTAATAGGTTGTTATCATTTCAAAGGGTGCAACATGTGCTTTCCCCAGTCCCATTCAGCTTCGCTGGCCAGCGCAGAGGGAAAGGATGGCTTGGGGCCATCACCTTACCATCTCCTTTGTGATGGCTGGCAGTGCAAATGTATGAGCCTGGAATACTTCTTACAATGGTGACTGGCCCCTGCAGAGGCACGCAAGGGGAGAGCAAATTTCTGGTGCCCTTTCCCCACTTCTAAATCTACGCAGAACCAGCTGTGCTCTGCCTCTCCATGTTTACTCAGTCCTTATTCACTGACTTCCATGACAGCAAGGACTTCAGCCCTTGGCCTATGGCTTGGAATGTGCTTGGAGATGAAAGGTGCTATTTAAAGGCAAGGTGCTATTAGTACCATCTGAGGTGGGCTGTGGGAGAGAGATAGCTCTTAGAGGCTTGCTGGACAGTGGTTTCTACTGCTCTGAATCACACGCTTTGCTCTGTCCCTGTGTGTATCGGTCACACACATCCCCCACCAACTGCACAGCTCCTTTGGCATTTCTAGCTGCAGCCCTTCCCCACAGAAACATCTGAATAGGAAAGCACTTTCTGCCAGCGCCAGGGATGGAAGACGAATCTTCCTCAGCTGGCCTGGGGCAGTTCATTATTTTCATAAGCAACAATTCCATGGGAACGATTAAATCAATTAATTGATTTTCTATAGCTCGTAAAAAAAACTCAAATGGTATTTCCATCAGCTTGCTATCAGCAACCACCACTCTAAGGCCAGCAGGGACGTTAATGGACTTTCTGCTTTTATTGCCCCTTTCGCTCTGAAATCAAAATTCCAACCGAGACCCGGAGACAGACAGGTGCTCTCAAAAATAAAACTGCCATGCTGGGAACCGCAGCTGCCTTTGTCAAAGCAGGAGTCCCAGGGATTTTTTTTTTGTAATGCTAGTCAAAACAAGTGACTGGGCATGTTGTGTGTGGCCAGGAGTTGGGCAAGCTCCCTTTGAACAGCTCTGCTATTGCACATCTGTGCTCCTGCTAGCCCGGTTCTGCATCCCCGCTGCTTTTGTTATTATAGCTCAGCACTTCTACTGCTCCAGGTCTGAGTCCCCGCTGGAGCACTGCTAATTTGCAATTCTATCCTGACCTGCACTGTCGTTCTCCTGATAACTTGGTTCTGGACTGTTAATGCACCTTGACACCAGCTATGAGAATTTCTGCTCTTCCAATCTTAAGTCGTCTCCCATCCCCCCGCCGCCGCCACCCCAATACACTGGAAATGCACCTCAATGCAGCCTGACCAAACCTCTTGTGTCCTTGTTCTGAGCCCTGTCCCACCTTGTTCTGCTAGTGCCTTTCCACCCTGACCTACGCCATCCCCCAGTTGTTCTCCAGAAGAGAAGAATGAGGGGGGATTTGATAGCAGCCTTCAACTACCTGAAGGGGGGTTCCAAAGAGGATGGAGCTCAGCTGTGCTCAGTGGTGGCAGATGACAGAACAAGGAGCAATGGTCTCAAGTTGCAGTGGGGGAGGTCCAGGTTGGATATTAGGAAAAACTATATCCCTAGGAGGGTGGTGAAACACTGGAATGCGTTACCTAGGGAGGTGGTGGAGTCTCCTTCCTTGGAGGTTTTTAAGGCCCGGCTTGACAAAGCCCTGGCTGGGATGATTTAGTTGGGAATTGGTCTTGCTTTGAGCAGGGGGTTGAACTAGATGACCTCTTGAGGTCCCTTCCAACCCTGATATTCTATGATTCTATGTTCACCTTGCTCAGCCAGTGCTCCTGACCTTCAGCGTCCCAAGCCAGATGCTGCCTTCAGTCATACGTGAATTCATTGACTTCAGTAGCATTACTCTGGATTTTCACTGGTATTGTGGAGAGCAGAATCCGGCCTCCAGGTTGCTTGATTTGGACAGCTCCATAGGGAGTGGACATGGGAGGAATGGAGACTAGATCTTGTATTGCTTCCCCCAGTGCCCTGGGGCTGTGTTCATTTTTATTGCTAGACACTGTGTGGTGCTAGAAAGGAATCCTTGGCACAGGGTAGTCATGTTGGCATCGTGCTTTCTTGTACAAGGCCCAAGTTCTTACACAATGCCCCTTCCCTCCACAAAATAAATGCAGACCATACCTCTTCAGGGAATTGTCTTGCTGAGACCCCCCAAGTTAGCACTCTACCTATACGCCTCTCATGAGCATAGGCTGCCAAAAGTGATGGATTATACTCTGGTTTTAATATGTGGACAAATGGGAGCAGGCTAAGACCGGAGCAACCTCAGCTCACTGGTGACCTCATTGAGTTGTAAACTCCACTTACTAGTGGCACAAGGCCCAGTGCATTTTATCTCCTTACTGCCGGGCTTCGCGCATCCCTGTCAATTCTCTGCACAATACTACACAGGGCCAGGTTTTCCAAATGGGAGCTGCTGTGTGCTGATAGTTCTGACTTTACTAATGCCAAAACAATGTAACACAAACACCTACCTGTGTAACACGTACCTGTCAGGTGTCTGCCAGGGAGAAGGCCAGTACTCTGGAAACTGAACCGGACCTCAGGGGGAGATTCTGGACAGAGAGGAGCTGGGATGAGAGGCTGCTTGTGTTGTGAGCCAGTCAGACCCATGCTTCCCTTTCTCTCCAAGGCCACGGTGCTCTCTCTGATGCCAGACTACTGTTCCTTGACTCCCAGCTGCATTAGACACCATTATAATTAATTGCCCTTGGTATATCAGCTCCTAAGAACAATAATAAAACCCAACCTGGGTCAGTAGTGCCTGAAAGTCATTATGATCTGATAGTTGTTTGGTGGGATGAATTGCTGGGCTCGGTCCAACTTCTCTTGGATAGATGCCCATGTTGTGAAAAACGCCGTCACAGTTGGTACTCATTCACTCCCACACTGGCTGTCTCTGCAGAGAAGCCAAGGATTGAATGGGCCATGGGGACAGCGCTATCCCCTCCTCTGGAGTTAGTCCCAGTGGATCAGGGCCCAGGCACATTGGTGGGATGCTGTGGGGTGGGGAAGCTGATGCTGCCCTTGTATAACTATGTAATGAACACCTGCTGGGGGAGGTTAACCTGGTGCATTGCACCAGCACAACAGTCACTTTAAGAAATGATTATGCACAGATTGTGCTAGTGTAACCCACACACCTCCTGGCTGTGGTGTTCTGTACCTTCTAGTGGCACTGAGACCACTTAGAGAGAGAGAGAAAATGAGTCTGTTCTACAGCCTTAGCTAACAGCCAGTTGGCTTTTAGTTCATGCGATAGATGACTGGGGTCTGTTGGCGTTACACTAGATTGTGTCTGGATCTGCTGCACAAGGTGCGTGTAGGATGGCCGGCGCACCAGAGATTGAGCTGGGGCACTCCAGAGTTGAAAGCATGACTCCGAAGCTTGAGGCAGGCTGTGTAGTGGGGGGGCTGTAACAGACTGTCATCCTCTGTGGATCAGGCACCAAGGGAGATATGTAGCACCTTAGGATAGGACTTCTCAAGTTGAGACTAGTGGAGGGGTTTTCGGTTGGTAGGAGGTCATTGATCAAACTGGAACTGGGGCAAGACAGTAGCGCTTTCACCTCTGCCTTGATGGGAAAAAGTGCCATGGAATTTTATAATGACTCCAAGCAGTGTGGGGCCCAAGGGCTTTCCATCTCAGGCTGTAAAGACACTGGGGCCAGATTCCTAGATCATGTTAATGTGCATAGCTCCATTGAAGCCAGCAGAGTTGTATCAGTTTACATCCATGGAGGATCTGGCCCAGGGACTGTGTTGTGCTTTTTGCTAAGAGCAGAAATGGCTGGAAAACTCAGCAAAGATGGGTCTGGTTCCATTTCAAGCCGTGATGTACAGGCCCCGGGGGCAGCATTCCTGGAACTGCTGCCACTGTCCGAGTTCAGCGTAGAGGGAACGTTCCTGACGTCCACGGTGCTGCATTTAAGCATCTCAGTAGCCCCTGCAACCCTCCTCCTCACAGTTTAACCACAAGCAAAACTAAGAAGGTTGGAGTGAATTCGCTGCGGTCTGACGGAGGAAGTGTCCGAGCTTGCCCAGCGGCTGGTGATTGCCTCTCATGAGAGTACGAGGGTCAGGGATTGTTGGAGCCCCCCTGAGCCGTGTGTGTGGCTGGCAGGCCGAATGGACAGCAGCGACGAGCTGGGGAAGACCTTGCAGGAGACAGCTCCCCGGTCTTGCAGGGCTGCCGATTGCGTTGTGCCTGTTCCGTGGGGGCTTTTCTGAATGGGAGGCAGCAAAGCAAAGCTCCATAGGTACATCCGTCATGCAGGTAATGAATGCGAGCGGGTGAGGAGAGGACTAGGGAGTGAAGGGGACCTGCAGGAGGTGAAAGTTGGCCTCCTGGATGGATAGGGGGAGGAGACATAAAGCGAGGTGCGACAGTGGGAAGGGGACACCTGGCTGGGACATGCAGCCTGCCTTCAAGAGGCCGAGTGAATAGCTGGGTTCCTGATATCAGCCTGAATGGAAGGATGCTCCATCCCAACTCTGACCCGAGATGGCTCAGGACAGGCTTGTAACTGCCGGAGAGCTCACCCTCCACCCGGGTGACAGACAGCGAGAGCACGCACGGCACACGCCAGCCCTAGGACTGAGACCCAGCCTTGGGTGCAGGACATGAGCCTTCCTCACTGCTCGAGCGGGTGGGGGCTGGAAGTTCAGGCTGCTGAGTGAAGAGGGGCTGCCCCAGAGGTCCCATACTAGGGAAACGGGCCTAGAATGCAAGGGATGGAGCGGGTGGGGAAGGATGAAAACCCTCTACTCATCCCCCCCCCAACCCTTTCATGGCTGTCGTCTCCTTTTGCCTGCTAATGGCTGAGTAGCAGGTTGGACGGGGAGAGCACAGGAGCTGAAATTTGGAGCTGCTCATTGCTACAGCACGTTGGGGACGTGGGGAGCAATCTTCCATCCCTGCTAGGCTCCTCCAGAGGTGGTTCTTTGCAGTCTGGGGGGCAGGGGGCAGGAAATCCCAGGCCACTGAAGTCAAGGGGAGTTTTGCTCCTGTCTTCAATGGGGCCAGGATCTCACTTTTTGCACATGTGAAGTAGCAGTGACACCATCGGGGAGGAGAAAATAATATATGTTCCCTGCAATACCGCATCCTCTCTAACAAGCAGCCTTCCCCTCCCCCCTCGCTGGCCTCCTGGAGCTGATATGAAAAGGGGAGACAATTGAGCTAATTTTCCCCTGCCAACAAACACCAAGCGACAGCTCCTCTCAGGAATGACACGGCTGCCTCAGTTACCTGCAGTGATTGGGGCTCATTCAGTTTCCAGTCTATAATTGTGTGTGTGTGTTGGGGGTGGAGGGTAGGAGAGAGAAGGAAAAAAAGCGAAGTAATAAAGGAGGAGAAAAGCCAACCAGCTCTCCCTGCACAGCGGTAATGAAAACATCCCTCTCTATAAACGTAAGAGTCCATTTGTATTGCTCAGCTTCCTGGCTTTTCTTATTTATATGGAAATATGGAGCGAACATGTGTTAGCGTGGAGATATATCGCTGTAGTCTAATATTAAATACATTTCAATTTAGCCAGCACCGAAAGAGGTGAAGTTATTCGTCGGAAAAACAATGTCGGGAGCTTTTTCTGTGGCTACCCCAATTACAGCGACAGATTTGTGAGCCAGGTGGATGCGTCTGCTGGAGAAGCAGTGATGGTGAGGAGCCCAAAGGTTTGAATAAGTGGGAAACTTTTCTGCTGTCCACCATCACTTGTGCAAGGGTTAGTCTTGTGATGAAAGCACTAGTGACCAGGCTTCAAGGCAAGGCTGTGGCTTAGACTCCCCTAGTGGCAAGGTCAGGCAGGGTATGTCTACACTGCAGTCAGAGACTGTGGCAGGTGTAGACATTCCCGAGTTCGCGCTGATCTAGCTTGCTCGAATCACGATAGCAGTGAAGCTGCAGCCGGATGGGTGGGCAGAACCACTCAAGTACCTCCCCAGGGTCCTGGGTGGGTTTGTACAGCCTGTGCTGCAGCGGCTTCACTGTTACTGTTATTCAAGTGAGCTAGATCAAAGCTAGCACAGGTTTGTCTACAGGTGCTGCAGTCACACCTCTGATTGCAGTGTAGACATCCCCTTAATCTCTATCTGCCTTGGCTCCCCTCTGTAGATCAGGAGTAATAAACCTTTCTTTGTCCCCAATGTCTATTCACTATGTAAACTGTTTGGGGGCAGGGACTGTCTCTTCCTATGTGTCTGTCAGTGTCCAGCCCAATGAGGGCCCGATTCTGGCTGGCATGTCTTACTGATACAGTAATAAATAAAATAATAATACCAGTGCCAGCTGGCATTGTCTCCATCTAGAGAGTGTCCTCTCCTCAAACTGCACTGTCACTTTAACTGCTCTCCTGGTCACCCTCCTTTCACATTCCCTGCCACGATGGAGTACAGCTGCTTTCCATGTTGGTATTAATTATCCATTCTTTATTGAATGCCTCTAGACAGGCTGGTACCTGCCCCCAAAGATTTTACTCTCAGTGGATAATATACTCTCTTAACTCAATGGAAGTTTTATCCAGGTGTTCAAATGAAGAGCTGGGAAAATTGGTGATACTCTTCGAAGCTCCACCTGTAACTCATGCTCCACCCATTCATGACACCCAAATGTGATGCCATACACAGCAGGTAGAACAGATCTTGATAATATAATTTTCTCTCTTCTTAGCTGTGTGCTTTGATCAACCCTGAAATAGTTAAGTGTTGACTGATGTGGCATCATTAGTTTTCAGAATAAACACCCTATTGAGATAAACAGGGTCACCTCACACCTCTTTGAGCTATTGTTTCAGGCTGCATGCATACTCAGGTAGATATCACTTCATTAGTTACACTGGGTTACATTTGAACACAGGAATTTCCTGATGGAATCAGACCAGCCTCCATCTAATCCAGGATCCTGTCTCTGACAATGGACTAATAGTAGATGCTTTAATTGGAAGAGGCAAAAAACCTTGTCTTTGCATTCATTAGGACTAGAGACTTCTTTTAAGAATGAAAGATTATGTTCGGGAGCACAACATACAGCCACTGGGGGAAGTACTGGCTCATGGAGCCATTGCAAACTGACCCAGTGTGACAACCTGGGTTTTGCCATTGGCTTCAGTGGCAGCACAGTTTGGCACATAACAGCCTAAATATCCCAGTACAAATATAAAGGGCGAGGTCCTTTAATTGGCTGGGTTCCTCCTTCCAGGTGTGGAGCAATGCTAGCTCTCGAGGGAGCAGAATATAGCGCTTGGCTGAATGAAGGCCCATGCTAAAGATGGTGCCAGTTTGTTCTTCTCTGGAAATTTGGGGTGGGATTTTCAACAGCACTCAGTGTGAGTCTATCTCAGCTCCCTGCAAAACCTATGAGGTTTTTATCCTCTGAGCTCAATGAGAGCAGAATCAGGCCAAAGCTGAGTGCTTCTGAAAGTCCTGCCCTTCATGTCTGTGGTGAGTTATTGCCAGAAAGGTTCTGAGGGGCCAGGCATAGTATTTCCCCAGTGATGTATCTGCACAGGGCAAGACAGCAGGTGCACTGTGCCCAGTGTACCTGGAGGACAAGGCAGTAACAGCAGCAGAGCCATCAATCATCACACAAAGGGAGCAAGAATGATCCAGTGAAGTTATCTGTTTCCATTGGTTGTACTGGAGGACAGGGCAATGGTGATGGATGGATAGATAGATAGCATGGACAGACAGAGAGGAAGAGAGAGAATATTTCACTTACTCAACACTGCTCATAGCCAGCTTAAGTCTGCTTAATTTGGCCAATTGCAAGGGAACAGACTACTTGCCAATGTATTTCAGTGACTCTCAGCAATAGATTAATGGCACATCCATAGCTGATGTGAAAAGTCAATTTAAATAGCAGGCCCACAAGCTGATTTGCGGGAGTTTACAGGTGCGAATCAATGTTGCTAGTATGCAGGCCCTGCCGCGCATCTCTTTGTTCAGTTTTGCTGCCTTCCTGCTTTATTGTGCCTGCTAAACAGATCAGTCTTTTCTCAGCATAGTTGTATATAAATATTGATGGCAAATCTCAAAAGGCTTAGGTTGTATAAGCCCTCCCTCTGCACCCCTCCCTTAAGTTTGGATGCTTCTATCCAAAGCTGATGCAGTGTTGTCTAGTGGCTAAAAGAGGGGGCAGGGAGTTAGGGGATTTCTATTGCTAACTCTGTCACTGACAGTTACTTCCCTTCTCTGTATCTGTTTCCCCCTCTGTTACATGGGGTAATGAGGTTCACTGTGCTCTTTGAGATCTTCAGAGGAAAGGCACTCAACTGAGGTGTTTGCAGTGTCCCCTCTGTATGACTTTTGTCCCACTCAAAGGCTGTGGCCGAAGATCTTTCAGTGAGGCTGGGGCATGGATGGTCAGTCTGCATGAGACAGAAGTGGAGGAAGCAAACAAAGAGCATGGTGAGATGATGTATATCAGCCCCCTGATGAGAGTGCCCATTCACCATTGGTCCCTGGAGTTGGCAGTTTGAGTCTCTTTAGCTTCCAGTTGCCTGTGGATAACCTAATTAGGAGTGGTGAGCAGGACTGCCTGTTCCCATCTGGGTCTAGTCTGGAGGCTGTGTCCTCTAGTGCAGCCCTCGCTACAGTAATACATGCCTTTGTCCCCTCCAGTTCAGGCTAGTGTGATGCACCCTGAATTGGGCTACACTTGACATCCATTTGGAGACTCAGGCTGGTGCAGCATGTGGCCAGTGGCTATCATCTGGCACCAATGCTCCAAGACCTGCCTGGGCTTTTGGTGGATTTTTGAGTGGAGCTTCAGGTGTTGATGTTTGACCTCCAAAACCCTAAATGACCCAGGACACGCCTGCTTGAATGACCCACCTTCTCCCCATTCCATCCAGCCTTAGCTGTGATCAGCAAGAGGCAGCATTCAAACAGGAGCCCTCTTGGTTTATATGAGAGAGAGCTGCAGGCAGGGCTCTCAGGACTGGAACTGAATCCCATCCTCCGTCCAGAACAGCCCCAATGGGCTGACTCCTCGAGGGGACACTGCAAAGCTCACCCGCTGGGATGGGTGCTGGAGGATGGCTGAGATCCGAGAGGGGAGGTTTTGTTTGTTATGTCCTCACTGCCGGGTGCTTTTATTGTTGCTGGGGGTAGGGAGAGAGAATGGGAGCGGCCCTGGGTTTGCTGTGGTTATTTATGGGCTGTGGCTTTAATGGATTATTTGTCAGGATGGCCAGAGCCTTTGGCTAGGTGACTTCTTTTGGTCTTTCCAATCTGTTTAAGTCAAAATCAATACAGAAAATAAACAAAGAAGTGCCAATGTTAGGGGGAAAGCACAAAGTAATATCAGATAGCGAGAAACTCCAAGCAAAGCAGTGATGGAGAAAAAAGGGGACTGGTGGGTGAGGGCTCCGCTACTGCTGTAAGATGGCAGGTCCCTCTGAAGCATTGGCTCTCCATGAGAGGCAGCGTGGCCCAGTGGTTAGGGCACCAGCCTAGGATTTGGAAAACCTGGGTTCAAGTTCATGTTCCACCCCAGGTTTCCTATGTGACCTTGATCAAGTCACTGTCTCTGTGTGCCTCAGTTCTGCATCTGTAAAATGGGGTTAATGACACTGCCCTGCCTCCCAGGTGAGTGGGGAGGATAACTGCATTAAAGATTGAGAGTGGTTCAATGCTACGGCAATAAAGCCTGCGTAGCTACTGAAAATAAGAGCAAAACCAAGTAGCAGAGCAGCGGTAGGACTATGGGGTGATTGAAGTAGGAGCAGAAAATTCCTCCTTTATCTGTGGATCAGCCAGGAAGCATCTGCCCCAGCACAGCCTTGCTCTTGGTACCTATCCCTGCCTGGAGCAGTTTCTCAGACAGCTGAAGGCTGGGCTTTGGAGCAGAGTTGGGAGCCTGCAGAGCTCGCAGCAGCTGCAGACAGCCCATCACCACAGTCTGCTGGAATGATTGTGCTAAAGGAGAGGATTCAGGTGCCTGTTGTTAGTATCTCCAACACCGCAGAGGCCTGTGCCGTCATGGGCCCAGCAAGCAGCGCATCTCTGCAGCTGACAGCAGGCGAGAGACCAGCAATCAAGGGTGAGTGATGGGAGTTCTCATGGTGGAGATTAAAGAGTGAGGCCCCTGTTGTCTCTGCGTCAAGCCTGCTACAGTCCGGGGTGTTCTCCATTTCCCTTTAAACACAGCACTTTGCTGGGGCCGCGACAGTGCGCGTCACTCAGGCAGGATGGATTTCTCTGACTGCCTGTCAAACCGATGTTCAGTCACAGATGTCGCTTTGAGAGGGCTGTCATACCCAGCTCCATGGCTCCCCCTGTGGAGATTTTGCCAGTCAGCATCAGGGTGAGGTGTCAAACTCTCCCCTGCACATCTCTGTAGCCATCCCCATCCACTCGGGGTGGCATCTCCCCACATCTCTACTCCCACACTCTCAGGGGATGGCATCCATCCATCTCTATCCTCCCCCATGCACACTTGTGGGATGACATCACCTCACCTCTATCCTCCCCCCACAAACTCAGGGGATGGCCTCCCCCCATCTCTATTCCCCCCACACACACACACTTGGGAAATGGCGTCTCCCCACCATCATGATATGGGCTAGATGTCCCAGTATCAGTGTGGTGGTGGGTTGAAGTTGATCCTGGTGCATAAACCTGGGCACTCTTCTCCTTTCCAAAGACTTGAGGGAGATGCTGGGAGACAGGAGTTGGAAAGGAGCTACACATCCGGCACCAAAGGGGATCGAATGGGAAAGCACTCGGGCATATCAGCCTGCTATGCCAGAGGCCTGAACCCTGGCAGGGTCTCTGTGGAGGCAGGCCAAGCTTTCTGTGGTGAAGAGCCAAGTTACTGGCTCTGAGCTGGCTGTGCCTGAGATGGGAGTCGGCAGGGAGGGAACCGCCAGCTGGTGGAACTGGCGCAGCTTGCTGACAGAGCATAGCAGTTGGAGAGCCTGCGGAGCATTCTCCCTCCACGCTGACCTGCCTCGTCCCTCAGCCAGACTTACTGCAGCCAGCCACGAAATTCATGGGCAGGGCCTGAAGGGGACAAAGGGACCGTATCTTAGCTGTGGTGACAGGGGCACTGACAGTTTCCAAACCAAGAGCCTGACTCGTATATCTCTGGGTAAAGCTAGGATGTAAGGAATTGGGAGCACTGGTTCACGTGAGGCAGAGTTCAGGCACGTGCCGTGCGGGCCACCCACACAGCTCTGCTCATGCCCCTCACTCCTGAACTGCATTTCTCCAGTTCTGGGCTTCTCCTCACGCCCCACAGCTCTGCTGCTGCCCTTCACTTGTGATTTGCTCACCCTGTATTATTCCTGGGCTATTTGTATTCACTGTTGTTACGCCCTTTCCCCCGAGCACTCTTCTCCTCATTAGTAAATCCTACATTTGGGGGGTAAATATAAGATGGCAGTGCCCTTTAAGAAAAAAAAAACCCAGATAATATTTTGGACTGGAATTAATGCAGTTGGTATTTTCAGCAGACATAAGTAATGTCACGGCATCTCGGAACAAATTCCCTCCTTGTACTGGAGCATTCAGCTGTTACAGGACAGCTAGACTGGAATATGACTTATGTCTGTAAGAGAGTCAACAACCAATCAGCCATGTTATGTGCGTCGGAGAAGTATTGTGTAGCCGTGTTTGAAATGTCAGGGGGTGTTTTAGTCCCTTTGAACTGTGCTGGGAAGATAAGGGGCGTAGGTGCTACTCGCTGCCCAACTCCCTCTCAGCGGTGGCTCAGCTTGGCCTCAGCTCTGAGCAGCCAGTATCGACAAAATGGATGTTCACATAGCTACTTGTCAATAAGGCTTCTTCCAACCAGACTCCACGGGCTGCCTTGTCCAGATGGCTGCAGCCCCACCCCCTCCGCATTTATTTGGGGAGGGTTTGCAGGCCAAAAAGAAAATATGCCCCAGCCTTGTAACCTCACGCGAGGGAGTAACGAAAACCACAGCAGAGTCAGGCCTCTCCCTCTGCCCCTCACTGGAGTTAGCAATGGCTCAGTAGTGAAGCAACACAGGATTTAGGGCCTGATTTTCAAAGGTGCTGATCCTCCACAGCTCTCATTGGTTCCTCCACTGAGTCAGCGGGGATCCTGCTAACATACGCTGACTCGCGCTCTGACGGCAAAACCAGACTAAAGCCTGGTTTCCCTGGGCTACTTCAGGGATAGGACTCAGTAGTCCAAGGGTCCTCCGGCTCCTCGGGTTATGCGGCAGATGGTGGTTCCTCCTCTGGGGGCAGCTCGGTCCCTGGTCCAGGGGCCAACAGCAAGGCAGAGGCATCTGACTCCTTCCCTAGCTCTGCCCAATTGAGCTGGAGGCCTCTTATACTTCCTGCTCTGGCTCTCTGCTTCTGGCACAAGGGTCGGGCCCAGCCTGGTTCCACCCTCCCAAGAGGGCAGAGAGTGGTCTCTCCCTCAAGCTCCAAGGGAGGCCATTCCACCTCACTACAGTCCTCTTTAGCAGTCAGGTCTCTGTATTTGACTCAATGGCATCCTGCCACAGGGAGTTCCATAGGTTTTTGAAAAACAACCCTCAATGGCTACAGTTACCACTGTGGAGCCCACTGCTGCATCCATGGTCACTGTGGCACAGTGCGGGGACAGAACATGTCCCGCAATGCAGCGCAGTGTGAGTGCTTGATTGATGAACTGAGAAAGCTGATGGCAATCTTGAACAGCACACGGGGCTCACTCTGCCACCCTCTTCCACTTCTCGACCCGCTGAGAGACCATGACCTGCTGTTGGAGGCATAACAGGAACTGAAGAACCTATCAATGTTATGTGGGAGGCATGAGTGTGATGACACCTGTACTTGTCAGTCTGAGTGCCTAACAGCAGGCCAGAAAACCTGAGAGTGACTTGAGGCTGGGGGAATAAGAGGGGAAGGGGAGTGGCTTAGTCACTGAGCCTGAGGAGAAGTGAGCAGACAGCAGTTTCCCTTCCTCTGTGACAATTGTGGGAATCCTCCCCTGTCCCCTCCCTGGCACCCCAAAACTGACTACAGCTTTGGGTTCAAAGGCAAATTTTAAATCAAATGCTTGTGGCCCTGCTGTATATCTGGTGCCTTTGGCAGCACGGGGAGATCTGCAAGGAAGGAGTGGGGAATCTATTAGACAAAAGTCCATAATGTAATTAGGAAATGTCAACTTCCCTATTACTATCTCCCTTTGCTCACAGGCTCCTGGTCCATACGCTCTCCCTCGGTCCCTGGCCATGGTGCTGAATGCTAATCAGCCAATGCTTGGTCTATCCTCAGTGCAGAGCGAGGAGACTGGCCCTGCAATGGGTGGGCAGTACAGGGGTAAGGGATTCTGAGAATTCAGGCAGTTTCCAGGTACCAGTGGCTCATGGGACAAGCAATTAGAAAAGCCAAGGCTGGGATTTTCAAGGATGCTGAAGGGAGTTACACGCCCAGATAATACTGAATTTTCCAATGGGATTTGGACTCTTTTAGGCTCTTTTGAAAGTCCATCTTAAACCCATATGTAATCTTGAAAGAACCGCTCTCTATTAACACAGGTTAGACAGAACATAGGAGTGTCTGACCTCTGAATCCCTGTTCCTCCGCTATTCTACAACAGGAATGATTGCAGTAGGACATGATGCAACTGGGAGTGGAGGAACAGAGAGATACTCATGCTGCTCAGTCAATCGATCACCTCTGGCTTTGGCAACCCACCCAGTCTCCTCATCAGTGTGCTGTAGGCATTGCCATCCTGTCTTCCACTGAGTTTTCTCAGCTACTCTCTGCTTCTACATGGTCTCAGCCATGCTGCCCTTACCTTGCTGTTCTGTTTCTAGATGTTACATAAACTTCCCCACCTTTTTCGGGGCAGTCCAAGGAAGACAAGGGGCTGGCCACCTCTCTGCTATGTCTGTGCCCCTACTGTACACAGGGAGTGAAATTCTCCCTTGTGCAGAGAGACAGCGGTGTCCTACCTAACCCCCATTTCAGAGGTTTAAATGGGACATGAGTAGGCCTTAGTGGGACATCTGCATAGGGGTGCATGTCTCAGAGGCCATTTCAGCACCAGCACATTTCCTCCACAAGATTGTTCTCTTTGATATATTATCCAGTGCTCTGGCCTGTCCAAATTTCAACACTGTTAAGATGCCAACACTTTCCTAGGGAAACTATTGTATGTTTCAATACACATGGCACTTAGGACATGGTTGCTTTTTTCCCAATGCCATCCACTTACTTAAGTATACACCCCCTTGAAGCACCATAAACAACGCCCCTCCCTCCATTGCAGTGACTAGCATGTCTCATGAGATACAGTAAAATGTGATTGATTGCAATCATTATTTCATAGCACAGCTATGAAAAACTCTGTTGATTCAGTGATTGCCTTTAAAGAGTGTCTGCCACTTGGGGGAACTGTCAAAAAACTGCCAGACTTTTGCAAACTCCAATTAATCCATTATGCAGTTCTATATGTGTTTTCTTTACCATTGTTGTTGATTAGCAAGGCTAATTAGGAGCTTTCTCCTTTGTATTTAGCGGCGCTGTTTGAATAGTGACAAAAAACCCCAAACCCTGATCAGCTAACATTTGTGTTGAGTTGGGTTTGGATTCCTATTAGTTGTTATTCGTGAAGATTCAGTAACTACTGATGAATTTTCACCGTTCACAGTGATTTTCACCATTGGCGAAAATGTCTACAAACCCCGATCCTTTCACACATTTCAGCACAACTAATTTTTGCCCCAAAGTGTGTAACAGGAAGTGCAGTTTATTTGTTATTCCTTGATTGCTATTTGATTGTTTAGAACATTGCATCCTTCTAGATAGAAAAACAGAAGAAATACCATGTGACTAAGATGACCAATCATTGCACAAATGGCCATGATTGATTATTCACAGTGAATTGTTCACCCACCAATAGGCTGAGGATGGCCATCCAAACTGTATTCAATGAGAGTGAATTTAATTCGCTCCACTGTAGAGGGACAGCACAAAGTCTATATAAAAGGCTCATTTTGCACCTATTCTAGTGGTGCATAGACCTTGAGCTGGCTCTTCTCCCTGGGATGAATTTCATCCCAACTGCAAAAGGATCTAGTTCCACAATGAACATTGTTGTATTGACATGTCTGACCTGCTCTAATCATTAGGCTGTTCCTCCTGCTTCTTTCAGACGGTGATGTTACAGTTCAGTGTGATGGTGGGAAAGACAATGCAGGAAAATTGCAGGTTATCTTTCGTGGAAATTTGTATAACACCATTGGCTAAACTGTGAGCTGTGGTATGCACCCATGCAGGGGAGCTTGTAAGGTTCTCCCACACTGTGTGCTCTGCCAGCATCATGGGTCACAGAGGGTAGGGATGAGAAGCCTCTATGTGGGGGCTGGGAGCTCAAGGGGCAGGAGGGAGGAAGCACAGCATTGACTCCCTCCCATACCAGGCACCAGGAAAGATCTCATGCAACTTAACTTCCCTCCTTGGAATAAAGAGGAAACCAAGCACCAAACTGCGACACAATAGTGTATGAGGCAATTCATTCCCTGCTCTGATTCTGGGGTTGCACAATTCTATGCTGCCCTTTGCACAGGACTTGTGGGTGACTCCACAATGGATCCCTATATAAGGAGATGCGAAACATTTGCCTGAGGGTGTCTCTTTGGGTATGTCTACACTGCAGCAGGGAGGGTGCTAGCTCTGCTTGGGCAAGTAGGCTAAATATAGCAGCGTGGCCATGCCAGCATGGGCAGCAGCTCTTGCTAGCCACCCATGTACTGTCTAGCCCAACCCCCTGGGTCCATGTAATTGAGCCACTAACCTGAGCCACCAGCTCTGCGGCCATGGCTGCACTGCTATTTTTAGCACACTCGCTTGAGTAGAGCCAGCACGTGTCTATCTCCCCGCGCAGGGAAGCAGGCCCCTAGCTGCAGTGTGGACGTACCCTTTGAGCTACGTTCCTGGCTGGTAAACACGTTCTGCCTGCTCCAGTTGCGTTGCAGAAATCCCTTTGGTGTTCCTTGATTTGCTCTTCCTTTGTCAGTCCAGCTGAGCATCAGTTCTGCGGGTGGCCAGAACTGTGCTTCAGGTTTAGAGCAAATTAATCCTGGCTCTTGCGTTTTAAGAGAGCGGCTTCAGCACTTTTTCCCCCCCTCTGTTTTTTTTTTTAATGAGACACACTTTCCAAGAGCCATAATAACATTGCCAAGAAACGTCCAATATTTCTTGTTATCCTTCTTAAGCTGCTGATACAAAACCCAAAGAATCAGAGAACCCTCAGCATGGGGGAGCTTCAAACTTTGCCTGTTAGAGACTCAGGGGAGGGGGATGTGTCCCACCTCGATCCCTCACTTTCTGGCAGGGAAAGTGCTGCATGATAAGACTATCCAGGGAAGGGTTTTTTGTTTGTTTGTTTGTTTGTTTTTAATATCCTCTCCCCTCCTTTTTTTTAAAGGAGCAAATCTCCCCTCAGTTTCTGACAGTGCAGCCTGGGGAGTTTTGCTATTGAAAGGTGTCTTGAAATCTCTCAAAAATGTCTGTGAAAGTGGATCATTATAAACCGATTGGGTTAATATATCTGCTAAATTAGTGCTCCAGCTCACAGGAGAATGAGTGGTGGCTAAGACACTAGACAGCGCTTAGAAGGGATAGGTTCAGCCCTCTACTCTGCCACAAGCATCCTATGTGACCTTGGGCAAGTCACTTAATTGTTCTGGTCAGTCTAGAGGAAATGATAATCTTTGCTATTTAGAGTAGAAGCCGTTTGAGTAATGGGCTGCCTTTTCATAGAATACCAGGATTAGAAGGGACCTTAGGAGGTCATCTAGTCCAACCCCCTGCTCAAAGCAAGGCCAATCGCCAGACAGATTTTTATCCCAGTTCCCTAAATGGCCCCCTCAAGTATTGAACTCATAACCCTGGGTTTAGTAGCTTTACCGCAAAGCGCTGAGCTATCCCTTTTAGTTAGCATAGTGGGGCTGGGGTCTCTAAGTGCTCCTCTAATAACAATAAATTTACTTCTTCCTGCTGGAATTGGTAGCCAGGGGCTGGATTTAGGCTAACAGTGGCATAGAAATGGAAAGCACCCTCGTTCCTCTCCTGGATAAACCACAGCCACCCTACCCATTCAAGCAGAGGTAGAAAGTGTGTAGTGAGGTGTCCTACACCACCCTGTCCAAACAGCCTGCTCTGGCCCCGTTCAAACGGGCTGATCTGGAGCTCACTTTATCCTCCTCACTAAGCAGCTGTTGCCCACCGGGAAAATTCTGGCAGACTGCAGAGCCCAATGAAATCAAGTGTGTGATGGGAGAGAGGAGGCTAAAACTTAGCTGCAAGTTGATTTGATTTTCATAGGCGTTCTCATCAAATATTCTACCTGCCAGAGGGTATTATTCTCACTGCCCAGGACCTGGGAACTCATCCAGGTTTTGGCTTATACAATTATAATCCATACACAGAGACGGCATCTGCAAACAGTGGCTGCCCCTGGCCCTGCAGTCTTGCCACCCCCTTGCAGTTGGAGATGTGTGTGTGTGTGTGTGTGTCATGCAGGGAACTGCCTGTTGCTCACTTGCCCTCTTTAATCTGTCGCTTGTGCCAGTGCCGTTCCCAGAAGCACTTTCTAAAGCCGGTGGAGCTTTCCGAACTGATGTTTCAATCCTAGTGGATAAGCCTCTCGACATCTCTCCTGAAGATGCCAGTCTGCTAGGAGCTGCGCTTGCAGAAATGGCCAGTCACACCCCAACACAGGGGAGGGCGACTGGGTCTCTGATGGTGGAAGAGGTGGGTTGGGGAGCAAAACAGCTGCTTTCCTCACAGGTGGTTTATATAGCATGTCACTAGTATCACCCAGTGGCCTAATGGATAAGGCATCAGCTGCCAGAGTTGGGGATTGTGGGTTCAAGTCCCATCTGGGTTGTGCTGATCACATGTTTGGGGGTTGGACTAGATCAGTAGCTCTCAAACTTTTGTACTGGTGACCCCTTTCGCATAGCAAGCCTCTGAATGTGACCCCCCTTATAAATTAAAAACACTTTTTATATATTTAACACCATTATAAATGCTGGAGGCAAAGCAGGGTTTGGGGTGAAGGATGACAGCTTGCAATCCCCTATGTAATAACCTCACGACCCCCTGAGGGGTCCCAACCCCCACTTTGAGAACCCCTGGACTAGATGACCTCCTGAGGTCCCTTTCAACCCTGATATTGTATGATTAAGCATGCAGGGTGCTGTACAATAGAAAGGGAGACTCAGCCCCTTGCCCTAAGGAGTGTATCACCTAAACAACCTGGATGATTCATCTCAGTCACACAGGAGAGTCACTGTCAGATGGCAAGAGCTTTGGGTGAGCCCTGTGAAGACAGATTCTCTAAAGAGCTCAGCTCCAGTGTGCACCCAACCATGCTGAGCACATTGGGAAACCTGGCCACTTATTTTGGTGCCTAAATGTAAGTGCAACTCATTGGAAAATCCAGTCCCATAATAGCTCCATGCTTCAGTTTCCCATCTGCAAAACAGGTCTAATACTGACCCACCTCAGTGGGGTGGGGGAAGGGGAAGAATGAAGAGAAGAAAATCTTTAATGTTCCCGAGGCTTTCAGACTAAGGTGATGAGTTAGAGGCATAGAAAAACCCATCAATAAATGTAATATGCAAATAGGTGCAACATTGGTCAGATCTCCAGACTGGGCAGATATATGTACTTATCTAATGGTATTTTCCTTCCCTTCCTGTCCTCTTCACTTTGCCGTATCAGGGCTGACTTTTTGTGTAGTTCTCCTTCAAAGTCACCCCCCAGGAAGAGCAAAGGGACCAGCTGGGTTTGTTCTTCCTTTGGGAAGGAAGTTGCATTACAGCCATTTCCTTTATCATACTTAAAAATACCTCTCTCCTGCCCCCCAGCTTCACCTCCTTGTTTAAGGACTTTAAATAGCGATTTGCCTCTGCTGGTGACGGACTCTTTTTGTGTCTCTTTGTCTTTGTAGGGGGACAGCTCTGCTGCTCTGCCTCGGCCTTGCAAGCAGCCATTTAGATTTCAAATGAACTGCAATGTTAACTGAGCCCCTCTAATTAAACAAACACAATCCAGTCATAAAACAGGGCGACAGCCCAGCCCCGAGTGGCAGCCACAGTGAATCATCCAGGCTGTCTAGCTATTGCATTTTCAAGCTGTATTCCCCTCTGAGAAATCCCGCTCAGCTGAGGTTTTACCCCCCCCCCCCTTCCTCCCCCGGAGACACGTAAAAGTGTGGTGGCTGCAATCCATCTTCGTCTCCACTGGCTGCTATTAGGAGCGACCATCCCTGCTTTTACGTCTACATTTACCTGTCTCCCACCTTGAGCTATTCCACTGTGTCCTAAATTCCTGCCCTCACCAGTACAGCCACAAAACAGGGCTTCTCCCAAATGTTTTATGTGGTAAAGAAAATTAACCTTCTTCACTCCAGCCCGCGTCCTCTCCTTTGTGATTTGTGCCCGTGACCTTGGGCCTGTGCAGCATGTGCGGGAGGAAGCAATCAGGGATAGCTCCTCTCTGATGTGGGAAGCTGGTTTTTGGAAGCCTGACAGGCCACTGTTGGTTAAAGCATCGCAAAGCACCCAGCTGGAACGCCCTTCACCAAAATGCAGTCCAATTATTAAGGCTCACATTTTGCAAACGTGCCCCTTCATGCTGAGTGCCCAGCTTGAGACACATAGCCAGGCCTGTTTTTTAGAAGGGTCGAGTGTTTGCAGCTGTAACTGAAGTCAGTGGGTGTGGTAGGCCCTCAGCAGCTCTGCAAACTAGACCTTGACAGCCTAGGAAGCTCTTCAAAGCTCTGACCCTGCTCCGAACTCCACCTGGGCAGACTCCAGCCCCCCCATGGAGCTCTCTGCAAAATCCAGGTGGTATTAAGGCATTTAATTAATGCTATGCATTTTGTCTCTAGGCAATTCTAGGTGGTTAATAATTCATGGCTTGTGATGAACCCAATACCTCAGCACTGACTAGCCACTGTGAAAATAAGCAATACAACTGCATACAGGTGTGTGCATAAGCATGACACGTTCCATGAATCCATGTGACACTGAACTTGCAGTTCACAGATTCTAAGGCCAGAAGGGAGCACTGTGATTATCTAGCCTGACTTCCTGCAGAGTAGGGACCATAGGATTTCCATGAATGAATTCCTGTTTGAACTAGACCAGAAGCATCGGATCTTTATTTTAAAATTGCCCGTGAGAGAGAATCCACCACAGCCTGGGAAATTATTCCAGTGGTTAATTATCCTCATTGAGAAAAATCTGTGTCTTATTTCCAGTCTGGTGATCTATTTTGCTCCCCCCAAAATGTGTCTTTTCTGCAATCATGTTTTTGCCCATGCAAATATTTTGCAGATGCAACTTAGGTTCTGCTGTTTGCAAACGTAGCCATGTGGGTACACTTTCAGAGCTGCAGGAAGCCTGAGACTTGTCACACCCACTGATTTCAACAGAAGAGGTACCGCTGCATTCTCACATAATTAATGCATTGAACATTTAGGGTGAGGAGGCTGGGTTGAACCCACATGAGAGAGGAATTATTTTTCTGAGTTACTTGTTTGCTTTTTCTAGATCTGATTTTTTTTTAAAATGCTATCATAAAATGTGTGTCAATGCACAAAATCTCAGTCAAAGGTAGGTGACCGTCTCGGGGCTGAGTATCAGGGCTCAGTAACAGTTTTACAATGGCTGCTGAGGGTTATCTTGTAAATCCCCCTTAAGGACTTTTTACAATGTCATGTACTCACTAGGCTGTTTTGGAGCAAGCATTTTATCAAGTGGATCTGTGGAGGTTTCATTCAGTACAGATTACAGTCTACAGCCTGCTGACGAATGGCTCTTTCACAGTTATTATCTGTTGTATCAATATGACTCTCTAAAGAGTGTTGATGTTTGGAAAAATGACTTATGAATGCCCTCTTCTTAGTCCTGATCATTGACTTTCAAATCTGTCAGCATCACATGACAGAAGAATGGGGGAAGGGCAAAACTATGTCAGCAAATAGAACATTATATGGGATTATATTATTATGTCCTGCAAAGTGGGTGGCAGGGGAGAAGTGGAGCGTATAAACCAATGAAAGGTCTGGGGACAAACCAAGGTCTGGGGGAGCAACTGCCCCCTTTTCCCATAGCAAATGATGCCCCTGCAACATCCTAGTGTGTATGATCATGTCCATCTACTAATTAGCCCAAGTAAGCCTGCTGCTTACTCACTGTCAGAAGAGTTCTCCTTAACCTCAGGTGGTAGAGGCGGGTGATCTTGTGGCTGATGCACGAGTCAGAAGAAAGCATAGGGAAGGTCTTTACAACATTGGAGCAGCTATGGCAAGTTCCCAGCTTCCCCCGGGGTGTGGCCTAACATGCATATACGTGCCTATCATTTGACTATAAAATTGAGAACACAGACACAGGCTGGGCTTTGTCCCCCCTTGATGAACGGAATTTGCTTGTTGTTTGACCTTACCAGCAGTAAAGGCTGCCTTGGTTAGCTATGTTCTTTCCCTACGGTTAAAGAGAGTGAGCTGCTGCAGGGCGTACCCTGGCCCTTGGCCTGCACGTTGGTCGCCCCTTCTGTAGGCAGCCTGACACCATTGCTCTTCCTCACCCGGACAGGCTCCACAGGGCTGGCAGTGCCGACGTGCTATTGTCAGTAATATGAGTGCATGTGAGACATGACAGGCACAAGGCATGTGCAGTAGACACCAAGGGGTGATTTTTGTAGGGGAGGGGGGAGAGAAGTCTGAGCAATGCTGAAGCCCAGATGCCAACCAAAATCCCAGCTCAGAAGTTCCCCCTCCCCACAGCCTGGAGTTCTGCGGTGTTCAAAATCTAGATCCCAGGTTTGCATTTCAAAGGGACAAGATGTGCATAACTTAAATATCCATCCGTGATGCCCAGTGTACTTCTGATGTACCCAGCATCCTCTGTTAGCCTCCTGCTGCTTCGTAAATGAAACATGTGGTACCTTTTAAAGCGTGCACAGGTGTGGAATTGAGGAGATAAGCTGAACAGGATTAGTTAGGGTTGTTTGGGTGTTGTTGTTTTTTAACCAGCCTGGAGTGAACTGAAGTGAGATGAAATAGGAACTTATTCCCCTTCCACTGGCTCCATAATAGGGACTGCAGGTCACTAAAAGGGGAGAGGACAAGGCTGGAAATAAGGAGCTTTGGCCCCTTGCCTGGTGGATCTAGGGAAAAAAAGATCCTATTTGTTCTGCCCCTGTCTACAAGAAAAAGGGAGCACTAGTGAAGTTATAGGAGGCAGTATGGTTAAAAGGGATAAAAGGAAATGCCTAAGAAATCAGTGGAATTCACCAGTGGAACTCACTGCTGCAGGGTACTAGTGAGGAAATAACATGGTGATATGTTTTTTTAAAGAGCTAGACATATATTGACTCTGCAGTCCCAAGGGCTGCCAATCCCACTAGCTGAACTGTAGCTGGGGTTAGGAAGAAATTCTCCCCTATACAATAACATAGCATTACTCACTGAGGTGACATTGGAATGGGGCTGGTTTTCAAGGTAAGTGTTATGGCTTCCTTTTGAGCTTCCAAGACAGATTGCTGTTGAGCTGGATGGACGGTTGGGGCAAAATTTTCAAAACACCTAAGTGACTTAGAACCCTAAGTTCCACATCTTGAATACTGTGTGCAGATGTGATCACCCCACCTCAAAAAAGATGTATTGGAATTGGAAAAGGTTCAGAAAAGGGCAACACAAATGATTAGGGGTATGGAAAGGCTGCCGTATGAGGAGAAATTAATAAGACTGGGACTTTTCAGCTTGGAAAAGAAATAACTAAGGGGGGATATGTTAGAGGTCTATAAAATCATGACTGGTGTGAGAAAGTAAATAAGGAAGTGTTATTTACTCCTTCTCATAACACAAGAGTGAGGGGCCACCAAATGAAATTAATAGGCCGCAGGTTTAAAACCAACAAAAGGAAGTATTTTTTTCATACAATGTATAGTCGACCTGTGGAACTCCTTGCCAGAGGATGTTCTGAAGGCCAAGACTATAACAGAGTTCAAAAAAGAACTAGATAAATTCATGGAGGATAGGTCCATCAATGGCTATTAGCTAGGATGGGCAGGCATGTGTCCCTAACCTCTGTTTGCCAGAAGCTGGGAATGGGCGACAGGGAATGGGTCACTTGATGATTATCTGTTCTGTTCATTCCCTCTGGGGCACCTGGCATTGGCCACTGTTGGAAGACAGGATCCTGGGCTAGATGGACCTTTGGTCTGACCCAGTATGACTGTTCTTAAGTTCATGTTCAGAAGTGACTTAGGAGCCTAAGTCCATTGGATTTGAATTGGACACTGGATCCTAAGGGCCAGATGTTTAAAGGTACTTGGGTGCCTAAACATGCAGATAGGCACCTAGCAGGATGCTCAAAAATGCCTAGGCAAGGTAGGCCCCTAACTCCCATTGGACCCATTGGGGAACTTCTCTTGGAAGTTAGGCACCTAACCTGCTTAGACATTTTAAAAAACCCTACTAGGTGCCTGCATGCCTCTTTAGGTGCCTAAATCCCCTTGTGAATCTGGCCACAAGTCACTTTTGAAAATGGCAGTTGGGTTCCTAAGTCACTTAGGTTCATGTGAAAATTTTACCCTTGGTCTGTTTTTGTTTGCCAAAATATACTTCAAACCATTCCAGAGTAGGAGCAATAGAAATCAATCATAAACATCCCCACAGAACTTGCCTCCAGGAGACACCAGCTGGCTGCCCCGGGTGCACCTGATTCTGTGAGGTGCCGATACCTCCTGGGACTCACTGATGTCAATACTGTACTAAGCGAAGCATGAGACAATATCTAGGTGTTTACCAAGGGCTGTATGGTGGAATGCTCCATCCAGGGTGACCCAACTGGGCCTGTGTTCTGAGTGGAGTTTTGCCAAGTCAAAATTCCAGACAGCTACATGGAAGAGGCAGATGCATTTCCGTATAGAGACTGGCGCACCTGAGCAAAGCAGGACCTGAGTTCCAGCCCCCTCCATCCCTGCCCTCCACACGTCTGCTTGATTATTCTAGGAAGCAGCATCTCTTGGTGACATGAGCAAAGACAGCCCATTAGGTCAAGCTGTGTCCTGCCTTTGCAACATGAATACACGGCCTCTAGACTGAGACCAGCAAACTCATTGTACTTGTGACCAAATTACATTTGAATCCAGGTTTATATTTATAAAACCCCATAGCCCTTCAGTGCTCACTAGTGAAATAGCACCGGGATGGTACAGATCAGGAGACCTGATATCTGACTGCTGAGGTGCATTCCTAGTGTTGTAACCCAGGGCTGCAATAGCCAGGAATGCTGTGGACCAGGATTAAGGTACACTGGCAGGGCTGTGGGTGGAGAGCCTCGGAATGGAAGAGCAGGTGGTAGGGGGATGCAGTCATGATTGGCAGAGCTGTGGGTCCCAGACTAGGAATAGCAGGGGTTGCTGTGGGCCAGGATTGAGATGCATGGGCAGGGATGTTTAGGGAAGCTTTCACGTCATCATCTCACCCACTCCCTGGCCCAGGCGAGTGCTGATAATCCATCACTTTCACGGTCGCTGACCCGCTCCTTCCCATCTTGACAAAACAAATGACTGTGTCCCCCTGAGGGCCAAGCCCTGCTCTAGCCTCTCTCTTGCTCTTTGTGTGACTGCAGTGATGGGCGCGCTGGAGTCCAGAGGGGTGCTGCGGAAGATGAGCGACATGCTGGAGATGATGGTGAAGAGGATGGACGTACTAGCCAGGCTGGAGAATAGCACTGACTTCCGGAAAGGGGAGGAGGCACGTTTTCCTCCGGACAGGTCAGTGGCAGCGGGAATGAAGCCGGCTGGGATCAGGGAACCCCTTCCTCCAAACCCACCTGGTTCCGTTTACAAGAGAGGAGCTCATTGATCCCACACTGAAAGGTCTGATCCCAGCGAGATGCTGGTGCCCTCCAATGCCATTGCTGTCCGTGAGAGCTGGGCATGCTCAGTACTTCGCAGGATCCAGACAATGAGAGCTTAGGGGATGCTGCTGCTACTAGCCGGGTTGCTGTTCTTTTGTGGCGGCTCAGCACATCCCCAGTAAAAGCATGTTCCCCGCCTGAGTCTCTCGAACTGGAATAATTTCTCAGGTGCAGAGCTACTGCTGCCAGAATGTAGCCACGCGAACCAGACATTACCACTACCTGGTGCTGGACGAATGTAGCCTCTTGATTCAATGGGTGCACTATAGTAAACTGCCGAAGGGGCACTGTCCTCCGTATCAGCACCCTCTCCCCCATCTCTGCAGCCCTAATCCCAGCCTGGTGTGGAGAGGGGTTCCCGGGGAGTTCTGGGCTGCAAAGCAAGCCCACCCCACACTCCCCCGCTCAGGGCAACTCCTGTCCCATGGGGCTGCACTCAACTCCCCACACCAGGCATTGCGGCCTGGTGTATGGGCTTGCAGCACCACCCAAGTTTGACCCAGCCATCCCTCTGTCATGACAGAGGGGCAGCCAGGCCAAACCTGAGTGGCGTGGTGAGCTCATGTGCCAGCTTGCAATGCCTGGAGCAGGAAGCCAGGCCTAGCCCTGTGGGACAGGAGCTGCCACAGCGGGGTGAATGCAGGGTGGGCTCGATTTCCAACCCCCTTCTCCTAGGGCCTCCCCACTGCACTGGGCTAGGAGAAGCGTATGTGTGCCTGGTTTTGCACCCTTGGTTTCGTGCTTTTTGTGGGTGCCATTGAATCCACGCTAAAGCCGCTCCTGCATGGGGTCAGGAGCAACAGGCAGGGCTGCTGTGAGCAGCAGTGGCAGAGCCCATGGGAAACTGTTAGAACTCTGTGTCTGTCTGTCTGTCAGTTTGGGATTCCATTAAACTGTTGTGAATTTTGTGAAAACATTTCTCCCCTCCCGCCCTTTATTTAAACCAGAGCTGAACCCAAAACAGACTCCCTGTCTATGATACTTATATGGCTCTTGTCACTGTAGTATCGGAGTGCATTTAATGCCTTCATCCTCATAACACTCCTATTAAGTAGGGCAATAGGAAGGATGGCCCAGAGTTAGGGGGCTAGTTTAGGACTTGAGAGACCTGTGTTCAATTCTGTGCTCTGCCACAGACTTCCTGTGTGACCTTGGGCACATCACTTAGCTTCCCTGTGCCTGAGTTCCCCACATGTACCAGGGGGATAATAGCACGACTGTGTCTCACAGGGGTGCTGTGAGGATAAGTCCATTAAAGGGCCATATAAATTAGGTACTGTTATCCCCCTCTTACAACTGAGATGCAAAGAGGCTAAGTGACTTGGCCAAGGTCACCTAGTAAACCTGTGGCAAAGTAAGGAATTGAACCCAGTTCTCCAAAGTCCTAAACTAGCACCCTGTCCACTGGGCCATTCTTCCCCCTCCTAGAGGGGAACACCTCCGGATCCCAGCTTTGTGAATCAGGTGCCCCCCCTCTAATTTAAACTAACATTTTAAAAGAAAGAATGTAACATTCTTAAATAGGTCACCCTTTATATTAAACTTTCATTTAAGAAGGATTGATAGATGTTACAAGCAACCTCCAGATGCGAGTAGCATGTGTTACAGAACATTATAAGCACGTTGATAGAAGATATTATAAATAGCTATAAGCCAGGATTATAAGCCACCTGTCAATCGGTTGGACTCTGTAACAACGTCTAATTGTTGAACAGTCATTTCTTAAAACATCTATTCGTTATTTACTATCCCTTTCACAAGTGGGAGCTCTCCAGGGCAGAGACTGCCTCTTATGATGTGTTTGTACAGCGCCTAGCACAGCGGGGTTCTGATCTTCACTGGGCCTTTAGGCATTTGCGATAATATGAATAATCATGACCATATGTTCGCAGAGAGGCTGCTGAGCCATGGAAAGGGGAGGGGTAGGGATGAGAAGGAGAGAAAGAAAGAGAGGAGACAGGAAATCGGAAAACATTTGAATCCCTGCCTGTAATACAGCTCCCCGTAGGCCGTCTTAGCAAGCTAAGCCTCTGATTATCACCAGCTACATGGAGTTTAAATCCATGGTGCCCACTCGCCCTCCCTCACCATTATCTTATTTTCCCCACCTACAGTGGAAACAGGGAGCTATCTCTCCTCGCTTTTTCCTGGCCTTTCCCCTCCCAGGGAGATATGCACACAGAGCTCACAACACAATGGTTAAAAGCTTATTGAGACTAGAAAGGGGAAGGAGGCCCATAAGAGCCTGGTGCTTGGCTCCATTCCAGTTCCCTAGTCCAGCCCTGCTCTTAAATAAGACTCAGGCCATATTCCCACTTAATGTGGCTGCTGACTTCTTTGAAGTTAAGCTTTGATTAAGTTAGCAGCAAATAACTGAGTGGCAGAGTATTATGAAGATTGCAGGTTTGCTCAGATTTTTTTCCTCCCTCTTTCTTCTCTGCATTGTCTGGACGCTATTGCCTCTGGGTTAAAAGTCTCTCTGGCTTTTCCTCTCTCTCCCTTCCTGCCGCCTTCTGGGTTTCAAGGAAGAGAGGCAGGAAGTAACCCTTTGAGTAATGGCAGTAATCAGCCATGACCAATGGAGCCCATCAAATCCCAATGACACACTGATACCTTTCAACTGTTCTTTTCATTACAATCCCACTAGCTTAAATGTTACTAAAAACAGATCTATCTGGATCTACAGATATAGATAGAGAGAGGAGCATGTGTGGGGATATTGATAGAGAAAGAGAGAAAACATACACACATTTACAACATGTCTATATAATACATTTCTATCACCACACGTCTATATAACACATTTATTTCTGCCACCCTGGAATCAACCACTGGCACTATGGAATCAATTGCTTTTTTTTTTTTTTTTTTTTTTTTGCACCTTTGACCAGTTCATCAAAACAGCCTTCTAACCTCTCCCCTCCAGGAATACACCTATAATCCAAATGAGAAAATTAGTCATAATGGCAGCAGTATTACAGTAATTTCCAAGAGGTCTCAACCAAACTCGAAAAGCAGTTGTATTGGCACTGTACAAACCCATAGTTACAGACAGTCCCTGCCCTGAAGAAATTACAATCTAAATAAGCAGTAGAGATACTGGATTATTATCGCTGTTTTACAGAGAGTTGAAGGACTCAAGGCCACACAGGGGGTCTGTGGTGGTCAGAAATTGAACCTAGATCACCTGAGTCCCTGCCCAGAGCCTTGTCCACAAGACCATCCTTCTGTAGTTTCAACCTCTATCCTCAACCCAAAGGAGGATCAAATAAAATGTAGAGACTGACATTTATTCTAGTCTGAGGTCCACGGCTGGTACCATTCACCCTTGGAACAGAAATGGGTTTTAAATGAAATAGACGCACACTGCCAGGACTAGCAACACTTGCTACATCCCACTGCAGAGCTGGCATTCCCAGCTCCCCAGTGATACATATGCTGCATCCATTTTCACACTGACAGCTCGAGAGATGCCATCAGACCTTCCAAGTGTGACATGATGATTTACTCAAAAGACATTTCACATCATTTTGAAAGGCTTTCAACATTTATTAATACTAATTTTTTCTGTCACTCCAAGGCCTGCAGAAATGGTGACTAAAGCAACCTGAACTTCCACGTTTAAGAAAGCGCACTCATAAAAACGTTAGACATCTAAAGAGATGTCTGAGGCTACATCTACACTACACCCCATTTGCGGTGGTGTGCAGGGTATGTGTAGCTACATGCCGCAGTGAAAAGCAGGCTGCGTCCACGCTCTGGTGTGTAGCTCCATGGGTCAGTGAAAGGCTCTGGCAGGGAGGAGGCAGTGGGGAAAGGCTTCAGCAGCTCCCAGAGCCTTTCACTGCAATAAGAACAAGCCCTGGCAGGGGGAAGGCAGTGGGAAAAGGCTCAGCTGGAGCCTTTGCCCACTGCTGTCCCCTGCCAGAGCCTTTCCCCACTGCTGGAATCTTTCTCCGTGCAGGGGGAAGGTTCCAGCAGCAGGGAGGCAGTGGGACACGACTGTGCTAAAAATAGCAGCATAGCGAGAAGGTACGGCTTAGACAAGTAGAGAGCTGTGGAGGGTATGTCTTCAGTGCATACCCACACCCTTCAAGCATATCTGTACTGTACTCGCCTGAGCCATTCCTCACCGTCGACACTGCTACTTCTCTCCGGGCTAGGGGGGCTACCCGAGTACATATCTATATGCCGCCGAAAGAAGCGTGCAACGTAGACATAGCCTGAAGTAACTTTTCTCTAAATTGTGTTGCAAACAAAATACATGGCGATGTGGTGTGGCCTGGGAGGGATAACCTCCTGCGGCCTGTTATGACTTTGCTACCTGTGAACAATGCACATATCCCAAATCGTGTGTCAGTCAAACTTTCAGAGCAGTCTCAGAATCATGCAATTTCTTATGACACAGCTATATGCACACCTGTCCCTGTATTTATATTTACATGTCTATATGCAGATTTATGAGGAAGGATGGTCTGGTGGTTAGGGCCCTAACCTGGGACGTGGGCAACTGGGGTTCAAGTCCTTGTTCTGTTGCAGAGTTTCTATGTGATCTTGGGTAAGTCACTTAGCCTTTCTCTGCCTCAGTTTCCCATCTGTAAAATGGGAGGTGGCTGGCAGTCTAGGTACCTAAGACAAGAAACCGATAGAAGGCAGCTCTACCCAACCTTGATGTTGGAAACAGGAGATGAAGATAATACACACATCTGTGTTATCGAGGGCATAGAAGCACTATGTTAAGGTTGCTTAATATCTCCTGTTTAAAAAAAACTTTTCTGACAGTTATTTTGGTGGAAAAAAGTAGTATATGATCATGTAATTAAAGCCTGTATCATAATGCATGCACACAAGGGGGATCTAATGAAAGTTGCATGGACAACCTTAAGTCTGGCATTTCCTGACTTTTTAGCTCTTGGCTTAAGCAACCTAAGTAATGTTGTTTTTAATGTTTTTTAAAAATGTAGTTTATATTTATATATAATGGAAAGTGTTGTGTAACCACCTGCACTCCCTGTCCTCTATACACACGTGTCAACAGTAATCCACTGTAGGGATATTCATGAATATTCATGACAGCATATGTGGTAGACTCGCTCACCGTTGATGATTTTCTTGGCTAATAGCTGGTGAATAGAACCAGTAACTTCAGATGACTTTCATGTCTCCGTCTCAGCGGCTTCACAACCAGCAGAAGAAATTAATAGTATTTTGGCAAACTGTCAGCCTGATGATGTAGTATAGAAATATCACATTTCAACTCGGATATTTCTTGTATTTAGAGCCTCTTGGGAAAGTGCATACAAAACGTTAAGAGGATCACTTCAAATGGCTTTTGAACAATCACAGTTCCCTTAGAAAGACTGGTGGCCTTTTATTGACCTATGATGGTCATATTTAAGACCCACAATACATAGGTATCAGATTTCAAGATTTTAAGTTTAAAAGGGCAGTTGAGTGGTTGAAATCTGATGACCTTTTGGTGACCTCTGTTGGAAAGATCCTAATGGATGGGTGCTCATATATACCACGATAACGTTTCAAGATGGCCACTGATACTTTTTGGTGGTGTCAGAGAAAGATTGGAATGCCCTTACTGTTCAGACACTTGAGGATCAGGTTTCTCTCTTGCATTTTGATAAGGTCGAAATGGAACGTTTTGATTTTTTGTTTCAAATTTATTTTTTATTATATAGAAAGTGTAAAAAGGTTTAAAAATTCTAAATAGAAACGAAACACTTTGAGTTTATTGAAATGGAATGTTTGGATTGACCTTAAACGAGACATTTTCAAAAATGTCGTTGTGCATGAAATTTTGGATTTTTTTTTTTTAATTTCATTCTGATTTGAATGTCAGAGTTTCCTGCAGAACAGAAATTCTGAGTTTCGACCAGCTCTGTTTATATATGTTTAGAATATATGCTTCCCTAAGGTCATCCACCTGGCCAGTCATACTCCTTACTGGTCTGATGTTCTTTTACCCATCATCATTTGCCTTTGCACCTCTTGACAGGGCTACTGTCTAATGTCCATGAGCAATGCATCTTCAGGCTACGCGCACAGGGCATGTCTAGTTGTGTTCTCTTTGGTACGTATTTGTTGTTGTGTTGCCTTTATATTTTCCCATGGGCATTTCACTGCCTCAGAACCATTTATGAGACTGGAATAATGGAAGATCTGACCTTCTCCTACTGTTTGGGTTCCTGGATGGTGGAAAACCAGAGCCTGTATTGTAACGGCTTCATGTATGTGTCCATAGGGATTTCAAATGGACCAGGAAAATAAACCCAAATACAAATAGAAACAAAGAGCTGAAGCATTACAGCAAATCTGAATGCAAACACAGAAATATAATCTAGAAATACAAGTATGGAACCATCACAAATAAAACATTTAACAGAAGCACAAATACTTAATCCCACGGGCACCCCTAGCACACTATGAGGCCGTGTGATAACATATCACACACAATAGCCTGCACAGGGGAAGCAGGCCAGCTAGAATTACTCAGTGCAATCACATCCCGGTATACCTGGGGCCCACATAATTCCCTCATTTCTATTATTGTCGGTTCTTTGAATCCAAATTGTTGACTTCAGGCTGAGCACGTGGGTCAAACTGTCCTTCTGGAAATGAATCCTGTATTACTGTAAGCTTACTGCCTTAAGGATTTTTTTTAAAGCTCTCTCTTTGTTTTGGGTCTCTGTGTTCCCCCTGGGAAGAATCATAGAATTATAGACTTTAAGGTCAGAAGGGACCATTATGATCGTCTAGTCTGACCTCCTGCACAATGCAGGCCACAGAATCTCACCCACCCACTCCTGTATCAAACCCTTAACCTGTGTCTGAGCTATTGAAATCCTCAAATCGTGGTTTAAAGACTTCAAGGTGCAGAGAGTCTAAGAGGTCTGTCCCTAGTAAGTCCTGCTGGTCTGAAGCAGCTGCACAGTCTGCCGGCAGCACAGGGGTTAAATACAATAAGAATTACAAAACTTTGTGCCAGTCTCAGCTCTGCAACTGCTTCAGGTCCCCTGACTTGGTTGCCCTGAGCGGACCTGATGATCCAGAGAAATGGGAAAGTCCCTCTCCCCCCACATTCTAGTCAAATGTATTTCCTACTGGTTAGGGAAGGGAAGCAGGAGCCAGGACTCCTGGGTTCTATTAATGGCTCTGCTTCAGCTTTAAAAAATCTTCCGTATTTCTGAGACACCTGTTGCCTTTGTACCGAAGTCATGTGTTTCTGAATACCTCCTTCCCTCTCTCTCAGAGGTCTTGCAGGTCTTGATGTTTGTGCAGAAATCTGAGATCCTCCCATGAAGGTTCAACAGAAGCACAAAGTATTATTCTCATTACAAGGCACAGTGGTTTTGGAATGGCTCATTGTCTGCTATACATTTGTCTCACTGAGGAGTATCTTGTAACCTGTCAGTGGAGCCCTGCGTGGGACTAATATAGACCCTGCTGTGGGACCGGGATCCCACAGGACCCGCTGCCATAATAGCAGGAGTAGCTGGGAGCAAAATTTAAAATAGCCCCAGGCAGGCTCATCTGTTTGGCTTTTCTCAATTGTCCCCTTTCTATGCTGAGTCAGATAGTACTATCGCGGTGGGCAAGGGAGAGCAGTTTGCTTGGAGTCCTCATAATCAACCCATTCTCAGTCTGAGATTCCCAACTCTGCTCTCTTCAGAGATGCCCCTTTCTTTCCTGACTGCACTTCTCCATTCCGTTCAGGCCTCCGCAACTTTCCCCAAGCAGCGGTGTCCACATTAGTATTTGTCTTTGAAATGCTTGAGGATGGCTTTGAAAGGGGAATGTGGACCTGCTACACATGCCGGGATTTTTAATTCCCTTCGTTTATCCTTCCCAACACATCATCCATGGAAAGAGTAGGTGGTACACCTGGGATTAGCTGTACTGAGTGCTTAGCCAGTGGGCGAGGAAGTTCTCTGCAGCCCTATCATTTCTATAGGCATGTTTTGATGGGCAAGTTTTCTTTGTTCAAACACAGCCCAGCTCAGCACCCTGCAAACTTCCTGGTGCACTTAGATTAATCTGTCTTTCGGTACTTCTATAGTAACAAAGCACCTCACAAGCTTTAATTTATTTACCCTCACCACACTCCTGTGATGCAGAGAAGTGCTATTAGCCCCATTTTACAGATAGTGTATCTGTGCCTCAGTTTCCCTAAGTGACTTGCCTGGGAAGTCTGTGGCAGAGCTGGGACTTGAACCCTGTCTCCCAAGACATGGCTAGTGCTATAACCACTAGTCAGTCCTACATCTCTAGCCTGCTGCTTGTCCCTGTGAGCGCCACTGACTGATCTTTCATGTGTCATTTGAAGATTATGCAATTAAGTTGTGTTAATTTCAAAGGGCTTTTTTTTTTTTTTTTTAGCATTTCTGGTTAATGATACTGACACATCAATTTCTCACCCCATGCTGTAAAACTGGAACAGCAGCAACACACAGTCTCACTGTATCAGCATTGCTTTTTACAATGTGCTCAGCTACTTGAAACCAGATCCCAATTCAAATTTATAGAGCACCTTCATGGAGAAGAATGAGAATGGGACCTCCAGATGCTTTATGGAATATCTGTATAACCAATCACTTCACAGACACCCCACTGAAATGCAGCTACCTCTAAAGTGGCTACATGCCAGCAGTCCTCATCTAGCCACACTGCACAACCAGGGTTTCTTGAACAGGAAGAGTGGCTTTTCCAGAAGAAACTGCAAGGGGAATTTAAGTAAACAGAATGTAATTAATTACCTGCACTGGAATTCTGCTAGGACATCAAGTGCACAGCTCTACTCTGTTGAAAAATACCATGGGATCTTTAATGGCTGTCACAGGTACAGGGCTAGCTGCGTCTCTGTCCCCTTTCTGGTCTCTGAGTGCACCACCTCAGGAGTTTGGCTTCTATACTGTACCTTGTGAAACTCTGTGTCCATCTAAGTCTCCTTCCATCTTTTATGGCTGTCTTTATTTTCCCTTGCTGACCCCCCCCCCCCCCCCCAAAAAAAAAGTGTGTGTCAGAGAAGGAGTTGTTGGTTTATTATGAACCTTTTATCTCTCTAAGTCAGCATGCTGGCCAGCTGCAGAAAAATCAATACCCTTGTTAATTGAATGCAACCCTCGTAAATCATCAGAGGGAAGCAAAATTAAAACTACTTATGGAAGCATCCTGGAGAGCTTATTTACTGGGCGAGGGAAATATTAGCTTGCATTGGAAATTATATCCAGCCTTGTGAGCCACACGGAGGGTGGGGACTCCTTGGAAGTGACAGAGATGAGGTCAAGAAGGTTGATTGCCTGGTAGTGCTGAACCATCACCTCTGGATGTGGCGCATATGGGGACATCACTGTTTGGTGCCCTCCCCCGTATGCATGGCCCGAGCAAGATACCATTTGCTAATGACGATTCAGCTTGAGGCTTAATTACTGCCAGAGTTCAGTTAATTTCCTCACGCTTTAAGCATTCGTTTCTGTAATAGTTACATGACTCCAGCTTCCCCTTGTAATTAAAGTCTTACAAAATGACACTTAGTGGGTGACATTCCTGCATCCAGTTGCCTGCCAGCTTGGCTCTATTAATTTCTAAATTGTTGCCATTGATAGTCTGGCTTTAGATACAATGCTGCCAGACGTTACATCTCCCCCGATATGTGGCTTAGCCTTGATCATCATTTCCAGCTACCTCAGGGACTTGTTTCTGCACCGGGGTAAAGGCAGTGTGAAAAAGCATTATAGAGCAGGACTCGGGAGTGGGTTCTGTTCAGGGCTCTGGCCCTAAATTGGAGTGTGACCCGAGCATATCCTTCTATGTCTCGGCTACACCCAAGTTTACCTCCCTATGGTATTATGTGGATTCCTTGATGGTTGCAAAGTGCTTGGTGATCCTCCGATGAAGGGGCTGGTGAGTCAGAACTGCTATATTCTACTCCAGGCTCTGGCACTAGCTTGATATATGACTGGGATGTGCCAACCACTGCCTCGGTTTCCCCATCTGTAATTCACATGGGGTCATTTGATGGTTTCATGTGGTTCATTTAATGGCTGTAAAGTGCATAGTGATCCCCAAATGAAAAGGGGCTGCGTAAAGTACCATGTTAAGTGAAGCTTGTCTTAAGTGACTGCTGGAAGGTCTGACAAAAATTGCTCAAAGATAAAGGTGGAGAAGAATTGTACTCAAGGTCTTCCAATGGAGGCGGAGCAGAATTGTGCTCAGTTGGTGGTAGGAATCCTTTAGCTGCTGTCTTAAGACATGATGTTGGCTAGGAAGTGTGGGCTGTGGCCCACGTTTTGTGGTGGTGTTATTCTGGTAACCCAATTTGCTCTTTGGTAAACCTCTCTTTGGTTTTAATGCACACAGTCCAGGGTCTGCATTAGCGTAACAGCAAAAATAAATAAATGTATCAATAAATAAATCACTTGATGTCCAAAGCCAGACACTAGAAAATGCAGCAGTGAATGTTCTCCCAGCCTGTCTCTTTCCTGCCCTGTTCCCCGGGGTCTATAGACTCATTCTGTCAAGAGGAAGAAAGAAAACACATATGTGGCTCAGGTTACACGGGAGCCAGTCATTTCCCTTCAGCTCCCACTGTCACTTCTTCTCCAGCAGAAACTCTGCCCGGAGTTAGCTAGATAGCGCTTAAGACAACCTAGTTAGGGGAAATACTGCATCAGAATTCTAGCATCTGGAATTCCACTTACCCACCCTGGGGCAGGGGTTGGAAAAAAGGAGACAAAGCTGAGGAGATCCCTGGCCTCTGGGCTGCGAGATTTTCCCTGGGTATGGTTGGTAAATTGCTCTCTCATTCAAGGAGGGAAGGGAAAGGTGATAGCCCATGTCTCCGCCTCCTTGTTCCCGCTGACTACTGGGTACTAAGGGTCGAATCACACTGTGGCCCTTGGGCAGGCACCATTACTTATTTCATTCCCATTTTACCTAGAGAGACTGAAGGGCTGTGACCGGCATGGGTATTTATATGATCACTAATTATTTGCGTTACAGTAGCACTGACAGGCCCGCAACCAAGATCAGAACCTCACTGCTCTGGGCACTGCCCATACTCATCATAAGAGAAGGTCCCTACCCGGAGGAGCTCAGAGTCTAAATAGACAAGACAGGCAAAGGCTGGAAGGAGAAACAGGCACCGAGAGGGGAAGGGAACAGTCCAAGGTCACGTAGTAAGTTAACAGCAGAGTCAGGAATAGAATTCAGGTCTCTCAAGTCCCAGTCTAATGCCCTAGACATTAGACCAGGCTGCCTTGCCTCTAAAATACCCGTCATCCTGGTATCTGGGCTTTACTTGCTCTCAGCTTGTTGAATTAGTATCATTCATCCACCCATGCCTGGGCTCCCCTTATTCCCATCATTGCTGCACTACCCAGCCTTCCCCCTCATCCCCTCCAATTCAGTTTGCTCAGACTAATTCCTTAATAGTCCTCCCTTGCTGGCTATATTTTTGTTTGCTTTCAGCCCTATGTGTCAGTGCGCCGGGAGCCCATTTATCACAAGGCTGCATGAATTAGGCTTCTCTACACATTAGCATTCCGTGGCAAAGCGCCGATTCTGGCCCTTTGGAGCCAGGGCTTGTCACATTTTCTCAGATAATTTACAAACGAACACCTCCGAGCCGCCTTCCAGTGCAGAACTGTTGTTGGCAAACTAAGCTGGGCGAGGAACTCTCCTCCTCTAGGCCTGGCCCTGAGCAGAAACCCCACTGGGCTGGGGAGGTTTGAACTGCAGCCAGCGGATCTGGAGAGCACCAGCTAAATGGGGGCAAAAGTCAGATAAGGGGAATAGAAAGCACTGGGGTGATGGGATACCAGTGTCCTGAGTAGCCTCTCCCACTATAACTCCTTTGAGTGCAGTGGTGTCACTTCTGATTTACACCAGAGTGAGAGGAGACTCCGGCACCAATGAATCCTCAGTCAGCTCTAAGATGCCTCTGATTTAAGACCACTTGAGAGTGGCAGCCCCACTGGATGTCTGAGCATCATCACATGGCTAACAGACTGGAGACCAGTGCTGGACTCTTATTAGTGAAATGTCCAGTTTGGAGGGGAGGCAGAAGAAAGCCACAGGAATGTCTCAAAGCTGCCAGCGGAGGCAGAGATAATGCCTTGCAGTGCAGTTAGCAAATAATCATGCAAACCACACTAAAATGTACCGTGTGGAAGACAGAGAGTGGTGCATCCCCAGGCTGGGGAGCTATTGATCATAGCAACCCAGGAGATAGTTTAGGGAGGGGATAATTCTCTGCCTTCCTCCCATATGTATAAATCAGTGCTGTTTCCATCTGGAATCTCTTCCCTCTGCCCTGAATTCCCCCTCCCCCGGTTTGTCACATGGGCAGATCCAGTCCCATGGGTTCCAGCCACCGGATTCCACGTGTATATAAAATATGTAACTGGCAAAGGAAGCTAAAGGCCGAGTGAAGTAGAAGCAAATCAATGGAGGCAGGAGAGATTCTCCTAGCTAAGGGTCACTGTACAAACTGAACAGTGCACTGGAGTTAATCATGGGATCCTGCAGACTGCTTTCTTTCCATGGGGAAGACTTGCTCCCAGGTCAGCCCCAAAGCCAGGAGCTCTCAGGACCCCACTCTTACAGACTCAGGGGACAGAGTAATTTGCTCTGATTGATTCTCCACCTCCTAGCTGGGGTCCCTGGAGTAAGATCAGGCATATGTGCCGTGGCCATTAACCCTCCCACTGCCTGCCAGAGGACGAGTTCCTTATGGCCCAGCCACAGCAACTTATACAAAAAGTAGCCCAGTTGCTTATTTGAAAAACAGTTTCAAAGAACACGTGTTTAGCGCTGACGATGATTAGCCACATACAAAGCACAGAGTATAGAGACATATACATAGTGTAATGTATGCAGTGTAGGTAGGTAGGAAATATTGAGATTTTAACTCCTGCAGTATTGGAGATAAGCAAATAACTCCTAGCAATTCATTTTGGCCTTGATCCCGCAACTGATTCTATATAGAGCCCCGAGGCTGCATGGAGCCCCTCTGTGGTCAAAGGATTGACACATGTATCCAAGGCCCCAATCCTTACAGACTTACGCACTGTGAGTACCCCATCCAAGTGACTGATCTTGACTCATATACATGTGTGTAATGCTCATGGGCGTAAATCCCATAGAAGTAAGTGGAGCACTGCCTCGGACTCGGGGGGTCTGTCCCCACAGTCCATTGCAGGATCAGGGCATTAGTCTATGAATTTAGCCTTAGCCTGGTCATGAATTATTTTATGATTTTCTTAAACTGATTTGAAAAATAGTTGAGTGTGGATTGTCAGTAAATTTATTTTGCTGTGTGGAATGTTCTTTGCAGATGTTTGATATGAGAGATGGTCCAAAAATGAGTCAACATTTTATGGACATTTCCCCACCAAAATTTCAAAATGTTTTGACCATTTAGATGGAAAACTCAAGTTTCAACTGTGCTGGGGCTCAATCCTGCAAACACACTCACGTGAGTAACGTTACTCAGAGGAGTCGTCTCATTAACGTAACCGGGACTACGTCTGTGAGTAAAGTGACTCTTGGAATTGTATACAGTAGCAGCTGCTTGATTAGTTCTGATTGGATATACACGTCACATGACACTGTTTCTTTCCCCTGTTTGGCTGAGCGTAACTCTTAGTATCAAAAATGTTCAAAAATGACTCAGTGCCTGTCATCTAATATTTGCTGAAAACGAGCTGTTTCAATGAACATTTCTGTCATGGAACACGTTCGCTAGAATGTTTGCAGAAAGTGAGTATGGAAGGAGCGCAAACACAGCCAGAGCTAATTTAGTTCTTTATTCAAGCAGATGTTCATGGAGACAAGATTGAGCTGTTCATCTCAATAGGATAGGATGAAGCTTATTGCAGAATACAGAGCTACTGAAACACGTATTTGAAACATACTCTGCTTTATAATATTTTTGTGTGAAATTGATTTGATGAAGCCTATGGGAATAATTATATTGACCTCCTCGATAAAAGGTTTTGAGATCTAAAGATGAAAGGCACAATGTAAGAGTTGGGTATTATTATTATTTATTATTATTTCTATGGAACATAATAATGCTTATAACTTATATAGCCTTTTTCATCTATGGTTCTTAAAGCACTTGGCAAAGATGAGTGAGCATCATTATCCTTGTTTTATGGTGGGAGGGAAACTGAGTCACGGAGAGGCAAGGCGACTAGGGAACACTCACAGTGCAAACAGGTGGCAAGGTGGAGAATGAAATGTAGGTCGCCTGACTCCCAGTCTAGTGCCCCATGTACTGGTTCACTCTACTTGTCCCTGTTTGAGGTGGTAGTGTAGTGTGGTGTACTGGCTAGAGCAGAGGCCTAGGGGTCAAGACTTCTTGGTTCTAATCCCAGCTCTGCTACTTTGAGTTGCCGTATGACTTTGTACCTGTAATATAACTGCTCTGTGCCTTGGTTTCCCCATCTTTGAAAAAGCAGATACTAACACACACCTTTGTGAAGAGAAATTTGAGATCTTTTGGTGAATGTTGCTACACAACTGTTAATATCATCAGATACCTTCTAAGACAATGTCCTGTCTTGGAAATACCGACATTACTTCCATGTGTGTTGATCTCACTAAAATCATTGCTTACAACAGTTAATAGCTAAACGTACAAGATGAGGAAGCAAGTATGTTTAGGGTTTGTATTATCAAGACAACACACAAATAGAAACATTCATCTTTTCATAATGCTCATTTTATAAGAGGCAATAAATATACAGTACCTTGCAAAGGGATAAATGTGCTATAACTAAACAGGTGCTGCAAAGTCAGAGGCATGAGACAAAGCAAGGGGAACCAAATTAATGCCTTCAAAAAGTAAAGGAACAATCGACCTCAAGCTACATTATCCCGAAAATGATCTGCCAGTGGGGAAAGATATATTTTCATAGGAGTTTTTGAAACAAGATAAATACTGTATATGGTGTTTTATAAACTACATTGTGATCTGAATCTTAATCAAACACAAGGAAATATAAATCTAAAAATAATAAAGGTAAAATCAATGTGGATGGTTAGAAGTAAAAGTACTATATTTGCAGTAGTAAACGTTTTTAAGGTCCCAGGGAAAAATTCATCCTAGAAAACCTACAGTAATTTACTCTAGTTTCACTCGCTGGCAAATCCCCAGCACAGTTTGGTAGGATTTATATCTTCACTACAGAAGCATTTTTTTAAAAAGCTCATTGCCCACTGGTGTTCTGGGAAGCAGGTTATCCCTTTGGCTGTGCTGGTGTAGGAAATATTTAGAATCCGGCTATGCCATCAAAAGTAGAGGTGAGCAATTCTTTTTCGGCCAATAGCAAATTCTCTGAAAAATGCAGTTTCATTTTTTTAAAAAGTCAGAATGGTTCATTTTAACGTTTTCTAAATGAATTTTTTGACATTTTGTTTAGAAACAGATAATTTTATTTTGAAATGTTGAATTGACCTAAACAAATTTTTTTCAGTTTTTTGTTTCATCAAGAAAAACTGAACAAATTCAGTTTGAAACAAAACAAAACAAATTTTTTTGTTGTTTCTTTTTTTGTTTCATCATTGAACCGGAAAATCAATTATTTGCTCAGAGTGCTCAGCGGAGATCGAGGCCCCATTGTTCTAGGCTAGGGGTGGGCAAACTATGGCTCAGGGGCCGCATCCAGCCCTTCAGACATTTTAATCCAGCCCTCGAGCTCCCGCCGGGGAGCAGGGTCTGGGACTTACCCTGCTCCGGCGCTCCAGTTGGGGAGCGGGGTCAGGGGCTTGCCCTGCTCCGCGCGTACTGTGGCTCCGCGCAGCTCCTGGAAGCAGCGGCATGTTCCTCCTCCAGCTCCTACACACAGGAGAAGCCAAGGGGCTCCGCACACTGCCCCCACCCCAAGTGCCGCCCCTGCAGCTCCCATTGACCAGGAACCACGGCCAATGGGAGCTGCAGGGGCAGCGCCTGCAGATGGGGCAGCATGCAGAGCTGCCTGGCTGCGCTTCCGCATAGGAGTCGGGGATATGCCACTGCTTCTGAGAGCTGCTTGAGGTAAGCACTTCCTGGACCCTGCACCCCGACCCCCTCCCACGCCTCAACCCCCTGCCCTAGCCCTGATTCCCCTCTTGCCCTCCGAACCCCTTGGTCCCAGCCCGGAGCCCCCTCTTGCACCCCAGAGCCCGTACCCCCAGCCCCACTCCAGAGCCCGCACCCCCAGCCAGAGTCCTCACGCCCCTCCCCCCATCACCCCAACCCCCTGCCCCAGCCCAGAGCCCCTTCCCACACACTGAACTCCTCATTTCTGGACCCACCACAGAGTCTGCACCCCCAGCCGGAGCCCTCACCCCCTCCCTCACCCCAACCCCCAGTTTCGTGAGCATTCATGGCCCACCATACAATTTCCATACCCAGATGTGGCCCTTGGGCCAAAAAGTTTGCCCACCCCTGTTCTAGGCCCTTAACATACAAAGATTAGGGTAGAGTCCTGGTTATCACTTGCACTGCTGGTCTACCTGCATAAATGGCTGCTCTTAGTAGAAATGAGAATTAAGACAACCCTCCGTGCTCCAAAGAGCTTCCAGTCTAAGGCCACAATCCTGGAAAATCTGGGCCAATTAATACCAGTCATGAAATTATACAGCCTTTTAAAAATTGTAGCCACAGTTTTTGATGTAGGTTCTGATCCTGTAATAATGCAATAATGTAATGCAGCCTGACCCCTGAACCTGTATGGAGTCTGACAGATGTCAATGACCCCCTGCAGTAGTCAGTTCCATAGATTAATGACATTCGATAATAGGTGAAAGCACTTAAAACAGAGTTTAAGTGATATTTAAGTGGTGTGTAGGCTTCGTGCTAACCCTCTGTACGGGGTGAATTTCACCCTTGGCGAATAGTTCTTAAACTCCTTCACTTCTTTAGTAGTGAATAATAGTATTTAAATATTCCCTATCCTACTCTGCTATCACTAACCTGGGTAGACCATTTACATTTTTCTTCTCATTGTCTTCAGTCACTATCAATAAAGCATAACGTTCCAGCAAGCTACAGCGAAACCCTTTTATCTCTATGCGGTTCCCAGTTTAAATATTTTATTTTCTAGTCCTCTTGCCCAAGTTGTAAATCATTTTAATGATAGTTTTAGTAATTTATGCTTAACCTTTCTTGCCATCTGTTTAATAGCTTAAATCAAAGTGTTTCTAAACTGCATGCTGGATGCAAATTCAGGCACTTGGATGAAATATCTTGATGTAATAAATGGTTGTTTTGTATCAACTCGTGTCTGAACCAGTGTGGCAAAATAGCACATGTAACTGGCACAAGATTTTGGTTTATTTGGTTTAAAGTAACATTTTCAACCGTTGTTCATTGCTTTAATATGTGGCAAAACTCCAAGAATCATGATGGACATTCTTCAGCTCCAAAATAGTTAAAGTGAGGAGAGTATTCCTTTGCCTTCTTGATCCTAGTCACTTCAGTTTACATTTCCTTAGCAGCTTTCATGGACAGCTTTGCAGTACAACAAAAGAGAAACGTTTAAAGAGAAATGAAAGCATTGTTTGAGGGTGATAATCAAACATACATTTTACATCCAAGATCTCTGGCTTCAGTTCTTTTTGTTGAAGGAACAACTGCGCGGTAGTAGAGTTAGTCAAACTATTGGGCATGAATACTGGCCTAGCTCCTCAGATGGTGTAAACCACAGCACCACTGGAGTTATGGGATTTACACCTGCTGGGAATCTGACTCATTATTATAGTACTTGCCTGGTTGGCGATTCATTTGGGAGCTGATCCTGATTTCATTTGAAGGTATTTGTCGACCCCGTATCTCAGGTCTGGCTGAACTGTGCTCATCACAAGAGATGAGATGGAGGACAAAGGTGACTTTAATCCTTTGGGTATGTCCTCAGTGCACACTAAGCCCTGGTCTTGTGGGCTTGGTGTTTCCAAGTCTGGGTTTGAGCATCCACACTGCATTGTAAACCTGGGTTTACAGTTGCCAGACCCAGGTCTCATAGCCATGCTAATGTGTCTATACTGCACCATGCAGACCTTCTGTCTGAGGTCTGTGGCTTGAGCTGCGTTCACACTGCAAAATGAAAGGGTTTGGATCCAAGTCCTAGCTGGATTCAGGCTATGACCCATCATCCTAGCAGGGTCCTAGGACCCAGATCCTGAGTACTTGCTGACCGGTGTTAGACTGATTTGTGTGGACTAGGGTTGCCAGGTGACCAAGAACATCTGATTGAAAAGGGACCCTGGTGGCTCCAGTCAGCACCACTGACCAGGCCATTAAAAGTCTGGTTGGCGGGACTGGCAGGCTCCCTACCTGGCTCCACACGGTTCCCAGGAAGGGGGACGTGTCCCCTGCTCCTAGGCCTAGGAGTGGCCGGGGGGTTCCGTGTGCTACCCCCACCCCGAGCGCCACCACTGCAGCTCCCATTGGCCAGGAACCGCAGCCAATGGGAGCTGCAGGGGCAGTGCCTGCGGCTGAAGGCAGCATGCAGAGCCTCCTGGCTGCGCCTCTGTCTAGGCGCCGAGGGACATGTTGCCCTTCCCGGGAGCTGCCTGAGGTAAGCACCACCCAGAGCCTGAACTCCGCACCCCCTCCCAGCATCCCAACCCCCTGCCCCAGCCCTAAGCCCCCTCCCACACCTCAAACCCCTCATCCCATGCCCCACCCCAGAGCCCACACCCCCAGCCGGAGCCCGCACCCTCACTCCCTGCCCCAGCTTGGAGCCTGCACCCTGAGCCTCCTCCTGTGCCCCAATCTCCTGCCCCAGCCCTGAGCCCCCTCCTGCACCCAAACTCCCTCCCGTGGCCTGCACCCCACATCCCCTCCCACACTCTGAACCCCTCGGCCCCAGCTTGGAGCCCCCCTCTTGCACCTCAAACCCCTCATCCCCAGCCCCACAACAGAGCCCTCACCCCCCTGCACCCCAACCCCCTGTCCCAGACCAAAGCCCCCTCCTACACCCTCTACCCTTCATTTCTGGCCCCACCCTGGAGCCTGCATTCCCAGCCGGAGCCCTCACCCCCTCCTGCACCTCAACCCCTTACCCGAGCCTGGTGAAAATGAATGAATAAGTGAGGGTGGGGGAGAGCGAATGACAGAGGGGGGATGGAGTGAGTGGGGGGCAGGGCCTCGGAGAAGGGGGCAGGGCAGGGGCGGGGCCTCGGGAAGGGAGCAGGGCAAGGGTGTTCAGTTTTGTGCAATTAGAAAGTTGGCAACCCTAGTGTGGACAGAAGCAGGGCTTGGACTCAAACGTGATTCAGAGCCCGGACTTAGTGTGCAATGTAGACATACACTTTATGGCTCCCTAATTCTGATTGGAGCTGATCAGACCTTAGCTTGTGATAGAGCAGCCAGAGGGATGAGTTAGAGACTGTTTTAATACATCTATTACCTATGGCCTCCAGAGGCCAATCAAGCAGTTGTGAATGGCTGGAGCACAGAATTGCTACATCAATGTCCCACTTCCTTTTTCCATGCTCTTCTTGCCTGAGACTGTGAGGGGTTTACATGGGGGGAGTTCTCAGGTGGATAGATCCATATGGGCCTTAGTGCACCTGAGGACTGGGCCCATTATTCATAAGTAACTGCTGAATTCTTGGAGTGACCTACTACTTGTTTGCAAGCTGTTACTTTCTACTGTTCACCACCAGTGGTGTGTAGCTGGTTGCCTAGGTCAAATGGGAAAAATGATGAAAGGTCTAGAAAACATGACCTCACAAGGAAAGCCAGGGAAAAAATGGGTTTGTTTAATACGGAGAAGAGAAGACTGAGGGGGGACATGGTAACCATTAGGGTTACCATCCATCCGTATTTCCCCAGACCTGTCCGGCTTTTGTGTCTTTAAATAGCCGTCCAGGAGGAATTGGTAACAAGGTTAAAAGGTCTGGGATTTTTACCCCTTCCCTCCCTCCCTCCCTTCCATGCAGAGTGCGGCGTGGTGATTGGGCGGCTGGGCCTGATTGAGCCGCTCCCATTGGCCTCCAGCAGCCAGAGCCCCTCCCCTGCTCCCCCCCTGCTGCTTGCAGCCCGACAGCATGTTTTGCCTACACGTGGAGCCAGCATCTGACCGGCATGGGCATAGTAAGAGGAGTCCCGGGGGGCAGTCAGGGAGCAGGGGGAGGGTTGGATAGGCCTGTCTGGGGTGGGGGTGTGAATATGGGGTAGGGGGGAGGCGGGTTATATTCTCTTGTGGTGCCCGAGCTCCAGCAATATCCAGGGCCAGGGGCCATGCTCCAGCAATATTTGGAGCTGGGTCTCTCCCCCGGCCCTGCCTGGAGCAGGCCCTGGCCTCCACCTGCCACCCCCCCTCCGTGCATCCTCCCCCCGCGGGTCCCCCCCCCCGTCCCTGGCTGAAAGAAAGCAGCGCGCCCCTCTCCCCTGCCTGCTTGTGCACATTCCTACCCTGCTCCAGGCAGCAACTGCTGTCTGCTGCCCCTGAGTCCTAGTGCTCCCCATCCACTAATGGCAAGGCAGGCTGCCCTTCCCCTGCCCTTCCACCCTCTCCAACGCCCCAACCCCCCCAGCCCCAGCCCTCATCCCCCTGCACCCTAATCCTCTGCCCTAGCCCTGAGCCCCCTCCTGCATCATGAACCCCTCATCCTCAGACCCACAGCCCTCACCCCTGCACCCTCTCCTATCCCCAAACTCCGTCCCAAACCCCCTCCCCCTTCCCACACACACCCTCCTGCCCTCAAATTCCCTCCCAAAGCCTGCACCCCCTCCCTTTGCACCGCTTCCCACCCCCAAACTCCATCCCAGAGCCTGCACCCCTCACCCCCTCCTGCACACCCACCCTCTGCCCCAGCCCAGAGCCTGCACCCAGCACCCAAACTCTATCCCAGAGCCTGCACCCTGCACCCCTCCTGCACCCTAATCCCCAGCCCAGGACCTGCACCCCAGACCTCCTCCCCCCACCCAACCCCCCTCCCGGAGCCTTAGGCAGGTGTGGGGGGGGCGGGTTCTGGGCACCACCAAAATTTCTACAAACCTGCCACCCATGCGGGCAATCAGGGGACAGGTAGGGTCCTAGGGGGGCAGTTAGGGTGGGGGGTTCTCAGGAGTGGGCAGTCAGGGGACAAGAACAGGGGGAGTTGGGGGTTCTGAGGGGGGAAGTCGGGGTGGGAAGTGGGAGAGAGTGGATGGGGACAGGGCTAGGGTGGGGTTAGGGCAGGGCTCCCCCCCCAGTGTCCTCTTTTTTGATTGTGGAAATATGGTAACCCTAGTAACCATCTTCAAATATGTAAAAGATTGTTCTAAAGAGGAAGGTGATAAATTGTTCTCCTTAACCACGGAGGACAGGGCAAGAAGTAGTGGACTTAAATGGCAGCAAGGGATATTTAGCTTAGACATTAGGAAAACCTTCCTAACTCTCAGCACTGAACAAATTGCCTAGGGAGGCTGTGGAAACTCTGCCTTTGGAAATTTTTAAGAGCAGGTTAGACAAACACCTGTCAGGGATGGTCTAGATAATACTTAATCCTGCCTCAGTGCAGAGGACTGGACTAGATGACCTATTAACATTCCTTCCAGGTCTACATTTCTATGATTCCATAGCATGATTTCTGCTCCCTGACTGGATAATGGTTGCAATTTAAGTGTGGGGTATTCAGAAGCCCTCCGAGCTTGCCTAACTCGACCCTTGTCAATGTCAAGGGGAGTTTTACGTCAATGGCCCCTTGGTGATGCACACCAGCTGAGGCTCTGGCCCTGTGTTCTTTGGGCAGGCAGACGTTGCCAAAACCATGGGAAGAATCTCTTGATTTTAGCATTTAAAACAGCTGGCAGGTATAATTTAGACCCTTGGTTTATCCCAGGGGTAGGCAACCTATGGCACGCATGCCGAAGGTGGCACGCATGCCGAAGGTGGCACGCAAACTGATTTTCAGTGGCACTCACACTGCCCGGATCCTGATCACTGATCTGGGGGGGCTCTGCATTTTAATTTAATTTTAAATGAAGCTTCTTAAACATTTTAAAAACCTTATTTACTTTACATACAATAGTTTAGTTATTTATTATAGACTTATAGAAAGAGACCTTCTAAAAACGTTAAAACCTATTACTGGCACACAAAACCTTAAATTAGAGTGAATAAATGAAGACTCGGCACACCACTTCTGAAAGGTTGCTGACCCCTGATTTATCCTTTCACAGGGTTGTGACCGCATGGGGGAGGGACAGCCTCTGGATTTTAAATAGGGTTTTTTTGTTGTTTGTTGTTGTTGTTTTGCATGTCAAGATATGTGGTTTCCCCTATGGAAGTGTGAAGGCCCAATATCAATGCTCATAAACCATCCTGGAAGGAAAAATGTGAGTCGTTTGCTGCTAGAGAACAGCCTTAAATCAACAACTGAAGTAGTGTGGGTTCATAAAACTAGTGGGGTTTTTAGCCTTGACGACAGAGGCACTTTAAATCCTAGGCTTCCGGTTCACTGATCCGCTAGAGAACAAATGTAAAAGTTTAGTGAGAAGGACCCGAAATCAGGGCATACTTTTGTTCTGTGATAATTCAAGGTTGCCCTTTTGGTTTTACTCACAAGTTATGACATTTTCCTTTTTTTTTTTTTAAACCATCTGCATAGCTGGAGAAAAATCTTATCACCTTGACATTGTGGAAGGGGAAATGATTGACTGTGGTATTCAAGCTCATCAAGATATTATCGTCTGCAGTGGGAACAGAGAGCAGAACGTTTGAAATGGAAAGATTGGCCCACGTCACATGTGTCACAAGAGCGACACTTCATAGAGGGTCAGATTCTGTCCTCTTTGCGTGTGTTGCACAAGGTTCATGCACTGCTCTGTTGTTTCCATCCATATAAGGTGCCAAAGCAATGCATTGGGGCCTTAGTGTGAATGAGAATAAGGCCCATTGATTTCCATTGGTGGAGCATGTGTGGTACAGATTGCCGGTCCTGATTCAGCAAACCACTTAAACACATGGTTAAGTTCCATTCAGATCAGTGGAATTTAAGCATGGGTTTAAAATGGAGGACATGCTTATGTGCTTTTCTGAATGAAGCCTATCGCAAGTTGGGATGTCAGAATCTGACCCAGGAGGAGCGGGAATAGAACCTTCCCATTGACCACTGGGGTTGTTATAGATTATCCCTCCATTTTCTGGGGCCCAGACACCCTGGTCTGCTGCTCCTCATCAGTTGCTTGAAGGATGAATGCTGCCTGGGGGACTTGCTGTAATTCCTCACTAAGGGGCAGGCACTCTGGGCAGGACTGACCTTTTCCTGCACCTTTCCTCAAAATAGCTTAATCACGTCATTAGCATCTGCTCCATGATTACATGGCAAATTCCACTGGCTGAATTGTAATCAGAATCTTTTCTCATAGGTCACTACACCTGGGTGCCAGTAATTATTTGTTCAAAGACTAACTGTATTCTGGCAACCATTTAACTCCCCAGCAAAAATGTCATGTCCCTACTCTTTAATGACACAACACTTCCCAGGGAATGCCTTGTGACTGCACCTTCATTCAGGTTACCAGCTGAGCTGTTGGGGGAGGGATGGGACTTGTGGTGGCTAAGGTTTTGTAAAGCTCTCAAGCTGGTTTTAGCACTTGCAAAGCCAATTTGACCCAAGCAGCTGCCCTGTGTATGGTCTATATATTGTAGCCTTTCTTCTCTCTTGCCCTGCTCTGCTCCTTTGCCTCTTTCTCTGAGGGCACGTCTTCACTACCCGCCGGATTGGCGGGTCGTGATCGATCTATCGGGGATCGATTTATCGCCTCTAGTTGTAGACGTGATAAAATCGATCCCCGATCGCTCTGCTGTCGACTCCGGAACTCCACCGCAGCAAGAGGTGGAACCAGAGTCGACAGGGAAGCAGCAGCGGTTGACTCGCTGCCGTCCTCACAGCCAGGTAAGTCGACCTAAAATACACAACTTCAACTATGCTATTCGTGTAGCTGAAGTTGCGTATCTTAGGTCGACGCTCCCCCCACCCCGCCCCGCCCCGCCCCGCCCCGCCCCGCCCGTAGTGTAGACCTGGCCTGAGTGTGTCTCTCTGGTTGTGCTCTCCTTCATTTTTCACCTTTTTTTCCTGGATTTGCCCTATCTACATCCTTTTTTACAGCGTCCCCTAAGCAGACCACAAGCCCAATGACCTTTAGGAAGGAATTTTGGACACAGGCTGTTTGAGAAAGTTTGAAATTAGGCAAAACAAGTTTCCCCAGCTGACATGAGTATTTGCATTTTGTGTGTGAGTGCATGCGCAGGTGGGCAGGAAATAACAATGTGCCAAATAATATATGGAGATATACCTATCTCATAGAACTGGAAGGGACCTTGAAAGGTCATTGAGTCCAGCGCTATGCCTTCACTAGCATGACCAAGTACTGATTTTTGCCACAGATCCCTAAGTAGCCCCCTTAAGGATTGAACTCACAACCCTGGCTTTAACAGGCCAATGCTCAAACCACTGAGCTATGCCTCCCCGCTTCAGTCTAAGCTCTCATGGAAGCAAATGGAATTTGTGAGTGAGCAAGTAATGGAAGGTTTAGTCCATCATTATATCCACCATCAGTGCTGCTCCCATTGGTGACCTATTTTGCCACCTAAGAACAACCGCTATTTAGGCAGAAAGAACTCCTGGCTCTTTCTAACAAGCTTGGACGCCTTACAGGAAGGAATTGTGTTCTCAGGGTTTATTTATTTACTTTGCAGGTTCCAGCCAGCAGCAGGTTTGATGGAGAGGATCCAAGCTATTGCTCAGAATGTCTCTGACATTGCAGTGAAAGTAGATCAGATTCTCCGGAACAGCCTCATGAATGGGAAAGGTAAGAGTGCCCTGATGTTTCTGCCCAGTCACTGATTCTATATGCTGGGCAGGTTCACACCCTCAGGAACTCTTAAGTGCTGTACAGATGTTGCAGAAACAAGCCAACCACAATAGGTTTGGATACGGACCCAGGAATTTGGATGCTGAGCTGAAGTTACCCAAATCACTTGTGTCTGCAAAATTAGGTTGGATATCTTAGGAAAATGGGCTGTTTGACAAGTTTCCTGCTACTACTTCTGTCTGGCTCAGTGTGAATGTAGTGCTAGTGAAATGCAGGGATTTCCAGAGTAGGAGCGCCATTGGCCAGAGCAATGCTGAATGCACCTATTGCATCATCAATGTGCCTCAACCCTCACCTGGCGAGACCGGAGCTAGGTCTGGAAGAGGCGTTCAGTCTGCATAGTTCAGTTGAGACGTGGGCTATGGGTTTCCAAAGGGAATAGTGACTTTGGGTCTCTCACTTTTTGGAGGCCCAACTTGAAATAACTTTTAAAGGGGCCAGATTTTCAGAAAGCAGAAGCTTTAATGTGTCTCAAAAACGGAGGCACTTATCTATTCAGGAGACACTATCATAGGACCTAATCACATCAGCCACACTATCAGAGGCTCGTTCACCTGCACATCTACCAATGTGATCTATACCATCGTGTGCCAGCAATGCCCCTCTGCCGTGTACATTGGCCAAACCGGACAGTCTCTACGCAAAAGAATAAATGGACACAAATCAGATGTCAAGAATTATAACCTTCAAAAACCAGTCGGAGAGCACTTCAGCCTCCCTGGTCACTCAATTACAGACCTAAAAGTCACAATTATTCAACAAAAAAACTTCAAAAACAGACTCCAATGAGAAACTGCAGAACTAGTATTAATTTGCAAACTGGACACAATTAAATTAGGCCTGAATAAAGACTGGCAGTGGATGAGTCATTACACAAACTAAAAACTATTTCCCCATGTTAATTCCTCCCCTACTGTTACTCACACCTTCTTGTCAACTGTGTGAAATGGGCCATCCTGATTATCACTACAAAAGTTTCTTTTCTCTTGCTGATAATAGCCCACCTTAATCAATTAGTATCATTAGAGTTGGTATGGCAACACCCATTTTTTCATGTTCTCTGTGTATATATATATATATCTTCCTAGTGTATTTTCCACTGCATGCATCTGATGAAGTGGGCTTTAGTCCACGAAAGCTTATGCTCAAATAAATTTGTTACTCTCTAAGGTGCCACAAGTACTCCTGTTCTTTCTGCTGATACAGACTAACACGGCTACCACTCTGAAACCTGAGGCACTTTTAAAAATCTTGGCCTTATCTTTTATGCTAGAGGGCAGTAATTGGTGTAGTGGATACCTGTCCAGGGGGGACTGGACTGAGACCCCCAACTCATTTCTCACTTTCTGAACAGCTGCTAGATAGCTCTATCTTGTGTATTGCCTAGCACAGTTATATGGTGTCAACTGAGCACTGGTTGCTTTCAATTACTAGTGAGCTGATTCAGAATTAAACTACTGTCTCTCCTAGTATTGATCCTCTGAGCCAACATCTCCTGACCCCAAGTGGAACACTCTGTCTTGTGGGATTTGGGCATAGCTTGATCTGGATCTGGGCCTGGCCAAAAGTCGGAAATGCAGAGGCACAGAAAAAAGGAAAAACATGGAGGAAACACATCAGAATATTTCAAATCTCCCAAATTATTCACTTTGGTTCAATTCACATTTTGGACCAAAGATCAGTGGTGGTGGTGGTGATGGTGGGGGGTTATTTTATCTGAGATGGTTAGCTCACATCTAGCAAAAATAAGAAAAAATCCATCATTTACTGGGTGCTACAGATGTGGGTGCGGTATCACTCCTCTGACAGCCAATTGGACTTATTGGGTGCCCTTGGATAAGTCATTTAACCTCTCTGTTTCAGTTTTCCCACCTGTACATGGGAATACTAGACTAGGATAGAGCCTAAGAGCAGGGGCGGCTCCAGGCACCAGCGCAGCAAGCGCGTGCCTGGGGCGGCAAGCCGTAGGGGGCAGCGTGCCAGTCACCGTGAGGGTGGCAGTCAGGCAGCCTTTGGCGGCGTGCCTGCGGGAGAGCCGCTGGTCCTGCAGCTTCGGTGGCAATTCGGCAGCAGAAATGCCGCCGAATCCGCCTGGCCAGCGGACCGCCCGCAGGTATGCCACCGAAGGCTGCCTGACTGCCGTGCTTGGGGCGGCAAAAAACATAGAGCCGCCCCTGCCTAAGAGACTTTGGGGATTAATGAATAAAGCACTATGTTCTACAGCTGATCTAAACTGCTGGTGAGCGTGTTCCCCTCTCGGCCTGTTCTTCAGAGGAAACGAGTCTGTTACAGTCCCCATTAGCAAGCCTTGACATGTTAGCCCAAGCTGTAGCAGTTTATGCTTTCAGCTTCGGAGGTTCCTGATTCAATCCCCGGGGTGTTGACCAAGATGGCGGCTTGTCACACCGATATTCGGAATTGCAAAGCCGTTTTCTAAGTAAGCATTAACACACAGCATGGTGCATGTTCATAAACCCATTTACGTGCCCCCGGGTGTGCTAAGGCACTCTGCTGCAATTTATACCACAGCGCGCTCCTGGAGTGTGTACATTGGCTGGCAAATGCACATCCTGAGTGTATTATTGTGCTCCCAGTGCCGTTTATTGACATTTTTAATCAGGCAGCTATAATACATTTATTTAATATTAATCTACCTAAGACAATAATCCCCAGTAGACACAATACAAAACCCTTGTCTTGTATCTGAGGGTGAGCACTTACATTCCTCTTTTTAAGCCTTGCCCATTCATTCCTTTTTTTCCCCTTCTTCCTTTCTTTAGCTCTCTCCCTCTTTCCTGCCACAGTGCAAATTCCAGTTGGCACCCCTAGAACTCCCCAGTTGGTCTTGGTTTCTTCTGGAGAACTGATATCACCAGGAACCCGTAGCCAAAGAGACCTGGCTTGTACTTCTGTTCCAAACCCTAGTTGGCCAAGTGGAGCCAGCTGAGGATTTCAATCAGAACATCCACTGGGTCTTTCATCTGCAGCTGGTGCGGGCAGCAATCTGAATGAATGGAAGCACCTGAAGCCCAGCTGGCTGAACTGTTTGGTGGTAGTAGGGCTGGCAAGAGAGGCTGCACAGTCCTGCTCCCCCACGCTGCTCAGCTCCACGGGGTGGAGCTCAAAAGAGCTTCTAGAGCAGGAAGGAGCAGAGAGAGAGGATGAGGAAGGAGCTTTCCCTAGAAGCGTGATGATCTGCCTGGGTGTTGCAGTGATCTTCTCAATAAACACCTTTTAACAAAGCAAGCTAGGATCACTGCATGTCACACTGTCGCCCCTTTGTCTTCCCTTGAAGCTGGAGCCGTTGCCTTGCTGACTCGATGCCAGATCTTTAGAAATTGCAAATGCGCTTGATTAAAAAAAACCCAAGATTAATGTGATGGGCACGAGCAAAGCAGTGCTGGCTTCCTCAGCCTGCACTCAGCCCGTCCCCAGAGTATGAAATATTTATCATCCTGCTAATATTTCTTCCTCCAGCCGTGGAAGCTCAATACTCCGAACAGCCCCGCCTGGCCCCCTGACACCAGGAGAGGTGTAGATGAGGCAGTAAAATATTGTCCGTTCATGTCCTAATATCAATGTTTAATGCCCATCTGTATTGTGGAGCCAGGATTCCTAATGAACAGGGGCAGCAGAGACCTTATTTAACATTAACAGCGTGAGTAACTGCTTGGGTATTGGCAGCATGTTAAAGAAAACAATTGGAGCACGTTGTACATATCTTATTGCATCCCCGTCTTGTTTCTTCTCTTTACTCTTTGGCTTATCAATAATGGATGGCAGTCCGAATTTGATCCAGGTCAGTAATGACTGAAACTTGTTACCATCTGATAGCTGCTCAGTGAAAAATGAGTTAGCCATCTCTGTCGACTTCCTAATTAACAGGCGCTCGCAACACCAAAATCATCTATCTAGCAGTACGTCTACAGTCGGAGCTAGAGGGGTGTGACTCCCAGCTCATTTACACATACGTGCACCAGCTCTCATCGAGTCAGCACACTAAAAATAACGGTGCAGCTGCGGTACCACGGGCTGCAGCAGCAATGGCTCAAGCTAGTCGCCCCAAGTACAAACGCACATGAACTCTGCGGGTACCTCTTTGGGGCAGTAGGCCATGCCTCTGCTGCCTGGGCTACCGCTAGCTCAGATAAGAACTAGTGTGAGTATGTGTGTGCGAGCTGGGAAGCACACCCCTAGCTCATAGTGTAGACATACCCAAAAAGTTAGGTGGCCCTTTTAGAAGGGATTCAGGTCCAGCTCTGCCCTGTTCCTGAATTAGGCCCTGGTTTGAGGAATTCTGGGAGTTGTAGTTCCCAGGGCTGATGAGATCTGTAGGCTTTGTAGGCTTTACAGGCTTACAGCAAGGAATTCTGGGAAGGGAATCAGTATATAAGAGGCCATGGTCTCTCACAACAATGACAGTCTACTGAATCACCCAATAGGGGGAGACTTGAGCATGCAGGAGACAGAACTTCAGAGGAGCAAAACCTAGTCTGTGAAATTCAGTTCCACAAGGGGTAGGAATGACCAAGGATCTAATCACACTCAGAATTAAATACCAAACTCAGATTCAGTCTAACCTTCACATTATAAGTACCCCCACTTCCCCCATCAAGCATTTTATTCCTACCTACTGGGGAAGGAAAAAAAGGAGATTACTGTTGTGTATTTTAAATATTTGGAAAGTCATAGAATCATAGAATATTAGGGTTGGAAGAGACCTCAGGAGGTCATCTAGTCCAACCCCCTGCTCAAAGCAGGACCAACCCCAACTAAATCATCCTAGCGAGGGCTTTGTCAAGTGGGCCTTAAAAACCTCTAAGGATGGAAATTCCACCACCTCCTTAGGTGACCCATTCCAGTGCTTCACCACCCTCCTAGTGAAATAGTGTTTCCTAATATCCAACCTAGACCTCCAACACTGCAACTTGAGACCATTGCTCCTTGTTCTGTCATCTGCCACCACTGAGAAGAGCTGAGCTCCATCCTCTTTGGAACCCCCTCTTCAGGTAGTTGAAGGCTGCTATCAAATCCCCACTCACTCTTCTCTTCTGCAGACTGAACAAGCCCAGTTCCCTCAGCATCTCCTCGTAAGTCATGTGGCCCAGTCCCCTGATCATTTTCGTTGCCCTCCTCTGGACTCTCTCCAATTTGTCCACATCCTTTCTGTAGTGGGGGGGCCCAAAACTGGATGCAATACTCCAGATGTGGCCTCACCAGTGCCGTATAGAGGGGAATAATCACTTCCCTCGATCTGCTGGCAATGCTCCTACTAATACAGCCCAATATGCCATTGGCCTTCTTGGCAACGAGGGCACACTGCTGACTCATATCCAGCTTCTCATCCACTGTAATCCCCAGGTCCTTTTCTGCAGAACTGCTGCTTAGCCAGTCAATCCCCAGCCTGTAGCGGTGCATAGGTCCTCAGTGACCTGCAGTGAGGGGTGTCAGTATAAAAACCTTGATAGATAGATTGTTGTATCCAAAACCAGAAGGGGCCGAATTTCTACTTCAGATAGTGCTGAAATATGAGAACAGCTTGTCTCATAAGACTTCTGTAATTCAAGATGTCAGAAATTCCCCAAGATCAATTCTTGCAGGAGTTCTACCACTTGGGGCTTAAATCTTGCAAGAACAGTTTGGAAGATTTTGGCAGCATAAGCTACAAACCCGGACGTCAGCCCCAATTGTGCCTTGAACCCAAACCCTGAGCCCAAAGCCTAAAGAGAGTGCACATAGCTTCTTTGGGCCCACCTGTAGTTAAAATAGATCCTGGACTAATAACACCATTAGTTAGTTGGGTGGCCTCTCTCTAGGCAGGTTGCTAGAGTGCATGTGTCCCACTGGAGATCTGGTGCTTTACACCCACTCTGTGTTGTTTGTCAGTGCCTGTTTCAGAACTCCTACTCTGTGTGTGTGTAAACTATTCTGAGAGCACAGATTGACCTGAACGTGTTGGCAGCACTCGCCCCAGGGGCGAGCTCTATATTTGACTGCTCAGTGGGACTGTTCGTTGCAATTTTACAGTTTGTGCCTGGAAGGCTGTCAAGTACGGCTTTAGATACAGAAGCCTATTTACAGATTATTAAAAGACTGTACAGGGAGTGATCAGAGGTTGGATCTGGAACTGGAGTTGCTCCCCCCTCTAGAAAATGCCCTGGAATTTGGGCTAAAAGAACAGGAGAAATACAAGCCAACAGAAGCATCAACCCAAACCAAAAAAAAAAAAAAAAAAAAAAAAGCCAATATAAGGGAAATGTGATCTAGCATTTAGAGTAGGGACTGAAAGTCAGGACTCCTGGCTCCTACTACACTTCCTGTGTGACCATGAGCAAGTCACTTTACTACTCTGTGCCTCAGTTTCCCTCTCTGGAAAATGGGTATTGTAAGGCACCTCCACCAATAGGTGGTGCTGTATCCTTATCTCAATGTTAAGTTTTTGTCTTCTATGTTTTTATGTTGTTGTATCTGATCTGGGGGTTTTAGCAGGATGTTCAGTTCTGTCTCTGTGCTGGAGCTGGTACTTGCAGTGTTCCAATAAATTCCAGTGATTCTATCCACGGGTATAACAGCATGTGCATATTTCCCTACTCCACAGGTTTCACTCAGGCTCATTCAAGCTGGCAGGGTGTTTTAGAGGAGGCTTGTTCCTTTGTCACATGCACCACTAGCAGCTGCTCAATTGCATCAAGTCAGAAGGATTGATTTTTGGGTGGTGAAAACTGAATGGCAAACCTTGACCACAGATTAGTGTCCTGCCCCCCAAGTTCTAGAGTTTCCACTATTCTAAAAGTTTTCTACTTCTCCCTGTATCTGAATTCTCTTTCCACAGTGATAGAAGGCAGACGGGACCAGTGTGAGGTGCCCAGGGACCCCAAATACCCTGACTGCTCTGGAAAAGTGGAGGTGAGTCAGACACACCGAAACTGATTTTGAGGTGGTTTCCTATGGTCAGAAGAAAGCCAAGGACTGCGAGAGATGCCATTTCCATCCTAACAACCCTCTTACCCAACGCCAGCCAGGAAGGGATAGAGATCTTCTTTCCCATTAGGTGCAGACTGGGTTAATCCCCATTTTTATGAATAAAATTGTGACCCCTCTTCCTGGGATCAGATCACCAAATACCAATGGGCATGGTACCTCTTTCCCTTCTAAGTAGAGATTTTCATAATGCTATGGAGAGCAGAGTCTTCTATTGTACTTCAGGGCCTGGTGAGTTAATTTTTCCCCCCACTGTGCTCCTCTAAAAATAGATCTTAATGGTTGGGGCAAAAAAATGGTTGGACGGAAGCCATTGCCAATGGCAACAAAGCAACAGACATGCTAAACCCATGGGAAAAAATGCAGAAATTGGGCTTGTTTTTGGCTTAATTCACTTGAGTTGCTTGTTGGCTAGTTTTTGGCTTGTTGCTTGTAGCTTGTTGCTTCTTTTTTTTGATTGGCTCCCGGCAAGCAGGGGCAAGGGGGGAGTCAGGGGTGCACAGCGGGCCCACCACAGTCCCAGACTGCACGCCAGGAGAATCTAGTCACATGGAGTGTTGGGGTTCTTAGGGATTGGCTTGTTTTGAAATGGGATTAGCTTGATTTTGGGCTTATTATGAAAGTCGGGGTGCTTATTTACCGGGTGAAAGTCGGCAACTGTGCAAAGCAATTGCCAGGGTAAAACTGGAGAAGCAGCAATCCAAAGGGTGGATGGTTTAGGAAATGTCTGCTGATCTCTTTAAAACCAAGTAAAATTCTCTCTCTCTCTCTCTCTCTCATTGTGTAAACTTATATCTGGTTCGGTTACCCTTCACACAGGAGAGAACATAATGCTCCCATTCAGAGTGCACTAGAGGATCAGGCAGCAGATCACGTGGTGCGTGTGCTGTGGAGGGAGAGCGCAGAACAAAGCAACTCATTGAGGGTGGACAAAGAGATGGGCATCCTTTGTCTACAGTCCACTGGGTTTCCATGATTAATATGGCCCTGCCTTTATTTCTCGGTGAATTATTTAAGCATGAAGCCATGTAAGGGAAAGAACCATCACATGTATTTATTTTTTTTAAATCTGGAGCATTATCGAGGGTCTGGGAAATAATGTAGGCATCACAAAGGACATTGTATCTCACTAAGGCAATGTGACACTGGTCTCAACTCTTAACACCGCTTGCTCTCTGCACCTGAGCGTAGCTTTGGCATTTGGCCTGGGGCAGGATGCTGCTTTGGAAGACAGTAACTTTACACGAACTAATTAAAAGCTCGCCCAGCCTCCTACTTCAGACTTCACTTAAAATGATGCCTTGCTGAGTCCACGTGAAAAAATATTAAAGAGCTTATTAATAGGATAGCACAGTTACATTATCCCTTCTCCCTGTGCTAACCATCGTTTTCTTCCATCTTCTTCCATGCCTTGGTTAAATTTTGAGTGTAATTTAATTGCCAAAAGCAGTAATGCGATCTCCTGTCTGGATGATTGGTGAGTTTTAAATATTGGGCACGGAGACCTGTCTCCTGCGTGGATTCGTTTTTGTAGCTAAATTTAGAAAGAGGCTGGCACAAGCAAATTCTAGAGGATGAGAGATATGCGCTGAGGTCCTACGTGTATTCTCTTCCATGCAAAATCACTCTTTGGGAAGTCTAGTAGATCTCTGTCTTCTCGGCTCCCCATTCTCCCAGAGTTTATGAAACCTGGAGGTCAGTTCAGGAAGTTGGTCAGGAAGAAGGAGGTACCATGGTATATCATTATTTTGAATTTCCTCGCCCCTTGTTCCAGGCATTGGTGGTTGCATCACTGGAGACCTCAGGTATTCCGGCCAAAGCTGAGTGTAACCTCAAATCAAGAAGGCAGTGTCAGTTCAAATTCTCTGTGTTCGATCTTTATTTTCCCAATGTGATGGCTGAGGAGGTCCTGACCAAACACTCTGTAAAGACCACGGCCCAGATCCTCAGCTGGCGTAACTCAGCATAGATTCATTGATTTCAAATAGGTGGCTTTCTCCATGGATCTACACTGATTTGCACCAGCTAAGGCTCTGGCCTATTATGTCAGTAATACCACTGGAAAGGCAATGTTTTATACATATGCACAACGGTAACATTCAATCCTTCTATACTATGCATCACTGATGATGCGTTAATAAGAGCTGGATGGGATTTTTTTGACAAAACTTTTTTTTGGTCAAAACTGAAACTTTCGTGGAAGCGTATTGTTTTCATTGCAACTTTTGTTGGGAAGGTTTCTCAGATCCAGGATGAAATTTCTGGTTAAAAGTAGAGACAAGACAGACCAGGGACTTAAACTTGGGCTTCCCACTTCCCACTGAGTGCCCTAAACACTGGGGTATTGGCTATTCGGATCTAGGTCTCTTGTGGGTTTTTATGAAACATTTTGAAAGGTCTAATTTTTCATTCCGATGTGGAACGATAACAAATGTCAAAACCTTGATATTTTTCACAAAACAGAATTCTTGTTTTTCAGCCAGTCCTAGTGCTAGAAGGGTGGTCCTATACGTTACCCCTGCGGGTAGGACAAAGTATTACACTCTGATAGTTAAATAAATTTACATTTTAAGGAATGATTTAGGAGGCGGGATAGCTCAATGGTTTGAGCATTGGCCTGCTAAACCCAGGGTTGTGAGTTCAATCCTTGAGGGGGCCATTTAGGGATCTGGGGCAAAAAAAAAAAAATTGTCAGGGACAGTATTTGGTCCTGCTAGTGAAGGAAGGGGGTTGAACTCGATGACTTTCAAGGTCCCTTCCAGCTCTATGAGATAAGTATATCTCCATATATAAATATATATAATTCCTTAGCAAGCCACATGTTCCTGGAAACTTACACTATAGGGATAAGCCAGCTGCACAAGTTATGGCCAAGAATAGTGTGACAAACTCCTACTCACATGGAAAAGTGCTATGGGATCTTTTGTAATGTAGATAGAAGAAAGCAGATGGAACAGAAATAGAACCTGAGGCCTCTATGCTAACACTACTTTCCCGCTTATATTTTCATGGCAAAGCTGGTTACAAAGCAGTTGTGTTTGTGTGAACCTAGGTTTACTGTGGAGGCTAATAATCCTAGGTCAAATGTGTATCCTTCTGTGGTGCCCATGTTTGGAAGTGAGCCAGTAGTGCTGTTTGATGTGGGAAGTATAAGTCTTTGTGTGTTTCCTTCCATTTTATTCCCCCTGCCCCCGAGGTTCCATGTAGAAAGGTCTGGAAGGTTGCATGTGACAGGGTTCACAGTGGCCACCTAGTGAACATCCTTAGATTTCTGCACAAGATGCCCGAAGCATAGTTCTCCAGCAGTGGGGTTTGCAGAGCTCGCCCCGCTAATCTGTGTCTTTGCCTGTCTTGCAGTGGATGAGGGCCAGGTGGACGTCCGACCCCTGCTATGCATTTTTCGGCGTGGACGGCACAGAATGCTCGTTCCTCATCTACCTCAGCGAAGTTGAGTGGTTTTGTCCTCCGCTGCCTTGGAGAAATCAGACGGCAGCCATGCCATCCTCAAAGCCACCGCCCAGAGTGCAGGTAAGGGCAGTGAGGGTCTGTGTGCCAGTCCAGCACCCTCCTTTATTCTTCTATGGGCTGCTGGATTCAACGTCTCCAGGCAAGAGATAGAGAAAGGTCACGAGCTACAAACGGTGCCTAAAGAAAATCTGTATTAGAGGTTCTATCAGTGCAAAGAGCCTTGTATTACGGATGGCGTCTATGTCCATGTCAGACTGGAGATCGGTTAGCATTTGTTTGGGTGAAACTGTGGCACTGTAAACCCCAAGCACATGCATTTATCTCTAACCTTAACACTAGCCATTCTTCCACCATCATAGTAGGGCAGTAGCACCACTACAGTAAAAGCTGAGACTAGCATAGTCCTCTTACACTGACCTGTGTTCTCCTGAGTGCACTTGGTCAGTGGCACCAGTGATCAACTGCTGCCCACTTAGAGATGTTTCCATGCATGGATGTAAGTTTCTGTAGCCTGCAGTGCCAGGGAAAGAGTTTATTTATCCTTGGGGGAGCCAGCAGATAATCAGGAGACCCCAGTCGGTTAATGGGATGGGGAACACTGAGGTTTTGCTCTGGCATAATCCCTATGGGAGATTTTAAATGCTTCACCTGCCAAATCTTTCACCTGAAGATATTGGAGCTCTCAGCTGTCAACATGGCTCTGTAATTTCAGGAATGGAGTTTCCGTTTACTTCCAGGGTTCCATGGACACTTCTGGAGGAGACTGTATGGCCCAAAAAGAAGTCCCACTTAGCCGTAGGCTGGGCGGCCTAGGCTCCCACCTAAAGCAGGACTGTCCTGAAGTTGAGACTCTTCTCTTGCTCTCCTACTGGGCTCCTCTAATCTCACTTCGCTCCCTGCAGGGCCCAAGACCCATTCCAGTTCTGCAAGTCTGTTCTTCTCTCTGACTCTCTTCTGACACAGCCAAAGTGGGGAGCTGATGCCAATCAAGGGTGCAGTTCCTTCTGTGTAACACTTAAGGGCTGACCTTCCCTTACTATTCAGATCACCTTGCCCATGTGTTTCGGACAGATCAGCGAAAGGATGACTGTACTTGCTCCAGGAAAGGAGCCAGCCAGGCCAGTTTCAGACGGGGTTGTACTCAGCACAGCTCAGCTGTGCCTTCACTGCTGCTATCCGTACTATTGTGGCTACACTGCTATTTCTCCTAGCACTAGCATGATGAGAGGTTAAATGAATACACGAGCAGGGGAATCACACCCCGGCTCGTCATGTAGACATAGCCTAAAAAGCAGACTCTCTTTTTTTTCCTAGGCAGCTTTTCGGAGCAACCTCTCTTACCTCCTTGAGCTGATCGGGAGTGGCAAGGAATCCTTGATCTTCATGAAGAAGAGAGTCCGGCACTTGGCCTCACAGTGGCTTCTGGCCACCCAAAGCCTGGCGCAGAAACTGAAGGGCAGACGGAGGGATCAAAAACAGGTGAAAGATGAACATAGGGAGAATTAGTCGTGGGCTGACGAGTCCTTTGCATTTGCCTCCAAAACCAGTTGCACTAACTGTAGAGCAGTAAACTGGAGGCTGTTCAGGGTGAGTGGGAAAGGGCACTTTAGTGTACGGAAATCCCCTTCACGTCTAGCCTGTGTCCGTTGGGGAAATGAGTTTGGTTGGCCTTAGCGGATCATGTGCAAGCCTCCTAACTACCTTCAGAACACCTCAGCCCCCAGCTTCTGCTGAGCTGAAAGCCAGACTGAGTGGCTGGTATGGATTCGGTAGCCACATACTGCTTGTGCCTTTGGAGATTGCTGGGGAGACGGTGATAGGTGTCATTCATGGGGAAGTGCAGACTAGATCAGCATTCCAGCCACCTGCACTAGGCTGAGCGTAGAGACAGACAATGCCAAGGCTTCTTGTTCCTTGTGTAAGTCACTCACCGATCCTAAAGTCCATGGGCTAAATGCTGAAGCACGTTCTCATTCATCACTCAGGCAAAACTCCCACTGTAGTCAATGGTCCTGATCCCAGCTGGTGCTGAGCACCCACAATGCCCATTGAAGTCTATGCGGGCAGCAGGAGCTGGCCACCTCTGAAGAGCAGGCTTCTTGCTTTGATGCCAAAACATGGATTTAGTTGGGCACCCAAGTTTGGAAGAATCAGCCTGAGAGTTTTGCCTGGGTGAAGACTGAGTAAAACCCAAGTGAGGACCTTAGAGTTTGGCTCCCTGCGTAGTTTCTGTTACACACCGTCCTCATGTCTGAGTGCTGACTACACAGCCACATTCCATGTTGCCTGGGCCACAAGAGCATCATCCTCTCTCCTTCTCTCTCTAGATCTTGATTCACATCGGCTTCCTGACAGAAGAGTCAGGGGATGTTTTCAGCCCCAGGGTGCTGAAGGGGGGACCTCTGGGCGAGATGGTCCAATGGGCAGATATCTTAGCTGCCCTCTTCGTTCTGGGACACAGCCTGAAAGTCACGGTTTCTTTGAAAGAGCTGCAGAGGTAAGCACCATGTTGATGCCCAAAGAAATGGTCCCAGACAGTAGAGCGGGAGTCCCCCTGGGAGCAGGCTGGCATTGTCTGATGGGCTGTTGTTTGCGAACAGGGGACGGCTGTACCTCCAGGTGTCCAAGGATTAGTTTGAACCATTAGGCTGTGGCTGTTGGGATTGCTGTGTGAGATCCCATAGAAATGTCTGTAGCAGCCAGACGCTTCACTTTGTTTTCCCATTGTCCTCACATTCAGGTCTCTCTGTCGTACCCTGCCACTCTCCTGGAAAGCGGTGTAGTCTGGAGGATGAGGAGTCAGGGCCCCAGGGTTCTATTCTCAGCTATCACAGACGTATTGTGTTATCTTGCGCCATTTGCTTCCAGCTCTTTGTGCCTCTGTTTCCCCATATGTAAAATGGCTGTAGTACTCTCTACCTCCCTCACATGGGCATCGTGAGGCTCAGTGAAGATTTGTGAGATTGTCGGATGAAAGACTCTGCAGAGCATGACGCTACATGTGCTGACTTAGGCCTTGCCTGGGAATTCACCCTGATTTCAGCACTGTAAACCCTTAGTGCAGACAAGCAAAGCCATGGTTTGCACTAGTACAGTTCATCCTGGCTTCCAGCAGGGGTGAGCAGCTGCATTGCAAATCCTGGCTTATAATAGTTTACACTAGGGCCTTCCACTGATACAATTGCACCATAACTGGTCTAGGGTTGCCAGTTGTGGTTGGATGTATTCCTGGAGGTTTCATCGCATGACATAGTTTTTAATGAAAGATTAATCGTTAATTCCTAGAGACTCCAGGACAATCCTGGAGAGTTGGCAACCCTAGACTGGGCACCAGTGGTTGAACTCCCCAATGTAGACAAGGCTGGAGACATCCAGAGGCAGATCCTCAACTGGTGTAAATGGTCATAGCTCCAATGGAATAAACCAAAAGGGCACTTTCCTGTACACTCCTGGGTCAGACTCCTGTGAGCTTTACCTCCCATTGCTCCACGCCAGTTATACCAGTTGAAGATCTGCCCCCTGTATTACCCTAGCACTAATCATCAGTCCCTGTGGTTCTTGGGGAGCAGCTCCCTGCCATGCCAGCAGCTCCCCTTCTCTCACTTTCCCCTGTCCTCCACCTGCACTGGGCAGAGGAGCCAGCCTCTGTCCAAGGGTCACGCTTGTGAGTCTGGTTATGTATGAGGCCCAGGCTTGCTCCAGGTTCACCCCCAGGAGCTAGCCACTTCTCCTTCAAGCACCAGCTCTGCATCATGTCCTTCAGACAGTGGGAGAGGACAGCGGGGGTTAGTGGACTGAGGTGTGTAGAGCAGAGAGACTATGGTCCAGGAGTAAATCATACTTGTGTAAATCAGGAGTAACTCCACTGAAGCTGGTTGAGTTACTTCGGTGTAAAATTAGTGTAAAGGAGAGGTGAATGAGGCCTTTTATGGTTTCTGAATTAACCTCATGCTAGGGAAAGATTCTGGCCGGACCTCTTGGGAGGCCCTGGGAGGTGAAGCTCACCAGGGGTCTGGCCCAGGAGAACACAGCATAGTCCCCCTTTGGTTGTTTCAGACTCAGATTTCATTCACAGTTAGAATCTTTCCGAACAAAGCCCCCAGAATAGTCGATATTAGAGCGGATGCAGGTGTGCTGCAGGCCGGCTTGCTCCTCCCACTGTGCCATGGACATTTCAGTTCCAGTTTGCGTCTCCAGTGACTTTACTGGCATTGTTTTAAAGGCAGTAGCTCCATGCTCGTTAAGCCCATTCCTTCCTTCCTTCCCTTCTTCCTGCTGAAGGAGGAAAGCACGGCAGCTGGTGTGAGCTGTCAAAAATAGCACAAGAAGCTCAAGGGCAAAGCAAGGTGAACAGCTGCAAAAGAATCTTTGAAAAGAATTTTTAAGTACATGAGAAGCAGGAAGTCTGCCAAACAGTCAGTGGGGCCACTGGATGATCGAGGTGCTAAAGGAGCACGCAAGGAAGAGAAGGCTGTTGCGGAGAAGCTAAATGAATTCTTTGCATCAGTCTTCACTGCAGAAGTTATGGGGGAGATCCCCGCACCTGAGCCATTCTTTTTAGGTGACAAATCTGAGGAACTGTCCAAGATTGAGATGTCAGTAGAAGAGGTTTTGGAACAAATTGATAAATTAAACAGTAATAAGTCACCAGGAGCAGATGGTATTCACCCAAGAGTTCTGAAGGAGCTCAAACATGAAATTGAAGAACTACTAACTGTGGTATGTAACCCATTGCTTAAGTCAGCCTCTGTACCAGATGACTGGTGAATAGCTAATGTAATGCTGATTTTTAAAAAAGGCTCCAGAGCAGATCCTGGCAATTACAGGTCAGTAAGCTTAACTTCAGTACCAGGCATATTGGTTGAAACTATAGTAAAGAACAGGATTATCGGACAGATAGATGAACATGATAAATTGGGGAAGTGTCAACAGGCTTTTGTAAAGGGAAATCATGCCTCACCAATCTATTAAAATTCTTTGAGGGGAGGTCAACAAACGTGGACAGAGGTGATCTAGTGGATATAGTTTATTTGAACTTTCAGAAAATCTTTGACAAGATCCCTCACTAAAGGCTCAAAGGAAAGTAGGTGGTCCTGGGATAAGAGGACCTCTCATGGATCAGCAACTGGTTAAACGATAGGAAACAAAGGATAGGAATAAATGGTCAGTTTTCACAGTGGAAAGAGGTAAAGAGGGGGTCCCCCAAGGATCTGTACTGGGACCCGTGCAGTTCAGTATAGTCATAAAGGGGTAAACAGTGAGGTGGCAAAGTTTGCCGACAATAAAAAATTACTCAAGCTAGTTAAGTCTAAAGCTGATTGCAAAGTGTTACAAAGGACCTCACAAAACAGGGTTGGCAAGAAAATGGCAGAGGAAATTCAATGTTGATAAAAGCAGAGTAATGTACATTGGAAAATGTAATTCCAACTATACATACAAAATGAAGGATCTAAATTAGCTGTTGCACTCATTGTAGATAGTTCCCTGAAAACATCTGCTCAATGTGCGGCGGCAGTCAAAGAAGCTAACAGAATGTTAGGAATCATTAGGAAAGGGATAGATAATAAGACAGAAAATATCATAATGCCACTAGATAAAGCCATGGTAGGCCCATATCTTAATTACTGCATGCAGTTCTGGTTGCCTCAATCTCAAAAAAGGTATATTAGAATTGGAAAAGGTACAGAAAAGGGCAATAAAATTATTAGAAGTATGGAACAGCTTCCATATGAGGAGAGATGTAAAAGGACTGTTCAGCTTAGAAAAGAGACGACTAAGGGAGGATATGTTAGAGGTCTATAAAATCACGACTGGTGTGGAGAAAGTGAATAGAGAAGTGTTATTTACCCATTCACAAAATACAAGAACCAGGGGTCATCCAATGCAATTAATAGGCACAGGTTTAACACAAACATAAGGAAGTACTTCTTCACACAATGCAGTCAACCTGTGGAACTCATTACCAGGGGATGTTTTATCGGTTAAAAGTATAACTGGGTTCAAAAAAGAATTAGACAAGTTCAGGGAGGATAGGTCCATCAATGGCTATTAGCCAAGATGTATCAGGGATGCAACTATATGTTCCATATGTCCCTAAATCTCTGCCTGCCAGACACTGGGACTAGATGATGGGATGAATCACTTGATAATTGCCCTGTTCTGTTCATTCCCTCTGAAGCACCTGGTACTAGCCACTGTCAGAAGACAGGATATTGGTCTAGATGAAGCATTGGTCTGACCCAGTATGGCCGTTCTTATGAATCAACCCCTCATTGGTCAGCCTCTCAGCTGCAACTTCAAGTTGGATCCTGCTCCCATGGAAGCCCCTGGGTTATTTGCCATTGCCATTGGTGGGTACAGGATCAGGTCCTTTCTGCAGAGCAACACAATGTGTCAGAGCGGGAACTCTGGAGGTGTGGATAAGACTCCTTCTGGAGCTGTGTGGGTGGGATTTTCAAAAGCCTTATTACACTCTCCCATCGGAAACCACTGTAAGGCTCCCGCTGACTTGGATGGGAGCAGAGTTAGACCAATGCCGAGCAGTTTTGAAATCCCACATCTGGAAGTTTTCCACTGTTACTGCACTATTCAGACTCCATAACCCAGATGTTGGCCGAGTCAGTTCCATGTCTGGGCAATAACATCAACCTTTCGCCCCCAGCTTCCATGTAGAAAGGCCCCAAAGATATTGCATTCACTTCTGTAGCCCCGTTTGGTAGTAGAATTGCCCTTCTGGACTCATCATGAGTCGGCGAGAGGCATGTTCGACATGGAGGGGGGTGAGGAACACCAGCATGGCAAAGAGCTGGCAAACCAAAGACACAGAGTAGGCTGCAAACTTCACAAGCCCACCACACAACACTGCCAGGTCAGAGTTACTGCTTCAAAGCACTGGGCGACCTCTTTGGACAAGCCCTGGATTGGGGTGATGGGAACGGAGACCTGTGACAGCACCAGAAATGTCTTCTGAGCATGCCAGGCCTCATTCTCTTTTAAGAGGCCTTAAAAAGCAAATGCCATTTATGCCAGAGTGGCAGAAAGAGGCCATAGTGTAAACAAGAATTGGGCCCACCAGATTTCACTCAGTGGGTCTTCTGGATTGTCAGCGGCACTGAGTGACTGAAGTGTCTTCTAAAATCAGGCCAGTGGACATTAGAGATGGAAAAGAGCTATTTGTTCATGTAGCTTGGGCCCTCCACAAATGTCAGATTGTTCACTGAAGTACATTATATAGGGCTTTGTGCAGTATAATTTCAAATTACTCAAGTGATGGGGCCTCACAACTTTATATCTAGGATCCATTCATTTTGCAAGGATTAGTTGATCTTCTGCTCTGAGACATTCTCTTGAGCCACCCTGTCTCAGTGTTAATCATTCATTTGTTAGTAATGCATGTTTATTGGCAAGGGGGAAATGTGATCTTTGCAAACAGGGCTGGGGAGGGGCAAGGGGTTCTAGCATTATACATATTTCACCACTGGAGCTGGGTGAAATTTTTCACACAAATCATTTATTCGATGAGGAATGCAGTTTCTGTTGACCCAAAACCATGCGTGAGTTTGACACAAATAGTTTTGGCCATTCACAAAACGGCCACAAGAGGGAGTGGAGGGGGGTGCTATTGTGCTCCGTCCCACTTCCCCTGCGCTTATCGTCCATCGATTAGGGCACTCACCTGGATGCTGGGAGACGCAGGTTTCAGTTTCCCACTTGGGAGCCAGACCCGGCACCACCTTTTTTCAATTCACTGAAAATTCCAAAAAGTTTCAGATTCAATCTTCAATTTTTCCCCCCGATTTTTTTTTGGAAGTGCCACCGCACCAGAAAATCAATTATTCGCCCAGCTCTAATCACCACTGATGCAGCTGCGTCATCAGCTGGCCCTTTGGAGAACCGCTCTGTAGAACATCTCAATGTTTCCCCCTACAAAGTGGCCTGGACTCACTGGGTGAATGACAGTGAATATATGATGAAGGCAGGGGTGATGCAAAGAAAAGAGACAAAAACAAGCAACCCCCAAAGTCACTCCATTGACTGATTAGTGTGTGGGCAGCGCTAAGCAGGAGCGCCGCCAGCTTTTCTGCCACCCTAGGCGGTGGAAGGTCCCGCCCCAAAATGCCGCCCCCCACAGAGGTGGTGGAAGGTCCCGCATCTGAAATACCCCCGCGGTCGCTGCCCTCCAAAATGTAGCACCCTAGGCGACTGCCTAGGTCGCTTAATGGGTTGCGCTGGCCCTGGCGCTAAGCCAGCATCCACTGCAGAACCAATCCATGGTGAAAAGTTTATTGGGGCAGGGCGAAGGGGTAGAAAAAATGTAGCATTCAGAATTAACGAACAGAATTAGCTCCCGACTAATTAGCTTAACAAAATAATAGTCCTGCAAAGCCCAGCGGCTTTTCAAAGCAGCATGCACAGATCACAAAATCTTCAGGTTATCAGGCGCACTCTGTGCTGTGCTAAATCATCCTCCTAAAGAATATCTGTATACTCAAGAGTGATTGAAGTTAATGCCAATTTTTTTTTGTAATGAAGAGCTTGCTCTTATGGGTAATGACAAGAAACAGCGAGCTGAGTCCTGGCGGGGTTTACAAGAAGTTTGTTTTCATCAGCGGGGGACTCAGACAGAGCAGCGGGCATCGTAATCCATCATTTTTTGCCATTCTACAGAGCCTGGTGGCTTCAACATCCATTAGCACTGACAAAATCCCCTGTTCTAAACTGACTCTAGTGCCTCCCCTGAGACTCCTCTGAATGAAGCTGTGAAGAACAGCTACCAGTCAGCCAGGCCGTGGTTCCCCATCTCAGCTGGGCTTGGGAGCACAGAGCTCCTGTATTCTTGTCAGCAAGTTAAAGAAGTATGGGCTGGATGAATGGACTGTACGGTGGACAGAAAGCTGGCTAGATCGTCGGGCTCAACGGGTAGTGATCAACGGCTCCATGTCTAGTTGGCAGCCGGTTTCAAGTGGAGTGCCCCAAGGGTTGGTCCTGGGGCCGGTTTTGTTCAATATCTTCATTAATGATCTGGAGGATGGCGTGGACTGCACTCTCAGCAAGTTTGCAGATGACACTAAACTGGGAGGATTGGTAGATATGCTGGAGGGTAGGGATAGGCTACAGAGGGACCTAGACAAATTAGAGGATTGGGCCAAAAGAAACCTGATGAGGTTCAACAAGGACAAGTGCAGAGTTCTGCACTTAGGACGGAAGAATCCCATTCACTGTTACAGACTAAGGACCGAATGGCTAGGCAGCAGTTCTGCAGAAAAGGACCTAGGGGTTACAGTGGACGAGAAGCTGGATATGAGTCAACAGTGTGCCCTTGTTGCCAAGAAGGCTAATGGCATTTTGGGCTGTATAAGTAGGGGCATTGACAACAGATCGAGGGACGTGATCATTCCCCTCTATTCGACATTGGTGAGGCCTCATCTGGAATACTGTGTCCAGTTTTGAGCCCCACACTACAAGAAGGATGTGGAAAAATTGGAAAGAGTCCAGCGGAGGGCAACAAAAATGATTAGGGGGCTGGAACACATGACTTATGAGGAGAGGCTGAGGGAACTGGGATTGTTTAGTCTGCAAAAGAGAAGAATGAGGGGGGATTTGATAGCTGCTTTCAACTACCTGAAAGGGGGTTCCAAAGAGGATGGATCTAGAATGTTCTCAGTGAAACCTGATGACAGAACAAGAAGTAATGATCTCAAGTTGCAGTGGGGGAGGTTTAGGTTGGATATTAGAAAAAAAAATTTCACTAGGAGGGTGGTGAAGCACTGGAATGGGTTACCTAGGGAGGTGGTAGAATCTCCTTCCTTAGAGGTTTTTAAGGTCAGGCTTGACAAAGCCCTGGCTGGGATGATTTAGTTGGGAATTGAGCAGGGGGTTGGACTAGATGACCTCCTGAGGTCCCCTCCAACCCTGATATTCTATGATTCTATGATTCTGGCTGCAAAAGTGCGTACCCTTTTTTCTCTGCGGTAAAATACAGCTTGGAACTGGGACTGCTGCCTCTGAATGGATTTTATTGTGGGGCAGCCAAGTCAAAAAGGAACTTCATCTTGACCTGCATGCCTTATCTTCCTCCTGAGACTGATTTGTTGCCTAAGCTTGTCACCTTTTGGTCTCCCCTTTCCAATATCGGAAACCAGCACAGCTTCTCTCCTCTGGCCTGGACATTCAGGGCATATATTCCAAGGCAAGTGTAAATGCCACTGGATGGCTCCTCCAGCAGAGGGTGCTCTAAGAACAGCACTGCAGGCACAATCCCTGTCAGTTCGAGTCTGGCACATCACGTGCAGGGGACTGCACACGTGGGAGCCAGCAGGGTTCCAGACACTGGCTCCCTGCAGAGTGCTGTTTGCCCAGGACAATTCCTTACCCACGTCCGATGGGCCGAAAGGACACAGATAATTGCTGTCCTTGGGAATGGGTTATTCATGTAAAATCCAGAGGGGTCTAGAGAGGCAGTTTCATGCTGTTAGTTAGGAGCCAAGGTGCAGGCTGAGCCTTCTCAGGAAGCAATGTATTAATTAGCATTATAATGAATGATTTCTACTCGTGTCAGTTAATTAAACTGCTGGTTCTTTGTCTAGTGCCCACACTGCACGAAGTGCATTGCAGACAGGTATGAAGGCGGGATCATGACAAGGCCTCTATCCAGAAATGCTTCAAGCTAAGGGCTAGGTTGTGCACAGTGTGTCTTGTGCGCAGGGTTTATGCATGTGCGATCACAAGGAACCTTTCCCCCCTGCACACCCTTCACAACACCCAGGGGCTGTCAATGCACGGGGGCTGCTCCAGGCATGTGTGCTGTGGGTGCAGATTGCCTCAACGGAGTTGAGGAGGAGCAGGGAGGAAGCCGGGGAAGGGATCGGTGGAAGGGCAGGACAGGGCCCAAGCAGCAAGCAAAGCAGGTGGTTTTCCCAGCAGCATTTCGAAAGCGGGGCGGGAGGGAGGTCTGGGAGGACAGGGGGGAGAAGGCTGCAGTTGTAGAGGCGAGGGGAGATTGGAGCTTGGCCAGGGGCATTGGCACTGGGGGTGGGAGGGATGGACACTGGAGATGTTACAGAGAAAAAACCTCCCAGATATGGCAACAGCACCTGTGTGAGGGAAGGAGAGATCAGAGTCAGGATCTGCCCCGGGGCCAGGGGTCGGATACAACACTTACCCAGCAGAGAGACACAGGCGTACCCCCATGCCGGGGAAAGAGGCATGGGCAGTAGAGCTCCCTGCAGCCAAGGAGGGCTGCAAAGAGACTGACGTTTAGTGCCTGCTGCCCCTCACCTGACCTGGGTCAGGGATCTCCAAGCTCCATACCTCTGTGTGGCAGGGGACAGAGGCCACTGGAATGCTCCTCCGCACCACAAAAACTTTGATAGGCAAAGAGAGGAGGACTAATGTGCGCTGCAGACCCCTTCCCTCTTGCAGGGGCACAGCATCGCCTGAGACTCAGCCCATAGCGTGCTGGCTCAGCTAGGGTAACTACTGTGAGTGTCCCTGGTGGGAGAACAACGTACCCTCTCCTAGTCCAGGGCAATGGCCGAGAGAAGCCTGTGTCTGCACGTTATAATTTATCTCCAGTCCATGCAGAGCAGTTAGTTCTCCTTGTCATCATCCCCACCAGGAGGGGGAACCCCTCCCCTTTGGCAGTCGTTTTCTCTGCCAGGACTTAATTTTCTGGTGCCGCCAAGTCCGCTCGAGCTGATGCTGGACTCTGCTGTTGCAAGCAGCTTCTCTGAGCAGCGGCTTTGAAAAGAATAATTTTTCCTGCCCCTCTCTTAATTTGCTGCAGGGCTGGCATTGTGTAGCAGGGAGTTTGAGAAATCTTCCCTCCTGTCACATGTAAAAGCCAAGAGAAAACCACTGGATTGAGTGGAGCCAGCGAGCCATTTCTGTGTTTTCTAGCTCTTTCTAGAAACTTCCCCGCTGTTACTTCTGTTCTGGGCTGTGTGGAGGATCTGAGGAATGCTTAGAAAAGCCTTTGCTGATACAGGCAATGGGAAGCTGAATAGAATACTTAGGGTTAATAATACATGATACTAATAAATAATTGTGGGGCTCAGTTGGGTTTTTAGGCACAGCTGTGGGTAAGGGGGTGTACAGACTGTACCATCCCAGGAGTAGCCCCGGAGCCACATTGGGACTCAGAGTCACCCCTCTGAGGCACAATTCCCTCCCTTGCTCCAAGGGTTAGTATTTTGATCTGATCCATGCCGGAGGACCATAGCACCCATGTGGAGTCCCACTGAAGTCAATGAACAGATACCAGAGTCCACGCACACAGATCAGATCACAGAATCAGGACCTTAATGGGATGTGAATGGCCAATTTAGTGATGGGGTATTGCGGCTGGTTCCTGACTGGGTAACACTCTGAAGAGGAGAATAATGGATGGTGACTAGCGAATGGTGACTAACCTAGAAAAATGCCCTGCCCCGTGAATTTTTGGACAAATATTAATTTGTGCTAAAAGCCATATAACTCCTGGGATTCTCAGATATTTTCACAACTAAACTGGTGATCGTTGAAATACCTGTGAACCCGCCAGCTCCAGGAGCCAGATCCGGCTCCCACTAAAGTCAATGAGAGACTTTCTGTTGACCTCCATAGAAATGGGATCGGGTCCCAGATGACGCAATCAGCCATCTCATAAGAGAGACGGCATAGTCTAATGGAAAGGGCACTTTGCTGGGTGCCAAGAGACGTGGTCCTATTCCTGGCTTTGCTATTGGCCTGCTATGTGACCACAGGCAAGTCACTTCATCTCTCTGGGCTTCTGTTTCCCCTCACACCCTTTGTTTGCTTTCCTAGATTAAAGGGCCAGAAGGAACCACTGTGATCTTTCTAGTCTGACTTCCTGTTACAACACAGGCACTAAGGCTTTCCTGAATTAATTCCTGCTGAAGCTAGAGTGTATCTTTTAGATATGCCTTGTTTCTTTAAGCCATAAGCTCTTTGGGGCAGGGACTGTTTCTTACTGTGTGTTTGTACAGCACCTAGCGCTGTGGGGCCCTGATCTTGGCAGAGGCCTCAAGGTGCTACTGAAATACAAATAAAAAAAAAGGGCTCATTTTTTTCACATATAGCTCCTCCAGATCCTTGAATCATGCTGCTCACTCTTAGCAGAGGCTACTTTTCCTCCTGTACTTCAATTATATGCAGGTGTTTCTCTTTTCCCCTCCTTTGCATTTCTCATTGAATTTCTTAGCTTACCTCTTATGCATCCTGACAGGCAGGAGGCGAAACATGCATAATTATCCGGTGGCTTATAGGGCGGTTGTTAGACGTATTATAACATCAGCCATAATTTGCAGCTCCCAGGAACAAAAGCGAAAGCATCAAGCCAAATCAATTAGTCACAAGTTTCCTTCCCCATAACTTGCATCTTGTGTATGTAAAGCTGTCAGAAGGGGACACGGGCGCTTCTGGTAACGTCTTCAGATGGAGCCAAGACGGAAACAAACTGGGCCATGCAGAAGAGCGTAAGAGCGAAGAATGGGCCTGATTCTCGTTGTTACTGAAGCCTTTACATTGCTCTGGAGACTTCGTGGAGATAAGAATCAGGCCCATTGGGTGTGTGACTGCTGGGTGGGGGTGAGGAGAAGGGCGATTCCTTCTGAAAAGCCCAGTTTGCTTGTTAATGAGGCGGCTTGTGAGTGCATGTTGGTAAGTTGCAAGTAATGTTTTTCAAGCCTAGCTTTCATGCTGCACGCCTCCCGGCCAACCTCTGAAATAATTGCTGGATGTGCGTAGCATGCCTCTCTCTTCCTCCTCCAGACTCACTCACTGCATTCCGTTTAGCGCCCATGATTCCTTGGTATCCTGTGCTAGCAGGAAAGGATTCACACGGGTGCTGACTTCATTTGCTTTCCTTTCCGGCATGGCTCGTGAGTTTTATGGGTCTCGTCCTCAAGGGAAGAGTGGTAGAATGGGACAGCCAAGTGCTACAGGGAATGGGGACCATAGGGTTAAGATGGCTATTTCCACAATAGGAAAAAAAGAAGTGGATGGTTGGAAATGTAGCTTTTAACCTAAAAGAGTTTGGAGTTGTCTGTGAGATTTCCAAACATGCCTAAATGACTCAAGGGTATGTCCTGGGGTGGCTGGCCCTTTAAGGGGAGGAGGGCCCAACTCGCCTGTGACTGCTCAGTACCTCTCAGTGGAGACTGATCAGGTGATTATAAAATCCTGCCAAGTAGCCCAGATGGGGAGAGAGTTTCCAGGACAGGGAAACTCTGGCAGGAAGGAGATCAAAGGGGAAGAGGTGGGGAGGAAGAGGAGATATAGATCTAGAAAGCAGGTTGGCTCCTCTGGGAGGCCCTCGAGCAGGGTAACTCTCAGGCAAGTGCAGAGAAGAATGGGAATCTGTAGGGAGTATGCTGGCCCCTGCAGAAGACCCCTGGTCGGGTGGAAGGATTGCATTTATGTGTTCAGTGCTTTGCACCACAGAGCAGATCAGTATTTAAGTGGTTAACTGCAGTGAGGTCAAAAGGTTTTGAGCACGTGAGCAGTGTCTATGACTCAGTTCCAGGGAACTGTCCCAGTGAGCCAGAGGGTGCGGTATATTCCATTTCTGCCACTGGCTGGGGTAGCCAGAACATCTGCATATCCTTCTCTGAAAGGATCTCCATTGTCTGTCTGACTTCCAGATGTTTGGGTTACTTGCCCTGGAAGTGCTACAGAGCTTGCTCTCGGCATGATTAGAGTTGGGGGTATAATAGAAGGGGGAGTTATATGCGAACCATAAAAGAGTAGCACAAAGTTATGGGAGAAATCCAACTGTGTGACTCTCTGTGCAGGGCTGCATTTCACCCTAAGGCCCAGCTCTTCAGCTGGTGTAAGTCAGCATAGCTCCATTGACTCCTGAGTTACACCCGTGAGAGTCCGGCCCTAAACTGTCTCCATTCGCAGAGCTGTCCACTTGCCAGTGCTGAATTGCCATAGCAGTATTATTCAGAGATAATCTTATCACACAATGGCACATTGTGATAACCTCCGTGGCTCCTTCAGGGATATCGCTGCTCCCTTTCCTGGCCAGATACAGCTGTTTTCATTGTGTAGGCCACATGTCAACAGAGCCACAATGACATATTTCCAAAATGAAGAGCGTATACATCAAAATGAAAGCCCTGCAGGCTAGGATAATTGCAAAAGCTGTTTCCTATAATTAGAGAGGCCTCTCTGTTTCTGTGACTAGGTAGCTAGGTAGATTTATTGACAGCTCCCACCCAAGGAATGCAGATAAACAGTCTTGCCATTGTCAATAATAAAAAGGAGTTATTCCTTCCACCTTTGTGGTTTCATTCCATAAGAGAGGGAGGAGCCTGAATTAGCGGGAATCATTGAGCTGTTAAATTGCACTTCTTCATGAAATATGTTTATTTTGTACCAAATGCTAGCTCACTAACTGGGTCCTTGGCAGCTGCAAAAACCTCTGCCTATAAAAGTGATAAGAGTCTTATTATATAATTATCATGTTGTTTATATAGTGATTGCATGGGGTACATCTTCTATACAAAGAGCAGTCTTCATGTTCGTCAAACACCATTCAGCATCTGAGCACAGGTTCTTTTCTCTCACACACAGCAACCTTTGCTAAGTTGGCATATAGCAGTGGGAATGGAAGCATGCCAATGAGGTGACTATTTCTGGTATCAAAGACTTAGAGAAATCAGGTGTGTTAGAGGCAGCTGGCGTGGGAGCCCCTTGTTAAAAATTCTGCCACCAAAAGGAAAGGAGGGCTGGGTTTTCCCTAATTCTGGTGGTGTTTACCCCACTCCCAGCATGCTGCTAAATTATTCATCTCTGCCAGACACCGCTTATCCCTGCAGCTCAGAAAAACACGGCCTTTGCAATGCTGCAGGTTGCACCAAGTGTCAGTCTTCTCATAACACTCTCCTGGGGAGGTGATTCCCCTACAGCAGCTGCAGCCCCCTTTCAAAGGACACAAGATGAACTGGAGACTGGGCTATCCACGTACTTGGTAGGGCTCTCATTACTCAGGTGAGTAATCCCAGCTCAAGCCTTACTTTGGCTCTATATTTTCCAGGAACAAAGTCTAACTGCTTCCAGCAGGTGGCGCTGAATATGAGTTTGTTTGTCCAGGGATGATTCTTCCATCATTGGCTCTAGCTTTGAGAGAACAGTTTTTTCCTTAAACCAGGGAAATGAATGAATCAATTACTCCCTCACTTTGTCTCTTTGCCAGTGTGTGGGGGACAGGATTTATCACAGGCTAAGAAGGAGTTAAAACACTGGTGGTGCATGGAGATGCTTTTGTTATGTGGATTGCTTTAAAAATAAGCAAGGTACCAGGCATTAAAAAAAAACAACCCTCAAGTTCATAATGACCTTTTTAGCAGCAATCATAGAGCTGGGATCAAAAGACCACACAGTGGGGATATTTATGCTGGCAAACTCCAGTTCAAATGGATTGTGACTAGTTTTGCAGAAAACACGAGATGTGCCATTTAAGTTAACCCGGCGTGCCTTTTATCCATTGGTTAGAGTTACTGTGATGTGCTCCACTCACTGTTCTCTAGTGCAGTGGTTCTGAAACTTTTCAGACTACTGAACACATTTCATGAGTCTGATTTGTCTTGCGTGTCCCCGAGTCTCACCTCACTTAAAAATATTTGCTTACAAAATCAGACATAAAAATACAGAAGTGTCACAGCCCACTATTACTGAAAAATTGCTCACTTTCTCAGTTTTACTATATGATTATAAAATCAATTGGAATATAAATATTGTACTTACTTTTCAGTGTATAGTCTATAGAGCAGTATAAACAAGTCATTGTATGAAATTTTAGTTAGTACTGACTTCGTTACAGACTTTTTATGTCGCCTGTTGCAAAACTAGGCAAATATCTAGATGAGTTGATGGACCCCCTGGAAGACCTCAATGTAACCCCAGGAGTATGCGTACCCCCGGTTGAGAACCACTGCTCTAGTGATCACGCCCGTGAAAAAGCCATGGCCTACAGCTGGGAGCATGTTTCTGAATTTCGTACCTTCCTAAAGGTCTTGAGCCTAAGAGAATTGGGGTGGTGGGATGGGGAGATGCAGATGAAGTTTTTCAAACACAGACAAACATTAAAAAATGAGAAATGAATCTTTGGGGCGGATTCCCCTCTCACTTGCAGCAATTTTCCATCTGTGTGCCTCCCTTGATGTCAGTGGAATCACTTCTGATTTACACTGGTGTGAGAGGAGAATCCAGCCGCTAGATGGTAATATTATACCCCATGGTGCCCTCTGGTAAGATGCCCATTTCAGTCTCTCTGGGTCTGTTGAAATCTGTTGCATTCCTTATTAAGCCAATGGGATAGAAACCCCCTTGCTCACCTTTGCAGTTCAGTGACCATGCTCCCCCAGGAACTGCCCCTTCATGCTGGCGAATGCCAAGATGAAACTGACATGCTTCTCCTGGACTCTGAGGAGAGGAGTATGTGCTCCTTCAGCTCTGGCAGGAGAGGATGGGGGCAAAGCCATTTAACAGGTTCAGAGACTTTGCCTGGAAATAAACTCAAAATCTCCAGCTCATTTTATGTCGGAGATCCAGGCTGAGATTTTCAAAGTCATGCAGGGGATTTGCATGCCCAATTCCTATTGGTATTTATGGGGACCTGAACATCCAGATTCCTTAGGTGGCTTTAAAAATCTCAGCCTACAACCTAGAAACAATGGGCCAGAGTCTCAGCTGGTGCAAATCAGTGCAACTCCAGTGATTTTCTTAGAGCTGTGGACACCAGCTGAGGACGCGGCCCCAGCTATTTTCCATCTAAGGCAAATTTGTATCAGACTGCAGGGGGTGACATTCACACTACAAGACCTGTGTCCCTCTTAAGTCCCACTTAAGTTCTAATGGGACTTCAATGAGGCCTAAGCCTCATATTCGCCATTTTTACAGGGGTGAGTTTCACCCAGTCTGACTAACTGGAGTGTATCCTGGAGAGCTCTGTAGGAGCCAGAGCAGGGATGCAGAAATATCACTGCAGCCCCAGGACATCAGGATGTCTCTTTGCCATCATGGACACTGGATGCATCTAGTCCTGGATCCCCCAGCCTTGCCCCTCCCAATCTTCCTCCCAAATGCTCCTGCGTGCTGGGGCAGAGGCGGTGCAATTGTGGGTAGGGGAGGCAGTCTCCCTGTGTGTGGGCTCTCTTCACCCCCTCATGCGCACACCAGTGCTGCTTTAATCAGGGCCTCAGCAGGGGGGAGGGAACTGGCTTTATCCATCCCTAAGGGGGAAGCTTCTTGTTGGACTGTGTCCCATCTTGCTGGCATGCAGAGCCCTTTCTCCACCTCCCCTCCTGCACGCCCGCCTGCTGCTGAGAACAGAGGCCAGCAGTAGTGATGAAATTAAATATGATATAGAATATTGGTCTGGCTTGCAGAAGGGACCCCCAGGATCAATTTGATTCTGGCCCTTTCAGTATGGGGAGCAATCACTTGGAAGCAAAGCGTGGGTTAATTTGAAAATAGGTCAATGGGATGTGAAGATAACCTGTGGTAATCTGAATTCTGAGGGCCTCTGGCAAGGGACTAAATCCCTCGGCTGATTAAATTACCTATAAGGGGAAAATAGCAGGACAAGAACCTGCTGTAGATTTATTCTGGAGTATGCACAGCTGTTAGAGGCAGATGTCTAAGAGCAGCTAGAAAGGAACAGCTCTATAGGTGAACATGATTCTTTTAACGGGCTTAATTAAAGGGGAAACAACCTCAGTGTTTGTCTGCATTATCCTTTATTTAATCAACAAAACCAGAGCCGAACTTGGCCGTCACTAATGTGCTAATCTCTGAAGTTGTGGCAATACAAATGTGCATGCCAGAGAAATCATAACCACGTCATCCTCAGAGCTTGGTAGCTGCCAAGGGGGTTTACAAGGAGCTCAAGCAAAAGCAGATTCCGTCAGGCAATTGTTTATTTGTGAGATTCCGTTTCTTAGAAGTGGTTCTGAATATGGGGATCAACGGGTTTTTTTTAAAACCAATCTCTCGGCTAAGCTGTCGGAGAAAAAGGCATTTGTGTTCATCAATTTTATTTGCATAATTTCAAGCGCCGTCAGTAGTACACGGCATGAGGAAAAATTTGCGGAGATTTCACTCCAACCATGAGTGAAATTGGGTTTAGCAGAAAATTAGTTGACTTAACTGGCAAATGATGAAAGCTTGAATAGAGAATGTTTAAATAAGGAGGGATAAAAAAAATAACTTGAAGGTGCAGACTGAAGTTGCATGATTGGAATGTTAAACTCACTGGTTATAACCTGTTTAGCAAGGATGGAGAGGGTAGAGGGTGGGCAGGGGTGGGTAAAGCACTGGACTGTGATTCAGGAGACCTGTGTCCTATTGCTAGCTCTGTCATTAGCCTTCTGGGTGATCTTGGGTCAGTCATTTTCTCTCTCTGTGCCTCAGTTTTCCCCTCTGTAAAACAGGGATAATGTTACTGGCCTTCTTTGTAAAACCCTTTGGGATCTACTCATGAAAAATGCAAAGTCAGAGAGAGGGATTATTCATTATTATATACACCGTGCCCTGTTTTAGAGTCAGCACTACAGGCTCTTTAATGCACATGGATCAATGTGCTAACTAGCAAAGCCCAGAGGGAGGGTACTGGTAATGGTCTATTACAGACTGCCGAGCAAACTGGAAAATGGGATGTTACTCCTTATGCACCTGTCTATAGTGTGTGTGTGTGTGTGTGTGTGTGTGTGTGGAGGGGTTTATTAAATTACAGATGATAATTTTCTAACACAAAAGGTATTGCACCCAACACAGGATAACAGTGTTTGGGATCTCATGGTGATGGATAAAGATGAATTAATCACTGGACTGGAAGTTGGTGGTTGCCTAGGGACCAGTGATCATGAGCTTCATTGCATTCAATGTGACCTGCTGATGTTAATTTTTAATAAATCTTGGAATACCAAGTAAATTCCATAAGAGTACTAGCGGGCTGCCAAAATTCAAAAGGAGCAAGTGGTATGACCTGAGTAACTATAGGCCAGTTAGTCTGTCATCAGTCCCAGGCACGCTAATGGAAAAACGGATACAGGATTCAATTAAGAAAGGAAAGGAATATAATTAATGCAAGTAATCATAGTTTTATAGAAAACAGGTCTTGTCAAACCTTTTGTTCTTTGATGAGAGTACAAACTGATGCAATTACAAGTTTGGATGGTACAGGTAAATGCATAGACTTTTATATTCTTTAATATTAAATTCTTACACTTTTATAAGGGTTTGATTTAGCACTGCACAACATTCTGATTAGAAAATCAGCACTATACAGTATCAATAAAGCACCCATTAAATAGACTAAGAACCGGCCAACGGATGAACCTCAAAAGGTAGCCGTCATCACTGGGGAATCATCATCGAAGGGGCATGTCTCTAGTGGGGTTCCGGGGGGCCCAACCCTATTCAACAGTTTCACCAGTCGGCTAGAAGTAAATGTAAAATTAGTGCTCAGAAAACTTGTGGATAAACACACACATTGGCAGTGTTAAATAATGATGAGGCGTGGGAAGTCATCCAGAGCAAGGTGCAGCACTTAGTAATCTGGGCCCATTCAAACAAAATGTGTTTTAATACAGTCAAAAGCACGTTTATACATTTAGAAATAAGAAATGCCGGCCATGCCTACAGACTGGGGGACTGTAGCCTGGAAAGCAGTGACTGGCAGGATTTAGGAATCACAGTGGAGAAGTAACTCATCCTGAGCTCCCAGTGTGATGCTGGTGCCAAAAGGGTGAAGGTGATTCTCGGATGTAATGAGTAGGAGCAGGGAGGTTAGTTTACCTGTGTGTATGGCATTGGTGAGACCAACACTGGAATATTGTGCCCAGTTGTGGGGGTTGAAAAATTGGAGAGGGTGCAGAAAAGAGCCACAAAACCGATCAAGGGCTGGAGGGAACACCATACAGCGAGAGACTTAAGAATCTCAATCTGTTTAGCTTATCAGAAAGAAGTTTGAGAGGCAGTTTAATTACAGTGTGTAAGTACCTTCATGGGAAGAAAATCCTGGGTACTAGAGGGCTCTTTAATCTAGCAGAGAAAGGCAGAATGACGGAGGCTGAAGCCAAACAAATTCAGGTTAGAAATAAGGCACCAATGTTTACCAAGGAGGGTGATTTAACCATTGGAATAAATGACCAAGTGATGTTCAGATCAAGACTGGAAGAGACGCTTTAGCCAAACACAAATTATGCTTTAGTCCAAGCCAAGTTATTGGGCTCAATACAGGGGTACCTGGGTGGAATTTAATGTCCTGAGAAATACAGGAGGTGAGACGAGATGATCTAATGGTCCCTTCTGGCTTTAAACTCCATGGATTTATGAACTGAGATATCTCCTCAAGTTTGGGGATATCCACTCCCGTGAGAGACAAATGGGCACAGCCATCTGATAAAAAGCTTTTATCTTAAGCAGAATCACTGCCTTTAGCTCTATTAAAGTCAGTGGAGTTTGCTGATTTGCGCTAGCTGAGGAGCTGGCCCACTCTGTGTCATGCAAAGACACGTGCTTACTGAGGGGGCAGCTAATGCTTCAGCAGGGTTTGGAGCCATGGTGCCTGGACATCATCTTGAGGACAGTGTTTAAGAACAGAGCCTTGTGCAGAGGATGTCGTACTTGTCAAGCAGTCGTGGAGGCTAGTTAGTGTCTGATCTTCCTTCACCCCATCTCGCATGTATTGTGATGAGAGCTTCATTGTGGTGTCATGTCCAACAGGAAATCAGCTGCACTGAAGAAAATGTCCCACCTTTTTACCCGATCGGCGTGCTTAAAAATTCACTCCAGAGCAGAGGGCCACTCTGAGGGCTAGAGCCAGGCCGTTATTTTTAGATGAACAGTTAATTCACCAAAAATCCAGTTTTTTGGGGGGCACCAAACCAATTCATGAGCTCGGGCTGAATTTGGCAAATAGTTTCAGCTGCAGTCACCCCCGCTTCCCCCAAAACCAACAGTTCGCAAATGTCGAAACAGCATGTGGAGAAACGTCGAAATGATCCATTTCAAATGGATGGAAGTGGCATTTTGAATGGGCATTCTAAATGTTTCGTTCTACCCAAACAAAGTCTTTGGGGCGGGGGCTTCTTTTCCCCAACAAAAAAAAAAGAACTAATTCAGTTTCAGTTAGAAACTAAATAATGGCTGGGTTTTGGGAGGGGGAGGAAGGGGTTGGGGTTTGCATTTTGGGTGAAGGGGTTGATTTTTTTGATCAACTCTAATGAGGACCAAACAGCAGTTAAAACCCACTAAAGCCCTGGAAACCAGGCTAGATGATCTAATCGTCTCTTCTGGTCTTAAAGACCTATGAATATATTTCGAGGACTTAAGTGGCGCATAGTTTTTGTCTTGGCTCTCTGCACAAGGGTGCGTTTCACCATGGAAGAGAGAAAAGGGCCTGATTCTGCCTTCACACACACCAGTGTCAATCAGAAATATCTCCACCAAGCCCCCAAAGAGGAAGGTGCTGCCTTTTAGAAGAACAACAACTGGACAACATGACAGCTAAAAATTGGTATAGAGCTAGAGTTGTAACCCTTACCCGTGTGGGGGACAAAGTGGTGACTTCAATGCGACAGCGTCTGCCAGGATGTGCTCACCCCTGTGACTAAGTGTAGCACAATATACCCCATAACGTGTATTTTTCTTTTCAAGTATTGATTTAGAAATGTGGATCTTTCTTTGTTAGCAGAGAGCTGCATGATTTTGTGTTATTTACACTTAATTATCAATTGCGGTTTATGTAATCCTCAGTGGATTCAGCTCCCGTATATTGTAGGTCATGGAGCTGCCTGTTGAAGCAAGTACTGAATTATAGCCGCAATTCTGGAAACAGGGAGATTAAATGTTATCTTGCTGCTCTTTGATACCGATAACCTTTATGTCTTTCCTCCATGATAGCGCTGATTATTTCCATTTGTCACAGTCCAATCGGTTTTTTAATGTATAATGATAGAGATGTAGAGAAGTTGCAATCTAATAATTCTTTGCACTTATATAGCAGTAATGCTCATTCTAATAATCAGACTTAGCATTTACTGTGCTTTTCATCTGAGGATCTCAAAGCAGTTTACAAAGAAGGGTAAGTGTCATTGTCCCAATTTTACCACTCTCTGGCTCACTAGGTCCTTGTAGAGCGTCCATCACAGGAGGGTCTGAACACCTCTCAAAGGTTTATGGATTTTTTTCTTCCACCCACCTTCTTTAAAGGGAATGATTATTGTCCCTATTTGAGAGATGGGAAATTGAGACTGAGTGAGGTGAAGTTAATAACATGTCACACAGATTCCAGCTCCCCTCACTCATAGTGCAGTGTCCTAGAAGGGATATATTTTCACCCTCCTGATTTCTGTGTACATCTGAATGTCTGGACCGGGAGCTCCATTGGTCTGTGCCTTTTGCACCAGTGCAGTGGGGGTGTGAAACACCCGTAATTGGAATGGTAATGGTTGTCCCCCTCTTGGGATTGGTATAAATGACTATGCAGTGCGCAGGACAATGGAGAATCTGCTCCTGTGTCTTTAACGGAGGCACTAATACAAACAATAGGACTAGAGAAGCAATTCTTTCCCCAAATCTGTGGCTGTCCATCCAAATTAAACTTCAAATTGTCTGCAGATCTGGATTTCTTCCTTTAAATTCAGCTCCGCTCTAGAGAACACTTTTCATCCAAGGATCTCAAAGAACTTTACGGACTTTAATTACTCCTCACCACACCCTTCAGAGCTATAGTTCATATTATACCCTTTTTAAGTTAGGGGTAATGGAGACACAAGAGGTTAAAAGACTGAAGAAGCCAGTGACAGAGCTGGGAATGGAACCCAGGAGTCCTAACTTTCAGTCTCCTGCGGTAGGCCAGATTGTGCTACCCTGGTGTTAAACAGTGTTTTATTCCATGAGTAGGTCCCTCATCTTCAGGGACGTTGGCTGGGGTAAGGTTCTAGTATTGCAGTGGAAGGAAGGGCACATGTTGTACCAGGCACATGAGAGAGAGTCCGTGCGGCAAATTGCATAGTTTAATTAGACAAGACAGAGAGAGGTGAAGTGACTTGCCCCAAATCATCCATCAGGTCAGTGGCAAAGCTAAGATTAGAATCCAGGTCTCTTAAGCCCTAGACCAGGGGGCTAGCCTCTGAACAACATAAGTGAGAGCAGTCTCTTAACCAGCGGACCATGCCTCCTCTTCAGTGTTATCGGAATGTAACTAATCTGAACACCCATTTAAGTTCCCATCACACAGGTTAGATAAGTGGAGAGATCTCGTGTGCACACATATCTGAAACATCTGACATCCCTTATAGATTAGCCCCAAGCTTTTCATTTATCTTAGTGCCTTTGAATGGCGTGTCAGGATTTTGGGGTTGGCTCTCCTTCACCAGTTTAATTTTGAGCCTATGGACTGTGATGCTAGATTGGCAGGTATGTACCGGAGGGTCGGGAAAGCTCTTGCAGGCCAATATAATGCTCCAAATTTGGTGTCTGAGCCTCTGCTTCTTGCTTTATTTATGTATCTTCTTGGGATGGCTCTCAGAGACGAGAGTCTTTCTATTCCTGTCATCTCCCCGATCAGCCACTTAGTGGAAAATTGCCCATAGAAGTGAACCTAAATTACAAGTGATAAAACTAGAGCCTGTTCTATCCGCAGATGACCCTTTCTGTTCTACACCGAGCTAACACTTATATTCTTTGTGACAAGAGCAATGAAGCCGTTGCAAGCATTTATGTGCAGCTAAGTCACCTTAAATTGAAAATCCTTGTTTTTGCTGGCTTTGGAGTGGTCCTTCATTAATTCATTCTACGCTTCAGGTCTACACTTAAAAGTTAGCTTGACATAGTTGTGGTGCTCAGGGGTGAAAAAGTCATACCCACGAACAGAATAACCTAACCTCTGGTGTAGACGTGGCTAGGTCAATGGAAGAATGTTTCCGTTGACCCAGATACCACCATTTGGAGAGGTGGATTAGCTATAGCAATCGAAAAACCCCTTCCTTTGCTATAGGAAGCGTTTACACTATGGCACTACACTAGCCTGGATATGGTAGACATGGCCTAAGCATTGCTCAGTGAGAGACGGTGCTCCAGGATGATACCAGACCAACTTGCCTTTTAGATTGGTTTATAGAAGCAAGCCAGATCATATTTGGGATTCTTGCACCAAGGATCCTTCTCCCTACAGGGGCCAGGCACAAACCCTGGGGTAGTAGAGGCACCAGTGTCCCCAGCATACAAGCCATACAAAAGAAGAGGAGAGGAGGGAGAAGAGATGGCCTATAGTCCAGCCTCCCTCCATGTGGGCCTACAAAGGTCACCCTCCTATGGCTGTTAATAAGAGAACTGGTCAGAAAATTTTTGTCATGAGTTCTCCATCAGAATATGCTGTTTTGACAAAACTGAATATTTTTCACAAAAAGAAGAACAGGAGGACTTGTGGCACCTTAGAGACTAACAAATTTATTAGAGCATAAGCTTTCGTGGACTACAGCCCACTTCTTCGGATGCAGTCCACGAAAGCTTATGCTCTAATAAATTTGTTAGTCTCTAAGGTGCCACAAGTCCTCCTGTTCTTCTTTTTGCGGATACAGACTAACACAGCTGCTACTCTGAAACCTTTGAATATTTTTCAAAATTCATTATTGATTTAGATTAAATTTTGTTTAGAAAAAAATGTGGTTTTTTGGTTTTTTTGTTTTTTGTTTTAAGTGAAGTGTCCTGATTTCACATTTTTGGAACAAAAAGTTTTCATTTTTCAATTTGAAATGACTTTTCCTTTCAAAGTTGATGTTATTCTGTAGTTTTTAAAAATTAGAAAATTAAAAAGATACAAAATTTAAACAAAATGTTTTGATGGACCCAAAACAAACAAAAAAAATGGGAATTTCATTTCCAGAAAAGATTCAAAATTTTGGCTTTTTGTCCCAATTTGGGATGAATTTTTCATTCCCCTCTCCCCCGAAATCTCTAAATTTTTCACCAGATGGGCCAGCTCTAGTTACTGAATGACAGGGTGACATTGCACCAGCATAAGGCTCTCCTTCTTAAGCCCCCAAACTAGAGTTAAAGTGGGACTGAAATTGGGCATAGGCCTCTGGACAGAGGGCAGTTTCACCCCCTGTGATGATTTCAGTAACACAGATCAGACTTCTCTTTGCTTCCTCTTTCCCTGCCCCAGGAATGAGATTTGTAGGATGTATAAGCAGGCAGTAACTTATTCCCCCACCCGCACCCCCAATGCTTACCAGACTCCCTGCCCTGCTTCTCTGGACACATGCAGCTGATGCATCCCTGAAACGGTGTCATTGTCGCACAGTAAATGCAAATCCCAGGCTTCCGCTTACCAGAGGACACCCTAAGAGTCAGCTCTGCCCATGCAACGAGTTGGGGAGATGGACTAGTAGGAATCATGGGGGAGAGGCCATGCGGGGCCCCAGTGACAACATGTGATTAAAGCAGAGTTCAAGACATCCGGGAAGGAGCCAGTTGATGGCACTTTTAAATCGCATGGCAGGGAAATGGGGCTATGGCAGGTGAAAGGGCTTATATTGTATGGCTGATCAATCCTTCTCTTCAGTAATTTAGGGGTGCCTCCGGGACGTGGCAATTGTCCCTTGACTGTCCCTTTGCCCTTTGACCTCATTTATACTGATTACCATGGCCTCCAGCAAATGAAGCAACACATGGGGCTCTCCTTTAAGAAATACAGGTAAGAAAAAAATCACTCTCTTCCTCTCTGCTTCTACTTTTAAATAGCAAATGACGCTAGCGCTAATGAAAACGAGGGGCAAATAGTTCTGCCTAGAGGAAGGCATGTTGTGGCCTGGGATTTTGCAAATTTCATCACACAGCTTTGCCAATGCACCTCACCCTGCACTGCTCCAGCCCTCCCCCTCCTGTGCTGCTCCAGTCCAGTCCAACTCTGCCTGTGCACCTCAGTCCTGATTGCAGCACCCCGTGCTATTCCAGTCCTAAACTCTTCCGGTCCTTCAACCTAATGAGGCTGTTCTGTGCCTAAATTGGTGGTAGTTTTACACAGGGTGTAGACACAGACTCGGAAGAGACACCTTTTAAGATAAATCTGACCCCATCCAGGATTTGAACCCAAATTCCCAGAGGGGAAATGTTTGCAGCACTGAGCAATTGTCTCTCTCTCTCTCTCTCTCTCTCTTTGCTCTGTCTTTTCTTTATCATGGCAAGACCTGCTGAAACTCCCCTGACCTTGCAGCCTTTCCCTTCCCCTACCAATGAGCCCCCCCATAAATCTCCAGCACATAAGGAGGAGGAATTCAGCCTTTTGTTTCCAGCCTTGTTTATGTGCATGACAGCTGGTAAATTGCCCAGAGACCTTCCCAGCAGCTGTCAGAACATGCCCGGGAAGGAGGGAGCACAACCTCACCTGCCACTGTCTTGAGATCAGAACTCATTCTAAGGTTCTCCAATGGGAAAGCAAACACCCTTGGGAGAAGTATGTGTGTAACTAGTATGTTTGCACGCTGTAGGTGGGATCTGCCACCATCATAACAGGACAGAGAGATCTCTTTGTATTTGCAAGAAAGACAACCTCCTCCTCCCCCCCACAGCCCATTTCCTCCCTTCCTCTTTACCATTGAGAGAGACAAATGTCACCATCCCCGTGGTACATCAGCAGCCTGCAAAGTATGTGATTTAATTTAGCACTGATAGTTCTGCTATTTATTACATTTTCGCCCATCCCTTCCACTATCCTACACAATTTTATTAGAGGGGAAGATGACAGGCGGTGTTATTGTTTTTATTACAAATGCATTTGCTTTGTGCGTGCCACTTGCTTTTTCTCCTCTCTCTTTCCACGTTCTCTTTTCTTCCTCCCTCTTGCCATGTAATGCCTACCTCCGCATTCCTGGGATATTTGGAAAAGCATTAAAATGTCTCCTGGAGATAGATAATAGCTTTCCCAAACGTTGGGTGGGTGTAAAGCCTGCGCAACAGGGAGCAGTGAATCTCTTCCTTTCCAGAGGTGACACTTAGGATACTTTTCCCCCCTTTATGCTGAATATTCGACTAGTGCTTTGCTTCCAGTTTCCCCTTTTGATCTAAGGCGGATGCCCAATGCCAGTTCTCTGTTGGCCTAATGGTAACGTTATGCATTACTAATGGCAAGACCTGGGTTTGAATCCCAGATTTGCTGAGATAAAGGAACTGCCAGGCCAGAACAGACTGACCATCCATCTAATCTGTCATCCTTTTCAGACAATAGCTAATGCCAGAGGTTCCTAAGCATGTTGTGTTTAGAGCAATAGTTACTGAGTTAAAAGAACAGGAGTACTTGTGGCACCTTAGAGACTAACAAATTTATTACTGAGTTATACACCTAGGAAATACAATAGCGGACCAGACCCATAGTCATCTAGTCTGGTATCGTCTCTGACAGTGGCCAACACCAGATACTGCAGGAGGTGTAAAACCCTCTGGATAGACAGTTGTTCAATACCATCCCTATGGTGACATTTCTTCCTGCCTCAGGCTATTAATGGTTAGTTTATGTCCTGAAGCATGTTTCTACCCATTATAATTTTTGTCCCAAGTGCAAATATTCTTATTATTCATAAAAATACTGAATCTTCTTTAAAAATGCTCTTTGCCACATTACTATCTGGTGGCAATGAGTTCCACAGGCTATCTCTGGAGTAAATTGTAAGAACAAACAGCTGCTTTAGTGAAGAAGCCTAATCCAGCTCCTTGAGTCAGAGGGATAATGCCCATTTGTTGTTTTTCATAGCACTCTGTCCACATAGCAATATACTCAGACAACAAAGGCACTCGTTCAAGATGGAAAAATTACATCATCAGGCCAAATTCTCATTGGCCAATCAGTGATCCTGCCATCCAGTTACTTCCAAGTAGCCACTGGCTACTGTGACTGCCCACGACTGCCCAAAAGGTGACTGAGCAGTAGAGAGAATAAGCTGCATACTCTGAAGGGGTGCAGTTCCAGGGGTGCTTCTGCTGCCTGCCAGGTGAGGTGCAATGCCTCCTGGTGCTTGCACTGAGACAGTGCAGGTCAGCACTGTCCCTAGCTCAGGGGTATTGCTAAACGCCACAACAGAGCGTAGGGGAGTATTGCCAATCAAAGTCTATTGGCAGAAGTGTATGGGACCAGGACTGGAGGAGCAGAGGTTGCTGATCATCATTGGCCTGTATTGGTGAAGCTGCTTAGGCAAAACTTATTCGGTGCCCATCTGCATCACACCCAGCTGTAGCCATTGTAATTAATCCACTGGCACTTGCACTAACAGTCCCTAAATCTGTCTCAGCTGTCAGCATTGACGGCATTGTCGTCTTTTCCCAGGCCTCCAGCTTTTAGGCGGTAAGGCAGTACACTTCACCAAAGCCTTTGGCCCTTGATATTCAAACACACGGCACTGGCTTGGCCTCTCTATTGTCCCATGGGACATGCATTTGAGCACATAATGCTACTTGCTGCACGGATGCTCAAACCAGTAATTGGGCACTGATGTGAGGGACTGTCCCTGCACAGGCTGGATTCTAGGACTCTCAGATCTCTCTCAAAGCAGTCATTCCACTCAATGAGCATCTGCTCAAGCCCTCAGCAGCACTAACAGCCTCTCCTTGGCCTGCTGATGCTAGAGGGCGAACCTGTAGCTTGTGGCTTGATGCTCTTTGTTTGCAGACTGGGAGCAGAATATAACCATTGCCCTTTGCTCTCTTGCCTGGGCAGGTGTCGCGTTCGGGTCATTGATACCTTTGGGACAGAGCCAGCCTACAACCTTGAGGAGTATGCCACTCTGCATGGCTACCGGACAAACTGGGGGTACTGGAACCTGAATCCCAAGCAGTTCATGACTATGTTTCGTAAGTGATCCCTTGTTTGGTAATTGTTTCTAATGGGGTTTTATTTGTTTTGTATTTGCAGATTGGGTGAGAGAGCTGAGCAAATAATTGATCTGGTGGTTCAGAGGTCAAACTGGAAAAAAATGTGCTTAGTTTCAAATCGAAGCTGATTGTTTTTCACCAAAATGAAAAACAAAGAAAAAAATGTGTGCCGGACAAATTAAATACTTTGAATTTCGATTCCAAACATTTTCAAAAAGAAACATTTTGACATTTTCAAAATTTTTTGTTTTCAGGGTTTTTTTGGCCAAAAGTATTTGACAACTTCAACCTGAATTTGCATAAAGTTCCGGTGCTGCCAAAAATGTATTTTTTGGCAAATTTACTATTTGCCAATTTTTTTATTTTTTTACCTGGCTCTATTTCTTGATCACTAGATTATCATTGCAGGCCAAGGCCAATGCACAAAAAGCACAAATAGGTTCTCGGATGTATCTGAATTACTCTGCCAGTCCACTGCCCATGTCACCGCTGTCACCGCCCCCTCCCAAAGCAACTGCAGTGGAAAGAAAACAGACTTTGATTTGCTCAGATCCCACAAACTCAGGTTCACTCTTGTTCCCTCTATCCGTTGCCACAAGCTGCAGGCTCACATGTGTCCAGTTCACTTGAAAAGAGTGCATTTTCACACCCAATTGGCACTGACGAAGGGATGGGCCTTCCATTTCCATTTGTAAGCAGCTTCTCAGGAGCAGTCCTGGGTTTGCATCTCAGTCCCCTGGCCTATGGCTTCCCCCTACCCCCTCTGCCAGCAGCGGCTGGGAAATGTTGTGCAAGCAGGGGAGGTGAGCATCTCACATGGCCCACCCGTGTGCCCTCTGGCCAGCTGAGCTGTGCATTGACAAGATCTCAAGGGAGTCCCATCTAGTCCTTCTCATCTAGAGCTATGGAGGCGGCAATATCAAGTGCCCTTGAGGCTGGTAGGATTAAAGTAGGGGGAGATGTTTGAGAGGCCTCTGAGTCTTACGGGAGATATACAGGACTCCTAACGTGGGATGTAGCCAGAAAATAACACCCCTTCCCACTCTACCAAGCCTGGGACACAAAAGAGATACTAGGCTTATTACCATGTTGCACCACAGCCCAAAGCTGTTTTCCAAAGCATGCTGGGTGGGATGCATGCTGCTTCCATCTGACCCTAACCTTGACAATGTGCTCCAAGGAAACTCCTGCTTAATGGGCTCTGTTACTTTAATGAGCTTTAATACTTTACTGTCCCACTCCCACTGTTTTGCTAATTATGTTCTCAATCTGCCCCAGCAATTCCCCTCCTCCCGTAGGTTTTTTGGGAGTGAAGGACTTTGCTCGGCCATGGCCATTTTTCAGTCCCAGGGATTCTGCAGGGAGCTGTCTGAGCAAACCAATCATCCGTCCTGCAGCAGCGGGGGGATTTTATGGCTAGAAAACAAAAGCCAGGGGAGAGAATGCTGGGAAGAAGGAATTTGATATTATGGCAAACAAAGCAGCAGGCTGAGGGAGCTGCTGTACCTGGGCCATGTTTGGGTGACCCAGGCTAACGTGAAAGGGGAGTTGGATCAGCCCAGCGGCAGGGACATGGACTTCTTTCTCTGCCCAATAATTAGTACCTAGCTCTTATCCCGTGCTTTTCATCTGTAGCTCTTAAAGCGGTTTACAAAGGAGGGCAGTAGCATTATCCCCCATTTAATAGATGGGGAAACTGAGGCACAAGAAAGGACTTGCCCAAGGTTACCCAGCAGCAGAACTGGGATTAGAACCAACATCTCCTGAATTCCAGTCTAGGGCTCAGTCCCCTAGGCTGCACACCTAGAGGCTGCTATTGAGATCCGGGACCTGTTGTGCTAGGCACTATACACACACTTACCCTGAAGGCCTCACACTTTAATAGACAAAGGGAGGATGATTATCCCCATTTTACAGAGGGGGAACTGAGGCACAGCAAGATGAAGCAACTCACCCCAGGAACCAGCTGCAGAGCCAGGACTGGAACCCAAATCTCTAGAGCCCTAGGCTAGTGCTTTAACCACAAGAACATCCTGCCCTCAGGCTGGGTGGGCTTCATGCCTCGTTCTCAAAGGGAGGTGTAAACAGGTCCCATGCCCTTCCCCATATTGAGCCCACCGTGCCGGCAAGGCCCATCATACCACAGGTGGGATTTACCAGCGTTATGCCAGGGGGAGGGAAGATTTGAAATCAGCTGCCCAATTGTGCCCCTTGCATGCAGGAGAGAGCAGCCTTGATCCGAGTAGGGGAAGAGAGTGAAAAAAAGCCTGTGGAGATAAGGAGCAAAGAGAGAGTTGGGTGGGGAGGTGAAACGCAAGGGATATTTTTTTCAAATACAGAATTTATTTTCAGAGGGAGAGTCGCCTCTCTGGAGAAGGCTAGGCAGGATTTTAGAGAAAGGGCTGGGGCTTCAGATTTATCCAATAATCTGCCAAGTGGAAAGGAGCCTTACTTGTCGGCAGTAAACCTGGTGACCGATCACACGCTTTGTGACTCAAATATTTTTTCCCCCTGGCTTGATATAATCTATTTGGCAGCCTAAAAAGCAACTTATATTTTAAAGAGACCTGCAGGCAGTTCACAGCTCATATATTTTAATAGCTCCTGTTTGCTTTTTTCCCTCTTTCTTCTTTTTTTTAATGCAAGGAACCTTTCAGAGTCTCTTTCCTTGACTCAAAATGCCTCAGTGCCACGGAATAATCCAAGCCTCATGGCCTGCGCCTTCGACTGGTTCCAAACACCTCCACTCTTCCTTGCACTAATTAGCCCTACCCCACATTCCCCTGCGAAGCACATCTGAAGGCAGCTCCTCCACACCCACCCCCACCCCCACCCCCTGTCTCTCTGCAGAGAGGGAAGCACTGAGGGCTGAGCGCACAGTTAAGGTGCTCAGCAGGGATTGGGACGCACACAGACTGTTACCAGATAGGACGGTGGAGGAGGCAAAGGGGAATCCTGGATCCAGCCTAGGATTTACCTGTGACCGTCACGGAGAAACAGGGTGAATTTCAGCCCAGTGATCCCCGGTGCCTCCATGACACCAGGGCTCAGCTCAATAGTTAAACTCCCAGCTACGTGGAATAGGGCCTGGAAATGTTTTCATCTCATCGGTGGACTCTGGTAACTGTTTCATTCTTCAGTATAAATGACCTCAATGGGGAAAGGCTGCATGTTGCTGAGGCTTTGGGAGGACAGATAGTGGCCTCTGGAAGACCCCCTCAGTGCGCTAGCAAGAGCCAAACCCGTGTTTCTTTTCCCCTTGGTTTCTGTAGCTCACACTCCCGACAACTCCTTCATGGGCTTTGTGTCCGAGGAGCTCAACGAGACCGAGCGGCAGTTCATTAAGTCCAACAAAGCAAGCAACATGGCAGTGGTGTACGGGAAGGAAGCCAGCATCTGGAAGGTGGGTGCCTGCAGCGACATGGTCAGTCCACAGTAACAAACAAATAGCCACAAATAGCCAAAGTTTTGCCATTGGCTTCAAAGGGACCAGAATCTGGGCTAATGTGCATAGACTCCTAGAAATCAGTGCTTAAAAAAGTCCTAATTGGCCATTTAATTCATCCCTCCCACTGGCCCATGTAGGATTATTCCCTGGATTATATCCCCTAGTGACTTGTCCAGTCCACTTTCAAGAGTCCCAGCAATGGGGCTTCCACCACTTCCCTTGGGAGAGCAGCCTATTGTCTGAAACTTCCTATGTGGGCAGTTTATCCCCTGGCCACCTGCACTGCAGGGTTTCTTGCACCTTCTTTTCAGACAGCTGGCACTGGCCCCTGTCAGCAGCAGGATACTGGCCTAGATGGACCCATTGATATGCTCCAGTGAGTGAGCCAAATTGAAACAGAATGGGTATCCCAGGCATCTTATGAAGTGGCTCAGCTTCCAACCATGGGACCATAAGGTCTGGACACTCGCTGTTTAGGAGCTGAACTGAGACCATCTAGCGGTGGTATATCTTTCTTGTTAGCATTTGTATTTTAATCACATGCAGAGGCCCCAAACAGGACACAGTGCACAGAGTCAGAGCCAGTCTCTTCCCCAAAGAGCTTACAATCTAAATGGACAAGGCAGATGAAGGAGAAAAGAGAGAGGGGAAGTTACTTGTGCAAGGTCACGTAGCAGGTCGGGCTCAGGCAGGAATAGAATTCAGGTTTCCTAAGTACTAGTCCAGGGCACTAGCCACCGAACCACACTGCCTCTCGTCATCAGCTGGCAGCAACTTTTAGTCACCACAGACATGGGTCAGATATGAGCCTGTAGGTGCAAAACTCTTTTCCACTACTCCGTCCCTGAGCCAGACAACTGACTTCCTGTTCCAACACCACCTCATCGCTAGAGAGACGAATAGCACCGCTGTAACCCTGCTCAGCAGGCACACCCTCTTAAAAGAAAACAGCCCTACCGTCTCTTGTGTAGCCAGCAGTGGTGTTGGTTATTGGGGGTGGCCTGAGCTCCACACTCTTTTATCTGGAGCATGCTCAATGCTTTTGCTTCCATTATCCATAAGCAGGAGCTAATTGTCACCCTCTCTTGATTTTTTTCTTCCATGCACCTCCCTGGGATGTTCCAGTTGCAGGTATTGTATTACTCTACTCTATTCCTTTATTTAATGGTGCATTTCAGACTAAATATAAATTATCAATAGAAAATGTATATCTGCAATTGAGCTCGCATTGTCTGTAGGTTAAACCTGCACTGCTACCAGTGGGTGTTTATAGTCTGATACGGTGCTGGGTTCCCTTCTTTCCCATGCCCACCCTTTCTATTACCAGCGCCACTGAATCTGTCCTCGCAGCCTGTTCTGGGTGCTGCAGTCTGCGTTCCACAGAGCAGCATATCTCTGCAACAAACCCTCCTTTCAAAACACACAATTGCAGCGCAGGTATATAAATCCCTGCAACAATTACATGTATCAAGAAGTTACCCAGCACATGCTTTCTGTCTTGCTGCCCAATCTTGCAGTAAGGAGACCTTTTGCTGATGGCTAGGCTTCCCCGCCCCCCGTAAATGACAGCTCTTTGACTTAATCTTTTTTTGGCACAGAAATATTCGTGGCTACTAACACCCTCCCTCACAGTGAGTGATTCCAACACTCACCTCATTCTGTGGGCCACATTGATTTCTCATGGTCTCACTCCTCTTTGCTTCTTACGGATTTTTAAATAAATGTTATTAAAAACTCTTTCACTGTCGGGAACCAGCTGCAGTAAAAGGTCCATGGAATAGCACCCTGTCAATTTGCTTCCCAGGAGAAAGGGGCCTGGATCCAAACTCTGGATTCCAGAACCCCCAGTCTGTGAGGCGGATCAGGACCAGTTGCTTGGTCCACCACCCCTAGTTACCAGTCAGGATTGGGCAGATGTGATGTCTCGTGGTAGAAATACCTGCCTCCTGATTCTTCACAGTCCTGCATCTTGAGTAGTTCCTCACACCTGTGCAAAATGGGTGTAAAGGACTCCTGTTGTGGTTTGGTTAGCTTTTACACCCACCACTCTAAGTGACAACCTATTGTGCGCCTGTGTGGTGAGTTTAAGTCAATGGGCCTGATTCTCATTTACACTAAATTAGCAAGTACTCAGGTAACCCAGTGGGTATGTGTGACAAGCCCCCCTCTGTGCTGATCGACAGAAGATAGGCGTTGTTACAAGCTGCTGACTCTGGTGCTTTAGCAGCAGTTCCAGAGGCTCCCGGTTCAATTCCCAGTGTGTTGGCCAAGATGATGGCTGCCTGTCATACTCAGCAGCTTGGGTAAGGGCTGTACAATCTAGCACTGGGTAGGTAGGGTAGAGTCCGTGTGGTCCAAGGAGCTGGAGATGGGTGGGACTCAGGAGACCTGGATTTGACATTAAACATTCTGTGTGACATTGGACAAGCCAGACCCCCTTTCTGTGCCTCATTCCCCCATCTATAACATGAGACTAATGATGCCCTGCCTTGTAAAGTGCCCCTGAGGTCTAGAGTTGAACAATGCAATATAAACGCAAAGTATTACTCTTGAGTTGTAGCATTTATGTCCTGCACACAAGCAGGGCCGGCTCTAGGATTTTTGCCGCCCCAACCAAAAACAATTTTGGCAGCCCCCCCAATTTTTTAATTACCCCACCCCCAGCCCCGCCTCAACTCCGCCCCTTCCACAAATCCCCAGCCCTGCTCCCCTGCCCTGCCTCCTCCCCCCAGGCTCTCAAGCCTAGGAGGGAGGGAGGGGGAGAAGCGGTGCCCGCGCCGCGGCCACTCGGAGTCTCCCCCTCCCTCCCAGGCTTTCAAGCCTGGGAGGGAGGGGGAGCAGCGGCGCGCGAATCAGCTGTTTCGCACGCCGTGGCCTCTCAGGATCTCCCCCTCCCTCCCAGGTTTGAGAGCCTGGGAGGGAGGGGGAGCAGCGGCGCGCGAGCGGCAGCAGCAGCGGAGGTGAGCTAGGGCGGCCAGGGCACATTTTTAGGGGCAGCATTCTGGCGCCGGCCATGCCGCCCCTAAAAATGTGCCGCCCCAAGCACCAGCTTGTTTTGCTGGTGCCTAGAGCCGGCCCTGCAGACAAGCCAAGTACTGATAAGCCCAGGATCAAATACAATCTCTCAAACAGAATCTTTTTGAAGTTCAGAAACATTTGATTAACTTCCCACCCTTCCTCGTTGTTGTTCCTCTGAACTTCTAGCTTCCATCAAGCACCAGGAGCAGAAGCACTAATAAGGAAGAAAGCCCATATACATCCGATTTCCAGCTCAGTTTTGTCAGCCAAAGCAGTTCAGATCATTTGGATTAAGCTGCAGATAAGCATCTGCGTGCTTATTTCATCCAAACCTGAACTCATAACATTTTGAGACCCAGGGCAAGTCTACACTGGCGCAGCTGCACTGATGCAGTTGCACTGCTGTAGAACGTCTGCTGAAGACACTGTGTGCCGCCGGGAGAGCGCTCTCCTGTCGGCACGATTACTCCACCTCCGCGAGAGGTGGAAGCTATGTTGGCAGGAGAGCATCTCCTGCCAACTTAGCACCAGTGTAGGCAGCACTTGGGTCGCTGTAACTTGCATCACTCGGGGGGGGGTGTGTGTCTTTTTCACACCCCTGAGCGAGGTAAGTTAGATCGACGTAGGTGGTAGTGTAGACCTGCCCTCCGCCACCACTAGATTTCAATGTGAAAATTGCTTTTCTCAGATGCCTCTGATTCCCAGATTCTGGAATAACCCCACTCCCCATGTGTCATTGTTTTTAAACTCTGCTCTGACATTTAATGTAAAAGTGCACAGGAGAGGGGCTGTACAATGTAGTAAATCTCAAGGGGTATTTTGTAGAAGCTTTAAAAACATACACTAAGAGATATTTTAATAACCAAAACTCTTCAGAAGACTCTTGTGCTAGCCAGACATGGAGTGTGCTCTCTCCTGTCAAGTAGGACCAAATCCTGTTTACTTTAGTCATAGGAGTATTGCAAACAGTGAGACCACTAGTGGCCCCAGTTCAGCAGTCCCTCCCTTCTCAACAAAGCACTTACACTCATGCCTAATGCTAAGAACATGCTCAAGTGCTTTGCTGAATAGCGAGGGGCTTACGTACATGCTTGAATGCTTTGCTGAAGTGGGCTCACGTAAGGCAAGCAGGAATTGGCTCATAGTTGCTAAGTACTGGCTGTCCCTGGATTCTCCAGGGCATCCTGGCTTCCGTCTGTTCAACTATAAGCTCTGTGGGGCAGGGATGGCTGTTGGGCTAGATCCTCAGCTGGTGTCAATGTGCATCTGGCCCATTATTTTATGTATTATAGAGAGCCGAGTGCATTGTTGGTGCTCAGTAAACAATAACGCAATACTGCATGGAAGAGGCTTTCTGGTGCAGTGGTATAGTGCATTAGTCCTTTACGTCAGGCCAGGTGCATTCCGGTTCTGATTAGGTCCAGACAAGTTTGATGATCTCAGCAGAGCCCCTTGTATGATTAGCACTCTGCTCCTAGAGATCTCCGCCAGGGCAGCGTGGGGTGTTAGAGTCCAGGAACTGTTGGAGGGAGAACATGACCAACAGCTGCCTATACTACAGCTGGCTTTTGCGAATGCTATCAGACTCTCCCTTTCATGAACACTACAGCTACTAATCCTTAGATAACTTTTACCCCCCTTTTACAGATGGGGAAACTGAGTCACCCTGAGAGGAACTGACTTGCCCAAGGTCACCAGAGCTGGGCTTAGAAACTTGCTCTTCATTCAGTCAGCTGTCAGCTGAATTGTGCTGTCCCGTTTGGCTGCATACAAAAAGACAGTGTCCTTTATAAAACGTAGCACTCACACATACAGCTCCTTCCTTGTTAGGCTTCTGTTGTTTATCACACCTCAGCCCCAGCTATTCCAATGTTGGTAAATACGCCTTTTTGTGTTGCTCATTGTTCACATTGCAAGGCATGAGGATTCTAAATACCTGACGTTCAATTGATCTGTGCCTGGTGAGAATGATAAACTTGCCAGCAGAGAGCAGGCAGCGTATTGAGCTGGGCCTGCTGTTTAGCCCTTACAGCACGGGAAGCGTTCTGCAATGGGTGGATAGAGAGACAACGCTTTTCCATCTGTCTGCAACACTGAGACCTGCTCCCTAGGAGAGAGGCAGAAGTTCATAGAATGCGGAGGGTTCCCTTTGGGCCTCACTGGCTTACCTGGGGAATAACATGCCCTGACTTCATATCAGAGAGTTTTGCCTCAATAGAGCTTTGGAATTGGAACTAAAGGACAATGGCTGCTGAGCTGCATGCGTCCTTCATGCCACACACAGGGCTAGTGGGGCCAGAACAGAGGATGAAGAATGGGGGAATCTACTGAGAATGAAAGATGGGGGAAGTATCTAGGATGTAGAGTTGGAGAGAAGAAGTCCATAGCCAGAGAGAGAGAGACGCACAGAGAAAGGGAAGCTGCCTCAGGGACCAGTAGGGACAGAAGGAGGAGAGACTGAATCCCACACATCCTCTGTCCTTCCCTGAAATACCAGAGCGTCGGAGCTTTGGAGGGGAGGCAGCTGTCAGCTCTCAGACAGGGAGTGAGTGGGGTGGTGAGCTGGGCTCTGTGTTACTTAACAGTACCCCTTGCTGGCCATTCTGCAGCAGCATTGTGGAGGAGAATGGGGGTGGTGGGAAACTTGCGTCAAGGATGGCAGGGAGGGCACAATAAGGGGAGAAAGGATTTGGCCTCTCTCCAGCTGCCGGTTCGGTATGGAGTCCAAACCCCACCAAGGAGGGTCCCACCCGTGTGCCAGATGGCAACAGTGTGGGCCTGGGAGGGAGAGAGATAGGGCAAAGTGTGGTGTAAAGCAGAGACCCCCCCCAAAGAGAAGAGACACGGATGAGTGCCAGATGGATAGAAAGGGAGATGGGCCTGAGCCCAAGCCCCTAGCCAACCCCAATCCAAACTCAGAGGCCCACATTCCTCTCTCAGTAAAAGTCCATGTCTGTGGGAACACACAGGATTAGACTGTGGCTGGGGGAAGAACACATTCCCATGCCCACGTAGCTGCCTTTTCAGCTGAATACAACTGACAGCCATGAGGCTGCTTCTGACAGTGGGGGTGAATAAATGGCCTCTTTTCCATTAAATCCCCGAGCCCCCAGGTCAGGTGGGTTAATCAGCAGAGCATGTCTGGGGTTCTGTGGATTGGAACAGCCGCATTGTGCGGCCTGCTTTCCACATTCGTCAGCCCTTCACAGCCGCCTTCATCTCTGCCCTCCAATCAGGTAGATTGTGCCTTATTTTCTTCTTTTAATGCCGCTGAGAAGTTGTTTTTCCTCCCAAGGCTTGTAAAGAGCCTGGAGAGGGAAATAAGTAGGGGGAGAGAGAGATGCCGAGTGTAGTGCTGATCACAGCTAAATTCAAAGGGAAAGCTGTTTCTCTTTTGTTGTTGCTAGCAGGGAAGATAATCTCAGTGAAATCCATGCTTGGAATTCTTGTATGGTGCTGTATTGATCTGCAGGGCTATTAGTTTGATAAAGCGATAATGAAGTCCTTAACAGCTATATGCAATCCTTAAAGGGTAACATCAAATGAGCTCTAGGATTAATCAGCCTCATACCATCCCCCCACTCTTCTAAAAAATAAAACATGCTGAAGTTTTGCATTTTTGCCATGAATGTATGTAGATGGAAAACGAACGCCATTCTGTAGCTGAGTGGCTGTCGCTTGGGTCATAGGGTGCAGCAGTAACAGAAAGTGCCTGTCTGCTTGGTCTTGCTGAAATAACTTCAGTGAAGGAGAAAGAACTAGTTGAGCTTTCTGGTCAATGACGCATTTCACATGGATAACACCTTTGTTTCTACATGACTCTCCATCCAATCTATCTGTTTCTGTTAGCCATTCTACAGGGGAGGAGAAGGAGAGGGTCCTGGGAAGAAAGATGAATAGTTTGTATACAGCCGGGACTATACTTTTATTTTATTTTATTTTATTTTATTTTTTTTAAACATGGTTAACCTGTGGAACTCACTGATGTGGTAGTTTATTAAGGCAATTATCTTATGATTTTTTTCAGAGGATTAGGTGTTTATATGAATAATAGCACTTGCATTTGCACAAGGGGGATACAAATTTTAAGGGATCTCAGCCTCCATGCTTCAGTGTATAAACTGATCGTTGGATGAGGTCAGGAACATACACTCTCCCCACCACTTGCCACTGTTGCAGTATTGTAACCTGAGGTTGCATTATAGAGGGTTTGTGGCTTCCACTGGTTAATGTCAGGGCCAGGGTATTGGCCTGGACAGACCATTTGTCTGTTCTAGTATGACATTTCTTAGGCAGACTCTCTTTGTGGGGCTGACTATATCCAAAGCCCAGGTATGTTGCATCTGATTCAGGGAACTGATTTTGAACTTACTCATACCCATGTCAAAGAGGAGCAACCCCGCATCATTCAGTGGGATTAAACGAGAGTGAAATTGATTTACAGTCCAGGAGTCCTAAAAGTCTGCCTGCCCTGTAGAGGGTCTCCTGCCCTGCAGATTGAGTTCCACTGAATAACAGTAAAAACAGTGAGGAGTCCTTGTTGCACCTTAGAGACTAACACATTTATTTGGGCATAAGCTTTCGTGGGCTAGAACCCACTTCGTCAGATGCATGGAGTGCATTATAGCACATGTACTGTTTTTTTCACTCCATGCATCTGATGAAGTGGGTTTTAGCCCACGAAAGCTTATGCCCAAATAAATTTGTTAGTGTCTAAGGTGCCACAAGGACTCCTCGTTGTTTTTGCTGATACAGACTTACACGGCTACCCCTCTGAACACTGAATAACGAGTTCCTGTACATAAAGACTCCCTCGCTGCTAGAGAGGAGGTCGTTTAGTGTATGTCTACCCTGGATTTACACTGCAGTGTAAAGTGGAATTCAAGTCAGCAAACCCTGGGTTAGACGTTAGAGAACCCAGGGCTTGAGCTTCGACACTGAGTGTCAATGCTAGGTTAAGAATCTTCCAACCTGCGCCGAAGCTCGGGGCTCCAGTGTCCACACTGCAATACGCAGACCTGAGTCCAACCAACCATATTCCAGACTTCCTAACACCCTCCCAAAATGTTGCCGCTCCAGCTCTTTGTTCATGGGTCAGTGCAGGAAAACTTGACTGTCCACCAAATTTGATTGTCCGGAGAACAAAGAAAGTCAGCCCATGGGATTGTGGGATATTTTTGGCAGACTCCCAGAGCACAAATGCAGCAGGGCCACATTTGAACTGCAAAGCAATAGGGCTGGAACCCTGGGTTCCAGCTTGACTCTGGCTCAGACCCTCCAGTCCTGTGGATCCTGGGACCTTGGGGCAGCGTGATTTGTGTGAAGACAAAAAGAGAGTTAGGCTTGAGCCTGAATTTGAACCTTGGGCCGACACTGCAGTGGAGACGTACCCTTAAAGGCACTAGGATGGTGAGATCAGAATAAGGAAATACCCCTTTATTTTGGCATTTGGGAATCAAATACGTCTCTTTTGGGGCTAACATGCAGCTGATTTTCTTCGCTTTCCTCCCCCAGGGCAAAGAAAAGTTCCTGGCCATCCTTAACAAGTACATGGAGATCCACGGCACTGTTTATTATGAAACCCAGCGTCCTCCGGAGGTCCCAGCCTTTGTCAAGAACCATGGCCTTCTGCCACAGCACGAGTTCCAGCAGCTTCTGAGAAAAGCCAAGGTACTTAAAATAGGGGTGTGGCCCTTTCACGTGGATTTCTGACAAAGTCCAACGTTACTCCTCCATAAAATAACCAGCTGCTGGGGAGGCGGACCTTGAGAAGTGTAATTCATTAGCTGAAGCTCTTTTAGCTGGAGGAGGCTGAGGCTAGTGCTACTGAAGCCCTTGCTTGCAGGCCACATCAACTGCAGTAATTATGCAGGAGCTGAGCTGAGCAAATCGCAACAGCGAATTTATCTGATTAATTTCCCCTTTTTAATAATTGTCCATGGTCAGTTCACAACGTTCTCAAGTCTATTTGTTATTCAAAATCATTCACTAATTTATTCAGCAAATAACTCTTAGTCTGCAGGTTATTCAAACTCTGAATATTACAACCGGATACACAACTTTTATTCTGACATATGTAACTAACTCATGTGATTTACATAGCTAGAACTCAGGTAAACGACTTGAGAAACCAGCTTACACAGCCCCAATTTCGAACGGTAAAATTGATTGTTGGATTGGTAGTTTGCCTTCTGTTGATTAATTACATCCAATCAGAGAAGAGAAACCATACCACGTGACTATCCAAAGATGGTGCAAATTTTGGATTTTAAATTTGACAATTGAATATACTATTTGGAACGGTCTCTTGGGAAATATTCATACTTTGGGGTTCAAATTTGTTTTTTGCAAGCAGTTGCGCTACTAGAGCTTGTGAGATTGAGCATTTGTGGAAAGTAAATGTGAATTATATCACATCCATTGTCACACCAAAGTTTGCTGTTGGGTTCCACTGAATGTTCACAGAACACGTTGGTCACTATTTGCTTAGCTCTGTCCAGGAGCCTGGGGTCTGTGGAGAGATTGATTAGCAGCATAACTAGGTCCTGAAATGCTCAGTACTGATGTCGCAACCTGAGCCCAGCACCATAGCACTTGCTAGAGTCAGGCAAAGTGCATACTTCCCAGACCACTCCCAGCACTGCCAACCCACTGGCATGCAACCCCCCTATTATATTCCAGCCCTTGGCTTTTCCTGAGTAAGGACTGCCAACAACGCCCACTGGCACACTAAATACCCAAACTCACTTCATCCTGTTACCAGGAAATAAAACCAGGTCTATAGACATGAGAAGCTCGGGCATGTTGCTGCTGTTCCACCTATGGCTGCTACGGGCATGATTTTAGGCATGATTCTGATTAGATATCTAGCAAGCCAGCAGCTTTCAACGTGGAAACAGTAGGACGAATACAAGCATGATATAAGGAGGTACAACTTCTGTTGATGTTAATGACATGGTCTCTGTTATAAACTAAGGGGTGAAGGTGTACTGTGTACAATTTAGCTTTGATAAAGACATCATTTTGGGGAGAACTTTATAACACATTTAAGCTATTGTGAATTGAACTACAAAGAGCTTCACCTAGGCCTTGGCTACACTTACCCGCTAGTTCGGCGGCTGGCAATCGAACTTCTGGGTTCGACTTATCGCGTCTAGTCTGGACGCGATAAGTCGAACCCGGAAGTGCTCGCCGTCGACTGCGGTACTCCAGCTCGGCGAGAGGAGTACCGCGGAGTCGACGGGGGAGCCTGCCTGCCGAGTGTGGACCAAGGTAAGTTCGAACTAAGGTACTTCGAACTTCAGCTACGTTATTCACGTAGCTGAAGTTGCGTACCTTAGTTCGAATTAGGGGGGTAGTGTAGACCTGGCCCTAGAGTTCAGTTAGATCAGCCTGCAGGTCTGCAGAGCTGAGCACCAGAGAGACAGTTCAGATTAGTGAACTGGAGAGTCAGAGCTGCTGATGCATGAGATTGCAATGGGTCTGAGCGATGGTGTTCTTCACTCAAGCTCATCAGGGTTCGTGGTTTTGCCTCCTGCAGCTTTTCATCGGATTTGGATTCCCCTATGAAGGTCCTGCCCCTTTGGAAGCGATAGCCAATGGGTGTGTTTTCCTGCAGTCTCGTTTCAATCCGCCACACAGCTCCCTCAATCACGAATTCTTCAGGGGGAAGCCTACATCAAGAGAGGCAAGTGGTTCTGCAATGTTGTGTGATGAGAATTTTGCAGGTTGGCCTGAGCCATGGCATTTGCTTTTGGATTCAAACCAAAGGGGTGGACTAGCTGAAAAAATCAGGCTCTGGATGCAAACTTTCCCCACAGTTCAGGGGTGTGGTTAGCTGTGGGTGGGATCACAATCTTGCCCTCCCAATCTGATTCCTCCCCTCTCCAGACCTGGAGAAGATGGATAAAATGAGACCTGGGTTTGAATTTCAGCTCTGCAAAACAAAACCTGACCAATGAGGCTTTTGCAAAAATCCCAAACCATGTCCCAATTGGTTACCCCAGAGACAGACTGCAGCCTGACCCTCCCATTCCCAAACCTGGGGTTGTAGGCTCCCAGATAAATTGGGATCTGAACTTGAATTGTTCCTGGTTGTGGTTTTCTAAAACAGGACTGATTTTTTTTTTTTTTTTTTTTTGCAAACTCCCCTCCTGGGCCTGCCACTGGCTATGAATTTAATCTGAGTGCAGCGGGAGCTCTTTAAAAGTTAAAGGGTTGAGAAAATTGAACCTTGTATTATTAATAAAGTGGATAATGCAGTGTAAATTCCCACATCCCCGCTGAGAAAGCCCCTCCGGTGGCCACATCAAGGACCTCGTTCTCAGCTTCTGTTTCAGTCTGAGGCTGTTCCTTACCAAGTGAGTTAGAATCCGCCCTAAAGTGTCCTCTATCCTGCCCCACCCTGGATAGCCCCCCCTTCCACTGGCTCTCAGACTGGATTGCATCTTCTGCAGCCACTCTTCTCCAGGCAGTTGGGTGCTTCCGTTGCCTTGGCAGCCAGCCCGTTTGTCATCATTACAGTGTGGTGGCTGTACGCTTGCATGCCATTCGTCTTGGCAAGAGGCAGAGGCAGTGCAGGGCCGCTGTAATTAGCTCCTGTAGAATTAATTCTCCTCCCGCGTACTCTTTGTGTTTTGCTGATGTTAGCGTAAGGCAGGTTGTGTTGTGAGGGCCCCAGTTCGCACTCAGCGACTTGGCAAAGCTGTGAACAGAGCGACCACTACGGAGAGTGTGCATGGTGCGTGGGTGTGTTTGTGTGTGAGATGGAAGGTGTTGGAATCATTCCTGCTGCTCCTTCTTTCAATTTGTGTCATTAAAATAGCCGAGCCTGCCATCCTTAGCTGCTCTCACTAGAGAGAAGTGTGCTGATGACAGCAAAGAAGAGAGGGATAATTAATTACCATCCTCTTTATTTATACGTAACTCAGCCTTCTGGAGAGGGCTGAGATCATGGGAAAGTTGAAGGTCTTTAGGGTAGATATTTGGTTTGGTTTTGTGTTTTAGCCCAGCTGATTGGCCAATATGTTAGGAGAATGGGTTGGGTCCGTTGGTTTGCTCGATGGATGGTCCTGCTCTTTGGTTCAGCTGATGCTGTCTTCTTCTCAATGCACTGCCAGGTTTACTTCGGCTCTGCATCTTTGGGAAATGCTGTGACCCAGAGGTTCGCTTTGCATTGCAACCTGCAACTGGCAAGGGGCAGAGTCTTTAGCCTGCTGGGAAGAAGCCTCCACTGCGGCTTCTTTGCGTTAGTAGCTAGGCTTCAATTCACAGCGCGGCTGCGTAAGCAGCGCCATGAGTGGATTAGAAAGCCAGCCCCCCTCCGGAAAGCAGCTGAAACATGCAAAACCCCCCACAAATGGCGAACTCTGTTCCCCCAGGAAGAAGGCCAGCCCAAGGACTAGACACCCAGTAAGCCTATGGGCTTCGTGGGATTTCACTGGCGCCTCTGCAGAGGGGAGAATTTCACCTAAGGCCATTTGGCAAAAAAAAACAAAAATAAAACTCAATCTGTGTGCAAGTTCCCCCACCTCTAAAGGATACTATGTCTCCCTCTCCCCTGGCAAAGGGCTGGGGGAGCATGATCACGTCTGGCAAAGCATAATGCTCATTATATAAAATGCTCTTTTCCACATCCTCCTTGGGTTCAAAGCCCCTTTGTAACCAGTGCCAGTTTTCATCCTCCTTTCTGTTTAGAAAATGTCTCTTCTCTGCATCAGGACTCTTTCATTTGACCTGTGCACCTCTTTGAAAGTCTGGCTTCAACTTCCACCCTTTGCCCTGCTTCCTAAGACACGACCTGTGCTTGTTGGCTGCCTTGCAGCAATGCCAATGAGGCTGAACGACAGACGGCAAAGGCTTAAATGAAGGAGAAATGCATGGGGTGGAGAGGAAAGAAGATTGATCTACAGGAAGGAAAAATGGCTGCCGATGGGACGCAATCCCCACACCTGGAAATGTGAGGGGAAGAGTCCTCACTGAAAACAGGAATGCTCAGCTTTAGTTTTGCAAATTTAATTTTCATGGGATTTAGGCATCCAAAACCATTAGGCAGTTTGAAAATATCAGCCTAAAGGCTGAGAGCAGGTGGGTTTGAATTAAAGGTTCCACTTTGGGTCCATCTCTGCATGCAATGGTTTTAGTAGCCACCTTTGGCTCTCACCACTGTTCCTGCTGCCATCAGCTCACCTTTCGCATTGCCTAGCTGCAGGGAGGTCACTGCGTGTGGCCACAGCTCCTCCTGCAGGGAATGCCACATAGTTCATTTTTTGTTTCCTTTTTCAGGTGTCCTCCCAACACCCCTATGTGGAGGACTTCATAGGGAAGCCTCATGTGTGGACGGTGGACTACAATAACTCAGAGGAGTTTGAAGCCGCTATCAAAACCATCATGAGGACCAAGGTAATTGCTGGCAGAATTCACTGAAACACTGAGATAAGCTCATCTGTTGCTGAGATGGAGAGAACAGAGGGCTGGATTTGCAGGAGTCAAGAACAAGCAGTTGTTAGCAGCCCACGTGTCCCTCTGTGACTGTCCCAGCATTAGTGGCTAGTCATCTCTCTGAAATTATTTACACACGCAAGCCAGAAATCCCAGTGTCTCAGGACAGGAGGCTACTTCTCTTGGCTTTCAATGGGATTGGTGCTCCTGAGTTGCTTAGGCTCTTTTGAAGACCCCATTCAATGGAGTTACACTAGTGTAACTGAGATCAGAATCCGGCCCAGCAGGTATGGATAGCTTGGGCTCTGTAGTAACTTACCTGGAGCAAACCTCCACACCTCTTGAGTTTCACCCACCAAAGCTTCGCTTCTATGGGGCCAGATTTCCCAAGAGCTCAATTCCTATGTAGACCTCTAAGTAAGTTGATGGAACAACCTCAGCTGCTGGGCTCTAAGCACTTGAAAATCTGGCACGTAGGTTCCTGCATGGAAGCTGAACTCTCTGAAAATTTCTCCAGTAATGTTCCCTGTTCAACTCTCCATCAACATCCCACTCCCCATCAGCCAGCAAGTTAAACCCACTCATTTAACCAGGATGCAATTTTCTCACCCTGCATCCTCCTTCCCAGTGCTGGGATATTCCACAGCAAGCATCTGGAACTGCCAACCCTGTCTCTTTAAGCAGGTAGTATTTTTTTTGTGTGCCCTGTATCTCCCCATGTAAGTGTGCAAAAGCTACAGGTCATTTTACCTACCGTTCCTCTGCTGCATTGCATTTAATGATTAATTATTATTATTTGCATTTAACAATTTAATAGGAAAAGCCTCAAATCCCCCCTCTTAAATATGAAGAGCTGAAGAAATTCAGCAAAAAAAAAGCCTTTTGAAAAATGCAGCAACTGCTGCGTGAGCCGACTTCTCAAAGACTTTTAAAACGTATCCGTCATGAATATTTACCTCCCCAGCGGCAGGAGCCTTTCAAGTTGTCCAAATTATTAAAGTCAATTTTTCTGGAGGGGAGAAAAGTGCTGATCTCCGTTTTGCTCACAATTTGCTTTGGGAAGAATAAGGTGTCCCTGTTGTTACAAAAACATACGCCACAAAATAGCATCTTAATAAAAAATGGCCTGCGTCTGACTCAGACTACCAGGAGTCAGGGAATTTGCTAGATTCTTCAAGGGTTCTTTTTTTTTTTTTTTTTTTTTGAGTGAATTGGTAGTGTTCATGTCAGATTGAGAGCAGCAGAGATCCAAGTCCTCCATCCAGAGAGCAAGCTGTGCTGCCGTGTAGAGCTCCCCTGCCAATATTCCTCAGCCCAGATCTGTTCAGTTTCTTTGGCCCATTCCGCCTTGCTTCCTCGGTGAAGCTGCTATCAGTCAGGCTGATCCACACCATCACGGGGAGTATTGAGAGCCCCTCCCCACTTCTCCCATCACAGCCATCAGATGGCAACACTCTTTAATTGTTACTCAGCATGAGTGCAATTGATCTGGGGACTGGTTCTGTAGTGCATAGCCATCTCCATAGCCCCGTCCATCCCCCCAGGGGAAATCGCTCACTAGAAAGTGAATGACCAGTTTAAAAAATATCCCTAAATCTCAAACTGTTTAAATTCCTAATTCAGTAACACTCCTTGGGTGTAAAAACAATGAGGAGTCCTTGTGGCATCTTAGAGACTAACAAATTTATTTGGGCATAAGCTTTCATGGGCTAAAACCCATTTCATCAGATACATGGAGTGGAAAATACAGTAGGCAGGTATAAATATACAGCACATGAAAAGATGGGAGTTGCCTTACCAAGTAGAACAGGAGTACTTGTGGAACCTTAGAGACTAACAAATTTATTAGAGCATAAGCTTTTGTGGACTACAGCCCACTTCTGTAGTCCACGAAAGCTTATGCTCTAATAAATTTGTTAGTCTCTAAGGTGTCACAAGTACTCCTGTTCTTTTTGCGGATACAGACTAACACGGCTGCTACTCTGAAACTTACCAAGTAGGGGGTCAGTGCTAATGAGCCAATTCAATTAAGGTGGAAGTGGGCTATTCTCAACAGTTGACAAGAAGGGGTGAATACCAAGGGAGGGGAAAAATCACTTTTGTAGTGCTAATGAGGCCAATGTAATCAAGGTGGCCCATTTCAAACAGTTGACAAGAAGGTGTGAGTATCAGCACGGGGAAATTAGTTTTTGTAGTGACCCATCCACTCCCAGTCTTTATTCAGGCCTAATTTGATGGTGTCCAGTTTGCATATTAATTCCAGTTCCGAAGTTTCTCTTTGGAGTTCCATCAAATTAGACCTGAATAAAGATTGGGAGTGGAGGGTCACTAAAGAAGAGGGCATAGATAAATGAAGAAGGACCTTTGTGATTTTCCTGATGCTCAGTGGCATGTTGTTTTTACTGTGTGAGGAAAGACTGAACAAGGGATAGCAAAAATGAGATGGGCATGGAGAGAAAGAGAGAAGATCGTGTGCCATCTAAAGTAGCCAGTAGGAAATGCCACTGGGGCTTGTCTCTAAGTATAGGGGAAGGGCCTGGGTCTGGCTTCTCTAGGGAATAGAAACGAATCTTTTGTTGTGGCTCTAGATGATAGAACATCTAACAGACTGATGTTCCAGTGCCCCTGGGAACTTGATAAACCATCTGCTTGCCAGACAGCACCACCAGGCGCTGCCATGTATTCAGTGCTCTTCCTTGAAGGATAGCGCTCCCAAGTGGCATTTCTTTGAAAGGCAGCAGAGCACCAGAGCTGACAACCGGCTGACTCTGTGACACTATTAGCGCTCATACCTGAGCTGTCCCCGTATGACAGCAGTTTGTTAGGTGTGGGATCTCTGGTGTCTGTTACGGGCACTTGCAAGCTGTAGTTTGTTTTGATCTCGTCTCATCTCTCCTCCTCCAAAATATTGCAAAGAATGTAACAAACCACCATATACAATTATTTGTCATTAGGTGCATCTCAATTAAAATTAAATTTTCAATAATTATGTCCCTGCCGCTGGGCTTCCTGTCAGCTGTCGACAAAAACTGAAGTGAGCGGCGTTGACCGACTCTGTTCCATCTGCGCTGGTGAAATGTTCCCGGAGAGAGAGAGTCTCAGCTGCCGAGCTGGTGTTTAAAGGGCACATGCGTCAGATCCTTTGCGTGTTACATGATGGATTATGGAGGTCACGTCTTTCCATCAGCCGTGTAAAATCAGCAAAAAACTACGGGTGTCAAAAAAAAAAAAAAAAAGTAATCAGATCTCACCCAGCAATGCCAGGAGCTCCACCTCTCTCCAGAACTAAAATGGAACAATGTCTATTCTCTCCTTTTTGGGCCCACTCAATCAGTTGCCAGAGGGGATGAATGCATTAGCCTTTCACCTTTTGAAACATGGATTCTCTGGTGCCCAGCACTGTGTGCAGTTATTTACTCCAGTGCCTGGTGGGTGTAAAATGCTGCCATCCTGATTGGGCACCTATTTTGCACTGGAGTAAATGACGACACAAGGTGCGGGACAACACAGAATCAGGCCCATGAATGCCAATCACCAGTAAAGTCACATTGAGTTTATTAGTCTTTCATCCTAGTGTGTATTACAGAACCACTGCCTGTTCTGGCCTCAGTTTCTGCTTGAGGGAAGCTCAAGACCAGGATAGGCCCATGGTGCCATGGCTTAGGATTGACATGGAGTGGCAGAGCTGTGTGGGACCCAAGACTTGACAAGCAGATGGTGCTGCAGGGGAGGGATTCAGATATTGGCGGAGAGGCACATGGCCTCAGATTGGAATAGCAGTTGGTGCTGCAGGTCAGGGCTTGAGTCCGTTGGCAGAACTGTTTGAAGAAAGTGTAAACTAGTGCTCTTCGTCTCTCACCTTAATGAGTATTAAACTGACTCCCAGCTCTGCAAGGGAGAACAAAGAAGAAAGACAAAAGCCTTGTGCTGCTCACACAATACAATCTCTTCAAACAGATGAATACGTTACACCTCTACCTCGATATAACGCGACCCGATATAACACGAATTCGGATATAATGCAGTAAAGCAGTGCTCCGGGGGGGGAGAGGGGGCTGCACACTCTGGTGGATCGAAGCAAGTTCAATATAACGCGGTTTCACCTATAACATGGTAAGATTTTTTGGCTCCCGAGGACAGCGTTATATTGAGGTAGAGGTGTACTTATCTTTGCTTCAAAGCCAGGCCCACTTCTCCTCTCATTTATACCGCTGTAAATCTGAAGGAACTTCAGTGAAGTCAGCAGAGTGACTCTGGATTGCCATTGGTGTAAATGAAAATGGGATTTGGTCCGGTAGCAGGTGACTGTGGGAGAAGTTTTGGGTACACAAAGGTTTCTCATAAAAGGCTTTTGCTGGGCTCATTGGAATCCCAACACACATGCACACACATTCATTTAAGATAAAGATTCTGGGCAACATTTTCAGGAGTACCTAAGAGACTTAGGAGTCTAAGGCCCATTTTCAAATGTGGGTTAGGCACTTAGGAGCCTACGTCTCACTGGAAGCCAATGGGATTTAGGCTCCTGAATTCCTAAGGATACTTCTACCCTGCAAAAATACCCCTGTGGCAGCAAGTCGCACAGTCGGGATCAACTGACACGAGCTCATGAGGCTCGCATTACAGGGCTACAAATATCAGTGTAGATTAGAGGTAGTCAATTATTTTTTAAGGTCCAAATTTCTTGGTCAAGGTAGAGTCAAGATCCAGACTCCAGGGAAAATAATAATAAAAACAATGATAATAATAAGTAAATATAAAGATTTCGGAGCCTGTTCAAAAGTGTCTGCTGATCCGGATTTGGCCCACGGTCCACCTATTGACTACCCCTGGTGTAGTTGTTCCTGCTCAGGCTGGAGCTTGTGCTCTGAGACCACCCCTGTCACTGGAGTGAGGCACATTGGCAAGGCATTATGGGTAAGCTTGTCCTGACATGACTTGACCCGAATCTGTTCCGTTGAGAGAGACCTTCAGGGCTATCAGGGTGCTATCAGTCTTTCACCAGCACTGAGGGTCTGATCCAGAGCTCATTGCAAGACTCCTCTGTCCTCGGTGAGTGTTGAATTGAACTGAATTTGCTTTAAAAGAGTAAAAACTACAGCTCAGCTGTCACAATTTTATTAAAAACGTGCCATGACTCTGGAGGAGACTTGTTAGCTTTTTTCCACTGGGAGGTGTCTTCTTGGGCTAATCCCTTACCAGGTTAGAGCTCCTTTTAAAAGATGTTCTATAAACTCTCTGGGAACAGGGCGAGAATGTAAAGTAACTCACAGCGACGACTTCTTCTTTTTGTTTTTTTTAAGGGCTGGTTTATTAGAGATGCTGTCAAGGCAATTAGGCCTAAAAATTGACCTAGCATAAAAGCCTTATTATGGGTTTTTGCTGCAAGATTTCCCCTGGTATTTTGTTTTTAAAATAATGTTCGCTGCAGCAGGAAGAGAAAACAAAATCCCGTGGGGGAAAGAGCGGGAGAAGAAAGAGAGTGGGTGGCTTAGGGTAGCTGTCTCACAACTCCAAGGGTTTCTCTAGAAAGTGTCTGGACGAACTCAAGAAGCCACAGGATGCCCCCATGCCCTGTCTCTGGTGTCTCACTGAAGGATTAGCTCAGTCCCGGGCATCTCCTGAGACGACAGATGCACCCTGTTGCCATGATACATGTATGGAAGCGTCATGAGACTTAGCATGAAAGATTCTGGTGTGCACTCAAGGATGGTCTGTTTCTAGGGCCATGAACATGGTGGGATCCTATGGAAGAGGTGAAAACCCCTGACCTAGCGGATCCTGTCTGTCTGTCTGAGGGGTTCACAAACATTTGAAGTGTGGACCACATTTTACCACAGAGTTTTTCTTGTTGGTTCCTCCCTTCCACTCATGATTACTCAGGCTACCTCCCCTCCCATTCATGGTTGAATAACATCCGTGGAGCAACCACAGCAATTGTTGACATGGAGTGGCAATATTAGGAAAGTGTGGAATGTATTTTTTAGCCGCAAGTCTCTCCATTAGCCAGCTTGTATTCACACACCATCATTTATCAGGACACAATTTATTGCCAGATTATTTTCACTGCAAAATCCAAGCGGTTTCTTCCTGACTTGTTTTGGATGACTTAGCCATCTCAATCTATAGGCTTGAGATAGAAATATAGCCATCTCCACTCCTGCAACATCACTCTGGTGTCACCGTTGCTCTACAGGAGTGTAAGATTATTGAAGGTCACCAGATGGCACTATTTCTGATAGTGCTATTAGATCTGTTTAGCTCAGGGGTCGGCAACCTTTCAGAAGTGGTGTGCCGAGTCTTCATTTATTCACTCTAATTTAAATGCCAGCAATACATTTTAACGTTTTTAAAAGGTCTCTTTCTATAAGTCTATAATATATAACTCAACTATTGTTGTATGTAAAGTAAATAAGGTTTTTAAAATGTTTAAGAAGCTTCATTTAAAATTAAATTAAAATGCAGAGCCTCCCGGACCGGTGGCAGTGTGAGTGCCAGTGAAAATCAGTTCACGTGCCGCCTTCAGCACGCGTGCCATAGGTTGCCTACCCCTGGTTTAGCTGAATGTATTGGAGCTAAGTCTTGAAGAAATGTTATATGTGACTGAGTTCTTTTTAGATATCTAGCATATCACCAGTAAAGTTTGTTCTCGCTGCCTGAGTCTCTCTATGACCAATCACACTTAAGTGTAGCTGCTGCCGACAAGTTCTCTCATGGAAGTAAATAAGGCAATCCATGGTGCCAGAACATTACAGGAAAAACTTATGCAGCATCATTCTAGAAGGACACCTACTGTGTTGGTCATTTAGTAGCCAAACCCTAGGATGAAGTCCTGGTGACAGCTGGATTTTTTGTGCGTGTGGCGATGCATGTACACTCCCCCCCCCCAAATAAATTATTTGAGATTCAGATGGCAACCTCATTCCAAAGCCATGATGTAGTGTAGATTTGCTGGAAAATGGACCTTTGTTCTCTGGACAGGTGTTTGAATTTTAGTTTGAGCCTTGGCTCAGTTTGTGACAAAGCCCCATCTCAGGCAAGTTGTGTTCACTTTCAAGTTTCAGAAGGAAAATCCCATCCCCTTCTTCCAGGCTCAGCACTGCAGCATTCAGAAGCATCTGTAACAAGTCATGGATGCCCTTTTTGTGTTCCATCCTTAGCAATTTCTTGTTTTCCCCAGGGCTTATTGTTACTAAGGATTCCTGACCTATTTATAATAAAAACTCAAATAGAGGAGGCGTCAAACACCATAAACTCAGGCGAGCAAATCAGTGGGCAGTCACAGGTAGCCAAAAAGAGAGCAAAAAGCAGGGAGACAAATTACAGCCCACCAGGAAATGTGACACTGGAAGAATTGTCCTGGTGATGAATTACAGCTGTTACATGGAGTTTAGAGGGAAGAAAAGGAAAGAGGTTTTCATTGGCGGTCATTTTCTTGGGCTTCAGCTTTTACATTGTCAAAAATAGTTCCCAGATAAGCAATATAATAGAGCCAATATTCTTGTGTAGTGAAGGGAGAAGGCTTCATTATATTAAAGTCAAACATACAGGAATATAATGAAAAATTATATATTTCAGGCTATGCTTGGGAGAGTGGCATATTAAGCATTGCAGTGAAAATAGCTGGTTAAAATCTCCCCCGTCTGCTGTTACACGCTGTTAGGCAATTGTGTTATTTTCTATTTATTTGTCTGATGATGTTTGGATTTTTATTCTTATTATTTTGAGTGAGAGATTTAATATTCCCTTTGGTGCTGCGATTCCTCTCGGAGACTCAGCCCACCGCAGAGAAATCCCATCTCTACATTTATTCCTCAGGTACCTGCCTGGGATTCTAAATGCTCCGTCTGACAACGGCGGGCTCCATTCACCATTGCATTGCTCTGCTGCCCCTTTGCAGCTTCAGTGCAAAGCAATTGCACATCCCCCACCCCAGGGGTCCTGGGGCTGGTTCCATTCACTCTGCACTCACTGGCAAGCACCCCCAGCAAAGGGGACGTTCCGAGGTGCACTGGGGAGGCCTGTGCCAGGAATGGGGGAATCGTGGCTGGGAAAATTCTAAACCCCAGCTGTTTCCCAGCTGCTGCAAAGCCCACAGTAGCCGTATAAATCAGAGCTGCCCAGCCTGTGCCAGGTGCTGAACGGGCTGCCAGCAGCCCCAGGATCGGGGCGGGAGGGGGGCAGTGTCCTTGCACTGGGCTCCGCACTTGCACAGAGATGAGTTGGGGCTCCTGTCTTCTGTTCCCATGAGCCCGGGCACACCACTGCATCCTGTGCAGCGAAGGTGAGTGAGGGAGGTGCTGTGCTGTTGCAGAGTGGGGTGAAACCAGGGCGGTGTGACTGTAGGTTGTTGGTGCTGGGGGTACAGCCCCACAAAGCAAGGGGAGTTGTGCTGCACCACTGAAGTGTGGTGATGGACCCGGTGGAGCACTGGAGGTGTGCAGGCTTTCAAGAGAGCTCGGCACCCACCAGTGGAACAGAGCTCAGCACGCCGGGGGCACACTGGGCGCAGAGCTCTTCTGACAATCTGGCTCACTCTAGGCTGGTGAGAGTTTAGAATCCAGTTCGTCTAGCATGGGTAGGGTCAGGAAGGATGCAACACAGCTGCTGCTCTGCACCAGTTCTGGCCCACAGCTGTTGATTGCCTGTCAGGTGGCTTGTTTCCGCGGTGGCTGCAGTGGGTTACATTTCAAAGTACCGCTAGCAAGCTGGAGACAGGGCTCCACAAATGATCCCTAAGCCACCCCACACAGCTGTTCTCTAAAACCATCCTGGCCAACACTGGACATGCACATCAGGCAATTGGTGACTCCTCATTCAGCATGGAGCACCACCTCTTCCTCTTCTCAGGTCATGCGCTGCAGGTAGGGTTGGCTCGGTCACATCCCTGGCGAGGTTTCCCAGAGAGTCCCAGCCACGAGTCTCCGTATGACCTTTTCACACACTCACACCTCACTACTGCAGTAAAAATCTTTAAAGATGGATTTATTCTGAGGGACTCACTACCTCGGCCATCTAAGCATGCGCTAGATTCACAGACTCATTGCATGGGTTACTTCCATCCATGCTGCACCTACCTTTCCCTGCCTTATAGTCCATTCGCTAATGGGGAAACGGAGAGACCCTTGCCCCCAAACACCAGGGCAGGTCATGTGTCCAGTGAACGTCAATGGGGATTTGGTTCTAGGACCTCCTCGGTGTTGTCAGTCTGGCTTGCCTGGGACTTCTTGCTGCGTGCTGTCCCAGCTCTGTATATGTGGCTGGCTAAGTGGACCTCGACAGAACTGCCCAGAAAAACCACAGACTCGGTTCGGTGGCGAAGGTGCTCAGCCGGGTTTATTGTCGACTAAGCACTGTATTAGCACCCCTGCTCAGTGGTTGTAGCTACTAAAACATGTATGCCCGTCACAATGGACCAGCTCAGTCAGCAGCAGGTCTTTCTGCTGCCCCTTAGGCCGGACAAAGGTTTAAGGCGAGGTATCCCAAGATTTATACACTGAGACAAACAATCTGGGCTAAACAACCGACGTGGCAGCTTCCGTGTTTCATGGCATGTTTGCTACCTCCCCTCATTCCTTTCTCCTGTTGTTTCAGACAAAATATTCCTATTCACCACTTCTGTCTGGATACTTTACTCCTGATGTTTCTGACAAAATATCTCTGTTCATCACTTCTGTCAAACCATCTTATCTTGTGCTAGATTGGGGTGTGCTTGTGCAAGCCTGCTGGAATGTGTTTACATATTCGGTGCGTTTTAGCAGTGCCAGCAGTACCGGTACCAAGACACTGAACTTACAGGCATTTGCTTTAATACATGCCCTGACTTTGGTTCACAGTTCAGGCCTCACGTCTTGCAGCAGGCCTAATGCTCTAGGCTCTCTCTGCTACACTCAGATCTCTGTCTTCTCTCTTCATCCTCATCCTTCTTTATAGCTGAGCAGATTTGCATCTCATCCCAAGCAGAGCTAAGAAATCTTATTCCCTCCTTAGACTCTCCTGCCCCCTGTCACAGTAACTCTTGCTGGTGATTTTTGATGCCTCTTCTGTTAACACTTCACCATCTGTTCCCTGCCTGGCAGTGGGAAGCAAGGCCTGGACTGGGGTAGAGACAGAGGTGAAACTACACCCTGCGGGAGTGGACCGGCTTCTGCAGCAGTGATTTAAAGGGCCCAGAGTTCCGGCCCCTGCGAGGAGCCTCAGGCCCTTTAAATCACCGCCAGAGCCCCGGGTAGGCTGACCAGACAGCAAATGTGAAAAATCGGGACAGAGGGAGGGGGGTAATAGGAGCCTATATAAGAAAAAGACTCCAGAATCGGGACTGTCCCTATAAAATCAGGACATCTGGTCATCCTAGCCCCGGGGCTCTGGCAGCCAGGCTTGGGCAGGGATTTAAAGGGCCCAGGGCTCCCCACAGTGGCAGGAGCTCCAGGCCCTTTATATCCCCACCCGAGCCCTGCCGCCCTGGGGTAGTGGTGGCAACGCTCCCGCGGGGATTTAAAGGGCCTGGAGCCCCTGCCACTGTGGGGAGCCTCTGCAGCTGGTAGCTCCGGGGTGATTTAAAGGCCCTGGGGTTCCAAGCCAGAGCTGGAGCCCCAGGGCCTTTAAATCTTGAAAGGCCCCACCTCTTCTGGTTGAGGCCACGCCCTGCTCAGGACTCCAGAGTGCTGATACGTCCTTAAAGTTACTTTTACCTCTGGGGAGAGATGTTCTGTGAGGGCAGTAAAAAGAACAGGAGTACTTGTGGCACCTTAGAGACTAACAAATTTATTAGAGCATAAGCTTTCGTGGACTACAGCCCACTTCTTCGGATGCATAAGAAGTGGGCTGTAGTCCACGAAAGCTTATGCTCTAATAAATTTGTTAGTCTCTAAGGTGCCACAAGTACTCCTGTTCTTTTTACGGATACAGACTAACACGGCTGCTACTCTGAAACCTGTGAGGGCAATGTTTCCCTGCCCATTGCATTTCCTCCTTTCCTACTGCTGTTCTGATTGTTCACCATCACCGCTGCTCACATGCCCACCTCCTCCGTCTCCCATCGCCACCACATCTTCTCTGCTCACGCTTAACTCTGTGATCGAAACACTCATCCCCTCCGCACCAGCTCTGGTGTCCCGTATGTTATCCATCTTTCTGCGGGCTTGTTTGCACTCACTCCCTGTCTTTTTTTCCCCTTCTGCTTCTAATTCGGATTGTGTGGCTTGGACCGCAGCAGAGTGCCAATTTCTTGAAGATAATTGTTTAATTAATATCCGACAGGCCTGGAATCCTGTTGACAGCCACGCTGTTGGTGACAACAGGAACATTGGCTGCCACGAGAGTGACAGGTTCCCTGTGAAGGAGGAGAAGACTCTAGGTGCAGCCCTCATTGGGCCAGATTCTGCCTCAAGTTACACCCTTGTAGTCCCATAGCCTTCGACTAGGCTCGCTGAAGTGTAGGAAGGGCAGGGTTAGCCAACAGGTTCACAGTCACGTTCATTGTGACCTCCTGTCCACTTAGGCTGAGTCAGCTTTAGTGTGTCACTTTCCTTCCCCTCCCTGCTGTCTGGAGTAGAGACTTAGGGCTAAATTGTGCCCTCGTGGGGCGTGGAGGAACCATGCAGCATCTGAGATCCCCAGGAGGAAATCAATGAGAATTCCTGCTGCACCGATTGCAGCAAGCATACTGCGCTGGCCGCTGCAGGGCCAGCTAGCCTGAACACTGTGCTGCAGTTCTGAGACAGAGGAACCACCTCCAGGCCCTTTTAAGCCTTTGCCTCTTGGTGGGGACTGACACCAAAGGTACCATTTAGTTCCCATGGTGATTTTTTTGTGTGTGATGTGGACAGATGTCACTGGGATCTGGGATGAAAAACTATCCAACTCCCTTAACAAGGCCACCAAACAACTAGCCAGAATTAGCCTGGACAGATTCCAACTATCAACCTACAGTACAAGGTTCTGTATCCCATTAATAATCCATTACCCTTCTCAATACCTTACTGAGGATACATGAAAAAGGAGCGGGATAATGTGTTACCCACCTTCTCCCTGCCCCTAAACTACCACAGGCTTGCTTCATCCACCTGTTACAACCTCTCTTTTAGGTGCTGAGATTTTGGAGGCAGGGACTGTCTATACAGTGCCTCACACAACGAGGCCCTGATCTTGTTGGGGGCATCTCTGGTGCTGCCGTAATACAAATAATTAATAGGAATAAACTGAACTTCCTTGGCACTGCCAGGATTAAAAGGGGGGGAAAAATCTGCCTCCCCTTAAATCTGTGTTAGGCAAAATAGAGAACAATTCACAGCATTCTGCCGGTAGAGAGTGAAACAGACAATTGCAATTTGCTCTGAGAAAGGAACTACTATTTAAAAACTCTCAGAAGCGCCCATCAAATCCTTTTATCCAAGTTCCCAAGTCAAACCAGGGCGAGCTCAATAATTCATAGGCAGGATCAGCGCCTGTCATTATGTCGAAACTGATTACCGCGCACACCTGTAATTAGATATAATGGGTGTAATTTCCAGTCTCGCTGAGATATTTATGGCAGGAAGTTGCTTAGAGGTATCTTCTCTCCAGGCTGAGCCTTTTGAGTTTTGGTTTGATAAGTACTTCAAAAGGAGACAAATAATTCTGAGATTTACTGTTGGTGAAATGAAGGAACAGCATTTTCAGAAAAAAATAATGTAGGCGTCTCTTAGTTTAGAACTATTTACTGTAGGTGAGTCCAGCTCTGGAGAGATGCATCAGAGCCAGGGGAGGAGTACTGCACAAGTACCCTGCTGCATCTCCCCCGCCATCCCATTTTTACCCACTGAGGCAATACCCCTCTGGAAGACTGGGTCAGTGTGATGCTTTGGGGGTTCACCCAGACCAATAAGGGGTTGTGTCACTGCCTGCCCTGTAACCTTGGGTGCTTCTGTGCTGTGCACTTTAGCTCAGAGCTCTGACACACCAGCAGCCTGCTTTGTTGCTCCTTTAAAGAGACTGAGGATTTTACCTTTCAGTTTGAAACACTACTCTGAGATGGTTGTGTGATAAAACAAGATTACCTTTATTAAGAAAGAACAGCTATTGAAGTGATACCAAATAGAAGGAATTGGGATAGAAATGGTTACAAACAAATGAAGATAAAAATGTGCTTCTAAGACTAAAACCTACCTTAACAAACTAGAGTCTTTTGTTCCAAGTAGTTTTCTCACCCCAGTTGCTTTTCCAGCATGGCTGACCAGTTCTTAGCCAGGATCTAACACAGAGCTCGAAGCACTAGGTTTTTTTTTTTCTCTTCAGCTGAAGGAGACCAAAATAACTTTTTTCTCCATGCTTATATCATCAAAGTTTATCTTTGTTTTCAACATCAGGAAGCCCTCTGGGGGGCTCAGCTTGCCGTGTCCAGCAGGGAAATGATGCCATGTTAATTTTTGCAGTCCAGATAGTTAAGTGGTTATCTCCCCCACTCCCTCGTTTGGTGGCTTTGTTTACCTTTTATGTAAATGTACCTTTATTGTGTGTCTTTGCTCAACCTACATTGGAGGCACATTCAAGCAGGGGGGATACCACATTCCTTTGTCTAGAGTGGGGGGATTTAAGCCTTTCCTGCCAACCACATTTTAAGAACATATTTCCAGCACATATTTATAATTTTTCATATATCACCCCTACATATGCACCACACCATAGTATTAATGACCCGTGCATTACCAGTTCGCATAAGATACTTTACATGACACCATTTAGATACAGATTATGACAACAGTGAGTTGGGATGATACACTAAGCTGGTCAGGCCAGCTGAGACTCACTGCTAGTTGCCAGGCAGCTTCTAGCCCTCTGGCAATGGGATGCTATTTGGGTCACAGTCAGGAATGGCCTATGAGCTCCAGAAAATCAGAATGTCCAGGGCTGAAAGTTCCTTCCAGGAAGTACGTCCTTTCAGGAATAAGTTTGCAGCATTGTAAGGGTTGCATGTTGCTCATCATTGCCTACCCTACAAGGGAGTTAGCAAGCAGCATCACCCATGTGTGAAGAATGAATCTATCTATCCTCATCACTGTAGTATCTGAGCAACCATTAAAGAAAGGTTATGAGAGAGAGAACTGCGATTAGGGTACTTGTGCACAAAGCAAGAAATACATTAACATAAGTGGTGGACAGTTGTACGTTTTGGGCAGTGGCTGTGATTTTCGAGTGGGTAGTTGTAAATTTCAGGATGTAAGAGTAACTGTTCAAGGAAACAGGAATGGCTCTACATCAATCCTCTGCCAATACTCTACTGATTAAAAGTGGAAGTAGAAAGAATCCTCCATAAGGACAGCAGTGTTTCATAATCCATGATAAAAATATGCCATTCATTTAAATGATAGTGCCTATCCAGAGAGAAGAAGCTGAATGCTGTGTATAAATAGCAGACAGAATACGGGGGCGGTGTGTCAGAAATCACACCGACTCAGAGCTGCTGAAAATACATTTGCTTCATCCCAGCATCCACACTCTGCCAAAAGCCTCTTCCTGCTTCACAGCCCTTGGTATTAGACTGACTACAAAAACCCAAAATCTAGGTGGCTGAATGTTTTCTGCTTATTAGGATTAGGTATGCATAGTCGGAGAGAATTGACTCATGGAATCTCTTTGTTCCACAGCTTTTGAATTACCTGGGCCATCCCTAACTTGTTAATTCCCATCTCCATTACTCTAATGATCTATCTATCTATCTATCTATCTATCTATCTATCTATCTATCTATCTATCTATCTATCTATCTATCCCTAATCATAGAATCATAGAACTGGAAGGGATCTCAGGAGGTCATCTAGTCCAGTCCCCTGCACTCATGGCAGGACTAAGTATTATCTAGACCTTCCCTGACAGGTATTTGTCTAACCTGCTCTTAAAAACCTCCAATGATGGAGATTCCACAATCTCCCTAGGTAATTTGTTTGAGTGCTTACCTGCCCTGACAGTAAGTTTCTCCTAATGTCCAACCTAAACCACACTTGCTACAATTTAAGCCCATTGTTTCTTGTCCTATCCTCAGAGGTTAAGGAGAACAATTTTTCTCCCTTCTCCTTGTATCAACCTTTTATGTACTTGAAAACTATTATCATGTCCCCTCTCAGTCTTCTCTTCTCCAGACTAAACAAACCCAGTTTTTTCAATCTTCCCTCAAAGGTCATGTTTTTTAGACCTTTAATCATTTTTGTTGCTCTTTTCTGGACTTTCTCCAACCTATCCACATATTTCCTGAAATATGGTGCCCAGAACTGGACACAATACTCCAGCTGAGACCTAATCAGCATGGAGTAGAGCGGCAAAATTACTTCTCTTGTCTTGCTTACAACACTCCTGCTAATACATCTCACAATGATGTTTTCTACAGTGTGCCTGTCACTGTAGTTTCGAAGCACCATTGCTATTGTGCTGCGTGATGTATGAACAAGACTAAAGCAAAGTTTGCTTCCACTCCATCAGAATCACCAAACAAGGGCACTGGCTTGTTCAGAGAATCAGTAATGGGAGAGGAGAGTCTTTTTATTTAAATCTCTGGATCACCCATTCAAACCTGGCCCCAGATCAGTAATAACTGACCTGTTCAGTGGCCTGGGTGAAATGAATGTTTGGTGGGTCGCAGCCCAATTCATATGAGGCACCTGTCTTTGTCACAAAATGTCCACTCCAAAACGGCACTTAAATTGGTCATCTCCCCCAGAGAGACAAAGGGCTAAACTGACCATGAAGACTGAACTTCCTTCTTGCTCCTAGAGGAGCTTCCTCTAAGTCAGGGTTGAGGCACATTGGCAGAGGAGGGTACAGGGGAAGCTGATGCTGCCTCCAACTTGGCACATGTAGACAGAGGCCCTCCTGCTCCTGGGCTGTGGCACCTTTCACCAGCTCTAACCACCATTGAACATTGTAAAGAAAAAACATACTCTGCCACCACATATACCACTGAATATCAGCAGAGAGAGAAATGATCTTTCCAGCCCCAGGTGAAAGCGTCACAAACCAGAGAAAGTAAAAAATTGCAGAGATGGCTTTAAAACACAGGCTGCTTATGGTCTGGGGGCCGGGGGTCTTAGGAAGATGGATCTTGGCCAGAGTATGGGTGGAGCTTGTTGGGAAATGGTTTCTGACCGTTTTTAAGGAAAATGAAAATGTTTCATTAAAAAAATGTTTCAAAAGAAATATTTCCATCAGCACGAAGCGTGGAGCCTCTCAGCACCACTGTGACCTCATTTGAGAGCCAATGGGACTCCATTCTTCCTGTCCCTTCCTCTCCACAAGAGACGGCCACTTCTCTCATCCATTAGTCTGCTCCCAGTTAAAATATAAAGCCATGCTTTATTGTAGTCATTCCTAGGCCCAGCGCCTTGGTGACCTCTGGGACATCCCAGGGGATGGTGCAACATGATGCGCTGCGCATCTGTGACTTCTCCATCAATGTGTTCTGTCATGCATAATCTGCCGCTAATGATAACTATTAGATGCCGTCCCTTTGGATTTTAGGCAGAGACAGGCCAAGCTGCTGTGGGGGCTGGTGGGGTTTAGGGCCATGCTAATCAGGGCCAGAAAACAAACAGGAAGATGTCAAACCGCAAGCCACAGCAGATGAAGAACTGAGGGATAATGAGAAAAGTGACTCAGTGGGACAAAGTGGGATTCAATGCAATATGGGAAGTTCAGCAAAGCAGGTTCAAGTGTCTGTGCTGTTGACTGCATTAATCACGGTGAGGCGGGCAAGGTGCCAGCTGCCGGGCTATCGTTGTTCAGTAATTTCATGGCGCCTGGTCTCATTCCAAAGTTGCACGGCAAACCCTTTATTCCCGTGTGCCCTAATGTCTAGAGCCTCCTGCTCTCTCCCACCCGCTATTTCTTTAGCCCTGCTCACTTTTATAGCTAATCATAGCTTCCATTTAAATGCTAATCGGTCTCAGCAGAAGCCCTGTTTTACATACAGCGTGTCTTTTGTGGTGCAATAAAGCTTAAGCTCCAAATGTTAAATATCCATTGAGACTCCATTAGGCATTTTCCCCCTGTGGGGCTTGGTGAAGGGGCGGGGGGAGCAGAGGGGAAATGATGTATTGCCTGCAAAACTGGAAACAAGACGCAAAGATTATTCACCTTTTGAGATGTTTCACTGGTGCTCCTTGGTGTCTCTCTCTGCGTCCCACCTACCGCCTTAATCCCTTCCTCATCAGCACTAATGGCACACTGGACCCTATAATGAAGCATGTCTGCAATGGTCTGGAGAACAGAGCCAATCAGAGTTCCTGCTGCTAGACTCTGCTCTTGACCCCAACACCAGACCTGGACCCATCAAGCTTAGCTCTGCCATCAATGGATTATTACCTTCAGGAGTTCTGTCCCACTCAGCCCTGGTCACTAACTCAGCAGGAAACCCTGTCCCTACACAGTGCTAGCCTGGCTGCTGGAGGAGGCGTTTGTATTGGGAGATGGCAGGTGAGTGGGCTGGATGGGCTCGGAGTCTCTAGGTTGGATTGAATACTTTATTGGCAGCGGGCCTTGTTTCCTGTTGAAATTTCCTGCTGTGTGTGACGTTATTGACATGAACTGTGACCGCAGAGATCATTGTTGCAACCAAAGTCCTGTTGTGGCACCAAATCTTGTACAAAGGAGGTCAAGTAAGGTGTCTATGAAAAGGTTATGGTTTGCTGGTTATGATTATGCTATCTGTATGCATGTATTATTTTTGTATTTAAAGTTATAAGTATTGGCTCTGTACTGTCTGTATTTCAAACTTGTGCTATGCTTCTGGCTGACACCCCAGACAATTTGGCATCAGCACTGCCTAGCCTGCTCGATGGCCCATTAAGGACCATCAGCCATACAACTGACCCATTGAGAGAAGGCAGATACACCTTATGACTCAGCAAGGCAGGCAGGGACATGCCCATGGAGAGAACTCTCAGGCTTCCAAGCCATGTGCTGGGCAGCTTGTGTGTGAAACAAAAGAAGCACAGGTCGAATGGCAGCTGTATAAAAGGCAGCTTCATCTTCTCCATTTTGTCTTCAATCCTGATTCTTACCTCTGGAGGAACTTTGCTACACTGAAGCTCTGAACAAAGGACTGAATGACCCATCCAAGCTGTGGATGTACTCCAGAGACTTGATTTGAGCCTGCAGTTTATTCCATCACTGCTACAAGCCTGAAGCAAGAACTTTGCCATTGCTGTATGTAATTGATTACTTTGACCAATTTTAGCTCTCATCTATCTTTCTTTCTTTATATGAAGAAACCTTTAGATTTTAGATTCTAAAGGATTGGCAACAGCATGATTTGTGGGTCTGGGACTTGGTCTTTGGAATCAGGGGAACCTTTTTTCTTTTACTGGGATATTGGTTTTCATAACCATTCATCCCCATAAGGAGTGGTGCTGGTGGTGATACAAGGGAACTGGAGTATCTGAGGGAGTTGCTTGTAGGACTTCTGGTTAGCCAGTGAGGTAAAACCGAAGTCCTCTCTATTTGGCTGGTTTGGCGTGCCTTACCTGTTACCTGGGGTTCTTTCAACCCAAAGCTCTTGGTAACTTTTACTCTGTGCGAGGTGGTATCAGGAAATAAATCAGGGGAGACACGGCCTTCTGACCGATAGATGGCTGGCACAAACAGGACAACACGAGAGTGCTTTCACTTAAAGCTAAACTTTACTTAGTCTCAAGCACTTACACACGTCCGCAACAGATTAGTAAAACACCCCCAACCCTTGATAATGACCAAAGCTGAGTGTGGCTCTCGAGTGACACAGCGGCAGGCTTCTGATGGCCAAATCTTCCGTCTGTCGGTGGGGACCACAAGATGTATCCAGGGGGCAAGTCCAAAAAGAGTCCAAAAGAGTCCCCAAATGAGTCCAACTACCTCAAACTTTTCCCCCTTATTTATACACTAGTAATAGAGTGACATGTCCCTTAAAGAAAACTTGTTAAGTAAGCAGTTTCAATGGTCAAGCAAGAGGTTCCTTCTGATTATTGATTAACCAGGTGTGGGTTTTTCCAGAGTTTGCAGCCTTGAGACCCCAATAGACATTCCTGGGGCACATCCTGCTCTTTTAAAATGCATGTATCAGCAATTTCAACACAATTCTTATCAGGAAGGATGCGGGGTCAAGCTGCCCTTTCTGTGGCACCCCAAACGCCCTCCCCTCCTGCCTTGGTCAAGCTGAGACTGCTTAATAGGTTGCTTTAACAATAAGCCATAGTGGTTTCAGACACTTTACTGGTTTGCCAAAATCTCCCCGTACAGACCCCCAGCCTTGGGCTGTGACTACCCTACTCTAAGCAATTTGTCCTGAATTGATACTCTCAGTAGTGTCCCGCCAGACAGGGCCGGCTCTGGCTTTTTTGCCGCCCCAGGCAAAAAAGCCTCCCCCCACCCCCTGCCCCTCCAGCGCAGCAGGAGAGGGCACCGAGCCCGGCCGCAGGCCGCTCTCCCCAACCGGCCGGAGCGCCGGGGGGAGGGTGCTGAGCCTGCCGCGGCTCCACTGGCGGCCGGAGCGCCGGGAGGAGGGCGGAGAGCCTGGCCGGGGCTCCGCTCTCCCCGGCGGCCAGAGCGCTGGGGGAGGGCGGCGAGCCTGCTGCGGCTCCACTCTCCCCAGCGGCCAGAGCGCCGCGGGGAGGGCGGCGAGCCCAGTCGCGGCCCCGCTCTCCCCAGCGGCCAGAGCACCGGGGAAGGGTGGTGAGCCCACTGCGGCTCCACTCACCCCGGTGGCCGGAGCCAGAGCGCCGCGCCGCCCCCCTCCAGGTGCCGCCCCAAGCACAAGCTTGCTGGGCTGGTGCCTGGAGCCGGCCCTGCCGCCAGAGGCCGCTTCGCCGACTATGCCACTGTAACGAAGATAGAGAGGATGGAGAAGATGAAGCTGCCTTTTATAGTCTCTTGCCATGTGGCCTGTGCTTCTTTTGTTTCACACACAAGCTGCCCTGCACATGGCTTGGAAACCTGAGAGTTCTCTCCATAGGCATGTCCCTGCATGCCTTGCTGAGTCATAAGGTGTATCTGCCTTTTCTCATGGGTCAGTTGTATGGCTGATGGTCTTAAATGGGCCATCAAGCAGGCTAGGCAGTGCTGGTGCCAAATTGTCTGGGGTGTCATCCCGAAGCATAGCACAAGTTTAAATACAGACAGTACAGAGCCAATACTTTAAATACAAAAATGATACATGCATACAGATAGCATAATCATAACCAGCAAATCATAACCTTTTTATAGACACCTTATTTGACCTCCTTTGTACAAGATTTGGTGCCACTACAGGACCTTGGTTGCAACAATGATCTCTACGGTCACAGTTCACGTCAATAACGTCACACTGTGGGTTTCTTTGCAGGGCAGCGCTCAGCTGCTGCCAGTCTGGAGAGTTGACTACAAAACATTATTTAATAATGGGTTGAGCCCACTCCCTAGCTGGCAGATCATACCCCCTCGGGCCATGGTGCTGTGCCTAGCACACTAGTTTGTCCCTAGAGCTGTCTTGAACCCTAGGTGGAGATCCTGCTCTGTGGCTTATGCAGTAGAGCAGTGGTTTTTCAACCTGTGGCCTGCAGACTCCTGGGCGTCTGCAAACTATGTCTAAGGAAAAAGAACAGGAGTACTTGTGGCACCTTAGAGACTAACAAATTTATTTGAGCATAAGCTTTCGTGGGCTACAGCCCACTTCTTCGGATGCAACCGAAGAAGTGGGCTGTAGCCCACGCAGGGCCGGCTCCAGGCACCAGCCCACCAAGTTTGTGCTTGGGGCGGCACCTGGAGGGGGGCGGCGTGGCGCTCCGGCCCCCAGGGAGAGCGGGGCCGCAGCCGGGCTCGCCGCCCTCCCCCCGGCGCTCTGGCCGCCCTCCCCCCGGCGCCCCGCCGGGGGGAGAGCAGCGAGCCCTGGCTGGGGCTCGCCGCCCTCTCGCCGCCCTGCCCCCTGCGCTCTGGCCGCCGGCGGGGAGAGCGGAGCCCCGGCCAGGGCTCGCCGCCCTCCTCCCAGGGCTCCGGCCGCCCTCCCCCCGTGGGGCGGGGGAGGGGGACCCGCCGGCTGCTTTTTTGCCTGGGGCGGCAAAAAAGCCAGAGCCGGCCCTGAGCCCACGAAAGCTTATGCTCAAATAAATTTGTTAGTCTCTAAGGTGCCACAAGTACTCCTGTTCTTTTTGCGGATACAGACTAACACGGCTGCTACTCTGAAATATGTCTAAGGAGTCTGTGAAAGGTGGTCATTACCATAGAGCAGTGGTTTTGAACCTGTGGTCCGCACACCCCTGGGGATCCAAAGACTGTCTAAGATTTCCAAAGGGGGCTGCACCTCCATTCAACATTTTTGAAGGGTCTGCAAATGAAAAAAAGGTAGAAAACCTCTGCAGTAGAGAATAATCTCCCTGTTTCCCCAACTCCTCTGGGCATCGATGATGGAGAGGGCGGGGTCCTGCCCAGAATATTTGCCAGTAGCAATAAAAAGACTGGGCTAAAAATCCCCAAAGGCCCCGAGCACCCTGAACTGACATTGACGGGGGGTCCTGTTCCATGAAGCACTGAGCAACCTAAGCTGACAGACCCTTTCAAAAAGGACAGGGATGTACCTGATGGTGTCTCAGGCTGCAGTGGGGGTGGATGGCATTTGAATGCATCTGAAATTGTTTCAATGTTTCCATGGATTTCCCCCCCCATCCCCAACACTTTGTGCTAGGCCACTGCAGGGGGTCATTTTGTTGAGGTGCAGCCCCTATTCAGTGCTAGGGAAATGAGATTGAATTGTTTTCCTGTGAATTTACTGCTGGGGAGAGATGCTGCATTGACAGCATTGGAGCTGGAAGTCCTACGTGGCATGGACAGCAGCCATGCAAGTTTCTCCGCTCTGATCCATGTCACTGTGCCTCACGTGGGACCTGCAGGCTGCTGGATGGCTTTAGACTCCAGGCCATGTCAATGTGCCTCACCCATACTGGTGGATGGCTTTAGACTCCAGGCCCAGGGAATCCTTAGCCCCCCTGCTCAGACTGCCCGCAAAGGTGTTGGATTAGTGCTGACAGCTGTGGTGGTTTTTGTCACATAGACACAGTGCACTAGGAACTGGGCTGAGACCTGCCAGACTCATTCCATGTACAACACAGATAACTGGCAACATTTCTATGCACACCCATTGGACCCAAACAGGCCCAAGTTCTTGAGCACCTGTCACCCACTTTAAAAAAACGTGGCCAACGGTGTTTGGATGGGGGTGGTGCTAATATAACAGAATATGTCAGTTATTGCAGGTCTGGATTAATGTGGAGGTACCGGCCCAGGGAATGCACTTTCCTTTCTAAAAGTATCACCCCACTGCCCCAAGTTTCCTGTATTTTACTATATAGCCGCATTGCTGTGCTATGTAATGCTCTAAAGATCTCGGTCTTTCCAGTCACTCTGCTCTTACAATCCTGGGAATATCCCAGTCTCCCCAGTCCCCTTTCTTACAAGGTTAGCACTCTCCCATATAGGCCAGGCCCTATGCTCTGTAATGCTGGCACCCTGGTCTCTCTCCTCGTGGCTATCCAGCTCTTGGTGGCTCTTTAAAGGTTTCGTCTTCTAGCCAGACTTTTGTGTGCTCCTCAGGTCATTTGAGAAGCCTGCTGGTACTTTTGCACCCGAGCAGTGTTTGAGATGAGCCCACGTCCCAGGACGTTTTCCATCCTGTGTTTAACCCAAACTGTTTGAAAACCCGGTTTTCAGTAAGAAAATGCAAGTTTTGGTAAACACACACAAAAAAAAATATTTTTTTTTTGCAAGAAATGGCACATCTTGATATTGTCGACAGTCTTTGTTTCTTTATCAAGGCCATTTTTGTGACACAAACTTTGAGCAGCTCCAAATATTGTAATGGTGGTTGTGGTAGCACCTGGAGCCCCCTCCAGGGAGCAGGGCTCCATCATCCTAAGTGCTGTACATACATATGACAAAAAGTCAGCCTGACCCAAAAATGCTTACTGCCTAAGTATACGCTAAGAGACAACAGGCGGGTACACCAGACAGACAGTAGGGGAGCACAAGGTAGCATGAGATCGTTAAGATCATTCACCGTTACAGTGTCACAAAATTTAGGAATCCATTATGCTGCTATTGATTACTAATCAGCTCTTCAAAAGCTCCCATCCGCAACATCTTTTGTTCAAGACTATGCTCAGAGCCGTACACACTCTTCTGAAAGAGCATAGGCTTTGTCCAAGGTTAGGGGCTTTTGCTGAGAGTGGGGAGGACTCCACATACGTGTAATCTCCAGGCTTTGCTTTGATTCTTAATTGCCACATTCTGAGCTCTGATCTCCTAGAATGAGGGGAAAGAAAGGAACGGGGGAGTTTCACGAAGAGCCATTTGTTTTGCTGAGCCCGTCTGTTGTTGGGGCTCCCATCTTTCACATTCCTACTCCATCCACATGCCTCCTGGTAGCAGATGGCTGCATGTGTCTGTTGGCATTTCTGACAGGTCCAACATGATGATCACCAGCATCCCTGAAAGTGCCCAAGAAAACTTTGGCGGGGTAGCAGACTTGAGACAAGGCCTATTCAGATAGCAGATTGCTCCAATGGTGCACCCCGCTCCCAGAAAAAGATGCTTGGGTGGAAGGGGCTAGAGACGTGCAAAATAAAGCCGGTCAGCAATTTTCCAGTGGGATGTTTTCCTGCTAGAAACTACTGATTCGTCTCATCTAAACTTTCTGCGGAAGCATGTTGATTTCAACTAAATTTCAATTGCTCCTTATTGGAACGGAACGTTCTGGGTTTTTTAAGGACTTTCCAAAATTTATTTTATTTTATATTAGATAATAATAATATAAAACAGTCAACATTGAAACATTTTGTTTTGATTGACTTAAAACAAAAAAAAAATGTTGAAAATGTTGTTTCTCAGGAAATTCTTTTTTTCATTCTGATTCAGAACTAAAACAAATATTGCAATTGTGGAACGTCCCAGGAAACAGAAGTTCTGGGTCCCACAGGGCTCTAGCGCAAAGTGTGAACGATTATTAAGAATGGATTAATTAGTACTGGAGCATAACCCTATCCACACTGCTGCTGTCCCCTGCTGGGAGCCAGCCGCGCTGCTTCTGGAGTCAGCCCGGTGGAGACTTCAGAGCAGGCAGCAATGCAGGAAGCCGTCTCTTTGGAGCACTGGTTGGTGCTTGTGTGCCCACCTTACACCCGACATTAGCTGCTCCCACCAGTGAAGATGGGCCTGGAAATGGGTTTCAGGAGGTCTTGCTGTGCAAGGAAACATGAAAAGCCATTAGGAAAACTGGTCTGTGAGTACAAGCTCCCAGTAACTTTCCTCCTCCCGCAGGCATCGTGGCTGGCTTTGTAAGTGGTGGGCAGCTGAGCGCCCTAAGCCAAGGGGAAGGGAGGGGTCTTTCCCTGCTTGTGACTATGTCCTATTGTTTCCTTTCCACAGGTGGACCCTTACGTACCCTATGAATACACCTGCGAGGGGATGCTGGAGCGGATTCACGCTTACATTCAGCACCAGGTCCGTGACCGCTCTCCCACCCCACTGGGCTTCCCACTTCATCTCTTGGGGGAAGCAGCCAGCCAGGCATCCTGGCCAGCAGGCGGTATTTAAAGATGTGCAACAAACTGCAGGTTCCTTAAAGGGGACACGGAGGGTCACAACACTTTTCAGCCAGCCAGGGCCCCGAGGTTTGGAGTGACCTGGCTGGGGAGGGAGGGAGTTGTGGGGGGACTGGATTGACCCAGGGGACAGTTGTGGTGGGTTGCAGTGAGTCTCCTCAGCCCCTGATTCCAGGGAAGGGTTAGTAGTTTCATTCTAAACCAGACTAATAGAGCTCAGTGAAACCTGAATCCCAGAACAAAACACAGGGGGAGAGAGGAAACTCCTGTGAACCCCTCCCCTTTCCTGCAGACCCGGGGGAACCCTCTGAGATCCCCTCACTGCCAAGGTTCACAGCCTGTGAGCTCTTGGCAGGGCTGCATGGGGAGTTGCATTGTCACCGTGTAGGTCAAGGCCCAAGACCTGTCTGAGAGGAGCAGTTGCTGCTAAACCACTTCATTCAAAGCATTCCAGGATCTCTATCCCATCTTAATCCCAAGGTCTGAAAGCACCAGCGACCTCCCCTGGATGACTCTGCAGCCAGTGATTATTGTGTGTGCTGTCAGTAGGGTTGCCAACTTTCTGATTGCTGAAAACGGAACACTTCTGCCCCACGCCCTGCCCCACTTCTTCCATGAGGCCCCGCCCCTTCCCCACCCCTTATCTGAGGCCCTGCCCCTGCTCACTCCATCCCCCCTCCCTCCTTTGCTCGCTGTCCCTCACCCTTGCTCATTTTCACTGGGCTGGGGCAGAGGGTTGGGGTGCAGGAATGGATGTGGGTTCTGGCTGAGGGTGCAGGCTTGGGGTGGGCCAAAAATGAGGGGTTTGTGTGGGAGGGGGCTCCAGGCTGGGGCAGGGAGTTGGGGTGCAGGAAGCAGTTCGGGGTGTGGGCTTCAGGCAGGAGTTTGGATGCAGGAGGGGGCTCAGGGCTGGAGGAGTGGGAGAGGGTTCAGGGTTCGGGCTCCGGATGACACTCACCTCAGGTGGCTCCTGGAAGCAGTGACATGTCCCTCTGGCTCCTAGGTGGAGGTGCGGCCAGGTGTCTCTGCACACTGCCTCCGCCCACAGGCGCTGCCCCTGCAGCTCCCATTGGCCATGGTTCCCAACCATGGGAACTGTGGAGCCGGCACTTGGGGCGGGGGCAGCACACGGAGCCCCCTGGCTGCCCCGGAGTTGGAGGGACATGTCGCTGCTTCCAAGAGCCACACAGAGCCAGGGCAGGCAGGGATCCTGCCTTAGCCCTGCTATGCCACGAACTGGACTTTTAGCAGCCCAGTCAGCAGTGCTGACCGGAGCCGCCAGGGTCCCTTTTCGACTGGGCATTCCAGTCAAAAACCAGACACCTGGCAACTGTAGCTGTCAGGCATACGTATTCGCTGGTGGCTCAGGACACAGCCAGCTAGCCAGTGACAGGGCCCACAGCCCCAGGGACTATTGGTGGCTGTCTGAATCTGAGAGGGGATTTAGGACTCATGAAAGTCAAGGACCAGTGGCTCTGGCTGGAGCCCGGCATGGTACTGGCAGGAGCCATGGATGCTTCTACCTAATCCTCTGGTGGAACCCACCAACTGCAGCTTTGGGACTTTCCTGAACAGACGCTGGGAAGCGAGGTGGTGCTTGTAGTTGTGGTACCTTAGCAGCCCTGCACACCGCTTGTCTGGGTTGAGATGAGTGAGAAGTCGCTCCGTATCTGCAGGGATATGTTCCTTTGCAGTTATCAGTACATCCTGGTGACAAGGAGAGAGATACCCTGTATGGAGCCCTGCCACCCAAAAACCAGGGGAAATAGGGGGCTGCTCATCGCTGAGACCCTAGTTTATTTCCAGATCCTAAGCAGGGCTTTGGGTGTCTATCAGAGCAAATCCCTAGAGGCTGGGCTCCCCAGGGAACATTCTTCCTTGCTGCATGGGCTCCTTGGGCCCCCTGTAAGCTGGCTCCTAGCGAGAGGTTGCACTGGAACCTGGGAGAGCCAGAGCAGAAACAGCCTCTGATCCAAGATCCTTCGCTCGTAAAGCTCGGCAGTGCGGGAAGAGCCCTTTGATCTCTCTGCTGCTGGGAAGGTCCACCAGGCCAGGGCAGGAGTCAGTAATGGAGTCTGAATCATATATTCAGCAGCCCTAGCTACTGCCTGGGGAGGCCCTCGGGTGTTACCTTCTAGCTGGTGGAAGGGACCCGAGCCCAAGGCAGCAGAGCTACCCCCAGCTGCAACCTAGAAAGTGTTTCCCTTCAGACCGGCCTGATGTTTAACCGTTTCCATCCCGCGGGGCACTCTCTGACCTGTCCTTTTCTGCCCTGCTAGGATTTCTGTGCTGGAGCTTCTCCTCCTCTGCCAGTGAAGCCCAACGGCCATGCTATGCCAAGCTCTCCAAGCCTATTCACCCTGTCGCCAAATGCCACTCACCTTGTGTGGTCGTACAACGCCAGCAGCACCCCCCATGTCTGGCCTCCCGTGAGCTCCATGCAGGTGTGGGTGTCTGAGGCTGGGCAAGCCTGCACTGAGACCTGTCAGGAGCACAGGCTGGTCTGCGAGCCGACATTCTTTGAGTTTCTCAACAAGAAGGACGTGTTTCTCCAGTGAGTATGACTCTCGCACCTTTGCCTTGCCCCTCTGCATGATGGGGTGATAATAATCCATTGCCCTGCTATAGCACCCCTATGTAAGGGCCCCTACAATGCTTTCCTTATGCCTCAAAGCACTCCTCTATCGTAAGGCAACATTATTATCCCTGTATTACAGATGGGTAAACTGAGGCACAGAGCGGTTAAGGGTCTGATTGGCAGAGCTGCACAGGCCAGGGCCAGCTAACCTCAGTGACAGCCGTGGGTGCTAAGCATCTCTGAAAATTAGGACGTAAGGCCAGAACAGTCAGAAAAGATCAGCTGCCTCACTCAGGCTCATCTCCAATTTAAGCATAATGCTGACCCCTTGGATGGGTTGTCGGCAGCACGGATCAAACCTGGGACCTCGGGATCTTTATACATGAGCCTGTACTGTCTACGCTAAAAGCTGCCCCTTTCTTAGCCGAGACCATAGCAGGCTCATCAAGTGCTGGTTGGCCTGGTCAGCGCTAGAAGGGGACAGAGTGCCACACTGGGCAGACATGGCTCAGCTAAGTTCTGAGAGTGCTCAGCATGTGGCGGGTGTGGTGGGTGCTGAGCTCCTTGGCGATTCTTGCCCCAGATGTCACAATGGAAGCAGCCAGGCGCTGAGCTCCTCGGAGAATCTGACCCCACATAGCTCACCCCAGGCTGCACACCGAGCCAGTAGCAGAGCCAAAAACAGAACCCAGGTATCCTGTCTCGCAAGCCCTTATTCTAACTGCTAGGCAACACTCCCTCATTGACCTTCTGAAAGGCGAGGTTGTTCTGTTCTCCCAGTGCTCCTTTCTGCAGGCTTGCAAACTCAGCTCCCCTGGCTGTACCTCCCTGTGGTCTATTGCAGTGCCCTTTGCACACAACCCGACATGCACAGACTGCTCTATTTGTGTCACTTGCATGAATTGTGCCGAATGGGCTCCTGCTTCAAAACAAATCTTGGAGTTTTCAGACACCTTTCCCTCTCCTCCCCCCCCGCTCCCACTTTTATACCTTTCTCTATAACACTCCATTTTGAACACACAGGCTGTGAAGTTTTTAATAGAGCATAAATCTGCCTCCCAATTCCATGCTGCATGGTGGACAATTAAAATGCAGGCATTGCCATTTTTGTCACGCCGGTCAGGCAGGCAATTTGAGTCCTGGTGACATTTTGATATGATAAATTAGAGCAGGAGCGCAGATTCCACTCACTCCGCTCCGTCCCGCCCCCCTTCAGAATGAAATCGCTCATTCAGAGTCAGTAGTTCAGCTCGGAGTTTATTAGGCAGAGCCATTGGGCACGCAGAGATACCCAGGGGCATTCTGCTGCTGACCAGAGGAGACCCCAGCATTCTAGCTCTACCTACAGATTGGAGGAAGCAAGACAATCTCACTTCCCATCCAGTCCATTTCTCCCTCTAGTGCTACTCCAAGAAGCTCTCAGCCTGGGTTTGGCCATTGTCTCTTTGTGTTTCTTGCCCCTGGGTCCCCTCTGGAACCTTCCCTCCTGGTTAAGCTCGCGGTTCCCCAGGGGTGGTGAGCTCAGGGTCCTTTCTGAGTCCAGTTACCTCCAGTCCCTGGTGCGGCTCCGTCAGTGTCCTGTAGCTGGACCAGAGAAGAACAGACGTCCAGAGCACCACTCAGGGCTGCAATGTCTGTCTGCCCTAAACAAGGCAGGGGGGAAAGCGAGCACAAGTCACTAGCCAGGTGCGGCTCCCGTGGCTACTGGGCTCCCTAGCTGTCTCTATCAGCCTCTCCTCTTGGGAAACTCACCTGCTGCTCTATGACCAGCTTCACTTGTTAAGCTGCCTTTCTCCAGGTAGGGCATGCTCTGCAGGTGCGCCTACTCGGCACTGCCTGAGTGCAGAGACTGTTGTTAGCTTGCTGTCAGCAGGATGGGGGGGTGTCCCATCCCACTGGCCTATCCCTGTCCTATGACCAATCTCCTCTCACAATAACCCACACAAGGATCTGATACATGCGCCTCATGTGTATCACACAAGTGCCTAGAATCTCTCAGATGCATGGGAGCAGCTCCCATTGAAATCAGTGGGAACCGCATGTGGCCCTCTGAAAGTGCAGTGTGGCCCAGAGAGCCTATTATATGTCCTTGTGCCAGTCACTTGGATTCCATGTGGGGTTTGGTTGGGTCATGAGGATTGCACACATAGGTTGGGGTGATCTCACAGGTTTCACGTCTGGGCTGCATGGGTCACACAGATCTCAGGTTGCTCAGGACACATGTAGTCCAAGCACTTACTATGCGAATCATACGTCACTTAAGCTTAGTGTTCTTGTGGGCAAGGGACAGGTCTGCAGTGATGTTTGAAGTAGGGATGTTCTATAAACAGAACAATGTTAAAATCTCCCCCAGAGATGTAGCAGCCCTCCCTAAACTCATATTCTGATCCAACGTGAAACCCACTGACGAGCAGGTGCAGAGATGGACACAGCAAAATTCAATTTGGGGTATTTGTTTCCCAGGCTTCGCATTGCCTGTGACAGCGCGGAGTCTGAGATGAGCCACCTCTACCCAGCACTGGCTGAAAACGTGCAGGAGTGCTACCTCCAGAAGGAACCGCTGCTGTACAGCTGCGCAGGCTACAGCACCAAGTACCGGCGCCTCTGCCCATGTCGCGATTACCGGAAAGGACAAGTGGCTCTGTGCAGGGACTGCTTGTGATTCCACCCCCTGCTCCCGGAGTCCGGAGAGCGTGTGTTGTGACATGCCACATGCAACAAGTAGCTTTTTCTCAAAGCTTCTGCAATACCCAAGAAGGACAGGACAGCCTCCTCTTCTTGGAAACTCATGTCGAGACTTTGGATGTCAGACTCTGTCGGTTGTTTTGTCTGCCAGTCAAACGTCCGGGACTGACCATCTGCTCATGTTGGATTTTTTTTTCTTGAGACACATCTCCTTCCACACCCAAGCCCACCTGGACTTCAGAGGAGCCCAGAGCCGCTTCAGTAGGACAAGGCACCAGCAGCCTTTGGGTTTGGGTTTCATCCTCTTTTAACGTCCTGGTTTATTTATTTATATTTTTTATCAAATTAAAGCAGCAAAACAACCACCGGTCCTTCCTGAGGAGTTATTTGGAACAATCTCCTTAGAAATACTTACGTGGGGGTGACAGATCTTGGAAGGCTCCAGTGCCAGACACATCTAGGAAGATGCCTTTGATTCTATCAGTCCAATCCACCGTCCAGCCTTTGGAAGGGGGAGGGGGATGGGGAGGCGTTCTACACATGCCAACGGGTGCACGTCTCTTATTCTATTCCCACCACTAGCACTCGTAAGAGCTTGGGAGCCCTGTCCCGTGGAAGTGTGTGTGTGTGTGGGGGGGGGGATTCTGAGCATGACATCAAGCACCAGAGACAAGCGTCCCTGTGAGGTAGCTCTGGGGGGTGTTGATGTTGTGGCAGTCACGTGCCAGAACAGAGTGTGCAGGGATCAACCCGTTCACAGCTGGGGCCAAAGAGGGACGTTCTAAGGGAGGGAGCTGAGCCCCCCACCAAGTGGGTCCCCATCTCTTCATGCAGCTGTACTAGTTTCCCAGACGAAGGCCTTGGCTGTAGCAGCCAGTCCTCACCATCCCCAAAACGGGGTGCTCTGCCCCTTTAAGGGGCTGGGGGCCTGGGGCCAGTCAGCCCTGTTCCATTATCAGACCCAGCTGGGAAGGGGTCAGGTGTGTTCCAGAAAGGTCTGAGAGAGCTGCTGGAAGGGGAGCTCTAGGAGAGAGGCTGGTGCCCGACCCTGGAGCAAAGGGGCAGAGGAAAGACCTCTGCAGCTGGGGCTGCTCAGGGTAAGAGCTTTGTTTTGTGTTACTTTGTGAGGTTTTAGTTTTGAATTAAAATCCTGCCCCGAGACAGCCTGTGGGAGAGGTGTTAGTCCTCTGGGGGCTGGGGAGACAGGCCAGCAGCCCTACAATCTCCCATTGAGTTGGAGACATTCTGCACCACCAGGGAGCGTGGGCTGCCCCTCTGAGACTGGGCTGTGGAGCAGCTTGACCCCTGGTAGGTTGGAGTGGGCACAACTGGCTGCGAGTTGAGTGGCAGGTGTGCCCCACCCCCACCATTCTCTGGAGATTGGGGAGGGAGCCTGAAGAGCAAGTCCCCCCCAAAGCCTGACATGGCAGGAGGGGTGCGTGGCCCAGCGGTTGGGAATCACCCTTTGTGCTCCCTGAGGAGACAGACCAGGAAGGGTGTGGCATTGTACGGCTTAATGGCAGCACTGGAAGTGTTAGGTGAGGCTCTGGGTAGGGCGCTCTCAAGACACGCCTGTGTGCTGAGCCCCGAGAGAAGCGGCTGGTCCCACAGAGAGCCTGCCTGGGAACCAATGTCGGCCCTGAGCCGGGCTCCCTACAGCCTCTTGTGTCTGGTGGGCAGAAGGAGGGGGGGTAGCTGGGCTGCAGAAGCATCACAGCTGAGAGATCCCCCCAGAAAGGGTGGCCCCTGCCCGAGGAACCTGCTGGTCTCTCAACCGCTGGGGGAGGGGGCACACAACGCTCATCCCCTCCACTGGGAGCCACCCCCTGAGTGAGCCTAGCAATTATCCTACTGCCTATGAGCAGAATCCACTGTGTGGGGGTCTCTCTCCCGGTGCCAGCCCAGTGCCAGAATGGGGCTGTGTATGTGTGTGGGGGGGTTGTCTCCCGGTGCCAGCCCGGGGCTGGGGAGGAGTGGGGGGGCTGTCCCAGGGCTGGGGAGAAGTGTTGGAGGTTTCTCTCCTGGTGCCAGCACGGGGCTGGGGAGGAGTGCTGCAGTGGAGCTAGTGGGGGAGTTCACCCCATTTGTGGACAGGTGCTGGGACTCCCACCTTCCAGCTTGTGATGCTGAGCAGCTGTAGTTCCCCATGGCCTCTCTCTTGTTTTCCGGGGTGACAACTTGGGATCTCTGTGTCTTCCGTACCCTGACTGGGGTCTGTGTGGTGTGGGGCACTTCAGAGAGGGAGAGTTTTCAGTTCTCACAGCAGAGGACGTGGGCACCTAGTGGGTCTCGCCTGGCTCTCAGGAGATGAAGCTACATGTTCTCTCTGCTGCCTGCCTGCCAGCATCTGCCCAGGCTGTGTGATCCTGAGCTGCTGTGCGATCAGACGGGCCAGACTGCCTGCTGCTGCTGCACCCAGTGGGGGGCGAAGGGGCTGTGCTGCCTCTGGAGTCCCGGGAAGAATGCTGCCTGAGTCCACTAGCCCTCCTCTTAGGGGATGCCAGGGTGTGCACGCCCCCCAGAGGTCCACCCCTTTTGCAGAGTGCTCCCCTCCCGCTGCTCCACCAGCTCCAAGGGCTAGTCCAAAGGGAGGGCATGTCTCCATCCTCAGCTGGCCCTCCCACCAGAGTGCCAGCACCTCTGGAGGTGCTAACAGGGAGCCCATGGGTCCTACACCGTGCCCCTCTCACCTCACCCTAACACTGGGCTGAAGGGGATAAAGGAGGCTGTCTCCTGCACCGCTGCCACTATGTGTGGCATGAGGTGGGCTCTGGGCGTGCCAGCTGGATTGAGCCCCGCTCTCTCCACCTGGCTGGAGGATGGGGCTGGGGTTTAGGCAAGGGACAGGCGCCTGGAGGCTGCCCCAGGCTTGGAGGCAGAAACTTCGGCACCTAGGGACTTGTACTGAAAACGTTGAGGTGCCGGGTGAGTTGAGCTGCCTTCAGGCCTAGGGGGCAGCTGAGTGGGGGTCTCGTGGATCACAGTGATGCCTAAAACTGGGATTTAGATCCGTAAAGCGCAGATTTAGCCAGCTCAGTCACTTTGTGCATGTAGGTCTGAGTCTCTCCGTGCCTCCTAGCCCCCTCTGTAAAATAGGGTCATAAGGCTTCCCTCTTGTCCGTCAAGGGATGCTCAAATACGGTGGAGATGGAGGCCATAGAAGGATCAGGCTGTATCCTAGGGGAAGGTGTACTGCTACCTTTGGGCTGCCCTGGTTGTAAATGGGAAGTGATTTGCAGTGTCTCACTGTCCATGTGCAGCCAACGGCCCCACCTGGCTGGAAGGAGGAAGATCAGCACAAATCAATGAAGGAAAGACGACGCACCAAGCGACAGGTGGGATTCTGAGATCTTGTCAATTATCGCGGACAAAAAGAATCGATATATGTTAAAGGGTCACAGGCTCCCAACGGAGCTTTTTTAACCACATCAAATCAGACCATGACAAGAAAATGGAGAGTGGCATTGGAGTGGGAAACCAGGGGAAAGCCAAGGGCTGGGCCAGCTGCTGCACTGAGTACTTACTCGCATTCGCAATGCAAAGGGAAGCATCAGTAGGATGAGCCAAGGGGAGGAATTACTGCTGGATTCAGGATGCTGAGTTGTGCAAAGAAACAAAAATCTGGGGGACCTTGAATCCTTCCCCTGGTCACTGAGCCCCAAGGCCCTTAAGGTCCACGTGTGCAAATTCCAGTGCAATGCCTGTTCCATCTGCAAAACCCTTCACCTTTGCCCCTTGTGTGCACAAATTGCCTGTCTGCATGCGCAATTGTAACCCATGCTAGTGCAGTGTGAGACTTTTTCCCTGTCTGATGCAGGTCTGTATAAGAGGATAAATGTCTATTACTGTGGCCGTCTTAAGGCATGATTCCTTTGGCTCAAGTGGGAGCGGTTCATGCTTTTAACACTGACAGGCTCTGGTTCAAATCCAAGTGGAGTGGAAGTCATGCAATCGTCTGATTTCCGAGGAAATTGGGAGGGTGCCTATGGGTTTCTCTGTTGCATGGGGTTTTGGAAGGCTGCCCCAGGTGTTACTATTGGGTGCAGCCACAATTTGCTAAATGAGACAGCTGCTGGATACAACACATCCTCACTAGGACAATTAAACTGTGTTTCTAGCCCCTCTGTTTGACCTCTGCGCCTTCCCAGCAGCACCATGTTTCAGTGCACTGCCCACTTTTCTGAGAGCCTTCAGTCTCTGCTGTGCCAGCCTCTGGTAGCATTACCATCCCCCTGGCCATTGCCAGCCCTTCTGATCCCCCTAGGGTATCATGTTACCTGACACCACTGATGGGCATTAACTCCTTCTGAAGACAATATACAGAGGGCTTCTGATTTGGGGCTTTATTAATTTAAATTTGGGGAGGGTATTTTAGCGATTTTTGAATTCTATGTCCATGTCCAAAAATCAGGGCTTTGGGGGGCTTTCTCTGTGATATGGAAGAGATTTTTTTGGGGGGGGAGTACTTCCCAAAATTCTTCTCTAAATGGGGTCCACTTTAATTTGTATGATATGTATAACAATGGCTTACACATAGTTTAAGCTTAGCATGCTCGTTATTGAACCCCTGGTCTGGTGTTTAGTGTATTTGTTCCCTAGAGCACATTAACGCAGTACTGTGTCAAACAGCACTACATTAAAGTGCATTAGGGAACCTTTAGTGTGCACCAGCAGGGTCTATATGGACCAATTCAGTCACATGCCCAGAGTCCACATTATTGCTTCCTGTAGACAACCTCTTTAATGCAAGTCAGAGAGCAGGAGCATCCCCTATAGAAACAAACGTCACTGGGAAAGGGGTGACATCAGCACAAATTGAGTAACCATTTCTGTGTTTTTCTGGCATTTATTGGATGAACCAATTTCATTTTTTTATCGGTGGTGTTCTACTGGTGTTTATCGGTTAAAACCTAAAATCAGAAGCCGTAAATATACCACACACCAGACCAAGCAGCATCACCAGCTCCCTGCTCAGAGAGCTGTTTTGAAATGGTGCCACATGGGGGTAGTGTAGAGATTCACACACATTGTGTATCCCCCTTCTCCCTTGGTAATACGTGTACAGTTCTCTGCTTTGTCCTTGCCTCTTTGTCTCTTGTTTTATATGAAAATAAATATGACCGGCCTATGAAAGGGAAGGCTCATTCTTTGTCTCTCTCTGGATGGATTGGGAACTGTTCTCAGCCTGGGATCCTACAGAGGGTGGGAGCATTTCTCAGCTATTGTGATAACAAGAAGGAAGGTGATGCCCCCATGTGGTTGGTTGGAGGGACCAATGTGCCGTGTTCTGCTGCGGATCAGGCTTCTGTGCCAAAGGAAACCAGAAACGTGGGGAGCAAAGGCCTCTGGCTGAGGCACGTAAACCTACCCCTCACCTTGCACGCCACTCAATGCTGTCACATTAGGAGACGCTGCTGTAATAAAGAGCCAGCTCCCCCCAGTGCACATTGACTCAATGGTGCTACACCAGCGGGGTATCTGGCCCCACACATGGAGTAATTGGGGAAGCTTCTGCAGTGACAGTCACTCTGTGCGTATTGAGGGAGGGAGGGATGCAATCGAGCCAACTCAAGAGTTTTTAACAATATTTATCTCTGGTAATAACTGATACATTAGCGAGACAAGGAAGAAGGATGTAGTGGGTCATTTCTTTTGCTGCTTGCGTTTGCTTTTTCTTTGTCAGCCTCTCTCCTCTCTCCAGGTTGGGTCTCTGACAGCCCCCATGTCAACATGCTTTTGAGTTTCTCCATCTAAATTATCCCAGGAGATGATGGGTCTGATTCCCATTTACACAGGGACCTCTCTGCATCACTCTAGCAGTTGGAGGGGCCTTACAGTGGATAGCACTTCGGAGCCCCACTCAGGGACCAGGACACTAGTGTTCTAGGTGCTGTAAAACACAGATCTAGAAGATAGCTCTGCCCTATGAGTTTGCAATCGAAGTAAGTGTAATTTACTCCATTTTAAGTCCCCTTTACACTGCCTGTGGTGTAAAGTAGCCTCAGTGTGAATGAGAATCGGGCCCTGTGAATTAAAACCAATAATGCACTCTCCTATCAGTGAAATGGTAAGAAAACAAAACAAATATTTCATCCTTACCTGGAAAGGTGGGACCCAAAGGTTTCATGTCGTGCATGTTACACTAGCACAAGTCTTCACATAAAGCAGTGAAAATGTAGTATGAAAAATCCTTTTAAGGTACTTGTCATAATTTGTAAAGTATCAGTATTAGTCACCATTGCCTAGAGAAACCGCTTGAGTACTTCACATTTCAATTTTTTCCCCATTCCTTTACCAAAATGTGGTGTCTCAGGTTGCATATTTGCAGACTGGTTTATTAATGCAGGGTGGCTCATGAGCACAAGGATACATGTGCTGGTTTGTGACTGTAGGATGGTGCATTTGAGCAGGGATGCAAATACTGGTTTGTTATTGTAGGGTTGCTCACTCAGGCCTGGCTGTGAAAGCTAGCGGGTTATTGGAGGGTTGCCGCTGACATTATTTTTTCTTATATTGGAGTTGTATAACCTCTTTTTAATTAAAATAGCTATTAAGTTTATATGGAGTGTGGAAACAGGGCTGAAAAATAAAACAGATTGGTCACATGCTGGATCTGTTCTCCCTTTTACTGCCTTACTGTCCAGTGAGACAGTTGCTGTGTCCAGTCAAACGTTCCAACTGGAGCCCTCACTCCTTGAGCTGCATCTCGGAGCACTGAAAAGGTGTTCTGTCGGCTCGGATCTGGGAAGAGCAGGAAGCCAGTGTCCCCTTCTGGACACCTTAAAAGAAGTCTTGAATGGGTCTAAAACTATTAGTATTTACGTTATAGTAGCACTTAGGGGCCCCATCCAAGATCAGATCCCGTCGGGCTAAGCGCTGTACAAACACAGAGCGAGAGGCAGTCTCTACTCTGAAGAGTTTATAAGCCAATAGAGAAGATAAATAAAGGGTGAGTGGGGAAACTGAGGAACAGCAAGTGACTTGCTCACAGGTGCATTGTGGGCCGGGGCAGAGCTAGGAATAGAACCGAGCCTGATCTCTTTGTTCCTAAGCCACACTACTCCCCTAAAGGCACTGCTTAGTTGTTAGAGGGAAGCTGTGGTGCAGGGATCTTGGCCCAGAGCCTACACCGCAATCCTTGAATCTGGCTTGGTTCTGCTCCTTTGTTCCACCTTCCAACAACTTTGGAGCAAACTCATCCTCTAAATCCAGCTTGCCACTTTTAAATCCTGCTGCACAGAGGGTTCATCTTGCCAGGGCTGTGCCTCACTCATGCGCAGCCATGGCTGGCCCCCAAAATGCTCCAGAGAGACAGGCCTATAACTCTGAGCAGGTGTAACACCGACAGACGCTGGTCGGCGGCTGGCGGGATTGAACCAGGGATCTCTGGAGTTTAGTGCATGGGCTAAAAGCCAACTGGCTGTTAGATCTCGCTCTCCCTCCCCCCTGATGGGACAGAACACCACACCCAGGCAGTGTGTGGGTTACATAGGCTCCATGTGTTTGTCATTCGTAAGGGCTTGTTTCCCCCGTCCCTATTCAATGGACTCTTGACCCAGCTGGGGGGGAGGTGCGTATCTATGTGGCAGCTCCAGTCAGCATTAAAGGTTCCAGCCTTCTGGGAGCAGCCCCATTTTTGCTCCTGCTTCCAGAGAGCAGTTCACAGCTGGCCTATCCTTCAGGCTGAAAGTGCAGATCTAACAGACCCTCAGTAAGGAGTTGGCCCAACTGGGCTTCCCCTGCTATCCAAGCTGCAGGGCAGGCAGGGGGTAGAGCCGGGGCATTACAGCACTACTGGGCTAATGCATGTGTGGAAAACATTCGACAATGAGAGAAAGGGTCCCCCCCCGCCCCATGGTGGGGGATGCTGTTTTAGTGACTGTGACGATCTGGGGAATTGGTGTCTCTGCATTTTTGGGAGTCTGACTGATGTTCTGAAATTGTCAACTCATGGAAGGGCTCCAAGTATGTGGAATCCAACATGCCCTGGCAAGGGCTGTGTCACATATCTACCAGACCAGGGTCAATGGAGAGTCATTAACCTGAATGACTGCGCTCTGACCAAACAATGGTTAGGCTAAGCAGGGTGCCTGAAACGAGAAACCCATTTGATCGAGTTTCTCTGCAGGGAGGGGAGAGTGGAGAGTGGAAATTGCCAGCTGCAGAAGGAAACCAAGTGGTATTGGTGGGACTTATAAACTCGAGGGACTCCAGGAGACCCCCCGCCCCCCCAGGAGAGAGCAGCAGAGAGGAGCATGCTTTTGTAAAGGGGCGGGGGAGTCCTTTGTAAATGAGAGACCAGCCCAGGAAGAAGGAAGTTAACTGACCTGGAGAAGAGGGAGATACTCCAGGATCCCAAAGAGAAGCCATGAGCTGCAGGGGAAGGGTCTTGGAACCCTCGGATGGCTCTGCCCAAGCCCCAAGAACTCGGCAAAGCGGTGAGGAACCTGAGCCAGGGAGATGAGCACAGGTGTGGTTATTATATTGTTTAGATCTACGTATTTCTTGTGCAACCGAAGTAAAGAGTAGTGGTGTATTAGGAACCTGCGCACAGCCTGTGTGTGTCTGCTCCCGGCTCCAGCCTCAACCCCACGCCAGCCTTGGCCCCCAGCTGCAGCTCCGTTCCCAGCCGCAGACCTGCCCCTAGCTGCGACCCCAGCCTCGGCCCCACTTACCTCTGTCCGCCCCCCTCTCCCCTCCTCCCTGAGCCATGGCCCAGCTCCCAGGCGAGGGGCCACAACTGTGAAGAGTTTGGAGACCACTGGACTGCAGGGTCTCAGCTCTCAGAAGAGGGTACCAGACAGAATATTTGCAGCCCCAGAGTGTGCCTAGAGACCCAGCCAGGGGCAGTGCCTGGACTCTGTTCAACTCAGGAGGCTGGGACCCAGTGGGGTGAGCCCCATACATAGCAGCCTGGGGAGTGTCCCTCCAAATGGGAAGCTCTGCCTGGGCCATGTGTTTGATAGTAGCGCCAGAGAAAGCCCAAAATGATGGCAATGAAATGGATGGGGAGATGGCTCTTAAAGGCTTATCTGGCTATGACAGTGGATGGCTTTGTGGGGGTGGGTCTCTTCATCTCTGGGTCACTGGTTTGACTCTTGCGTGGGGTGGGAGTGACCCCAGACAGCTGTGAGCTGATGTTTGCTTGGTGGCCTGTGTGAAATGAGTTGTTGGGTCTTAGCCAGGCCCTGGTGGGCTGACGCCTGCATCATACAGCCGCCCTTCCAATCAGGCTCCGCGCTAGCAATCTCAGCAGAGGCTGAGGATTGAGGGGAGCTGGGGCAGTGTGGGGGGAGCTGGCATTGGCTTGCTCTGTGGATGAATAAAGGACTTCAGTCCCCAGGAGTGGCAGCATAGCACCTTTCCCCAGCGTCGCATTCACTTAACACAGGCTGATGTAGAAACAGTGTCTGTTGCGGGCTCAGAGGAGCCTCATCCCATTCCAGAACTGGCAGCGGGCAGGATGTGGCTGGGGCTGGCGCATCAGCAGGCAAACGGGGCAAGATGATAGAGAAACCCACCCGCTGGGGAGCCAGCCAAAGCCTCTTTGGGAGAACAGGAACTAAGCCAGGTGTCCATGTCCGCAGGTGAAGCTGGGAACTCTGACACATCCCACCAGAGCGGGTTGCTTATATCCCAGTAAAGACAAGGCAGAAAACCCTTGATATTCCTGCAATTCCTAAGGTGAAAAGCAAGAAGAAAAACCCTGTTCATCCTTCTCAATCTGTCCCAACATAGCACAAAGGGGCAAAAGCATCTCCATAGTTAGTCCAAGCGCTAGGGACAGCACAGCTTGCATGCTTCCATCCTGGGAGAGGCAGGCAGGTGAGGAGGGGATCCAGTTTAGCTGCAGCGGGATATCGGGGCACAGCATTCAAAGACCATCCCCATGCTTTGCTTGGAAGATTAAAGAGGTGGAAGAGCTATGGGCACACATGGATGAGGAGGGAATCCAGGGCTTGTAGGGAGTTAGGTCAGGATTTGCCACGGGGGAAAGAGCGAGCCTAGCTGGGAACAGAAACGGCGGTCGTGAATACTGGGCGCTGCCACGGGTGGAGGAAGGCTACCTGGAGAGTGAGAGGTGGGCTTCTTTCAGAGTGCAGGGCCCAATCAACCCCAATGTTGATTCACCCTCCTCTGGAACATGGGAGCTGCTCCTGCTAGGGACCCAGTTTCTAGGAGTTCTTAAATCAAGGTGCTCAGACCCAACAGTGAGCTACAGCTATGGGCTGGATGGATCCTGTCTCTCCTGCATAAGTGTCCACTCGGCAGCAACCCCGTTCCCAGAGCCCTGCCCCCCAGCCTGCAGTCTGAGATTTGGGAGGGATGGATTCTTTGGAGGCTGCTCTCCCCTAAGGTTGTTCCAAAGTCCTGGCCAGAAAGCAGGAGGTGATGTCCCTGCAATACCACAGCCTCAGGCCCAGGCAACACCCAAAGCTACTCACTTTGGGCCATTTTACACTGAACCTGTCCCTGGATGCTGCCAGGAAGAGTGTCCTGTTGTGTGTGGGATTTCCTCACAAGTGAAACCCAAGTCCGCACTTGCACCCGTCGGGTAAGGGGCTCGGTCTCCCTGTGTGTTGGGGTAAATCCAGTAGCTAATGGTATTTGCTCTGCTATATGTCACAGAGAAAGTCCGGAGTGGAGATTATGAGCTTCCCAGAAGCAGACTTCATCCTGAAAGGCAGCTCGCAGGTCAGTGTCCCAGTGGCAGCCAGCCATCCCCATGCGCTGTTGGGCTACTCCGCCCACTTCTCGCTAGCGGACACACCCGGGCAGCAGCCATGCAGCTTGTTCTGAGCACCCGTGGTGAGGAGGTGAAGTCAAGATTTCCATTTGGCAGCGGACTATCTTGTGGCTTGTGGGATGGGGTGATGGTAGTCTCTGGGCTTGTGAATGGGCAGCCCCATGCATTGTCTCAGTGAGGCTTTAATGGACTCTTTTCTCCCCCTCCCATCCACTTAAACAGCATGACCATGGGACGATTTCTCTCCCCTTCCTGCTGACATAAGCCTCCAAGTCCCAACCTCTCAGGCATGTGGAGGATGCATGATATATTGCAAGAGTTTTCTGATATTAACGTGAGGTTTGCTGGGGTTGGGACGGGGTGAAGGGATATTGCTGAATATATCACATCTGTGTTTTATAAGAGCAGAAAATATCAGCTATATTGTTGCAACAAGCACCTGACTCACCTTTTCCAGCCTCTTGTGACACAGAGACAGGGCTCTAGGTTGTCTTATTTTTCTTTCTTTGCTGATTTCAAACTGCAGCTAGTAAGTAGTGGATGGATTCAGAGGCGGCCTGCATACTAAGGAGAGGCAGCAAGGCATTGTCTAGGAGAGTAGGGAGTGAAAAGAGGCACATTACTGTTATGAATCCATGTCTACCGTGGACTTCTTGGTTCAGCACTAGGCTGCACACCAGGGCTACTCGGAGCTTTCATGGCAACAGAATTCAAATCTTCCAACTCCAAAAGCACAAGTCCCTAGTGCTTGAGCTAAGGGAGAATCTCCATTAGTTGTTAGCAGTATAGGGCCCATGACACATTGTTAAGCAGTTCTGAACCATCCAGTAGAGGGAAGTGGTGTGCAGCCACACACCCCATCTTAACACATTTATTACACCAGGCCATTCTCCCAGTAGTAAGAGTATGAAAGGGTTGCATGTGGCAACGAATGGGGGGAAGGTAGTCAGCCATCTCTGTATCACCATTCTCCTAGCTGCCTCAGGGAGTCCTCTCCACAGGGCTAAGGATGATCCATGGCTGGAGCCAGGGCCTATGCGTCAGCCTTGGATGGAAATGGCAGTTCAGGCTGAGGTCAATGGAAATTGGGGGGTGCTTAGCCACCTTCCGGATTGGGTCCCAACTTGCCATGTCCCAAGCTGGGCGAGATGTAGGTTCCCTGTTGTGCAGGGAGTTCTTAGCTTTATTTCAGTCAGGCCTGCTGTCAGCATGGTCCCTGCTTTTATGCCATCGGTGTGTTTCAGCGACTCAGATACAACATCTTATCGAGACACACATCCCTTTGATCGCAGTGCTGCTGAGATGTTAATCTTTCCGTTCCCAGACGCACTTTCTTTGTCTTCATTGAAGTGAATGAAAGGAGAGGGTGGCTTTTTTTTTTTTTTTTTTTTTTTTTTTAATGTGCATCTCTAATTCCTTCTGATGGTTCTGCTGCTGCTGCTGCTCCAGGCCTGGAGCACGGGTACCAGAGCCACGGGAAAGAGGGCAAAACAACTTGGGTTCCTGACAGTCTGTAGTGGTAATAGTGATAACTTCCCTTTGCATCTCAAGGCGTGTGTGGGGTCTCTAGCAGAGGCAAACTGAGAGAATGTTTCATAAATAAGCAGCACCAGGAAACTGGAGAAGGATGGTCCAGCTGTTAGGTGCTAGGCTGAGACGGGGGAGACTTGGGTTTGATTCTATGCTCTGCCACAAACTTCCTTTGTAACCTTGGCTAAGTCATTTAGGGCCAGATACTCACTGCTATTTAAGTACCTTTATTCCTATTGATTTCAATAGGAGTTAGGCACTTAAATAACTCGGCAGGTCTGGGCTGAAGTCTTTCTGCATCTCAGGTCTCCACGTGCTTTTCTGTCTCACAGGGTATCATGAGGGTAAATACTTTAGAGTGTGAGGTGCTCAGAGATGCTATGAGAATGGGGCCATTGAAGTACTTCAGACAGACAGCAAGGTCAGTGAGAAGAATGAGATGCCTGCTTGGGAATGTGGGCAGATTGCCCAAGTCTACTGGGGGTCACAGAATGATTCAATCACGGAGGTGAAACTTGCATACAACAGGACACTCCAGCCTAGGTAGGTGTTTCTGCAACTCTTGATTCTCTCTCTGCTTTTCCAGCTTTCTCCTGTTCTTCCAGTGTGAGCGCATTGACACACCGCCCCCCTAAAGCTTAATGCTACACTGCATGATTCAGGCACTTGCAAAGAAAGGGCCACCTAGGAGAGCATGGACTTCCCCCAGTGACTGTTCAGAGTGGAGCTGCATGCACGGCAAGCTCCATCCTCTTTGATTAGGGATGCTGTGGGATAGCTCTGTCCTCTGGGGTGAATGCCTGTAAGAATGGCATAGGGATGTCCTTTGTTCCATCTGCTTGATGACCAGCATGTTCTCTACCGGGGCGTTCCCAGCATTCCCTCTCTGGGCACTGAAACGCCTTCATCTGTTGAAAAGCCCATGCTTCTAACATGGTTTCTCCAATGTATTCCCACGCCAGCCAGCACCAATGGCCAGTGCACCCTGGTGCAGGATTGGTTTGGATGATCTTCCAAGGTCAGTTTGCATTGCAAAGAATGGGGTGGGAATCCAGCAAGCTGCCGAACTGCTTTGCATGTGCAGCTCAACCATCCCAGACTGCATTCGGCTGCTTTTTCCAGGGACGCAGATGTCCTGGAGAAGAGGTAGCCGGCTAGCTGCCATCAGGGAAACAGCTTCCCCATTGCCCTCCCTGGGCTATAGACTGCAATAAAAGTGGCAATCTGCTTTAATCACCAACTTGCCTGACCTGCAAGCAACTCAGCAATAAGAGACTCAAGAACTACTGAGGAAGTCTCCCCTGTGATCCACTCGTCTGCATTAGAGCTATTAAAAGTGACCCAGCCACCGAGAGCTGTTGCTGGTCACTGTCCCCCTGGGAAATTATCTCCATGAAAGGCAAAGAAGCACTAGAACATCAGGGAAAGGGCAGACTCTGAGGGAAGCAACAGATGTCAAAGGGACCCTAGCAATTCGAATAGGGCAAACAGCTACGGAGAGAAATGTTTTCATAGGATTCAATTAAAAAAAATCAATGGAAAGAGTTTTGTTCAATGACAAAGTGTAAACCATGCCCTGCAGTGCTGGAAACCAAACACAACAGCCTTGTGCACAGGAACCAGGAAGTGAAACTCACCAGCCTCGTGAATGCACAGAAGAAATAAACAGCAGAAATGGTGACAAGCAGAGACAGGCTCTAAGCACCCAAAGAATCAGATCTGGTTTGAAAATCCTTAGACTGCCAGGGTCATTATGACCAACCCCAAAGTTTCAAAATTCAGAAGTCAGGCCCCCAAAATCATGAGATTGATTTATAAATCACGAGCTTTATTTTTTTCATATAAGCAATTTGGGGTTCGTTATATTTGCCTTCTGGTTTCTGGGCCTTTGAGGTTCATGCGCTTCAAGTTTTCAAGCTTTTCTCCACAACCACAAGCATGGGAAACGTTTCTTGTTTTTTGTTGTTTTTTTTGTTTTTTTTAAACAAAGAAAACTGGGATTCTAATACAATTTCTTGATTCCAGCAGCTGGTGGTTCAGGAAGAACACCAAATATCACGTGACTTGGGATCAATTTGTGTGAGCTGGTGACACTGCAGGGTGTTGGGGGTCAGGCATTTTTGGTTTGTCCCATTATAGAGATGGGCTTCCCTTTTTCCAAAGATGTCAGGGCCAGTTTTTCAAGTGCTCAGCACCCAGAATTGTGGCAAGATTTTCAAAACAGCACATCTCCCAGTGAGGCATCAGTGCGTAATTGCTCTATGGGTCAGTGCATCATGCCACCAAACACACAGATGAGCCTGGTGAGGTCTGAAGTTGGAGCACATGTGCATCAAAATGAGACTTTCTGTGTGCACACACACGCACCCCGGAGCTAGGTAAGAGTGGGCAGTGCTACAATTATCCTCGAGCTCTTGTCCATCCAATTTTGCACTGAAAATGACAGCTTCCATCCCAGCCAGGCAAATTTACACAAAGGAAAGCATTGATTAAGTAGTTCTGTGTCTTTGAGAGAGCGTGTGGATAAATAAAATCAGGAGAGTCTCTATTCGCAGATTATTATTATTTTTTAAATAATACTTTGCATTTCAATGGCAGGTGTCTTTTAAGAATCTCTAAGCATGTGCTTTGCAAATGTTCAACTGACTCTCACAACAGCCCCGTGAGTGGGGGAGTGTGTGGGGAGCTGAGAGAGAGAGAATACTAGGAAATGTACAAGCTGCTGCTGAAGCTGGTGCTGCTGCGAGTGTAGCCCAGAACAAATCATGCTCAGCCCTCTTGGAAACTAAGGTGAAAATCTGCTCTGCTTCCTGCTGCACCTGTGACCAGCAGTGAGTAACTGTCCTAGCGCAGATGAGGCTAGAGAGATGCAGTGAGTTATTCGGAGGCACACGCCTAGTTAGTGCAAGACCCAGGAACGGAATACATTTCCCGACACCCCAACCAGCCGCCTTCTGCTATTTTTCCTAAGGTGCTTTTAGAGTACTACTCACCTTTTGACAGCCTAAGAGTTTCTTTATCACCTCAGACAGTCACCGAGAACAACAGTAATAGTCAGGAATCACAATTATCCTCCATTAGAGCAATTTCCTCAAAGCTAAAACATCAGAGCAGATGCTTCTACTCACCTTAGTTGGCTACAACCATAAAGACTGGTCTGTCTGGGACCCAGGTGACCAAGCTGCTCCTTAAATCAAGGTCCTGAGACGCCATAGGGAGGGACATAAAATCTGAGCATTATCGATCACATCTGCATGACATGAGTATTCACAAAGTCCTGTTCAAACATGCCCAGGCTCAGCTGAACACGGGGCATGGATGCTTAGCGGGAAAGCCTCTCCTGTGCTTGTTCATAATTCCTCATCAGCCCACATGGAGAGATGGGTTCAAATCCCACTGCTGACCCCATGTAATAAGATGTAGCAGACCAGAGTGCTAGTAAGAGATTAAACTTGTATAGATTGTAAACTGATCAGGACAAAGGGACTGCCTGTGTGTTTGTACAGTGCCTAGCAGAATCATGGTTGGTGCTGCTATAATATAAATAATAATGACAGTCAACTGACCTGGGTTGGGTTATTGTGGTTACTTCTGTCACATGATGGGATCAGTATCCATTGGCTCCAGTAATTCATATTACAGCTTTATGTTTTCAGTTGCCTTTTTATTACCGGGGCAACTGCTGCATTGATGCTGAGACATCACTCAAGGCCTTAATGAATCCTGAAAAGGGAGCCCCAGGTTGAGTATCACTGCAATGGTGGAACCCTAGCAGAAGAAGGAGTAGATGGCATAGTAGGTTCTTAGTTTAGTGTGACTCAGATTGTACAGAAATGCAAGCTGGGACCAGGCTGGTATCAAACAAACAGAGCCTTCTCAGCATGTAATGCTGGCCTCTGTGTGTGTGCTATGCAAATCTATTTCCTACAACTCTGCCGGCCTGCTGCATCGTTCATTGCTAATACCACAGGCATGTGACACATCGCCACACCGGGGCAATTCCTTTTGGAATCTCACAGGGGAGCTGGGTTAGGATAAGAGAAGACATAGTGACCATTCACGAGCCACCACGTGCCGATTAGCGTTTCAGCAACAGACTTATTTCAGACAATGGGGAGAATCAGTCTCTTTTGGGGAGAACTAGTCACCGTAATTGTTTTCCTTTAGCTAGGAAACATCTATGACAACGGTTCATAAAGCTGATTTAATCTAGCTAATTTCCTAGCCGTTCTAAGAGCTGTAGTTTTTATCTATATATACCCCACTTCAGGAATGCATTCTTATTCAAGAAAAGTGCTTAACTTTGAACGTGTGTTTCTGCGTCCTGCTGACGTCAGTGATATTTAAGCATGTGCTTATGTGTGTTTCTGAATTGGGGCCCTGGATATCAGGCTCAACTTTAAATCTTTTTTTTTTAAAAACCTCATTCATTAAAACTGCTAAGAATGTGCCACTCATATTTGCAGGATCACATCTTGTAACTCTATTAATGTAAGCTCTATTGATTTCAATATCAATGGATTATTATAAAATAGTCTGGCCTTTAATATTTTAACATCTAGTTCATAGTGTTTCCAGGCCTGTCTGAGTCCAAGGATTATGCTATGATGTCCAAACTATTGGCCCAAAGTAACGCTCACGTAAGTTTTCCTATTGACTTCTGTGACTGGTCCTTCAATATGTAAAACCAGACAACACTAGCTTATCAGGACTTTGCCTCGTCTCTAGCTGCTGACCATGTTTCCATGCAGAATAGGATCTACAAGGGTTGCATGAGTTAATTTCACATTTTATTAAGCAATACCATGGAAGATTTAAAGGAAAACTGCAGTATTGCAGATTCTAATTACAAAGAGTAAATCCCCACAAAAAAGATAAAGTGCCATAAGTTAAGATTAAAATAGAATAATTAAAAATCAAATGAGAAGCTGTCAGCTCCACCATCTGATCCCTGGTAAATCTGCCAGTTTCTTTAAAAGTAAAAGAATGCCTCTAAGGACTTCTTTTAAGAGTATCTATTTTTCCATGCATTCAAATGGGGTTCGCTTTCCCTGTTTCCTCGTCTGCAATATCTGTCTGAACACGCGCCTGGGAAGTATCAGTATAGGAGCAGCATCCCCCAAGAGGATATTCATCCTATTTACTGTCATGGAGATTGTGAAACGAGGACAGATATTTCTAAAAAATATTGTTCTGGAAATCCATTATCTATAACTAGAGATATTGTTGTTTAGGGAATATTTATTCAACCATCTGTGTGGTTATATCTAATCGCTGCATTTTTTTCCTCCGCTTATTACTAATTTGTATTATTATAGCACATAAAAGCCCCCCAAATGAGATCAGGGCCCCATTACACTAGGTGCTGGACAAACACATAGCATAGTGCCCGTTCCTGAGTCAGAGGGCGACAAGCAAAATAGACACAGGCTAGGAGAGGAAATGGCCGCATAGCAGATCACTGTGGGTATGTCTACGCTGCAATAAAACACCGGCGGCTGGCCTGGGTCAGGCTCATGGGGCTTGGGCTGCAAAACTGCAGTGTAGATGTTTGGGCTGTGAGACCCCATGAAGGGGGAAGGATCCCAGAGCCTGGGCTCCAGCCCAAGCATCCACACTGCAATTTTATAGCCTCACAGCCCAAGCCCCTGACTCAGCTGACCCAGGCCAGCCATGTGTGTTTTATTGTAGCATAGACACAGCACGGCAGAGTTTGGAATAGAATCCGGGTTTCTTACAACCTACACCAGCACCTCATCCACCAAGCCACACTGCCTCGCTAATGCTGCTGCACCTCTTTCTTAGAGCATGTCTACACTGCAACCATGGGCGTGGTTTCCAGCTTGTGCAGAAGTACCCACACCAGCAGTAAAGGAGCTAACGTGCTAAAAATAGCAGTGAGGTCAGAGCTGCATGGGCTGTCCAAGCTCCCCTGAGCCCCCAGGAACATACTGCTGCATCCTTGCTTCTAATTTTAATGAGGTAGCTAGAGGACAGCTAGCATGGGGATGTCGACAGGAACTCTCCATTGCACCTGCTGGTAGCAGTGTAGCTGAACCCTTAGGGGTTAGCAACAGTACTGTGGGGTTGTGACTGCACTGTGATGTTTTCAGTAGCCAGGGACCAAATTCTGTGGGCCTTGATCCATTGAAGTCAGTGAAAGTAAGCTCAGCTACCAGCCCCAGAACTTGTCCCCAGGAAGTTAACTTCCATCACTGCTGCCTATGCCAAGATACCGCACAGCTCCAGAGCTGATCCAGAATATTCTGAGCGAAAACTTCAGCTGACCAGCTTCTCAGGTTTCCCACCTGCCGGGTGGATTCTGAGCTTGTTTGGTTTGAGAAACAAGATTGTGGAATTTCTGCAAAAATAGACTTCCTCCTCCCTCCATCTTCCGTCCTGATTCACAATGATTTTTTTCTTTTTCAAAAAACTTGAAATTTTTCACAGGACTGAAATTCCATTTATCCAGAGCAGGCTCATTTCCCCATCAGACCCCTCGCTGGGTCCCAGAGCTTGGACTCCAGCCTATGTCCAGATGTCTACACTACAGTTTTATAGCCAGCCGTGGATGTTTTATTGCAGTGTAGACATATCCTCAGTGACATCTCCTAGTGTAAAAAGCTTGGTTGTCCTTGGTGTGGGGCAGACTAAATAGGGCAGTTCCTTCTTCTCTTTTGCTATCTAAGGTTTCATTATCAGGTCATTTAACAGTCCCCCCCCCCCCTTTTCTTATCTGGCACCTGGTTAAAATGACAAATTGCACCGGGGATGTAGACGCTCCACAGCCTGGCAGGAGAGGCCCATGTATCTCTCCTAACAGGTTTATGACGGAACCAAGGAGCCTCTGAAGATGTGAGCCCCCTTGTTTATTTCCCCCGGTCATGGCTCTGGCTGCCACATACTCTGTTAAAGCAAAGTGCCCGTGCCTGACCAGGATGCCTAATGGCCCTTTGAGCCACAGGGGAAAGGGACCCTGGACTCATGCATTTCAAGGGCCTAATTTAATTGAGCCTTGTCTCCTTGGTGATGCAGTTTTTCCCCTTTAGAAAGGTTTCCTGAAATAAACCAACCTATTTAATCCCCTGTCTCTCTGCCCCCGCCTCCTACTCCCTTTCACAGCACCAGAGTCATAAAGAAAGTTAACAAATTGAAAATCTGTCCTCAGACTTATGGAGTGAAAAGCGAGAGAAATCTCTCACCTTTTTTAAGTAGAAAGAAAGGGCGGGAGGGAAAAAAAAAGTTCGAAGCGCTGAAAGCTGAGTGTTCCCTTTGTTATCAGATCAGATAATAATCCCCAATGACTCTCATTGTTGCTTGTTAATGGAAAGCCATTAAAACTCTGGATCAATATTTCCTCAGGAGAGATAGGACCCATTCAATATAATTCCCCCAGCGTGAAAAGAAATACCATCAGCAAAACAGAGCGGCTCTGAAATGCTGAAATGGAGTGTCCACTGGCGCTGGCACAGTGGCTGAGTGAAAGGCTCAGTGCAGAGTGGGGAGCGTCTAGCATGGCAGATGCAGGCAACTAACACCCTCTGGCTTTTAGCAAGGCAGGATGCTAGAGGTGGGCCTGATCCAAATGCCCATGAACCTGGGGCATGTTCAGATCAGGATTCATGCTGGCTAACTGAGGCACATCTCTTGGGCCAGAATACTCTCATAGCCTGACTGTGCAGACTTTCTGAACAAGAGGAGTAGCTAGACATGAGTGCAGGAGATTGGGGGGACAAAATTCTCCATGGAGCTGCACCAGTTTATATCAGTGGAGAATTTGGCCCTGAGCATCTGGACTTCTGGGTTCCCTGCTGGCTCTGCCATTGACTTACCGTGTGACCTTGGGCAAGAGACTTAGCTCTTCAGGCCTCAGTTTATCTATCTGTATCTCTAGGGTGTTGGAGTGAAACTGATGACTATTTGGGTAAAGTGCTTTGAGATCCTTGACTAGAAAGTTTTCTGGAGTGCAAAATATTATCCGTAAATGTGCATATATCTTAGTACTTGCTCTTTGACTGTGGCAAAGCCAAGAGATAGGGGCCTGATTCACCACTGTTACTCCAGTTTTACATCACTGAACCAGAAGTCACACAGGCATAAAATTGGAATAAGGCAGTTGGAAATCAGGCCTCCAAAAATGTTCCCTCCGACCACAGACTATCTGTGTATTTGTGCTGGTCGAGGGCTTAGGAAACTTTTGATGACATTAGAAAAAGCTTTTGGGGGGTTTGCACATATTTTCTTGCCTGTATTTTTAAACCCATTTACGCCCCACTTCCAAGGCTGATTCAATTGTTATAACACTGGGGTCACCAAGGCCGGTGCAAGGAAGTTTCGCGCCCTAGGCGAAACTTCCACCTTGCGCCCCCCCCACCAGCCCTGCAGCAGCTCCCTGCCCCCCCCGACCCTGAGGGCCCCCCCCTTGCAGCAGCTCCCCCCCACCCTGAGACACACACACCCCCCGCGGCAGATTCCCTCCCCCCAGAGAGCCGTGCAGCAGCTCCCCACCCCAGCTCACCTCTGCTCTGCCTCCTCCCTGAGCACACTGCCCCCGCTCTAATTCTCCTCCCTCCCAGGCTTGCGGCGCCAAACAGCTGATTGGCGCCACAAGCCTGGGAGGCAGGAGAAGTGGAGCGGCGACCGCGCACTCGGGGAGGGAGCATAGGAATGCTGTAAAAAACAAAATTGGGGGCACCGCTTTTTGGTGTCCCCAAATCTTGGCGCCCTAGGCAACCGCCTAGTTTGCCTAAATGGTAGCACTGGCCCTGGGGGTCACTGGCAGAGTCTGGAATAGAATAGGTGTTTATTTTTAATAAGAATCTGTGATGAGATGCAGGAACCTTTGTATACCTACAAACTAGAATAAAGGAAATAACACTGTGCCCTTATTTAGGGGTATGTTTACACGCCAAGCTGGGGATGTGATTCCTAGCTCGAGGAGACATATGCACGCTCGCTCTCATTGAGCTAGCTAGTGATACTCAGACCTCAGTGGTGCAGGAGCCAAATTAGCGATCAATGTTACCCAAAAGAGTGTGAATTCATGGTTTCATTTAATATAGTACAGTAACTCCTCACTTAACGTTGTAGTTATGTTCCTGAAAAATGTGACTTTAAGTGAAACAATGTTAAGCGAATCCAATTTCCCCATAAGAATTAATGTAAATGGGAGGGGGGTAGGTTCCACGGAAATATTTTTTTGACAGACAAAAGGCATTCTATACATTTTAAACAATTTTAAACAAGCAATTTAATACAAGTATTAAACAGGCTGGAAGCCCCCCATCAGCTCCCCTACGCCCCCTCTGAGTGCCTCCCACCTGCTGGCAGACCCCACGGATCAGCGCCTTCACCCTGCTTCCCCCGCCTCCTGCCCGCAGCAATCAGCTGTTTTGCGGCGTTCAGGAGACTTGGGGGGAGGAGCGAGGACATGGCGCACAATAATAATAATGTGTGGTCAGTCATTTTGCTGTGAGATATATAAAGACTAAATATTCCCCCTCTCATACTGTTTAAATATGAATAGTACAGTAACTCCCCAATCAGCTGGTTTGCAGCATTCAGGAGGCAGAGGAGGGAGGGGGGAGGCTGCAAGCCTCATCCTCGCTCCTCCCCCCAGCCTCCTGAACGCCGCCAGACAGCTGATTGCTGCGGGCAGGAGGCAGGGGGAGTAGTGGGAAGGTGCTGATCCGTGGGGTCCACCAGTGGGTGGGAGGCGCTGGGGGGAGGCATAGGGGAGCTGATAAGGGGTCTGCCAGCCATGGACAAAGCAGGCGGCCAAACGACGTTATAGTGGAACATTGCACAACTTTAAACGAGCATGTTCTGTAATGGAGCAGGGACGTAACATCAAAACAACATTAAGTGAGAGGATGTTAAGTGAGGAGTTACTGTACTATTCATATTTAAACAGTATGAGAGAGGGAATATTTAGTTTTTATATATCTCACAGCAAAATGACTGACCAAGCATTATTATTATTTTATTAACTCCTATAGGTTAATAACTTAGTAAAAGCATCCTAATTGGTTAATAACTTAGACTGGTTAATAATTAAATCACAGTGTTTTAATACCATGGGCTGCAAAGAACCGCGGGAGACCCATTATAGAGCCACTTGCAGCTCGCGAGTCTCAGTCTGAGTATCGCTGAGCTAGCACATTAAAAATAGAAAGTAGCCATTGCACCGCTAGTAGTTGGAGGAGCTTGCCAACCCCGTGTGTGTGCCCGCCACAGACATTAGGTATGTAATCAGAACAACTAGCCGCTTGCCCTGCCGGAGCTCCATTGTATTTTTAGCACGTTAGTGCTCATTGCGCTAGTGTGAGTGTGTCTTCAAGCTGGGAACCATGCACGCTCAAAGTGTAGACGTACCCTTAGTTCCTTGGAGGACGTCAAAGCATTTGACAAATGCTGATTAAGTCTGGCATCTGCCCTGTAGGGTTGCCAACCCTCCAGGATTGTTCTGGAGTCTCCAGGAATTAAAGATTAATCTTTAATTAAAGATTATGTCATGAGATGAAAACTCCAGGAATATGTCCAACCAAAATTGGCAACCCTACCTGGGAGATAGGTAAGGGATTGAAATCATTTCAACCAGCACTGAAATGCAGCTATCTCTGGGGTGGAAGGCAGCAGATGCTTAACAGTGCATTATAACACATCACTCTCTGTACATGACTCTTATTGAGTTACCCCAGTTTTATGTCAGCATAATCCTGTTGAAATCTATGGAGCTGTACCAGCATAAAACTGGAGTAATGCAGTTGAACTGAGCCTACAAACACAGAACAAAAAGATGGCCTCTGTCTCAAATTGATGAGAAAGTAAACCAGTATCATTCCTGTCATGGGGTTTACCATGGCACTCCCTATATGTGGAAGGCATATCACAGGGAGGGTTTTATACTATACTTTTTATTTAAGGGGAGGGTGAGGGAGCTGTCATGTACAACTCCTTCCTAATAGAGTTTAGCTGGTGGAAAGTAATGTAACCTTCACGCTGACTTTGTCTTGCTGATGATTCCCATGCACCATGCTGGCTTTCTTAATTTGCTTCTCTTGACAGTGAAGCAAAAATATGTTCAGCAACTAATCTAAAAAATTCCCCACCTCCTCTTCACTGATGTGGTGTCACGGAATGCACAGATGCACGGCTATTACTGCTCCAGGCTTTGGTACAGCTAGAATGTCAAAGGTCTGGTTTGTACAGGCGCTCAGATCTCACAAGGACAAGCAAGAGCGCAGCGGTGCCTAGAAAGGACAGGCAGAGGCAGGGAGGTGAATCGGGAACTGACCAGTCTCGGTGTTACTTGGAGCTGTGAAACACCTGAAAAAACTCATCTAGTAAGAGGCCAGCTATTGTTTAGGCTTTTTGTTGTTAGTTAGTTAGCATGCCTGGTAACTAAAGCTCTGTTTATCCACACAACAGGTGCAGTGCCAGCTTCCCCACTGCTATCTAAGGTACTTATCGGGCACCCATTAGCCAAGAAATCATTAATGTGTTTATCCTCACAACAACCCTGCAAGGGAGGGCAGTGCTGTTATCCCCATTTTACAAAGGGGGAACTGAGGCATAGAGAGACTCAGTGACTTACTGACGGTCATAGGGGAAGTCTGTAGTGGTACAGGGGATTGAACCCAGGGCTCCTAAGTGCCACAGTAGCACCCTAACCCCTGGGCCAATCTTCATTCTACCCTTATTGTAGAGGGATACAAGGATTCTTTATTCTCCCTGCCTATTCAGCCTTTAGTGTCTGTGCTGACACGGCCAACTAGAGCTAACTTTGAGACTGGCTTTTGTGATGGGGTCACTCTTGTCAGCTAGAGAGGGTAGAGAAATCCACCCACTCATTTGACACAGGCCACTAGAGCGCTAGCAGATGGGGGCAACTCTTGGATCCGATAGATCTGAGCCAGATTCAGACAGGTGCTTTAGAGTTGGAAGGCTCTGTATCTCAATTCCTCTCCCATGAGGCATCCTCTCCCCCTCTTAGCTCTTGCATTTTAAGTTTCCCATATTTATATACCGAGGAATGATCTCAGCCAAGAGTATTGAACTGAGGGGATACAAACGAGACTCTGAGCAACTGACAGGTTTTTATATCCAAGCCTTCCGTTGGGGTTGACTATTCTCAACCGCACTGATGTCACAGCTAGCTTAAAGGAGAGCCCCATGGAGAGGGAGAGAGCTGTCCATGGTACGGTGGCAGGAATGTGTTGGTCAGGTGAATGGTGTGAATTCTAGACCAGGGGAATTCCAAGGAATCTCTCTTTGCTGATTGCCCAGTGCTCAGTAACATGGCTCCTCCTTATCTTGGGAGCATGGTCATAATTCTAGTCTCCCGTCCTGGGCTAGTCATACAGCTTTCAGGGCGCCGAGCTGCTGGATCAGACCACGAGCTGACTCCCACGCCAGTCCCACAGCTAGCGATTCTAATACCTGAGCAAATAGTGGACAAGAACTGGAAGGACATGGGGTAATTATATGCCAATCTTGTAGGAGCCAGGAAAGGGAAGGCAGGGAGCACTGTAGCAATGTTGCTATAAGCTAACAGACACTAGAGAGAAACAGGAGTGATAGGTAAAAACAGCAGAGAAGAAAGAGGAAAAACACCTTGCAGGGTTTACTTGGAAATCAGACTGTGCAGAGAGGAAAGCTAGTGAGCAAGAGGGAATATAAATGATCTTCTTACCTAAAACTCTGCTGATATATCACCAGCTGCCTTATGGAGAACTCTCTCTCTCTCTTGCCATAATCAGTCCCAGGATGGGCTTTTGTCTAAAGGCCAATCAATGCTCAGCATGTCTGTCTGATTGTGTTTGTACACAGTGACATGGTAAAGGAAAGCGACACCCACCTGGACACCAGTCTCTCCTGCTGCTGCCTCCAACAGCCAGGCCTGAGTGTAAACTGGCCAGCTGCTCAGCCTGGCGGGGGAGCAAGAGCAGCAAAGGGCTGGGGATCTCAATTAGTGCCCTGCTGTCTTCATCCTACTCTGCTGCTGTTGTCATTTCCATCCCGCACCTAAAGGAAAACACTCAGGCACTGACAGGCCATGGCCAGCTACAGACTTGTGCGGTGGCTTGACCCAATAAGAGTTATTGCTGTGCAGAAAAGCACTGCTGGTTGCAGGGCTGATTGCTGAGTAGATTGGACACCCACAGGGTATTTTTCACCAGTTTATATATTTCCTTCCCCCTCCTCCCCTCATTGCTGTCTGTAATATAATTTTTGGTAGCTTCAAATGGAAATCTGTTTCCTTACCCACCTTTCCCCCCCCACACACACACACTTGACAGTTTGTTATTGTAGGACCGTTCTTGAGATCTGGGCTGTGCATGCTGACTTGTTGCCTGGCTGCTTGTGAGCCCTGGAGCCCTGCTGTTGTAAGGTCGCATGTGAGTCCTGGGCTGAACACCTTGCTGTGTTGTTGTAGTGCTGCTCATGACCGTTGGGCTGTAGTTGTTACGGCAGGGATGCTGGGAAGCACAAAATGGTAGAATTGCTTCTGAGTACAGGAGCATGCTGATGTGTTAGTGTAGGGCTGTTCATGTGTACACGGCTGTGTACAGGTAATCTCATTGTTTTCAGGTTGTCCATGAATACTGGGTTTCTGGAATTATAATTTTAAAAAAAAAGCATTGGACTATTTATTTGTTTTAATTTTTCCTTATGGAAATTAGCAATGTATCTGTGGTAGGGTTACCATACGTCCAGTTTTTCCCGGACATGTCCGGCTTTTTGGTAATCAAACCCCCGTCCGGGGGGAATTGCCAAAAAGCCGAACATGTCTGGGAAAAATACCGGCCGGGCACTTCCCCTCCTGGGCTCCAGCTGCTGTGCTCCTCCCCTGACTCTTCGGTTCTGTTTAAGAGCCGAGCTGCCCGAGCGCTCCAGCTTTGGGCAGCCCCCTTGCCTCCGGACCCCGAGCCGCCGGCCGGGCACTTCCCCTCCCAGGCTCCAGCTGCTCTGCTCCGGCAGCGCAGGGTCCGGAGGCATGGGGGCTGCCCGAAGCCGGTAGCGCTCAGGCAGCTTGGCTCTTAAACAGAGCCGAAGAGTCAGGGGAGGAGCACAGCAGCTGGAGCCCAGGAGGGGAAGTGCCCAGCCAGGGGCGCAGTGTCCGGAGGCATGGGGGCTGCCCGAAGCCCGAGCGCTACCGGCTTCACGGTTTGCCGGGCAGCCTCCAGACCCTGCACCCCCAGCTGGGCGCTTCCCCTCCCGGGCTCCAGCTGCGCTGGGGAAGCGCCAGCCGGGGGCGCAGGGTCTGGAGGCTGCCCAGCAAACCGTGAAGCCGGTAGCGCTCGGGCAGCCCTTTTCGCGTGGCTGGGAGGGAGGAGGGGGAATGTGGGGCGCTCAGGGGAGGGGGCGGAGTTAGGGCGGGGACTTTGGGGAAGGGGTGGGAAATGGGCGGAGTTGGGGTGGGGAAGGCGTGGATTGGGGTGGGGCGGGGGTGGGAAAGGGGCGGGGCCAGGGCCCATGGAGTGTCCTCTTTTTTTTTTTTTTTTTTTTTTTTTTTTTAAATATGATAACCCTAATCTATGGTGACCTTCAATAGTTTGTAAAGACAGAAAAGTCTAATATGCCTCGTGATAAAAGTGAGTTTTAGAAAGAGTGGGGCCTGATTCTCATTTACACTTAGACCCTTAACACCCCTCTGACAGTGTAAAAGGACCTGGAAGTCTGTGTAAATTACCTTGCATTGACACCCACTGTAAGGCCCCTTTACACAGACAGAGCAGTGTTAAGGTGCTCGAGGGTAGGTGCAAATCAGGCTCCTTGACTTCTCTCACAGGGCATCAAAGAGGTTCATTAATAATTATAGAACAACTGGGTGAAATTTTTTTAAGGATCAAACATGAGTGTGTGGAAAATTGATGCAGGTATAACATGGCTCCATGAAAGCAGCACATACTGATTTTTGTTTGCAGTGTTATAACCATGTTGATCCCAGGATATTGGAGAGACAAGGTGGGTGAGGGAATATCTTTTATTGGCCCAACTTCTGTTGGTGAGAGAGACCAGCTTTCAAGCTACACAGAGCTCTTCTTGAGGACTGGGAAAGGTACTCAGAGAGTCACAGTGAAATAGAAGGTGGAACAGATTGTTTAGCATAAGTGGTTAATTTATATTCTAAGAGCCCATTCAAGCTGAAGTGTCCTGTTAATGTCTCTGTAGTCATAGGACAAAAAAAGGGGGTTAGTGGATTACAGATTGTTGGAATGAGCCATAAATTCAGTGTCTTTATTAAGACCGTGATTTTTAGTGTCTAGCAAAGTTATGAATTTAAGCTCCCAGGCTTGTCTTTTGAAGGTGTCGTGCAGGTTTCCTTTAAGGACAAGGCCTGAGAAGTCAGATATAGAGTGATGGATTTGTGAAAAGCTCTTTCGTCACTTACAGGTGCATCCCATTGCACCAACTGACAGTGCTGACACCAGACATTTTGGCCGCTTCCTTTCCCAGACCCTAACCACTGTAATTTCAGATCTTTGGTCTTAGCAGTGCACTGAGACCTCATGCTGAAAGGTAGGAAACGTATGACGTGTCTTCAGTTTTCTTTATAGCTCTGAACCGACTTAGGGAGGTGGAGTTCCTACAGCGATGGAAAAACCCCTTCCGCCGCCATAGTCCGCTTCTACACTACAGGGTTACAGCAGCGCAGCTCCAGTGCCATAGCTATGCCACTGGAGTGCCCACAGGGCAGACATGGCCTAAGAACAGGACCAGGTTGTTTGAGTCAGTGGAGATGCAAATCATGCTTTGCTATGCCAGTAGCCTCTACTGTTAGAACCTCCATGCTGAACCTATGTGCTATCGGTTAGTGTCTTAGGCCTGCCAGTCAGTGGACAGGCTGGGGGAAGTAATTTCATAAACGGTCTCTTTAAGGCAAATATATTCACCTTAATTAACTCATTGAATTAATCCCAATTAGAAACTGTAATTGTGATTATAGTGCTTAATCATTATTCTACCCCCCAGCACCAAATGCATTATCTTCATTAGCTTGACTTTAAAATCATAGGCTGCTTAATTATTATTTTTAAGCATCGGAGGACAGAAGCGAGGTTGGGGATCCTATTACAATCCAGCTACACACTGAGCCTAGTTACATCAAAGTAGGGGATGTCATCTTGTCCTGTGGGTAGGACTTTGATTTAATGGTGCTGTATATTCAACCAGCAAAGAGACTTCCTCTCTCATTGAATCAAAACCTCATTCTTTTGCCTCTTCCTGCATCTGGAGTAGGGCAGGCGCTGCAGGCCAGCAACAGTGAAAGATGGTCATGGCTGGCTGGTGGAGTAGTCTATCTCATACCTTCCTTTAGGATTGCACCATGGATGGTTTGGATTCGGGGGGTCAAAGTCATCTTAACTGCATGGAATTGTGGTGTATGCGGCTTTATGCGTAAAGGGTGTGGGGGAGAGTGGGATAGGAAGGGAGGGTGTGAGGTGCTGAAACACTCGATGTGCTCTGATAAATTACACTGCACTAGCACTTGCACCTGTCAGCAATGCTTCAGTGGGAACTCACTTGCTGTCGCATATATGATACTCCTACTACTTTGTGTTTATAGAGGTGGAAAGGTATTTATTTCCAAAGCCTAAATGGGAGTGTGGTGCCCAGCTGCCGTTAACTTTCACTGGGACTTAGGTGCCTAGCTGTCCTTTGTGCCTTTTGAAAATCTCTCTTTCTAGTGTCTTTTCTCTCAAAGCACTTTACAGCAAAGGGAAGATATTATTATTCCCATTTTACAGAAGGGGAAATGAAGGTGCAGAGATTGTAAGGTCAGGATGCGCAAAGTCAGTCAGTGGTAGAAGTTGGAATAGAACCCAAGTCTCCTGACTGCTATTCTCTTGATCTAACACCTACACAGTGGTACCTCCTAGATCCTTATATATACCCTATGTGTCAAGATATAAATTGACTGCCTGGGATTAGGAAGGAACTTTCCCATTGGGTGGGTTATTATATAGTCGTCCATCTATGCGGTTTCTTGCACCTTGCTCTGATGTCTCTGGTACTGTTCACTGTCAGAGACAGGATAGTCGACTTGGCAGACCAAGAATGGCATTGCTATGTTCCCAGTTTCCTTTCCTTTCTAAGATCTTGAACATTCCTAGCCTGACTAGTGATGGGCAAATCTCAAGAGCTATATGTGGTGCTTTTCACTATGTACCTCTTATAATTATGTTTAGTTGTACTACGTCTTTAAATCTGTAAGGCTACTGCTAGTTGCAGAGACTGGTAGCCATTTTGTGTTCATTTCTGTGCAGACTGTTAGAGAAGAGACACACACTATGCTTTCTCATGGAGAATTTTCTTTTGTTCTGTCTCTTGTTGTTCTCTTAATCTAAAACCAAGCTCATTCTGACTGAAAGCATCTGTTTGCTTTGTCTATCTGGCAGGGTGGCTATGGCCAGGTTAATGGATCCGTTTTCTCCCCTGGTGGTGGTGTTTTAATTTAAGTTTGTATAAGGAAAAGTTCATTCTTCTTTCCCAACAGTTTTATGGTGATTGCACTCTGAATGCTTTACTTAAAGCCACTTGTGTTAGACATGGGCCCCAACCAAAACTCCAGACACCTCTGAACTTTGAAGGCATTTGAAAACTGAACCTAGACCCAAGTTTTGCAATTGGTCCCTCTCTGAAGCCTCAGCACTGAAGAGCCCTGAATTTTGCAACATTAGAATCCAGTTGAATTTTACTGCTTGAATGCGTCTGGGTAAAAAGGGCACCAAACTTGTTTACTGTGTGGATAGAATCTTTTGCTTTCTCTCTCTTTTCCTTCTAATTGCTGACTAGAAACCACTCTGATTCCTTCCACTCTGTTCCTTTTTCTTCTACACAGAAGGTTGGCAGTTCCAGTTTATAGAAGCCTGGAGTTGCTGTCAGCTCTTGGGGGAATATAGCATATCTGAGCAGTTTGTTGGTGGCAGCATTGCAGCTTGATTTTGGCATTGCATTGCTGAACTGTGCTGGAGCTCTGGGTACATGCCCTGCAGCCATAATCTGCTTGCCTTGCTTTCCCCTGCCATGGTGCTTAATTCACAAAATCCAACAGTTTTGTCCTATGCAGAAAGGTCTTAAGTTTTAGATATTTAATAGCCAGTAGGGTTGCAATAATGAAAAGTAACCAAAAGGCAATGGATTAAATGGGGTAGAGGCAGGGGCATAGCTGGGAGTAATTGGATGAAATTCACAAAAGAGGCACCTTAGGAAACCCTCTTAAATGTATTTAAGGCTGTTGAATAGACTCCCAAAGGAAATGTAAGGTGCCCCATTGCTTGGCACATTTATAACTAGACTGGACAAAACTCGTGGTAAATGTACAAAAGGAAACAACCCTGCACTGGTCCCCAGGAGATGGACAAGGATGGGACCTAATAGGTCTTTTCCTTATTTAATTTGTATGAGTTTATGGTCTAAACTGAACAAAAGTTAGAGAGAATGTAACACATACTGCAGATCTTGTTGATTAACCTAGGTTATTATGTGTTGCAAAGAGTGGGACGATGCCATCATTCTGCAGAGCTCTGTCTGTCTGTGTCTCTACACATCTCTGTCAATAGATCTCTTTCTGTCACTGTATACTGGTATTTATCATTCTCTGTATTTCTAGGACCCTGTACTGTTGAATGGGTAAGCAGATTTTCTTCCCCCTCTGAGGCTTGTCTATATCACCTCACCCCTAATATTGCTTTATTCCAGGATGGATTTGATTCATTTAGTAGACAATATTTTGATGGATTTCTGATAAGTTCCATGGAATAGGAAGAACTAAAAGTAAATTAAAATAAAAACTTGAGGACCTTAGTGATATTATGAGTCCCATATCAGTGACTAGCTTGAAATCCTCAGCAGGACTGTAAAATAAATCTGCATCTGCCATGTGTCATTTTTACAAAGCTTATTTCTTTCCCCTACCAGAGGGACACTTAAAACCCCTTTTTATTTCAGCATGAGAAACAGCCAAATTCCTGCTAGGAATCTGCCTCCATAGTAACGACAGACGGTAACAACAGGGAATCGACAGAGATGGGGGTAAGGGATTTGGACTGAGTCCCTTCCGATACAAATAGCTAGTGTTTTAGAGTACAAGGAAATTCTCCATACCAGAGAAATTGGCAAGGCATTCTAGAAGCTGCCATGAAAACCAGCAAGGTATTCTAGAATGCCATGGAGGAATTCTCGCAGCCATAGAAACCAGACAGGTATTCTAGAACATTATGTGGGGGGGAGAGATTTTCCTCACCAGGGAAATCAGCAAGGCATTCTAGAATGCTCTGGGAGAATTCTTGCTGCCATGGAAACTGGTAAATCAGTTGCAAGATATTTGCAGTTACTAGCATGGTGCAGGAAAACTTTGAGACAGCAAAGCATCCTAGCACAGTGCAGGAGAATTCTCTTTGAACACAAATTGGCAGAACATTCCAGAGCTATGGGGAGAATTCTGACTGCCAGAGTAACAAGTAAATCATTCTAGACCAGTGGGAGCAAATTCGCTCCATGGGAAATATAGAGCTGTATGGGACCCTTCTCTTCAACAGATTAATGAGCAAAAAGAATTCTGGAGCTGTGCAGAAACGGTCACTTCTAGAGAAATTGATGGCAGCAACTTTCATTTTTCTGGGTTCTCAGATGCAAAATTATCAAAAATCAGGGGGTTATGAAATGCACAGAAATCTCAACAGCAGTTACAGGGAAAGATGAGACTTGAACTCTCACCTCCGTAATGCAGGAAAAGATGGAGTGATGCAGAGAATTGAAGAGAAGAACAAAGAGCTGGATGCTCAGTCCAGTATGATAGCAAGGTAGTTGAAGAAGGAAGATGTGGTCTGAGCAGCAGGCTAGGAAGATGATTGTGTGACAGGTTGGATTACAGAAACCCCCTTGGGAGCTGCCACCTGGTGTGCCAAGCACACTTCTGTGAGCTGTTTTCAGGTAAACCTGCAGCTTTGGGGCAAGTAATTCAGACCCTGGGTCTGTGTTGGAGCAGACGGGAGTGTCTGGCTCAGCAAGACAGGGTGCTGGAGTCCTGATGGCAGGGGAAACCGCTCTCAGGGGGTTTTCTGTGATCCAACCCGTCACAGATTGTAGAGCAGTGATCTGTCTTAGTATCAGCTAGGGAAGGCTGCTGTAGTACACAGCAGTGTCAAAGGTGGGAAGGAGTAAAAGCTCACAGACTTGATCTGAATAGAATTGAACGGTGCTTCCTCTCCCCCTGAACCCAAAAGAGAATCCTTTTTGTTTAAACTTCCAAACATAACCCCAAGATTTATCCAGAAAGAATTTCCAGCATCAGAATATGGGGGAGATCGCACCATTGACTAGGAGACTTTCCACAGGGGTTTAACCATGTGATTCCTCAGATGGTTCACCCCATCTATGGACTGCATTGGATAAGTGCCATTAGTGTTCCGATAACGCCAGTTGCCTCAACCATCTCCCCACTAATCCATCTCTCACACAGAGCCACCTTGCAACATGGGCAGGTTTTAAACAGAACCCCACTCTGGCATTGCCAGGGACAGTCAAGAGAGATTCCATGACAACAGCATGTGGGGAGAGGTTGGAACTTGACTTCTCCTGACAAAATCAGATCTTCTGCAGTTCCTTAGCTGTGGAGGTAGCATCGCCTTCTCTACATCCCTGGCACAATCAACACAGGAAAATCAGCTCCCTGCTCTCCATACCACCCCCTCCTCCCCTGGTTTTCTGTATGAAAGTGTTTGTCAGCATCTCATAATAAGCAGTTTGAGGAGGGATACTCAGTGAGCAAGTAATTATTACCCCAACCTGCCATCTCATCCTCTTGCCTGCATGCATGAAAGCACACTCCAAAGTCTCCATCCATTTGCACTTCCTAGCAATAACACTCTTTCATGGACACGACCTGCCTGGAGCCTACCACATTCAGAGGGCCCAGGCTTTGGTCACAGAGCCCTGTAATGCCCCTCGGCTGCATTATAATAGGGAGATAGGGCCTGTGCAAGTGTGGGAGTATAATGCCCAGCTTTGCACGTATCAGGGAAGTAACATAGCTTAGGCTATGCCCTCTCCAAAGCCCAAGAGAAGTTGCTTCATGATTTGTGGTGCGGATAAAGCAGCTAGTCAGCACCAGAATGTCAGTGCTGAAACTTTGGTTGATGCTAGTGGGCAGACAGGCAAGAATAGGAAGAGACAGCAAAAAACAAGAACTAGGGATAGGAAGGAAGGATGGGTCAGTGGTCAGGGTGTCAGCCTTAGCACTGGGAGATTTGAGGTCATTTCTCTGCTCTCCCACAGCCTTCCTGTGTGACCTTGGACAAGGTCAGATTTTTAAAGGTATTTAGGCACCTTACTTCCACTGATCTCAGTAGGAATTAGGTGCCCAAATACCTTTAAAGCTCTGGCCTTTAGTCTCTCTTTGCCTCAATTCCTCATGTACCATGGAATAATAGTACTTCCCTTCCCTCACTAGATATATACATTAAAGATTGTGAAGTGCTCAGATACTATTGTAAAGGGGTCATATAAATATCTCAGATAGATAAATCGAAGGGTTGCAAATGCTCTGGTCTTCAACTGGGAAACCATGCATGTTTTTGCCTCAAGAAGTGACCCATCGGACAGCAGGGCCAGCACTATTACAAGTGGCTACTGATTTTAGATACTTCGGTCCAAAACTCGATACATGCAAAATCAGTGGCCACTTCTGAAGTTTTGGCCCTGGTCTTGGAGAAGAGACCAAAGCTCATTGACTTCAGCCTAAGCACAGCTGCAGAGAGCCCACTGTGTGACAAATGCCAGGGACTATAAATAAATAAGAAGCCTCTAAAAGAAGCCATAAAGGAAGTTTAGGTACCACACAGTGGCTGAGTCAGTAGCTTCTCACTCTCTGGTTGCCCTATCATAGACTCAAGGCCAGCAGCTCTAAATTGAAGGTCAGGCTAGTTTCATGGCATGGATCCCTAGACTGGGAGAGGGGCATGCTCCCCAGTTAATGGAAAGTCCTTTGAAAACCACTCCCAGCTGTGGGTATTGAGTGACAAGGTAAAAGACCTTCACCCACCCCATCCTAGCTTCTTCCTTCCAGCTCCCCGACTCTCTTGTGGCTCTGGAGCCACTGGCTTGGCCTTTGGCTCCTGGCAATGAACTCTACTCACTCGTAGTCCTGGATTGAATGCAGCTCTTGTGCTAACTGTAAGATGTCCGTTAATTTTTAATGCTTCAATAAAATTGTAATTACAAACACTGCAATTCCAGTTTTAAGTAGAAAGTATTACTTTCCTGGGGTTTAATTATTCAACAGAAATTAATGAAAACAGGCTGGTAACGGGACTCTTCCCAACTGGGCTGGGGTGTGTTGGGGGAGGGGAAATAGAAGGAGGTCACGCAGAAAGCAAAGCTCTGATCAGTGGACTCGAGGAAGGGGCTCTCTGAAAGTATTGAAGAGAACAATCGCTAGCCCGGCCTAAAGACCAGCTGGGCAATTGGTTGTCTCTGCTCTCATGACAAGCAAGGGAATGACACATTGCTGTGGTTAGAGATGAGGACAATCAGGACTCCTGAGTTCTGTCCTGATGCGGCCATTCACTCTGGGTTTAATGCAGAGAGGACACGCCCTGGAATGACAGGTTAGGGCCACACCAGCAAAGGTTTTAGGAGGGAGAACAGGAGGCTCAGAACACGTGGGTGCTATGCCTTGACGCCTGGCAGCGCTTTCACCCACTGCTCCGGAGCATCCCAGACTTCGATTAGCAAGACACGCTGCAGGCTCTTGGCTGAGCTGCATGTGGAGTCTCGCACAGCACCTGCCTGCCCAGGGCCAGGCTCTGCTAGAGCCGTTAGTGCCTATTATAAGAGAGCGAGGCAGTAGCAGTGGCTGCCTCTGGTGAGGAGCAAAGTGCATTAGTATTTATGGTGGGGGTGGGGATGGCATAACAGGGGTGGGCGGCAGAGCAGGGTGGAGGAAGCTTGCATCGTGACTGGTTCAAGGCAGTGTTGACAATCCCTTCCCTTCTAGTCACCTGCGCTAGTCAGCGGGCTGTGTTCACCTGGCAGCACAGCCTCTCCTCTCATCTGTTCAGCAATCACCTGGTGAGTGCAGCACAGGAAGTGCCCAGCACAGGACCTTGCCTCGGCTTGTCTCCTGAGGCAAGTTCTGAACAGTGGATTTCCCAGTCAGACGTGTTGACATCTTCCGCTCCAGAGGGGAATTGTGTGTGACTTGTGTGCTTAATAGCATTGAAGGAATAGAAGGGGAGAATGCCTCTGCATATTTGGTAGGCTGACTATTACTTTTAAGAGGGAAAAAACAACCCAAGAGTAGAAGAATGCAACATCAATTAGCAAAGAGGCAGCACTGTCTAGTGGCTAGGGCGCTATGATCTGGAGATCTGGGTTTTATTCTTAGCTCTGCCACTGACCTGCTGCATAACCAGGGGCAAGAGCACTTTGCCTCTCGGTGCCTCTGTTTATCTTGCTACCTTTTTTCTGACTTGTCTATTCAGACAGTAAATGTCAGAGCAGGGACTGTCTCTGATTATGTGTACGTACAGCACCTAGTGCAACGGGGCCAGCTCTTAGTTGGCGTCTCCAGGCGCTGTTGGAATACAAATAATAATAAATGTAGGTTTTTGAACAAAGGCTTTGAAAAGCCAGTGGTAGTAAATGGGGCCACTGTTCCAAAAAGATGAGTGATAGTAATAATAATTAGTAAGTTTATAATGCTTAAGTTTTCACCCATAAATTGCAAAACCTTTTACAAAGTTAACGGAGCACTATTTTACAAATGGGGAAACTGAGGCACGGAGCAGTTACGCAACTTATCTTAGGTTGCACAGCAAGACAAGGGCCAACAATAGAGCCCCTGACTCCCAGTGTGGTGCTCTATTTACTGCACCACTCTGCCTGTTTCAAGACAGTGTGACTTTATATCCTGCAAGGATAGCAGTCCATGTTCAGGCCTTAGCATAATGCCAGGATCAGGTTACATATGTCAAATGAGTATAAATCACAGCGCTGCCCCTGTCCCATGCTCTGTAGCTTAAGAGCAGCCACTCACAGTTTTAAAAAACCCAGAAACTCTGGCTGCTGAGCAATGACTGAGCCTAAGGTGAATTTGAAAAGATGCCTGAAATACAGGTTTTTATAATGGGAACATTGGCAAGCCCAGAACTGCAATGCACCAGCCCTGCTGGGCACCAGGCATATTAGAGAGGGAGGGGAGGGAGTGAGATTTTCCTTAGTGCATTCTTCCTAAGAGCTGTTCCCACCGGGGTTAGAACTTTTTAGAGGGAGCAGCAGTCGGGGAGTTGTAGAGTGGTCAGCAAAGGTTGTGATTTACACCTCAGGTTAAGGAGTATGCTGTGGGAAAATAGGATGGATCCTTAGCTGGTGTAAATCAGCATTGTTCCATCTAGCTCAGTGTATTTATCTGCTATTATTATTCATTGGTTGAACAGCTGCTCTCCCTCTGGCAATGGTCACTGGTGCAAACTGGCTCTCCAAGTCTCCCACACCGCCAGGTTCTACAGCCCAGTTGTCTTCCTTTGCTGCTCCTAGCCTCCTCATCTCCTGGCCCTTCTCCTCTCTGGCCACACAGATCACTGGCTCTGTGGTACCTTGTCACAGTTGTGGTGTAGTGATGACTCTGTTGGAAGCTATCAATTTAAGGGTGGGTGGTGGGAAGTTCCTGGCCATGCTTGTAGCTGGAGGTGCTGTAGGAATTCTTCTGATCAGGGTCAGTCTGGAAAGAGTCAGCTTAAAGCAAGGTGAGGTGAATTGTTTCTCTCTGCCTTAGGGAGCAGCATGCTTTGTCTCGCTCTCTCTGTTTCGGGGTTCTTGTGTGTTGATCTGAATTCTAAGAAATAAAGTAAAGCTACATTGCAACCTTTCTAAAAGAGCATTTTATATTATTATCTAACTTCTCTGTGGGTTTGCTGTGAACAAAAGTGTGTGCTGGCCCTTTAAGGGAGTTGGACTCATCCCTAGTTCCCTACCTATGCGTAGTTATCTGTTTTCCAGGTGATGGATTTGGGCTTGGGCTGGTGGTTGGTTCAGGTGACTGGGATGGGGTCGGGCTTCGTATAAGAGTGAGCCTGCTGCATTAAAAAGAGACAGCTAAGGTTCTTGTAGGAGGTGTAGGCTCCGGGAGAGACCTTCCAGAAGGCTCTCTGACAGGGGAGCTAGGTAGTGCTCTCTGCATGCTGTGGGCCTGGGAAAGAAGGAGAGAGAAAAGCCTAGAGCTAGGCTGAGGAAGGAAGTGGTGCCAGGAAGGGAAGCAAGGATTCTGAGTAGGAGAGTCTTTTTTGCTTACTGCAGGGTCCCTGGATGGGAACGTGAAGTAGAGGCCTGGTTTCCCCACTGAGGGAAGGGAGTGTGAAAACCCTCCTGACATAAGGAGCGGAAGGACTCTTGAGCTTGGAGCTGAGCTGAAGACCCAGTGTGAAGCTGTGGGAAGATCTTAGTTTTGTTGGACTCCTGGTTGATTTGAGAAAGGATGGATTCTTGTGATTCAGCTGGAGAACTATGCCACCTCCGCAGTCCAACAGTGCTAGGAGCTGGAGGGATGGTGAGTTGACCAGAGTGGGAAAACTGAGGCAGATGCATGACTGGAAGGTAAGATTATCTTGTTGCAGTTCCCTTCCAATCAGGTTCCCTGCTAGAGGTGCTGTCTGACCACCCCCTCCACCCCAGGCTCTATCAATATGGGGGGCAGAGTTAAAGTAGCTTGCGTGCCCTACTTCAAGCTTCCAAATGTTGGCGTTTCTTATAGGGTTCCCCAAAATCTGAATTTTCATTCTGTGCCTTCCCACACTGTCATATATTTGTCTTAAATTTTAACTGTAAATCTGAATTTCCTAGGTTTCTAAGGCTTGTTTTTAATTACTTTGCCATTGTTTGTAAGATTTTTAACCTTGCCTTACTAAAACCACAACCTGATCTCTAGTTTAACAGCGATTTGGCTGGGAATTGTTACTGTTTATCTGTTGAACATGGGCAATGTGCTCAAGGCCTTAGAGGTCAGTTCCTCAGCGGGTGTAAACTGGCCTAGCTCCACTGGGTTTGCTGACTTCCACTAGCTGAGGGTCTGACTCCTGGTCTTCCTCCATGTAGCTTACCATTTAAAAGATGAAGATCAGCAAAAAGGGAGACCAACAGAAAGCAGATCCAGAAGGTCTGGAATTCTCCCATTTGTTATATGCACCGAAATCGCTGTAGCAATACGTTGACCTAGGTTAGCCTTTGTGGCCTGCAGAAGGAATGTTTTCCAAAGAGAGTTTACTGGAGTGGGTTGGGGATCAGGGGCAGTGGAATGAAGAAACTAGCAAAGGTGTAGAGGACAGCAGGGAAGAAGCTGCGGAGATGAGAATAGAGAAGAAGGAAGTGAATGGAGCAGTGAGGCTATCACAGCAAAGGGGGCAAGGTGGGATGTGAGACACAATACAAGCAGAGATGCGCACAGCTTTGGAGAGTCTTAAACTGGATTCAGCAGGCAGAGAGGAGTCAGTGAGTGGGTTAGAGACTGATACTTTATGTATCTCAGGGGTTCTCACCCCATACAGAATCCTGCCTTTGCCTGCGTGTGTCGTTACTCTGAATGTCCTGGCTCTCAATTAAAACAAGTATACCTTAGACCAGTCTGCAGAGAGAGCTTCCCTGTCCTGCTCAGATCTGCCAGACTAAATGTAGCAAGTTGTCCAGTTTGAACTCCTTCGCTGAAGGTTGTGGGTTTTACCAGGTCCTGGGTAACATTCGAGTTGCATATGATGTGGACTCCTGCCTGCTATGAAGGGACTAAGCTGAGACCCTCAAACTCACTTCACTGGAATCTCTAGTTGAACCCTAACCTTATTCCAAAATCTAAATAACATGTGCCTTATCCACATACCCACCCAGTCCCCTACATCATTCAGTTCCTAGGCAGCGCTCTGAAATGTTAGTGGACATCTGTGTGGAGATAGCCTTCAGCAGTTGGCACTGAACAACGTCTGATGAAACCATATTTGTTGGAAAAGCAAGTTGCTGCTGCTGAGTGATAGCTAACTGTAATGACTTCATTAAACAGACCAGCTGTTTAACCTGCCACATCTGAATTGGTAAGAAAATTACAAAGGCCAGGATTCCTAATGACAGTAGGGTGTCTATGTACCAGGGACTAGTTTAACAAGTTGCGAGTTGGTAAGAGCACCATGACAGTTATGCAAAAGTCTTGTTAAAATGACTGCTAGGTTGAGTAGGTATTTTGAAAAATGTGGCTTCATTTGCAAGGGAAATGAAATTATCACACACTTAATCTGAAGTTCTTTCCCGCACTGCAGGTTCTGATTAGCTGCTGTGGAAAAGGTCCCTCCTGTTTTATGCATGAGGAGCTGTGCTGTCGGACCCAGACTGAGGTCTCCACAGGAGTGCTCCAGCACTGCAGGGATAGTGTTGGGGAGGGTCTGGACCCACGCACAGCTCCTCTTCATCCTTGCCAAAACATTCTCTCCCCAAAGGGAGGATGCAACAGAAGGGCGGTTACGTTTTCATGTCTTCATCTTCTAATATGAAATTTGGTGACCCCTTTAGGGGGTCACCAGATCTGATGGTAAGAAGTGGGAGTGGTCAGCCACAGTGGGTAGGGAGTGGCAGAAGAAGCCAACAAAAGCTCATTTCATAGGAAGGGTAACCTCCTCTTTCATCCCCAAGTTTTAACAAACCTGTCTCATATCGATCCTTTACATTTTTGTATGTCTTAAAAACCCTCACAGCAATAATTAGTGATCGATCACTAGCAAATACAAAAGGAAAAATATCAAAAATTTACTTAACAGGCCAAAATATCTTCTGGGGTAAACTGACTTCAGTGGAGCTGTACCAGCTGACAGCAGCAAGGAATCTAGCCCAATAAAACTTTGTCAAACTGAAGTCATCCAGACATCTAAGTTGAAGGTCACTGAAGACAGCTAGGAAACAATCCACTCTGTGCTATCATATAATGTTCCATCTAGAAAACATTCTTCATATCCAAAAGTTATAAGTTAAATGGTCTCAATGCTAATAAATGACATAGCTACTATTTAATGAGGGCAGGCGGGAGGGAAGGGGGTTGCTATCCACAGATTATGTGTATTTTGAATGTGAAGCTTTCTCAAATAGCGACAGAGGGTCCTGTGGCACCTTTGAGACTAAGGCCTTGTCTACACTACGAGAGTAGTTCGATTTTACTTGCATCGAATTTTTGTAATCGATATTGCAAAGTCGAACGTGTGTGTCCACACTAAGGACAGTAATTCGACTTTGTGCGTCCACACTAACGGTGATAGCGTCGACATTCGAAGCGGTGCACTGTGGTCAGCTATCCCACAGTTCCCGCAGTCCCCTCTGCCCATTGGAATTCTGGGTGTAGCCGGCAATGCCTTCTGGGTAACAAAATGAGTCGAGGGTGCTTTTGGGAAACTGTCGTCATCCGTCCATCACTCCCGCCCTCCCTCCCTGAAAGCGCCGGCGGGAAAACAGTTCGCGCGCTTTTCCAGTCATTGACAGCGCGGACGCCACTGTACTCCGAGCATGGAGCCCGCTGCGACCATCGCTGCAGTTGTGGCCGCTCTCAACGTCTCGCAGCTTATCATAAAGGTTTCCCTGAGGCAGATGCAGAAAAGTCAGGCAAGGAGGCTACGGCACCGCGGTGATGTCCTGAAGTCTGAGAGTAGCACAGACCTGTCAGAAAGCAGGCGACCCAGCGCCGAGGACATCACAGTGGCAATGGGTCATGTTGATGCCGTGGAACGGCGATTCTGGGCACGGGAGACAAGCACTGAGTGGTGGGACCGCATAGTGCTGCAGGTCTGGGATGAATCCCAGTGGCTGCGAAACTTTCGCATGCGGAAGGGAACTTTCCTGGAACTTTGTGAGTTGCTGTCCCCTGCCCTGAAGCGCAGTGACACCCGGTTGCGAGCTGCACTGAGTGTACAGAAGCGAGTGGCCATAGCCCTGTGGAAGCTTGCAACGCCAGACAGCTACCGGTCAGTCGCGAACCAGTTTGGGGTGGGCAAATCTACCGTGGGGGTTGTTGTGATGCAAGTAGCGAAGGCAATCGTTGATGTACTGCTGCCAAAGGTAGTGACCCTGGGAAACGTGGAGGCGATCATAGATGGCTTCGCAGCGATGGGATTCCCAAACTGCGGTGGGGCCATAGATGGAACTCACATCCCTATCCTGGCACCGGACCACCAGGCCACCCAGTACATTAACCGAAAGGGATACTTTTCCATGGTGCTGCAAGCACTGGTGGACCACAGGGGACGTTTTACCAACATCTACGTGGGATGGCCGGGCAAGGTTCATGACGCTCGTGTTTTCAGGAACTCTGGTCTGTTTAGACGGCTGCAACAAGGTATTTACTTCCCGGACCACAAAATAACTGTTGGGGATGTGGAGATGCCTATAGTCATCCTCGGGGACCCAGCCTACCCGCTAATGCCCTGGCTCATGAAGCCCTATACTGGCGCCCTGGACACTGAAAAAGAACTCTTCAACTACCGGCTGAGCAAGTGCAGAATGGTGGTGGAGTGTGCTTTTGGCCGTCTCAAGGGGAGATGGAGAAGCTTACTGACTCGCTGTGATCTCAGCGAAACCAATATCCCCATTGTTATAGCAGCTTGCTGTGTGCTCCACAATCTCTGTGAGAGCAAGGGGGAGACCTTTATGGCGGGGTGGGAGGTTGAGGAAAATAGCCTGGCTGGTGATTACTCACAGCCAGACAGCCGGGCGATTAGAAGAGACCAGCGGGAAGCGCTGTGCATCCGGGAGGCTTTGAAAGCAAAGTTCCTGAGTGAGCAGGGTAACCTGTGATTTTATAGTTTGTGTACTGAGAAGCTAAACCTGCCCCCGTTTCTTTACCCAGGTAATGTTGACTATCCTATCCAGTTACATACCCCCTTCACCCCCCCTCCAACACACGTGTCGAAATAAAAATAGTTCTACTTTGTTAAAGCACACCGTTTTCTTTAATACTGTTTTAGCGGGAATTTTTTAAAACTGGGACGCAGACTGTGGTGCGGGGCGGGTCTAGTGTTGTGATGCGAATGCAGCTTCTAAACTCAAGGATTGACAGGCTCCGCTGCGGTGGGATGCTTGTTTCAACGGAGCCTGTCACCCCTCCTGATCGGGACTGTGTGTATGGGAGGTCTATTTGACTTTGTGGCAGGGGGAGGACGGTTACAGATCCCATGCTGTGTGGCTCTGTGATCCTGTCTAAGGACCGGCGCTTAAGATCTGTAACTGCCCTCCCCCGCCACAAAGTCACAGAGCAACCCACCCCCCCCAACATTACATCAAAACAACCTCCCAGACTAACCGGGGCAACTAGTCACTGCATCACTGCACTGTGTATGTGCCCTGCTGCTGTGCCTGCCCCCGACTATGTACCCTGCCAAAGGAGACTGTCCTGTCCAATTTCCAACCCCCTTTCCCCTCCTCCTCCAAAAGAACATGATTGAAACAGTAGTTAACAGAAACGAATTTTTTATTATCAACTACACATGGCATTGGGAGGTGAAACTTGGACGTGGGCTTGTGTCAGGCGGGAAGGAAAGAACTTTTCAAATTTTGGGAAATGAGAGCCTTCTGCTACTAGAGCTCTCTGCAGGGGTGGAGTGAGAGTTAGCAGGGACTCTGCCGCCTCTCCTTCTTTGCACTTTGGGTGAGGTGGGTATGGGACTTGGTGGCGGGGGAGGGCGGTTAGAGATGGACTGCAGCGGGGCTCTGTCCTCCTGCCTCCGTTCCTGCAGAACATCCACAAGGCGCCGGAGCGTGTCCGTTTGCTCCCTCAGTAGTCCAAGCAGCGTTTGAGTCGCCTGCTGGTCTTCCTGCCGCCACCTCTCCTCCCGATCCATGTTGGCTTGGTGCATTCGGGTCAAGTTCTCCCGCCACTGGGTCTGCTGTGCTGCCTGGGCTTGGGAAGAGGCCATAAGCTCAGAGAACATGTCCTCCCGTGTCCTCTTCTTCCTACGCCTAATCCGCGCTAGCCTCTGGGAGTGTGATTCCAGGCTAGGTTGTGAGACAGTCGCAGACGGGGCTGTGGAAATGGGAAAAAGGGAGTGAATTCCTCTGAAAGATAAATGTAGTTGTGAACAAAGAACATAGTCTTTCTCTGTGAACAAGACCATGCACAGCACCTTTCACATGCGCACTCAGCACAAGGTCGAATTCTCGGCCTTCGCATTCTGTGCCTGGGGTCTTGAACAGCACATTTGAGAAGCGAGGCAGCACAACGGAATTTCTGTTGCAGGCAGACATGGTAAGCCGTACACTTGTGGCAGTTTAAAACTTTTATATTACCACTGGCCTCATTTCACATTTAAATCAATGTCAGTCCCTGCTGCCAGCAATCCGGCAAGCGGGAACTCTGCCCCTGTCCCACCCCCTCGCGGCTGTCCCCGGGAATGATCCCTTTCGGCTGCCCCTCTCCCGCCTCCACCGCGTGGCTGCAAACCAGCGGTGACAGTTCTGTAAAGGAACGGGAAAGCAGTCCCAACACTAACATTCCCCTACCTAATTAAAAGCAGGTCACCATGGCCGACATCACCCTGATGAGGATCTCCGAGAGCGACAAAGAGAGAATGCTCCGGGAAAGCCTCCAAAGACCAGGGCCGTATGCCGCCCTGCTGTGCAGAGCAATGATCCCCGAGTACCTGATAATCTCGTGGCGCGGCAACGTGTCGTACTTCGGAGGACCCAATAAGGCCGCTCTCCCCAAGAACCTCATGCAACGGCTTTCAAGTTCCCTCCAGGAGAGCTTCATCGAGATGTCCCAGGAGGATTACTGCTCTATCCCCGCACATATAGACCGCATTTTACTGTAGCTGCAGTAGCAGGGAATACACAGTAGAGCGGCTTGTGCAGGACAATCACTGAAAACCGGACATTGCTAGATTTCTTTTCAAAACTTGCACTGCCCCTTACTAAACCGTTAAGCGCCTAGGGCACACTAATCATGAACAACCCATTCTTTTAATTGTTAATATTCCTGTTTTGTTAAAAATAAATGTTTAGATGTTTACAACACTTACTGGCTGATCCTTCACCAGATTCTGTGTCCGGGGTAATGGCTGGGGACGCTTCGTAGGGGATCTCTGTAAGGGTGATGAAGAGATCCTGGCTGTCGGGGAAATCAGCGTTGTGAGAGCTGCCAACTGCCTCGCCCTCCTCATCTCCTTCCTCATCTTCCCCGTCCCCTAACATGTCTGAGGAACCGGCCGTGGACAGTATCCCATCCTCAGAGTCCACGGTCACTGGTGGGGTAGTGGTGGCGGCAGCACCGAGGATGGAATGCAGTGCCTCGTAGAAACGGGATGTCTGGGGATGGGATCCGGAGCGTCCGTTTGCCTCTTTGGTCTTCTGGTAGCCTTGTCTCAGCTCCTTGATTTTCACGCGGCACTGCGTTGCATCCCGGCTGTATCCTCTCTCTGCCATGTCTTTAGAGATCTTCTCGTAGATCTTTGCATTCCTTCTTTTGGATCGCAGCTCGGAAAGCACGGACTCATCGCCCCACACAGCGATGAGATCCAAGACTTCACGATCAGTCCATGCTGGGGCTCTCTTTCTATTCCCAGACTGCATGGCCATCACTGCTGGAGAGCTCTGCATCGTTGCCAGTGCTGCTGTGCTCGCCACGATGTCCAGACAGGAAATGAGATTCAAACTGGCCAGACAGGAAAAGGAATTCAAATTCAAATTTTCCCGGGGCTTTTCCTGTGTGGCTGGTCAGAGCATCCGAGCTCGCACTGCTGTCCAGAGCGTCAACAGAGTGGTGCACTGTGGGATAGCTCCCGGAGCTATTAGCGTCGATTTCCATCCACACCTAGCCTAATTCGACATGGCCATGTCGAATTTAGCGCTACTCCCCTCGTCGGGGAGGAGTACAGAAGTCGAATTAAAGAGACCTCTATGTCGAACTAAATAGCATCGCAGTGTGGACGGGTGCAGGGTTAATTCGATTTAACGGCGCTAACTTCGACATAAACGCCTAGTGTAGACCAGGCCTAACAGAAGTACTGGGAGCATAAGCTTTCGTGGGTAAGAACCTCACTTCTTCAGACTTGCATCTGAAGAAGTGAGGTTCTTACCCACGAAAGCTTATGCTCCCAGTACGTCTGTTAGTCTCAAAGGTGCCACAGGACCCTCTGTCGCTTTTTACAGATTCAGACTAACACGGCTACCCCTCTGATACTTTCTCAAATAGTAACATAATATGACCAGAAAATGCATTAAAGCTTTGACGGCTAATGAAAAAGTTCTGACCAAAGACGGAATATTTTTTTCTGGCAAGGCTGAGTAATCCAGGATAAAAGACGAGGGAGGGGTGATCCTTGTATCTGTAAATAATGCCTTTGCAATTCCACTTCTGTATAACTCTCTGCAGTAATGCATTGGCTGTTAAACAGAGTTCTAGTTATAACAGAAGAGCTAGTATGGCAGTGAGTGTTTTGCTGCATAGGGGTTTAAGACACTTAGGCATGTGTTTAACTTTTAAGTCCCAGTGAAGTCAATAGGATTTAAGTATATGCTTAAGTGCTCTGATGAATGGAAGCCTTACTCTTCAATGAGATCCTAAAATATTTAGGTTTCTGGAGAAAATGAAGAATTGAATTAATTTTTAGACTAGTCCCAAGACAAATAACAGATGGAACATGGAAGAAAGGGATGCAATCAAAGAGCTCGATCCTGAAGGTGTTCCGTACAAGAAGCCCCATTGACTCACAACCTAGGATGTGGGATGGGGCCAAAATGTGGACAATTTTTACACCCAAGACTTAGATCTTCTAATTAAATACACATCAGCCGTATCAAACCAAGAACTTTTGAATTGAGGGAATCCATTCTTAAACAAATTTTATACCAAATGTGCTCTAGGTCAGATGTCTCTGGAAGAGGAACACTATTACATATGACAGGCAAGTGCCCCATCAAGGCAAGTGTTTTGGAGGCTGAAGGATAGAGTGATAGGACAAGAGGGAGCTAATGACTGCTCTTCAGAGAACCTGAAGTTCTTTCCCTTCCACCCTTCTTTGTTCAATAAACCATACCCTCAGGATCCTTAAAAGAAGAATACTGCAGAGGAGGCCACTATCCTAGCTGTGTGGTTCATCTGGGTACATCCAAGAGGCTGTGAGGTTTACATACAGGAACTGCTGGAGTACTCCATCGAGAGGTGTTTATTGCCTCTTTATTAGGTTTCAAAACATTGGGTCCGAATTAAACACGAGCCAGTTAATCTTATGTGGAAAGGACAATGTCAAAGTCCCTAGACTTCCTGGAGTCTCTGGCTTTCCTATCTTCTGGGATTATAGAAGGCCCTGCTTGGGGTAGGGATTTTCCCTTTTACAGAGGGGAAACAGGTGTGGTTGTTGCTATGAATGTTCTGGTTATGGTGGAAAAGCTTATCAAGTTGGAAGGTTCTGTAGCACTTGCTAAAGACGGTCAGACACTGGATTTGTCTAAACTCCTGGAATCTTATTCCACAGCTACATTCCCTCTGAGAATGCTTTGTTCCAGTCCCCGTCCCCCACTTCATTCTGAGCTTTGCAACCTGCTTTGCCTCTAAGGAGTGCCATTGTCTCATTAGTTCATGGATGGATATGCAGTCTCTAACTTAGCTGGGATCTGATCCATTCACCGCTGTGATTTAGGATTGAGGCTCAAAACCGGTAGAGAAACTGAACTGGGAGCAAGTGCAGAGACTGCCATGCGGGCGGCCTTACTAGGAACAAGGTCTAAAGGCATGGAGGGGGAGAGAAGCCACATTCTGCAACGGTGGGAGCTCTTACATTGTTTTGACTTCAAGTGGCCATGAATTAGGAGGAAGAGAGCACACTACTTCCTTATACAGTGTGACTTAAAGGGTGTTGTGTGAACTCTCAGACCCACCACAGCCAACGTGAAGACTTTTTGTAAAAGCTAACACAAGACAGCTGCATGACTACAGATGCAATTAGAGAGACAAGGTGGGTGAAGTAATATCTCTTATTGGACCAACTTCTAAACTTCTGTCTCTCACCAAGAGAAGTTGATCCAATAGAAGATGTTACCTCACCCACCTTGTCTCTAATATCCTGGGACCAATACATCTAGAACAACACTGAAAACAACAACTGCAGATGCATCTGACGCTTCAGGAGATTAAGTAGTTTGCACTGTGACTGTTATCTCAAAAGGACTGATAAGCATGTGCTGCAGGTTTATATTGGAGAAAAGGGGGAGGTTTCCAGATAAGGATATCTATCATGTGGGGGCTGGGAGCAGAGGTGAAAGTAAGCTGGTGCGGTCCAGTACAGCGTACCCGCAAGAGCCAGTATGCCGTGCCGGACTGGACCAGCTTCTCTGGCGGTGATTTAAAGGGCCCAGGGTTCCAGCCGTTACGGGGAGCCCCGGGCCCTTTAAATCATCTCCGGAGCCCTGCCGCTGCTACCCCAGCCCTAGCTCAAGCCCTGCCACCCCAGGGTAGCGGCGGCAGGGCTCCCACGGTGATTTAAAGGGCCTGGAGTTTCACGGCAGCCGGAGCCCCTTTAATTTACCCCTGAGCTCCAGGGCTCCCAGCCACCTCTGCAGCTGGTAGCTCCGGAGTGATTTAAAGGCCCTGGGGCTCCCAGCCACAGCCAGAGCCCCAGGGCCTTTAAATCTCGAAAGGCCCCGCCTCTTCCGGTTGAGGCCACGCCCCACTCAGGACTCCGGCATACCGGTAAGTCCTTTAAGTTACTTTCACCCCTGGCTGGGAGGTTGCTGTACTATCCAGGGATTCAACAGACACTGGACAAATGGGATCTGGGCATGGTCAGAGGGACACAAGTCAATCATGCTATGGAGACTGGTCACTTTCATGAGCACTACATTAATTTCCCAGTGTGTTTTAAAAGACATCCTTATCCTGTTTTGTTTATAGTGCCAGGTATTAAGCTTAGTACCATTCAGGTTGCCCCAGTTCCCTAGCCCAGGTTATCCAGCCCCAGCTACCTCTTTCCAGCAGGTAAGAAATGCATCTGGTCCATCCCCTGCCCGGACTCTCTGCAGATGAAATGAAAGAGCTGCAGCTGAGCACAGGCAGCAGGAGAAAAGCGCCAAGTACCAGATAATGACTGCCTGTCTGATTAGATGTTATACAAAGAGGGCCCAATTGGCTATTGAAACACAATTGCAGCCATCTACATTTGCAAATCTCTCCCAGTGGAGTGGGTAAGAGGAGGATGGTAGGGCAAAGCACTGCCAAAGCTATTCAGATTTGATTACACTTAAAAGGTGCCCAAGGAGGGTGAATTCCAGTGTTGTGGGTGCAATGAAGGGGGCAGCAAAATCCGTGTCTACATTAATTTTCTCTAGGGACCATATAAACAGATGGTATGTGGGAAAGAGCCGCAGAAAAGGGCCAAGAGACTAAAGATGGAGGGTCTCCAGGGTTTGAGCTGTGTGGAGTGGCTAGGAAATTTACGTTTGTATTTATCAGAGTAAAGGATGTTAGGAGGTTGCAGTGTCCAGTGCAAGGGTAATTACTGTTGTGTTTATATAGCTAATTGAGTATTAGGGCTCTGATTGAAAGGGGAGCGAGAAAGAGTGAAGCTGTGGGAAGCGTGAGCTGCAGGTTCAGAATGCTCTACATCTGTTAGCATCTGCTAGCCAAGGACCTGAACCAGCTTTCCACAGACTAGCCTCATGACACCCCTGTGAAGTTATCCCCATCCCCAAGGCAGAAAACTTGGGATACAGAAGTGAAGGACTGACATGTTTTGTTGAATCGGGGCCTGACTGTCTACAAAAGGTGCAAGACCGTGGACTGAGAGTCTAACACGGATTCTTCTTCGAGTAGTGTCCCTGGTAGTTAAGCTTAGAAGTTTTCATGCTGGCCCCCACATTTGTACCCTAAAGTTCAAAGTGGGGATACAGCCTTGACACCTCCCAAGCAGTTGTCCCTTCCTTATCTGCATTGTTTTTTGTTCTCCATAATGTTAGTGTTTCCTTTTTACCCCATTGGGATTTAAGAAAAAAATACTTTAGTTTATGTTTCCCGCCCTGTCTGGAGGGATTCCCTCATCCCACCCCACCCCCGCAGGGGTGTTTAGAAGAATCTCTAAGTTCTTTCAGTTTAAAAAAAAATGGGGAGGAAAGAACTTTCTTCTGCATTTCTCACTGCTGGAGGGTGATAGCGCCTCCTCCCCGTCCCCCATCCCCCCGGGCATGTCCCGCTCCCCGGCTTCAAGAGGTGCCTCTCCTGCAAGGAGTTAATGGACAGACACTCACTGTGTCTGGTGCCTGGAGAGCCCCATATTCCTCAGAAGTGGTCCCTCTACTACCAGCTAAAGCTGAGGTCTTGCAGGAACCAGTAGCAGAAATTAAAACTCCTCCTTATGGAGAAGGCACTTCAGCCTCCAGGGGATTCCGGTGCCGGTGCTGACCTCGGATCATCCCGGGAGCCTTCAACTTCAAAGGGAATAGCGGAAAAGACCAGCAGATTTCCCACCCCCCATAAAGGCTTGAGAAAAAGGGCTCCGAGCCCCCAAACTAAGTTGTTGGCCAGCAAGATGGGTTCCCCAGTGCGATCGGCCACCTTGGTACCCTCAAGGGCTCACCTCGCTGCTGGTCAACTTAGTGAGGCGGGTCTGTTCCATCATTTTCCTCTAAGAACAAATCAGCTATCGCTTCAGTGTAGGAGACTCTGATCTGAGGGAGGGTCTAATCTGTTCTCTGACTCTTTCAACGGCTGTTTAATGAAAACTTCCATGTTTAGGCAATGCCTCTTCCTTCCCTTAAAACTTTTTACCAAGCCCATAATGGTGGCCAGATTTGCCTTTAAAGATACTGTGTCTTCCATAGCAGGCTCCGTCTTGTGAAGTGTCATTGGGACAACTTGGGCCAGATGCTCACGTGGTATAAACTGGCTTGCTCCAGTGAATGATGCTATGCTGACTTGAACCAGCTGGGGATCTGGCTCAGTGAATGTGAAAGGGGCTATCCAAAATAAGAAGCCATTCTCTTCTATTAAGTGAGGTTGTCTCTCACTTCCATCAGGCTGATGTATTGGTTTAGCTGCCAATGCCCTATTGATCTGTTGGGAAGAATCCTCTCAGATAACCTCAGACAGCCACATGAATGCTGTCAGGTTTAACCACCTCAAGGAGTGGGGGAGGGAGGCAGGCGGGGGCAGGCAGTTTGTCAGCAGGACACTAATGGAAAAGAACATGAGGCAACTGCTATGAGTATTATGGAGCCTAGGGCACCCTGTGCGTGGAAGCTTTCCCTGAAGGTTCCTAAATGCCTGAGGTTAGGCTAGGAAGGCTGCTCTCGTGGATGGAGCGCTGGACTGGGACTCAAGAAACCTGGGTTCAAGTCCTGGCTTGACCATAGGCTTCCTGGGTGATCTTGGACCAGTCACTTAATCTGACCTGGGCCTCAGTTTCCTATTTACCTAAAATGTCCCTACTTCACAGGGGTGTTGCGAGTGTAAACTCTAAGGGTGTTCTCAAATGGTGTTGTTGCCGGCACAGAGGGCCTGAGGGGGCAACAGTGGGGTTCGTTGCCCGGTGTGCTTCGCGCCAATGAACACACCAGGGTGGAGAAGCAGACAAAATTTATTCAAAAGCTCTGAATAGGCACTAGGAGACCAGCATGTCTCAAATCAAGCGCACCAACATAAGCAGTTTTTCTCTTTTTATACTTTACTTTCTCCCCCCCTTTCTTCCCTATTCCCCCCCCTTCTTCCCTTTCCCTCCCTCCTCCTACAGCAGTTACATTTAAGCAGTTAAGTCATCTTGGCAGCTATAAGTCTAGCTCGTTAGTAACTCTTCTTTGAACCGTTATCTTGTCCTTTTCCCTTTGATCTGTTATCTTGCCTTTCAGCCAGAAGCATGCAGGCCTTATTACTATCGCTTCCCAGCTGCTGGCCTGTGAGGTTAGTAAAGGTTAACATGCAGGGGCTTTGGTTCACTTTGGCCTAGAGTGGGGGGCTTCAACGACTCTCGTGGTCTTCCAACCCCCCGAGTTACCTAGGGTGATGCCTAGTGACACCAACAGTGTGGTGAGGACGGTGTAAATACTTCAGTGGAAGCTCTGGAGAGGGTTAGGGGTTGAAGGCAGGTGGAGGGGTGGGACGGTTGTTGAGGCATAGTAGGAATCTGCCTGGACTGGCATTCAGTCGTGGTGGCCTGGCCAGGGACCTCCTGCACTCAGAGACCTGGATAGCTAAGGAATGAGGGGAAGGTGTCAGGTGGCACTCTGCACCTACAATCTCAAGAATGGCCTCCAAACTTTCTGGCTCCCTACTCTGAAGTCGTAGCCTGTGTCCATGATACTACTCTGCTGTCATGGACTCTGCGCACCATGGACCGCTGATTGACTAATGCATGGCTTCGCTTGGTGCTACCCCTTGCTGCCCACCTACAAGGAAGCAACAGTGCTGCTCACCTTGGAGAGATGGGAACACTTTAGCCTGAAACCAGCAGAAAGGAAGCGGGGGTGGGCGCGGGGGGGGGGGGGAGGAGGGAGAGGTGGGGATCATCAAGAGTGCTCACAGAGGTGTCTGAAACAAGTCACTAGCTGAGGGGGCGACAAAGGCCTTGTGAGGGTGCAGGCAGGCCGATTCCAGGAGTTGGGGGTGTTTGCCTCAGAGGTGGGACCAAACTTCTGTTTGGAGGCCCAGAGAGCACTTGCAGAGGGGGTGGGAGGCCCATTTAGAGGCTCTGAAGAAGATTGCAAGAAACATGACCCTACATTCAATCTAATCTATGTTTAACGTTTGCTTCTAAGCAGTTTCTGAGGCATGGGGATGTGTCTCCCCTGGGCAGGGATGGATTGGCAGTAGCCACAGTGGAGGTGGGTGGGGGGGTGAATTCACCATGAGGTAGGAAAGCCTTCCTCAGTCACTCTCCAGATTCAACACTTCATTAAGCGCCTCAGAACCAGCAGACAGCTCAGTCCAGCCTGAGTGCTATTTGCTCTGGCCCTTGGGGTGGTTTCCCCTCTTCTGCTAGGTCTGGCATCATGTCCAGAAGCAGGGCTGGCTCCAGGCACCAGCTTAACAAGCAGGTGCTTGGGGCGGCCAAGGGAGAGGGGCGGCACCTGCGGCAATTCGGGGCGGCAGGTCCCTCCCTCTAGGAGCGAAGGACCTGCCGCTGAACTGCCGCCGCCAATCGCGGCTTTTTGTTTGTTTGGGTTTTTTTGTTTGTTTTTGCTTGGGGCGGCAGAAATGCTGGAGCCGGCCCTGCCCAGAAGAGAGTATTTGCCATATCCCCAGCCCTTTCTCCCATGCTCCATCAGGAAGCAGTGGTGCTGGGCACATGACATTACTTCCTAGTTCCTGCTCACTCTCCTCTGTCCTTCCCAGCTCACCCCACAAGTTTCTGCTTGTGCAAACAGTGACACGAGGCGCTGAGGCCTCTTGATTCTTAACTAAGTTACAGCAGGTGACGGCTGGTTCTAACTTAAAAGTGTCTTGCTGATTATTCCCATTCATGCTCTGTCTTCCATTCAGCTGTTGCTATGGCGACCCCTTTCTGACACAGCAACTCTTCCCTTGGTTCTCTTTGAGAGGGAGCTTTGAAAAGCACAGCTGGGTCAGACCCTTTCTCTGTGCTTGTAAGGTCTGGTGCTCAAAGGTGCACTGAAAAGACCTATGTCTGTGTCAGTCCACATGGCTCTCTGCACTTCTCAGCTCCTTCTCTTCCAGCCTTTACTCTGTTACAGAGATGCTGACAGTGGATCTCCCAAAAAAAAAAAAAAAAAAAAGCCATCTTGGTTTTTAATCGCGCCAGGAGTATCCTTCTGCATTCCCTCCAGTGCATCCAAAACGAGAGAGAAATCTGAAAAGAGAATGGAGAGCAACTGTAGATGTGTTAGCACAGTGGGGAGTGGCTGGAAATATGCCTACTGACAGATGAAGACCCAAGGCCTGGCTGTCCCATTACTGCAGTTTCACACAGATGTACCTGCATTTCTGTGGAATTACTCCTGCCTTAGAACAGTAATGGATGCTGTCCATCTTGAAACACGATGGTGTAATTACCAAAGCAATTCAGTTACTGCATGGGTAGGAGTAAAGAACAAGGGTGATGTCATGATAGGGGCGGGGGCCTTACTACAGACCACCTAACCAGGAAGAGGTGAATGAGTCCTTTTTTTTTTTTTTTCCCCTCCCATCATCCAAAGCACAGGACTTGGTGGTGATGGGGCATTTGTAAAGATCTATCTTAATGGGCATTTTGAGCCCTCGGCTGGAGTGAGCTTTTCTAGTTGTGTATGTCTGAGGTGATGCTGCTTCTGATTCCTGGAGACCATCACACACAAAGCATCTGTCTGTCATTAGCCTCTTTCCATTCAGGGGAATTTTGGTCCTCAAAAGCCCAGAGCTATTCAGATTCTCCTGGAGTCTGCTCATTGATTGGCCTGACATTCTTAAACACTTCTCTGGAGCCTGCTCTCTTGGACAGAGCTATTCATTTAACAAGCAACACATCCAATTAGTCTGAGCAGGCTAGTGCAGTGTGCTGACGCTTGTTTAATTAGCAATTAACAGAGCTGGACTTGTCACAGCAGCACTGCTGAGTGCTCCCTCACTGCCAAGCAAAGAATTAAGAAACTCAGACAAGTTCCAAGGAAGGAGGAAGCTCAGGTGGTCACCACGGCAGCTGGGCGGTGAGGAGGGGGCCGGGATCTCACATTAAATACATCAGTCATAGGCTCCTGCAGGATCAGAGTAATAGCATGCAGTGGCCTGGGATGCTTTGCCTGCCCTCTCGTCCAGGGCAAAGTAGTGCAGCACAGGATAGCTCAGTGGTTTGAGCATTGGCCTACTAAACCCAGGGTTGTGAGTTCAATCCTTGAGGGGGCCATTTAGGGATCTGGGGCAAAAATCTGTCTGGAGATTGGTCCTGCTTTGAGCAGGGGGTTGGACTAGATGACCTCCTGAGGTCCCTTCCCACCCTGATACTCTGTGATTCTAAAGGAGAGCCAAGTGGTATCTGTCACATGAGAAATGTAACAATCTGACTATGCATTACCCACAAGAACCAGATTGCTATTGAGCCCTGGGGAAAAGGTGTTTAATGGGCATCGTGGGTTAGTAAGAGGCAGATGAACTCTTATGTTAGATTTCTATCCTTAGAGGTTGGCACTACCGCAGGAAAATTTTAATCATAAGAATGTTGGGTAAAGCGTCCAAAAATAGGGTATGCACCTAAAGAAGTGGATTTGTTTAGAAAGCCAAACTAATGTTGAGCAGATGTGTTTTGCCACTTCACTTTGAGATTCTGTTCCCAGCTTTTCAACTGACACCTGGGACTCCTCTCTATAAGGAGATTTCTTCCTTGTTTTTCAGCAAGGAGAGCAGGTAGAGGTACATCACCCCACTACCACACACTGGGGAGTGCTAGGATGTATGAGCCAAAACTCTAGTATCTGTCTGCAGTTGGGAAGGTCAAGACCTTCAGCCACCCCACACTTTTTGGGGTTTCCTGCTATTAAGTAATTCATAGATTGGAAAGTATGACTTATATTGTGCCTTCCCATACACCGGATCCCAAAGCACTAACTTTTGCTAGTGTATTTTGTCTCTAGATAAGAGGGGATAGGTATAGATATTGCAATCACTAATGCACCCACCTCGGGGTGTGAAACACAACAGAATTGTTTAGGATAGGAAGAGGTGATGGCTAATATATCCACAGTTTAGACAAGTCAAATATAGTTACCAGAATTGCAATCTAGCTACAACACTTGGATTAACAGCCTTACACTTGTAAGAAGGAATTTGGGATTTTTAGGGATCACTTGTTGTCAGGAGCCAATGGTTCACCTGGAAACCCACCCCCACATCTTGCCCCCCAACACTATATTGAGACATTGCAATACTGACTAAGCAACATCACCTGGGCTATCCTATCAACTATTGACAACCAGGTCTGATGCTGCTTACCTTTGAGAGGTGTCTAGGTCTTGGTGCATCATTCCCACTAGTGTAGTAGTTACCTTGATGGGACGTTTTAAATTAGTGTAGTTGGTAAGGCCTGGTCCGATCATTTCCATCTGATTTCTACACAGGAGAGAGCTTTACTAATCTCTCAGGATCTTTCTTTCTTAACCAAGGCCAGGTCTAAACTCGAAAGTTAAGTTGACCCAGCTACATTGCTCAGGGGTGTGAAAAATCCATACCCCTGAGCAATACAGTTACACCAACTTAATCCCTGGTGTAGACAGCGCTAGGTCAGTGGAATAATTCTTCCGTCAACCTAGCTACTGCCTCTCAGGGAGGTGGATTAGAGCCCCTCCCCTCACAGTAGCGAGTATCTACACTAAAGCATTACAGTGGCACAGCCCTAAAGTTATGCACTGGGCTTCTTCTGACCTGATCATTTGGTATACCAAACAACCTTGAGCTATACTCTCCCTTGTGCTGCACAGGCTTTGTCAGCCTCCTTTGAGGCTATTGGTACCTAGTGCAGCAGATAGCAGCCTGAAGGCTGCTCTAATTTGCTTTGGGGATTGGGCTGGCCTCGGGACATGAGGAACCTCCCATTCAGCTGCACTAGGTTCTTCCTGGCTGCAGCCTTAGACCTGGATCTCAGTCACTAATTAGCAGAGCTGGTTGAAACTTTGACTTCATAAAAAGGGACAGAGATTTCATGGAACGTTGTGGGTTCTCAGTTCTATGAATTATCCCATGTGTTAACTGGCCAAATTCACATGACTTTGCTTTGTTACATTCCTTATTACATGCCAGTGGTAATGACCAATGGCTCACGTGACAACTGGCTCCTTGTGAAGTAATACACCAAAAACATTGTTGCTGGCTTGCATTATTTTTGCAAACTGGGTCTCTTGCAGCCGTTTGCCGTCCTCTGCATGTTCCCATTGGAACTACCATGTTTTGAACTGGCTCATAGGAACCCGGCTGGTGCACAATAAAGTTCCCTAGTGTGCATTAATGTAGGCCTGTTTCAAACTGTACTATATTAACATGCACTAGGGAACTTTTAGTGCATGCCAGCAGAGTCCACATGGCCAGTTAGTGCACAACACACTAGCGTGCATGAGAATGTACACCCCTCAGATGCGGAATAATGCACCATGTAGACAAGCGCCAAGCTTCCTGGCAGCATTCCTGCGATATGGGCCAGAGTTATAAAGGAAATGTCACATGGCAGGGGTCGATATCCACCCAGTCCAATAGCTACCGTTATGGAACATTAGAGCTGTATGAATCACTTTTCTCACTTTTGGGTCAATTTTTTTTTTAATTTTTCAGAATTGCCAGCAAACAATGTTTCCCTCAATCTGGACTTAGTTTCAAATTCATTTTTTTTTTTTTTGGTTTGTGTCCAAATGATTTGACAAGATTGACATGAATTCCCAAAATGTTTTGGTCAGCCTGACTGCATTTTTCATCGAAGAAAAGTTTGTTTAAAAAAAAAAAAAATCTCATCCAGCTCTACTGAGCATGCTCCACATCCTTCCTGTGGAAGAAGCTGGTAAGGTATGTTTCCCCCAAGAGACCTCGTTACTGTTGCTACAGGAGGATTGCTACGCAACATGGCACCAAGAATATGTGGCAATAGGCCACCCTCCAGGGCCGGCTCTAGGTTTTTTGCCGCCCCAAGCAAACAAAAAATAAAAAACTTCTGAGAGCGCAACTGCCAAAGCCAAAAAACCCCCCTGAAATGCCTTCCCTAGAATTGTGCCACCCCAACCACCTGAAATGCCACCCCTGGAATTCTGCCGCCCCAAGCACGTGCTTGATTTGCTGGTGCCTAGAGCCGGCCTTGCCTCCCTGTCCCCTATGCTAAAGATCAATAGCTGGTTAGAGCTCATCCAATGTATTGAACATGGTTTTAAAAAAATCGGGGAAGATGAGATAAATTACAGTCTCATTGAAAAATTTCCCTGAAAGGAATAAAACAAAGTGAAAAAAAAATTAGATGGAAATTTCATTCCATTGTAATAAAATCTAGGTTCTTGCAGGATAATAAGTCCCTTAGTGAATATGTACAGAACACGAGACTAACAGTAACTTCCCGGCATCAGCTAGGAAGAATAAAATGGCGGTCACTTAAAAAAGAATGATCTCCAATAAAAGTGGAATATATGGAACAAGAAGCAGATTCACTGAGTTTGTTGGGGGAAAAAATGACTAAAGTCTTCTGATTTACAAGAGATGCAGGGGCCCAAGATTAATAACATTCCTTGCAAATGATCTGCATGGGATGGATCTGTGTCCAAAACTAAACTTCAGGAGATGTCTGGATCTGGGGTTCTAGTTACATGCATCATAGCTCAAGTTTATAGTGTGGACTTGTCCCATTCCAATAGATGAGTCACAAACCTGGAAGAGTCTAACCCAGCTAGGTCTTTTAGACCAGGCCATAGACACTTTTAGATCCACACGTCCCAGGTTCAATCCCTGCCACTGATGACCCACCCATGGGTACCATGTGTCCTATGATGTGATCTGAGCCATAGAGGTTGGGACTTTCTAGAGTGCTTAAGGGAGTTAGGTACCCAGCTCTCCCAGTGAAAAGCAAGTGCTCCCTTTGGGGCTTTAGAAAATGTCACCCCTAGTGATGACCTGGACACAGACCCAAAGTGCGTCACGTTTCCCAGATGTTTGGAACCAGGGCTTTGATCCTTTATACCAATAAGGTGAAGGAGCCAGACTTAGCATTTGGATCTGGATGCAGAACCCAGCTTCCACACTCGCAGGTGTTCAGAGAGTGAGACTTTCTTCTGGGCTCACTTCGAAAAGAAGCCCATGATTTTTGTGGATGAAGTGCAGGGACAGAGACAGTAGGAGAAGTGTGCCCCATTCTGAGGGCTATCACAAAGTCCAGGCAACCATGTGACTTCAGTGGTTCCTAGGTCTTGTGCTGTTACTTACCCAGAGAAGAGCACTTAGTATAAAAACAGTTTTCTGCTTTAACGTACACTTGGGAGCCAGCACCGTGCCAAACATTCTGTGCTCTGTTTTTCCTCCCTCCCCAGCCCCCTACCACCAGCATCCCCCTCCCTGCAAAGCTCTAAGTGAAAGAGACTCTGTACCATCCCCACTGGAATCTGGAGTTTCTGGGGAAAGCAGTTTCATTTGCAGATGATGACAAGTGAATGTGATGTGGCACCTCCTCAGAATTTTATATGAGAAGAGCAAACAAAAGCCAGCCAGCCAGCAAACACAAACAGGATTTTTAATCAGGTCAGTGAAAAATTAGGGTAACAAAATCTCCAATTCAAATCCAGTTTCTTCTGTCAACAATAGAATCCAAACCGCTCAACTCATAAGGGAATCGTAAGGAACTCTTTGGAACCAGCAGGGAATGGAGGAGAATGAGAATCACTTTTGTTAATATAGCACTGTTCAAAATCCCCCAAAGAGCTTTGTAAATAGTCTAGAGTTTCTAAGCGCTGTACTGTATACAGATTGCTTCATCTGCAACTGAATGAAGCCTCCTCTGGGGCAGAACATGGCAGCTGTTTAACAGCACACAGCAACAATACTCTGATTGGATACAGTACCTCCTGACCTAAACAAAGCAACAGGGGAAATTTTAAAGTGATTAGAGAACAAAGAGAGAGAAAGATTAAAAAAAAAAAAATTGAAGAGACCCATGTAGTTCATCTCCCCATCAGTGCATGTTTCCGCCCTTTCACACATGTACTAGGATTTGTCCACTCAAGTTAGTGTCCCAAGGTTTGGTCTATACAACCCCTTATGGGTAAGTAGGCTAGAGGCAACACTTACGGTGTAGTCTTATCGCCTCTCTCTCTAATTGTCTCTCAGCCAGGCTGTACCCATTGATCTCTTTTAGGCCCGGATCCCGTCAAGTGCTGCGCATCCTCAACTCACACTGAAGTGAATGGGGCAAGTTCACTGCTCTGCAGACAGTGACTGAGGAGGAAGTAGTTGCACCACTCCAGAGCGGAGCTGGTTTGTTCCTGGTGCAGGATCAGGCAGTGCTGAGAGCTGCCTTCATTTGTACTCCAGGCTGCTATAAGCACATGAATTACCATAGTTTTGTTTCAGGTTCTCAGGGAGTGAGTGCGGCCCCCAACTGGAGCGCTGGAGCAGGGCCAAGCTGCTGGTCCAGCCCCCAACCCAGCGCCCCAGCCGGAGTGGGGCCGAGCGATGTGGTGCAGCCCCTGACCCCGCTCCCCAGTGGGAGCTCATGGGCCATCTTAAAACATCTTGAGGGCTGGATCCGGCCATAGTTTGCCCACCCCTGTTCTAGATCCATCACGAATCTCACTACAAAATATCCTTAGGGATTCAGTCTCCTCCCATTCTTCTGATGTGACCGAGCCATTGCAACCTCCTCTTCTTTATAGTGGTTTCTAAATGTCAGTCCTGGCTTTGTCAGGGGCGAAAGTAACTTAAAGGACTTACCGGTACGCCAGAGTCCTGAGCAGGGGCGGGACTTCAACCGGAAGAGGCGAGGCCTCAACCGGAAGAGGCGGGGCCTTTCGAGATTTAAAGGCCCTGGGGCTCCGGCTGTGGCTGGGAGCCCCTGGGCCTTTAAATCACCCCAGAACTACCAGCTGCAGAGGTGGCTGGGAGCCCCAGGGCTCAGGGGCGAATTAAAGGGCCCGGGGCTCTGGCCGCCGCGGAGCTCCAGGCCCTTTAAATCACCATGGGAGCCTGGCTGCCGGAGCTCCAGCGGGGATTTAAAGGGCTCAGGGTTCCCCACAGCAACTGGAGCCCCGAGCCCTTTAAATCACTGCCGCGGAAGCCGGTGCAGTCCGGCACAGCGTACTGGCTCTCAGGGCTGGTGCAACCCATTAGGCGACCTAGGCGGTCGCCTAGGGCACTAATATTTGGGGAGCGACGACCGTGGCGGCTGGCTCTTTGGACACCCCAGTCATCAGCGGCATTTTGGGGGTGGGACCTTCCGCTGCCTCTGTTGGAGGCGGCATTTTGGGGGCGGGACCTTCTGCCGCGTAGGGCGGCAAAAAAGCTGGCGGCGCTCCTGCTGGCTCTTGCCGGTATGCCGGACCGGACCGGCTTACTTTCACCTCTGGGCTTTGTTAACCTGGGGCTGGAACATCTACACTCATTTGTAACCCCAGGCTAGGAATTGCTGAATCCTGGGTCTACACCAGATTATGTGGGCACGAGTCCAACCACCCATATCCCAGACTTCCTAACCCCCTCTGAACACTGGTGCTGGAACTAGGGGTGCTGGGGGTGTGGCAGGACACCCTGGATTGAAATGGTTTCCATCATATATAGAGTCTACAGTTTGGTTCAGTGGCTCTCAGCTCCCCGAACTATACAAATTGTTCCATCACCCCTGCCTCCCAAAGTGTGGCCACTCTAGCCCTTTTGTTTGTGGTGGAGTGTGGGGAAACTTGACTTTCCGGAGCACATAGAAAGTTGGGCCGTGGAATTGTGGGATATTTTTGACAGCCAGCCAGAGTATGAGTCCTGTGTGGTTGCATCTACACTGCAAAGTAATGGGGCTTAACTCCTGGGTTCTAGCTTGACTTAGGCTTGGACCCTACATTGCCATGGGGTCCTGGGACTGAGCCCTGGGTTACCATGATTTGTGTGTAGATGGAAATCAGGGTTAGGCTTGAGCCTGAGTTTGATCCCTGGGTTTACACTACAGTGTAGATGTACCCTTAGACCAGGGCTCTTGATGCTCACTATCCAGGACCTCAAGCAAGGGAAAGATGGTAGGAGCTTTTTCCCACCCTAGGAGATACAGCTGCCTGTCCCAGTCAGAACCCAGGTTTCTCAGGCACACTTGGTTTGCTCGAGCAATTCTTCTGAAACAATACATCTTCCCAAGGGAATGCTCTTAGTGCCTAGACACCTTCCTTTTTATTCAGGCTAAGAAAGGGCGGTGTTGGTGATGCATTGGTGCATCTGGGTCCGAGCTGGGTTACAGATGCAGCAAGTATGGCAAAGTCTAGAGCGGTGTTCTGAAGCATGTAATTAGACCCCGGTGACACTTGCAATGGAGCTAAATTATTAGCTGTGGCTCCAGTCCCAATGTCCCAGCAGCGCTCTTGATGGTGCAGATTTCATCCTCCCACAACTCTTTATTTTGCGATAGGCTACGCTGTGGCTGTGAAACCACAACCTGCATGTGCAGGCAGGTCGCTCAGCAGAAGGGAGTCAGTTGTGCTGGGAGGGAAGGGGGGTGACGTAGGTTGTAAGGGATTCTGCCCCCACCTAGCAGGAGTCCTCGGCAGCATTCTGGTTGACTTTAGCAGGGGGCAGCATGCGCTCCCCTCCATGCCAACCCTATTCCACTGAAAGGAGTGGGGCTTTCATCCTGCCTTTGTCTTACCAGCAGCAATCCCAGATTGCCCAATCCTCGCTCTGTGGGAGCACAACTGGGACTGTGGCAGCCTCTTGCGCGGGGGGGTTGTGCTCTTTTTACACCTTCCCACAAACCTGCTCTGGATCAGCCACAATTTAACCCTCCCTTTGCTTCACATCTGTAAATAAAATAGCTGCCCAAAATGTGGCCCCTCGTAAATACAACTACAGTTGACTGCTTTCTGCCTGCCATGTAGCAGGAACCTGGTGCCAGGCTCCCCTGCCAGCGTAACGCTGCCACCTGAATGCACACGAAAAATAAAAAGCTTATTTCTTGTCGGAATCTGTCTGTGAAACATTTGTATTTTCTGCACTAGTCACTCGCCTGGGATTTGCTTTGCAAATCTCTCAGCACAGTGAGCACTAACAAACTACGTACGGTCCTGCTAAGAAAAAGGGCATGCCAGGTCGGAGGCCGCAGATGCAGTCCATCAGTGGAGGATTCCCAGACACTTCTCCGGATCTGCTTTCTCTGATTCTTGTTTTCCCCACTTTTCAGGTGCCTGTTAAGGAAGTCCTAGAAAGCGAAGCCTGAGCTCTCCCCACAGCAAGGGGAATAAAAGCTCCATCTACATTGCCCTGCCAGTGGGCCTCAACCATCAATCTGGAGGGAGCATCTCTAGTCACTGGACTAGATCCTCAGCCTCATTAAGTCTGCTCCAGTGCCTTACACCAGAGTGACACCTGGATTCAATGGACAGTTGAAGATTCCCCTGATTGAGGGGAGGAGGGAACACTTCAGGTGGCAGCTCCTATGCCCACAACCCTATCCCTGGGCCTGGCCTAGGGATCAGAGGATACCTTTTCACGTGGCTGAAGATCAGCTGCTGGAACAGCCCTGCTGGCAGTCAATATAAGACAGAGCTGCCTGAGGCTGCACCAGGGGCTGGGGCCAGTGGCACCACCTGTGCAAGGTGTCTGTCCCCCCACCAGAACAAGAGATGTGGCTAACGTGGGTGGTGACGCAGAATGGGAAGGGAGGGGGCAGGATGGCTTCTTTTCGGAGGGGATTTTAGGGAGACGGGGGCTAATGGAAACCAAATGTATAGGCTGTGGGATGTTGTTTTACGTTGATCAGATAGAGCTGAGTGTACAGGTACTGGAGTTGCAGTGAGTAACTTGCTCGGGGCTTAGCCGTGCCGTGTCCCTGACTCCATGTTGTGCAATGGTTTAGGGGAAAAGGAATCTCCGCAACAACTTATACAGGCCTAACAAAGTCAGTCCTCAAGCTGGGATGAGCAGGAGGGCCATGCAAGGCTAACAGAGCTGGCTACACCACGTCCCTGCCTGCCTACACCCCTTACTGCCCCTCCACCAGGGTCACTTTTCCTCCTCTCTATTTCTATCCCCCTTCTCTCCTCTCCCACTCCACTTGGCATGGGGTCAGGGTTGGTCTGTAGCTGTCACCCCAAATAAACACACTGAGTGTTTTGCGGTGAATCTGGGGGTTGTCCTCCCAATGCGGATGACTTACTAGCCCTGTGATTTGGGGCTCTTTGCTATACATGAGGAGATTAAGTGCCATGAACTGCACATGTAGCTACAGGAGCATGGTATGCCCCCTGGTGACTTAAAACAACAGGAGTCTGATGCATCCTGATCATGGAGAAATTAAATATAAATATCTCTCACATGTACAAAGGTTAGGACAGCTGTCTGCAAGGAGCTCTGGAATATCCTGTCCTTTCTGTGCTGTCACGCACACAACTTAATGCTACCCCCACCCCAAATTTATGGGATTGTGGCAGGATATCCATTGCACACAGGACCAGAAGGGGTTAATATGCCAGACGAGCCAATTAACTCCACAGGCTGCACCTGGAGGAGGTGCCAGGGAGCAGGGAATGAATTGGAAGCAGGGTCTGCTGGACAGGAACTGGTGAAGCCTGTATAAAGCCAGGTAGCTGGCAATAGAAGGGAGCTGTAGGGAAGGAGGCTGCAATCAGTCTCTGAGAGGAAGGAGTTAGGAGGTTGGTGAACCCAGAGAGGAAGGAAGCTAGAGAAGACTCAGGGGAAAGCAGCAAGGTAGGACAGTGCAGGCCTTGGCTTCTGATCACAGGACCCCTAAGCCAGAAGGAACTTGGAATAGAGGGTGGGTCTGGATTTCCCTGCCACCAGTGGGGACATAGGCCGGGTAGAGGATAGCAGTCTGCTTGGGATAGTTTGTCCTGGAAAGACTGTTTGTTGCCCTACTGCTGGAAGGGGGAAATGCATATGGTGACCTGGCTGGAGAGCTGAGTTGTGAAGAGGAGGCTGTGGTTCCTGGAGTGAGAGAAGTCTGCAGGGCAAGAGGAAGACAGGGAAGGGTGCAATGCCTGATTGGAGCTACTCCCCAGGACAGCCAGCAGGAAGTACCACCAGGAGTGGTGAGTGCACCCTGTGACTGGGATCCTTCGTTGCTTTAAACTAGGGGTCTCAAACACGCGGGCTGCATGCGGCCCGTGGAGTTATTTCCTGCGGCCGCCAAGCTCCACGCACGCATGCACACCATGTCCCCGCTCCTCTGCCAGGCACTTCCTGTTGCCAAACAGCTTTTTGGTGGCACTTAGCACTTTCCAGGGAGGAGTGGGGAGCTGTGTGCTCAGGGGAGGAGGCTGAGAAGAGGTGGGGCAGGGGTGGGGATTTGGGGCAGGGGTTGGAATGGGGGTGGGGAAGGGGTAGGGAAGAACCTCATGGAAGGAGTGGACTGAGGGTGGGAGTGGGTGGCTTTTGTACCTTTATATGAAAAGGTATCAGTGATGTGGCCCTCGTGGTGATTTCATAGAATATCAGGGTTGGAAGGGACCTTAGGAGGTCATCTAGTCCAACCCCCTGCTCAAAGCAGGACCAATCCCCAGACAGATTTTTGCCCCAGATCCCTAAATGGCCCCCTCAAGGATTGAACTCACAACCCTGGGTTTAGCAGGCCAATGCTCAAATCACTGAGATTCCTACTTTAAACAGTTAGACAAACACTGAGACTGCAGACTGTAGCTTCTGTGTAACCTGGGTGCCTGGGGAGTTGTTAGCCCAGATGTTCCTGTCATGTGTAAAATTGTGGGCTGGTGGCTAGGGCAGGGGAATAGAGGACAGATCTCCTAGGACACCAACTATATACATGCTCTGCTGCCACCTTGCTGCATGACCTTGAGTGAACCCATGGAAAATGCGTGATACTGTGCCTTCCCTTGGAAAGCCCGTTGAGCTCCTCGGATAAAAAGGGCCATAGGAGTAGTAAGAACTAGGATATTAGTTTTGTTTTACTTTAAAAATAAGAGGGCCCCAGAGCAATTGCTCATCCACAAGCAGCATTTTTGCTGACCCACTAGAGCAGGGTTAATGCTACAAATCAATGTTTGCAAACTTTCCTATGGCTTCCTAATGACAGCCGCTGCTTTACTTTCTATTCATGGATGTTTGGGGAAGAGAGAGAGAGTGAGTGTGAGTGTGTGTGGAGTGGGGGGGGTGGGGGGAGATAAAGGTCCTTACTGTCAGTACCGGGTTGACAATGGTGCTGTGGAGCTGGGTCCATGCTCAGAAGGGGCCCTGGCCTGCTCCACTTGCACTGTGCCCCGAGACCCTGCCAGCCCGCTGGCTCCCCCCTGCCCACCCATCACTTGCTCCTCTCGGCCTGCCTGCCGGTTGGCCCCAGGCTCCTCTCTGCCTCCTGGCTGGACCCCAGTGCACCTCTGGCTCCGCAGTCTCTGCTTCCCACCACCTGTTGGGCCCTGCCTGTCTCCCCAGAGCTGAGTTACCTGGGACTGTTGCAGAAGCCTGGCCAGTCTCAACCAGTTGGGGCGGGGGGGCTTGGTTGGGCCCCTCTAGATAAGTGGTTCCTGAGGAAGCCTGGTCAGGGCAGGCCCTGGCCTGGCTGATGGTGCCACTCCTGAGGGGCTGGAGTGATTTTTTTCCCCTCCCTGGGACCAGCCATGGCTGTGCTGCTGACTCAGCCTGGCAGACACAGTTCCCTCCCAGCAGGGCTGGTGAGTGTGGCTAGGAGGCAGGCAGTGGGTCTCAAGGGGGGGGGGGGCTGCTGGGCTGTGAGGGGGCAGGGAAGATGTGTGTTGGGGCATTAAGGAGTGGGGTTTCTGTGTGGAGTGCTGGGCAGTTGTGGGGGTGGCTGTGGGTAGGGGGGTGCTGGGCAGGGGAGGTGTCGTACAGGGTGCCGTGTATTTGTGGGAGGGTCTGGGGGCAGTGCATAGCAAGTTGGAGGGGAGGCCTCTGGCCATAGGGAGTTTGGGGGCAGGGGGTGTTGGAGGGAGGGGGGCACTATGTGGTATGGGCCCACCCCTGAGGGGAAGGGGCATGCTAGCATCACAGGGCTGGGTGAGGCACTGTGCATCTGGCAACTGCTAGTTTGTAATTAGTGCCCTTGCACTGGGCTGGGCGGAGTGGGGCTGGCCATGCCCTGTCCCATTGCCCTTGGCCAGCCCCTCACTCTGGGGACTGATCTCCCTGTTCCATGCTCCATTGCCCCTATGGGGGCCCACAAATATATTTGGCGCCGGACCCACAAAAGGTTAATCTGGCCCTGCTTATTGTTCATTGGTCTCTTGTTCAAAAACATAGTTGCTCAATGGGGGAGCAGAAAAAAATGCTGTGACTTAGGTGACCCATCACCTGCCCCAAAACAGCAACTAGGAAAAGTGAAATTAGTATTGCTCCCACCGTTGTTTGAATAATTAGGAATAGTGAACACAAGGACAAAAATCCAGGTCTGATGGCAGATTTGCCAACAAAAGAAAACAGATGTCTGAATAACCCAACTAGCTTTACCAAGAATCTCCACTTCTCTTATTGGACTGATTCAGTTTTTAGACCGGGCTTTTTCAGAGGTGTCTGTGAGTTACATGCTCAGCTCCCATGGAGTTCCAGTGAGAATAAGGCATCTAACTCTCAGGCCCCTTTGCAAATCCCAGTTTCAAAGCCATGCAACTTTTCATCTGCACAACATCCACCACCGTCCACCAATTATTTCTGCTCTGCAGCTTTCTCTGCCTGTTAGTTTGTCATCAGGAGAGCAGAATGGTGGGCCCAAGCTGCAACACTCCGATTTAGATTTCAGACATTTGCGCATTCAGGAAAGTTTGGACCCAGGATTATGGTTCAGACCAGCCTAAAACTAGAGGCTATTTGTCAAGTTCAAAACCAAATGTAGCACTATTTTTTCCCTTCCATGCTGGCTCCATGCCCTGAAATTTCAATTGAAAAGCTAAGGTAGCACTGAGAATCTGTTTTCATTACATTGCCAATCCATCTTGAAACAGGACCTGGGAATCTCATGTGAGGGGCTAAGTGCGGACTTCTACATGCTTTGGTGTTTCTCCCCCATCAGGAGGTGGGCTTGGTTATCATGCACTGAATAGTGCAGCTGTGAGATTGATTGTACGGTTACTTCCTTTCTTTCTGAAAATACAACTGCATCTCTCTGGGCCATTTTGTGTCCAAAAACAACCCACAGAGCTGATAACTTGAAGCATTTTGCTGCATATCCCCTTAAGCACAGTGAAATTTTATCTGAATGACACCCTAAATATTTCACAAATCTATACGTAATTAATTGCTGCCTTTAGCAATGATGAATGCAGAAGCACTGGGGAGGGAAGATACTTTGGACATGAAGGAACAAATTCCGCCTTGAAATAGCAGATGTAATGCCATGGACTTCATGGGAGCGCTACTGGGGCTGAATTCAGCCTGGGAAGTGTGCAAGTTCCCATCTCATGGGATCTGGCTGCTTGTTTACACCTATGAAGAAAGTTTGAGTTAAAGCTGAGGTTTCTTGTGGCTCTTCTAGGGAAACATTAACAGGGACACTTCAGAAATGCTGAATGGGCAGTGTTCACCCCAAACCTGTAACTGCTTGAGGATCAGACAGGGACACTGGAGAAGTCCGGGGGAAGCATTTAAGCTAAAGAGAGAGCAGGCTGAGGCTAGGAGAGCTGACTGCCCTGCACTGAGTCAGGAACTAGGAGGTGGACGAGAATGGTAGTAGCAGGGGTCAAAAAGGACCGGCTGAGGAATCTGCACAAACAGGAAACACCAAAATCCAGTGGGCTCGTCTGTAGTCCTAGGTCCCATGGCGATAACTAGAGGGTTGGACAACTGAAGGAGCCAGCTCTCCAGGTAGTGGGCCCATGTATTCATTTAAACTAAGGCCCCTGTATGCCCTTCTGGCAGTGTGAAGGGGTCTTAAAGTAATTCACTGACTCCACTTTAATATGAATTACAGCAGCATTGCAGAGCCCCAGTCATGTCCCAGGACCCCTTTGTGCTAGATGCTGTACAAAGAAAATGAAAAGACTAGTCCTGCCCCAAAGAGTTTATAATCTAGGCCTGTTTACGCTGTCAGTGTGGGGTAAAGGTATAAGTGAAAATCTGACTGTCTCTAGCTAGAGTAGGGGGCCGAGAGCCAGAATCCTTGGGTTCTAATCTAGGCCCTGCTCTGCCACTGACTCAGGTTGTGTGATGCTGCTGCCTCAGTTTCTCCCTCTGTAGAATGGCTATAACAGCACCCCTCTGAAGCTGGTGGTGTTACTCTAATTCATGCCCATAAGGTGCTGGATAAGTGCAAAGAACTGTCAATTGTGACCAAAGCAGACAACGCCCCCCCTCCCCCTTTGCTATCCAGTCTGCCCTGGAACCCTACAGTTAAAGGGCTCAGTGATCACATTGAACGTGAGGAGGTGGAGGGTGTCCAGGGTGCATGGGGCTATTGGTACATCTTCACACTTACGAAGGTGCAGAAAAAGCGCTGGGCTACGACAAATAAAAAGCATCCAAGACCACAATCCATCACTGTGTTTCTAAAATGTGCCTTCATAGCGTTTCCCGTTTACAGGGGACATATCAATGCTTTCTCATTACCGACCATACTGTGGCATGGAGCAGAGCAATAACAGTAATGACAGACCTATATTTCACCACTGTTATTTCCTTATTACAGATTCTTCCAGGCTCGTTTCAGAAAATAGAAGGGGGAAAAGAACATTCTGCAGCAGTGATATATTTCCCACCCTCCCCTGGGGATATCACCCCTAGGTTATGCCTTTCCTGCAAAGTTAAGGTGTGATTGTAGCATGGGTAGGCATACCTATATTAGCTTTAGTCTGACTTATGAGGAGAGGCTGAGGGAACTGGGATTGTTTAGTCTCCAGAAGAGAAGAATGAGGGGGGATTTGATAGTAGCCTTCAACTACCTGAAGGGGGGTTCCAAAGAGGATGGAGCTCGGCTGTTCTCAGTGGTGGCAGATGACAGAACAAGGAGCAATGGTCTCAAGTTGCAGTGGGGGAGGTCCAGGTTGGATATCAGGAAAAACTATTTCACTAGGAGGGTGGTGAAACACTGGAATGCGTTACCTAGGGAGGTGGTGGAGTCTCCTTCCTTGGAGGTTTTTAAGGCCCGGCTTGACAAAGCCCTGGCTGGGATGATTTAGCTGGGAATTGGTCCTGCTTTGAGCAGGGGGTTGGACTAGATGACCTCTTGAGGTCCCTTCCAACTCTGATATTCTATGATTCTATGACTAGCATGGGTAATGGTGGTGAAGCCATGGCTGCTTAGGTTTATACATGGCTTGCTGCCTGAGTACTAACCTTCAATTAAGCCCATGCTGCTGTGTCTTTGCTACTATTATTATCTGCACTAGCTGGACTATAGCTAGCATGGGCATCTCCTCCCTCGGGGGAGGGATAGCTCAGTGGTTTGAGCATTGGCCTTCTAAACCCAGCATTGTGAGTTCAATTCTTGAGGGGGCCACTTAGGGATCTGGGGCAAAATCAGTACTTGGTCCTGTTAGTGAAGGCAGGGGGCTGGACTCGATGACCTTTCAGGGTCCCTTCCAGTTCTAGGAGATAGGTATATCTCCATATTCAAACAAAAAAGCACAAACCCACCCTACAATCACACCTTCATTTGCAGTGAAGACATACCCCAGAGGCTGGTTGGGGTTGTCATCTGCTACCCATCTGGGGGGCAGTGAAGAGGTTGGGATTGGTATTCAATTGGTAGAGGCTTGAAGCCACTTGCACTCTGAGCTTGTTGCCCACTAGAAAGGTTCCCTGAGGTTTTCAGGCCTTTCAAGTGAACACAGCCCAGTTTTGTATAAACTGTTAGCTAGGAAACCATGGTGCCTTTTGATTTCTGTGCACTCGAGCTTTACATTTTCAAGCACTGCCCCTGGCTGCAGTTCAGCAGCCACTTTTGTCCAACCTCAGTACAGACCGTTGCAGAGGAGACCTGCACTGTGCGTGCACGCTCTCTCCTGCGCACCCGCTCTCCTCCTCAGACTGTGAAAGACATTTGACATGCAATGGAGTTACGTTATGGGTTTGTGAAGGGCCAGTTTCTCAGGACATGGATGAAACTTGAGGCTTCTGTTGTGTTTTGTTTGCAGCTTGAGGGCTTGTTTGATGCTCAAAGTCAAAACAAAGCAGAGTGGGCTTGATTCTGGTCTCACACCAGTTTAACTCCTGACTTCATTGGCGTTACTCTCAATTTATGCGGGTGTGAGACAAGAATCAATCCCAGAGGTTGCGAAGACACTGAAATTTAAAATGGAAAAAAGTTCACATGAAAAATGCAAATTGAAATGAAGGTCCAGTACACAGTCCTAGAAACTGCACTTCCTAGCTAAGCACAATAATTAGTTTGATCTAATAGGTAGCTTAATCTAACTCCTAATGAAGACAATGACAAGACTCCCATTGGCTTCAGTCAAAGTTGAATTTGGCCCATAATACAGACTCCTGGGGGGAAGAGATGAGGCTCAGCTCCAGATGAAGATATTTGTTAGCAGGCCAAGCTTATGGGCTTTCCAGGATAGGGGTCTTGCTCTTGATTTTGTTTAAATACATATTACCTGATTTAACACGGACCACTTCAGGGGTCTACCTAACCATGATTATGCCCTAAGAGGAGGACATGCTAGAGATTTCTACTGTAGGTGGAGTCCATGATATAGTAGCAGATGTCTTCATTAAAGCCAGATGGGCACAAACATCCCACAGCATTGGGTTCAACTAAACAAAGGGAACAGGCTTTTTCTAAGGGAAAGACTGGGCCCTAACTTTAGTCTCTCTAAATGGAGGAAAAAGGGCTTCTTACAGCTAGAGTTCAAATCAAGTCAACCCAATGAAGCTGGCTACTGTAGCAGTCCCTCTAGAACTGGTTTACAACCTGTGGTCTGTGGATCCATTTCCAAAGGGGTTTGCACTTCCATTTGAAATTTAAGGCTCTGCAAATGGAAAAAAAAAGGCTGACAACCACTGCTCTAGACTCTCATGAAGCAATAACTCTCTACAGCTCAGCTCTGTCCCCCAAGGGGGAGGGATAGCTCAGTGGTTTGAGCATTGGCCTGCTAAACCCAGAGTTGTAAGTTCAGTCCTTGAGGGGGCCACTTAGGGATCTGGGGCAAAATCTGTACTTGGTCCTGCTAGTGAAGGCAGGGGGCTGGACTCAATGACCTTTCAAGGTCCCTTCCAGTTCTAGGAGATGCGATATCTCCATTAATTATAAGCTGAATGTTTCCAGAAAATCTTACACCTGCTCACAGTAGCATCTCTGCAAGGTAAATCTGCATCTGATCAACCCATTACTGCGACCTTACATGGTCTCTCTCATGCATTCTGAATTTGAGTTACCATTGAGTTCTTGCTGACACCTTTCTCACAGCCTCTATTGGTTTCTCTCTCACGTGGGGTTTGTGGTGTGACTTTTGCTTGCAGCTTTATCATAGCTGGTAAGGTGGCTGGACTGTCTCTCATGTGGTTCCTCTAATAAATGTCCTGTCCTGTGTCTCCTAAAACCTCTCTCAGCAGGTGGATTCCTGTCTCTTCCAGGGCCATTTCTCTGTTACCTGCACTGACTTTCACGGGCTCTTTTCCCTACTCAGGGCTGTGGAAACATCCCCAGTGAATCTTCTAACCTGGAACTGTGCAGCACTGCCCTTTGGCTAAGTTCTTGCACAATCCTATCATCTGCAGGAATATAAAGGGAATCCAACCCTTTCTCCTTCCTGGCTGGAGAGAAAGGAAATGCAGAGTGTCATGAATGGAAAAATAAAGTAATGCTGATTATTTTAAAAGCTAGCCGCTGAAACTCCCAGCCTTTTCCCCAGGTGAGATGGTCTGCCATTGTTTTAAAAGGATGAACAGGTTGACCGGGGTAATTACAGGCCTGTCAGTCTGACATCGATCCCAGGCAAAATGATGGAACAGCTGATGCAGGAACTGATTAATAAAGAACCAAAAGAAAATAACACAATTAATGCCACTGAACATGGGTTTATGGAAATAGATAAGTGATATCTTACAGAAGTCTACGTATTACATCGGACTTGGTACTGCACAATATTTTGATTAAGAAACTAGAATGATCTAAAATCAACATGGCCCACATTAAATGGATTAACAACTGCAATGTATCAATTAGCCAATGTAATTGTAAATGGGGAATCCTCATCACATAGGTGTGTTTCTAGTGGGGTCCTGCAGGGATCCGTTCCAATCCTGGTCTTGTGCTACTTCACACCTTTAGCAATGGTCTGGCAGAAAACATAAAATCATTACTGATGAAGTTTGCAGATGAGACAAAGTTTGGGAGAGTGGTAAATAATGAAGAGGGCAGGTCATTAATACAGAGCAATCTGGCTCTCTTGGTAAACTGGGTGCAAGCAAACAATATGTGTTTTTAACACAGTTAAATGTATACCTCTAGTAACAAAAAATAGAGGCCATACTTGCAGGATGGGGAGGATGCAATCCTGGGAAGTAGTGACTGAAATGACTTGGGGGTCAGGGTGCATAATCATCTGAACATGAGATCCCAGAGTGGCCAAAAGGGCTAATGGGATCCTTGATGTATGGACAGAGGAATATTGCAAAGGAATAGAGAGGTTATATTACCTTTGTGTTTAGCACTGGTGTGACTGCTACTGAACTATTGTCCAAGTGTGGTGTTTACAGTTCACAGAGGATGTTGATAAATTGGAGAGGGCTCAGAAAAGAGCCAAAAGAATGATTAAAGGGATTGGAAATGTGCCACATAGTGATGACTCATAGAACTCAATCTCTTTAGCTTAACAAAGAGAAGGTTATGGGGTGATTTTGATCAGACTATAAGTACCTACATGGGGAATAGAAATTAATAATAGAGGGCTCTTCAAGCTAGCAAACAACATTATAAAAAGATCAAATGTCTGGAAGTTGAAATTGGACAAATTCAAGCTAGAAATAAGATGCACATTTTTAACAGTGAGGGTAATGAACCATTAGAACAATTTACCAAGGATTATGGTGGATTCTCCATCACTGGCCACTTTTAAATCGAGATGGGATGTTACTCTAAAAGATGTTTGCTCTAATTCAGATAGGAATTAAGGAAAGTCCTGTGTTATGCAGGAGCTTGGACTAGATGATTACAATGGTCCCTTCTGGCCTTGGAATCTAGCATTATGAAAGAGAGGAAGGGACTGATTCTGCCGCAAGATCCCAGCAGAACACTATGGGAGGGGGACGGGACTGCTGCCAGACTTAAGGTAGGATTGGTGGAAAGGCTTGAGTGACACAAGGCAACACAACTGATGGTTACAATACAGGGTAGAGCCTTGCAGCGGGACTGGGATCCTGCAGGTCCCACAGGACCTGCTGCTATAATAGCAGGAGCAGATAAGATGTACTTTGTTGCGGGAAGGATTGGGTGGGCCTAAACAGACTGCGGTAACTTGCAGGGAAGCACTAAATCTCTTGTCAGTTGGTCATAAATAGAATTGCAGCAAGGTTTTTTTTTTTTAAATAAAGGTATTTAATACTTAAATTTAAGTGAGGGTTGAAATATTTGATGCCTATTGTAACAGTGAATGTGTGTGGCTTTTTTTTAACATAGTATAAGCAAGATTTTATTTTATTTTCATGGTAAAAATTGTCTGAATTCAGTTTATATATAATTTTTTAAAAAGTCAAGTAAAGTAGCATGGGGAATGTCTCTCTTGCAGGACTTGTGAGACCTAAGGTTTTTGTGGCTGGGAGCAGGATAAAAATGCAAGAAAACAATGCAGGAGCAGATGGGAGTGGGGTTGGGGGGGGAAGTCCCACACAAGGCTTTAATACAGAGCAAATGGCACAGGAAGTGACCAAGAGTTTGACTGGTTCACTATGGTCTGGAAATAAGACCTGCTGGTTCCACATCAGCGCCTCCTTGCCCCTGTCATTAGACTCCTGTACTCCACACACTATTCAGAGTCCCAGGACAGCCCTGTCCCTTTGCATAAATTCACTCAGAAAACCAACTAGTCAGCCAGCCACACCCATTCTCCCCTCCTTGGGACACCTGGATCCCCAAGCACACTTCCCTATTTCTAAGACACCTGCTACTTGCATCCCTTAGTGAGTCTTCCATCTTGATTTACCTGCCTCAATGCACAATCCATGATGAATCCCCTTTGCCATGCATGCTCTCTTCACTTAAAGTACCAAGCTTTCATGCATACTCATCCCTTGTGAAGTTCATACCCCATGTGCATGGTCTCCTGTTCCTTGTGACACTATCACCTCCCTCTAATACAAACTCCCATGTCCCAATGCATGCTCTGTGCAGTGCACCAACCATCTTATGAAAACTACCCACACCGGGCAAGGCACCTCTCCACCATGAGACCCCTTCCCCCACCGATGGAGATCACTATGCATTCTCTTATCCACTAACCTGCTCAGTAGAGAGTCTGAACCGCCTTCCATCAAGCCAAGCTCTCCACACCCCCATCTGGCACAACCTAGGAACTGGCCCCTAAGGAATAAGTACTCCTGGTGTCTGTTACACTTTGTTGTAGCCACTTGCAACCATGCATGGACCCTGTAATCATTGAAAATGCAGCTGCTTCTCAGGTTGTGACCCTGTACATCACCATTTCCTTGGCTGGCATTTCTTACAATGCATGAAATGGATAGAAGAAGCCAATTTGTTTTTGTGAACCAAGCTGACCTCGAAAGGCTGAGGAAAATATTATTCTGAGCAGATAGGATGACAGTCCTCAAGAGTCCGTACAGCAAGAGATACTGAATATACAGGCTTCCAGATCTACGTACACCCATGTGTTGTCTATACAGTGTATGTACAATACATGTAGCAGCACCCACAGATGCATATACAGAGAGAAACAGATGCTCTCACACACAGAGAAACAGAAGCACTGGTCTGCACATCCCACAAATACATCCATGATTTCTTTCAGGCTTCCCCTTCCACATAGAATATCATACACAAACTGATCCGAAACATTTTCCTCCTTCAAATCCCTCTTCTGGACCCAGGTCTGCTATGATAGCTGCAGGGAACCAGCCACCCAATGATGGCCAGGTTGGGTGTCAGTTGAAGGCAGCTGGTTTTATACACAATATAAAAAGAATCCATTCAGTGATTTGCACTATCCAGTTGTGCATGCACTTACTGCAGAATCTTTCCCCTCTCTCTCTCCCCACTGCTCTCCTGCAGCTTCTTAAACCTACCTGGTGCATCTCAAAATTTGAGGTGCAAGCTCTTTGGGGCAGGAATAATGGTTTATTCTCTGCATTCCTACCCTCAGTGGAACTTTTGTGCAATTATAATCAAGGCCAGGATCCACAAAGGGACTTGGGTGTTAGGTATGGCGATGCTGAATGTCATAACTTTTGGGCACCTAGAAAATCACAGGAAGAACCCTGTGATCCACACAACCTGAGTTAGGCACCTAGGGTCCCTATAAAATGCCTGGGGAGAGGTAAGTGCCTTAGAATGCAATCCACAAAAGCTAGCATGCTAGACAGATAGACACCTCCCTGCAGCCTGGATTTAGGCACTGAACTACTTCAGAGAGGTGGGGCTTAGCACACATTCCTCTCCTAAGTGTTTCCCATTGGCTAAATTAGGTGATCCACAAATGGGAACCAGTCGCCTGGAGTCAAGAGGCTTAAGCGCTTAAATTATTTTTGTGTGCATGAGTGAAATAGCTGCCTCAGTCCCTCCTCCAGACATTTTGTGTGTGGTAGTGTGACAGGCTGGACCCCCGTGTTCGGGATGCCACATGATATACTGGGGTCCCACTGAGCCCACCCGTTCCAACCAGCCTGGGCTTCCTCATCCTATCCTTGCTGTGCCATGCCATGCCCTCAAGCCTTCTCTAGCACATGCACGCAGGTAAGGCTACACCTAGCTGCTCCCACAGACTGAAATCAACTCTGTATGGGAGGATTCAGCTCAGGGATTTACCCAGCACTCATGTGCATATCTCCTTTGGGGTGTAAACCCAAAATTATATAGTCTTGTGCTGTATAGCAATCTGTACAGCACAAGCTCATAAAAATCACCCCCTCCCTCAATGAGAAGGGGGATATGCACAGCTTTTTGCCCCCTCCAGATATGAATTGTACAAACTGGTTTATAGAAAACCAAGACAAGTTTAACTACAAAAAGTAAATTTGAAGTGATTATAAGGGATAGCAAACAGAATAAAGCAGATTACTGAGCAAATAAAACACAACATGCAAACTAAGCTTAATACACTAAAGAAACAGGTTACAAATAGTAATTTCTCACCCTAAATGTTTTAGGCAGGTTGCAGAGTTTCTGCAGCTCAGAGTTCCAATTATTTCTCTTCACAGGCTAGACCCCTGACTCAGCCCTTGCCTTTCCCCAGCTTAGTTCCTTTGTTTCTTCAGGTTTTTTTAGCAGTCTTCCTTCTTGGGTGGGGGGGCAATGGAGAAGAGCCCTGATTAACTCACTTCCCAGCCTTAAATAGGATTTACATAAGGTGGGAATCCTTTGTTTCCAGTGGAAAACTACTAGCAGTGTCCAAGATGGTACTCTGTACCAAGTGCCATCACATGCCCTTGTGGTGTTAAAGCGACTATGAAACAAGGTTTATTTGTAATGTCCACAGGAAGGAACCCCAGGAAGATGAGAGATCAGCATCTTCAAAGACCCATTGTCTTTCCTAATGGCCCATTCAGGCTTATTGTATACTGTCTGGTGGGTGTTCTCCAAGTACACACACAGTTGTAATTGTTAGATAGTCAATCTTCCAAACTTCAGATTCAGAAATGATACCTGCATACATACAAATTGGATAATCACATTCAGTAAATCATAACCTTTCCAGTGATACCTCTCATGACCTATCTCGCATAAAACATATCTTAGTTATGCCATATTCATATTATAACACTATTTTTTATGAAGACTATGGGGTGCAGTGTTAACAGGTAGTGCCACCACTCACCTTAAAACTTTCAGCCCAGTGATTAGAACCTCACCTGGGATGTGCAAGACCCAGGTTCAATTTCCACCTCTGCCTGATGATGGGGGGGGAGGGGAGTGTCCTCATCCCAGTGCCTCCTGGACACCGTCTGCATCTTGTTGGGTCTTCCTTGGCTCTGCTCTCCAGCCAGGTCACATAATGGGCATTTGGAAACCCAAGGGGAGGCAGCAGTGCTCATATTGAAAGGCAGAAACTTAGGTGCTGAGGGAACTTTTAGCCTGGAAATTTAGGCACCAAGTGAGTTTAGATGCCTCCAGGCATCAGTGAGTGTTTTGTGGATTGCAGTGGAGCCTAAGCCTGGGGCTTAGGTGCCTAAGCTACCATTGTGGAGCTGGGTTCAAATAACAAATATGGAGGAAATGATAAAATAAAACCTCAGAGTTATGAGCTGACCAACCAACCACAAACCTCATTTGGAACCAGAAGTACGCAATCAGGCAGCAGTAGAGACCAAAAAAAAAATAAAAGCAAGTACAGTACTGCTAAACGTAAACTACTAAAAAAAAAAAGGGAAAGCAGCATTTTTCTTCTGCATAGTGAAGTTTAAAAGCTGTATTAAGTCAATGCTCAGTTGTAAACTTTTGAGGGAACAACCATAACATTTTGTTCAGAGTTACGAACAACCTCACAAACACCTTGGGAATGAACCCTGAGATTCTACTGTATGCAGACTACTATAAAAGTGTGGACAGACAAATTATTGTGGTAGTGCCTAGGAGCTCCACTCATGACCAGCACTCTATTGTGCGAGGCACTGCCCAAACACAGGAACACAATGGTGCCTGCCCCAAAGAACTCACAATCTAATACTATACACACAGACCCATTTTTTCAAGTGCCTGACACTCTCAGTCAGGGCTAGACTTTCAAAAGAGCCCAAGACCTAGCAGCTCCCACTCTGACATTTGTGGTCAGAATTTTGTGACTGCTCAGTGTCCAACGTGCAGCCCAGTTCTTCTGAAAAGCAGGCCCACGGTTGCAGTGCAAGGACAACCTTCTGTTACAATTCCACACAAAGTTTCTGTGTGTTTCAAATGCAATTGTCTCCTCACAGTTGCCTGCATGGTTCTTGACTGACATTTAGCGCCTGTTCCTTCTACCAAAATCAAATGAGTTGGCGTGTGTGCGTATATATCTATCTATCTATCTATCTATCTATAAAATCAAAGCCAACTGTAGCGTGGTTATCGATTCATTCCGTTACTGCCAGTCCAATCCTGATCTTGGGGAGTGCCTGTGTGGTGACAGGCTGTGTAGTTTGAGAGGTAGCGAGAATCACAGGTTCTGTCTATGACAGCAGCATCAGTGGAGCCTTTTCCTTTCAATGCCTCTGAGGAGAACGCTGCACTGACAGATGTTCAGCATGTGGTTGGTTCTTGCTGGATCAGAAGCACTGAAATCAGAAGGATCCCTCTATTCCAGTATGCTCCATTGTTCTGCATCTCTCTCTTTCTTTTGGACTCTTCACATCCTCACAAACATAAAGGGAAGTCACGAGAATCCTGTGAATCAGCCCATCCGCTCAGGATTTCTCCCCTAGCCTGTTGAAGTGCTGGTCTTTTTCTGTTGCCATAGGAACAGACAAAGGCCTCTAAAACATCGCAGTGGGGTGCGTGTCGAGGTCGCACACTACAACAGGCGACCATTTTATAGTGATGATAAATTCAGGGAATTCGGAATTTGGCCGAAGTGCGCACACAAAAATAGCTTCTTGGGAAGGCAGAATGGAGATAAATGAGCAAAAATCATTTTACAAAAGTGACCAAGCCCAGTGGTGCATTTAGATGAAATCTTTCTCCAGAGTTCAGGGAAGTGACACATGGGTTGTAGGATGATGATCTGTCCCTGAAGAATAAGGCTAGGCAGGCAGACCCAATGCCTAAAAGTGCCTCCAGAGGCTGTTAGTTATCAAGCCCTTCATTAACTCCTCTGCTAATGATTTCCAGGTTATAGTCCATTAATTTGCATGGCAGGAATTGGAGAGGGAACCAGGCAAAGATGACCCTCGGAAAGTTTACATCTCTCTATTTAATATGCATTAGCAATGTGCCAAATAAACTACCTTCTGTAATGAGGTGGGGAATGGAGACAGTGGCCCAGCTTCTCAGCTGATGTAAATCAGCATGCCTTTACTGAAGACAATGGTGCTATGACTATTCCCATCTGAGGTAGTGGCCCAGTGCTGCTCTACATGAGCTGGGAGAATACTGTAAATTTCCATGACTATTGGCTTGACAATCTAGATCCATTTTGTTTCCTCCAGGATCATCTCCTGTTTGTGCTTGCTTCACACACCAGCAGTTGTGCATTTAAATTCTACTGACACTGTGCCAGTAGAAAGCACATTTCAAAGGTGGATGCCTGAGTATTCGTGCCAGAAGGGATTGCATGCTCAGCCAATCCAGGCACAGAAACAATGTCATGTGATTTGATTAACTAATCACAACTAATTGACACAGTTCTAATGTCCTATATTATGGCAGGTTGTTTTATGGCCCCTTGAACTGGACAGAGTGTCATATCCAAAGAAATGGGCTGTGAGCAATGAGTCAGATCACCAGAGACCTGCGAGTGGAAGATGCTCCTGCCTATTGAGTCATTTCTCTATTATCTTAACAGCCTGGTGAACAAAATGAGGGTATTTATGGGAATGCAGTGGGGGATGACAGAGGAAGAAAGCTCTTGTGGCAGGGATATTTGCAGAGAGGATGATTTGATGAGGTCCTTGTAAGGGCTGGGTATGCCCAATGGGAATTGTTGCCTGGAAAATATTGTTAAACTCTGCCATTTCCAAAGGCAGATCAGTCTTAATGCATCTTGAAGGACGAAGTGTTTCCTGGCTAGGTTGGCACAGATTTCATCCTCCAGCGCTATTACTATTGGTGGTCAAAAAAATCCCCCCCCCCCTTCCCATTTGAACTCAGCTCCTGATAAAGCTCTCCGGGACAAAGCATCATTGCTGACTTTCTTTTGAGTTTTAAGATACATTTCTTTTTTTTAATGATGCAGACAGAACAAAGGCTCTGCAGAAACTCTCCTTTTCAGCAGGCTGGACCCCAGCCTGGCAAAGGGTTCACTCAGAGTTCTACTGAAGTCACTGGGATTCCGTATGAGCTGATCCTTTGCAGGACCGGGGCCTTAATTGGTTTCCAAGCCCAGAGATCATTTAGATCCTTTCCTGCAGATTTCCAATATGTGGAGAGGGAAAACCAAACTCACCGCAAAAGCTCATTTATTAAGAAACGAGACGATGCCCTATTGAAGTCAGCAGGAGTTTTGTCACTGAGTGAAGGATTGAGGTTTAACAACAGACTGTGCTTGCAGGAAAGTAGCAGGTATTGCCTGGTTTTGATAGTAAGGGCAGGGACTGTATGTCCTCTGTGGCATTGTAAATGAACAATGGGGCAAATCCCATTGACCAGACAATGTCAGTTAACCAGGCTGGTGGGTGGATCAATGTAATTCGAATGTTAGCTCCAGCACTGCTCCCCTAGTGGCTGCAGAGAGTTTACAGCAACTGCTGAAATTAGAAGTTAGCATGTCTGTCTCTTCTCTCTCTTCTCCCCCCCCCCTCCCCCCGCTTGTCCTTTTCCTAATTGTGCTGAGGTTTGAGATGTAATTTACATCTTGATGTCCTACTGGCTTCAACAGGCAGGAGTCCTGTACTGATTTAATCACCTCATTATGTCAAACAAGTTGGAGTTATTTCTAGGAGTGCTAATAGGTGCCAATTTACACCTCTCCACAGTGTAAGGTCTCTACTTAGCCCTGGTGTGTGTTTATCGGAGAGGCAAAGAGACTCCTCTCGGCTGCTTTCTAGTGAAGATCAGGCTCACTGGGGACTAGCGACATCTGCTGCTAGGCAAACTCTCTTCTTGCCACAGATTACTCCCAGTCTGGCTTAACAGGGCCGTGGTGGTCACTGAGAGCTGGGACATAGTCAGAATCCATTAGAGGCGGGCACGGAAAATGACTGTGTTCTCCCCCCCTCCTCCTTGCCCAGTGGCCATTTCAAAGAGGCATGGAAGTCCAATTTCAAATTCTTCTCCCTCAGAGGGGCTCCACCTAGCAGCCATTTCAGTCAGGCTGGATCCGTTCACCACCTGTTGTGAAAGGGTCCTGTTCACTGTCATGGTTCAACAGAGGGAAACGGTGGGCCTGATTCTTTGCTAGCTCACAATTGTGTAAATCAGGAGCCACACAAGGGAGTTACCTGGTATAAGAGGGGCATAATTGAGAGCAGAATCAGGCCCAAAGTGGCATGGTCTTAAACCCCTGAACTGCCCCCAGCCTCTGCATGTCCAATTAAATCAGCACACTGACCTAAATTCCAGCCCTGGGTGCAACTCAACGGCATTCAATGGAGTTACCTTATGCCAGGGGGCACATGTCCCAGGTGTATGTCCACACCACAATTAAACAGCCCCTTAGCCTGAGCCCTGCAAGCCCAAGTCACCTAGCATGCGTGAGCTTCAAGTGTCTAACTGCAGTGTAGACATACCCATAGTGGCCAGTCATCTGAGGTGCATAACTCAAGTGTATGCTGAGTACTAGTTAGGTTACAGGGTTTCTCACCTGCAACATCTCTTTCGACTGAGAGAAGGCGCTCTGCTCCATTGTAAACCTAGGTTATAGAATGAGGCCCTGCTGCCTTACTCACTCAGAAGGAATCCAATCCTAGATTAGTTTGGATGAAGGTAAATTACTGTGGTGTTTCTAGCGCTAGTGGCCAGATTAGAAGAGATGACTAAGGGAGGGATGTGATAGAGATCTATAAAACCATGAATGGTGTGAAGAAGGTTAATATGGAAGTGTTATTTACTCCTTCCCATAACACAGGAACCAGGAGTCATCCAATGAAATTAATAGGCAGCAGGTTTAAAACCAACAAAAGGAAGCACTTCTGCACACAACACATGGTCAACCTCTGGAACTCTTTGCCAGGGGATGTTCTGAAGGCCAAAAGTATAACTGGGTTCAAAAAAATAATTGGATAAGTTCATGGAGGATAGGTTCATCAGTGGCTATTACCCAAGATGGTCAGGGACACCCATGCTCTGGTTGTCCCTAAACCTGTGACTGCTAGAAGCTTGAACTAGATAAATTGTTTGGTTCATTCCGTCTGAAGCATCTGGCATCAGCCACTCTTGGAAGACAGGATACCAGGCTGGATGGACCTGTCCCTGCCAGCAGGTAGGGGATCTTGGGGGACAACTACTGCACTGGTGGGGTGCAAAATAAACTTTATTAAGAAAATGCAAAAACAGGGAAAATTTAATAGTGAGGGGTATGGGGTTTGTTAAGGTAGTCAATTGGGGAGGGGTTTCTTTTAGTAAATAGGATAGGGGGTTTCAATAGTGGGGTACAATACAGTGGGATACAATACAGTTGGTAACCAATTAACACTGAAGTATAAATGTAACAGGTAGCTAACAATTTCTATGTAAAGAGTGTGTCACAGCAGCATATAACCAACTAACAGTATGGGTAAAATGTGTTAAATAACCAACAACTTTAGGTAAAAAATGTGTCACAGTGGTGTAAATGTAAAATGTGAGGTGTGTTAGAGAGAAAAGGGGTAACCAATGGGGTTTTATGCTAGACTTCAGTAATACAATTGAGATTTGGCAGCAGTGGGAACGGGGTGAGCACGTGGGGGAAGGGATTAAAAGAGAGAGAGAGAGAAAGAAAGTGATAGAGAAGTGAGGATGGGGGAAGAGGAGCCCATGGTGGAGCAGGGGCCAAAGGCAGAGGGGGATTTAAACTCAGGGAGACACAGAGAGCAGACAGGCTGCAAGTTTAAACAGCAGAGAGAAAGAGAGAGAGAGAAAGAAAGTGGTAGAGAAGTGAGGATGGGGGAAGAGGAGCCTGTGGTGGAGAGGGGCCAAAGGCAGAGGGAGATTTAAACTCAGGGAGACACAGAGAGCAGACAGGCTGCAAGTTTAAACAGCAGAGAGAAAGAGAGAGAGAAAGCAGACAGGCTGCAAGTTTAAACAGCAAAGAGACAATTATACAGAACACAGTAAAATCTTATCTATGATTTAACTTAACCAAGACTACACAAATTAGCAAGTAACAAAATACAATGCAACAATTCTTTAAGCCTAACTTACAGAGTACAATGCAAGCAATTTCCTAAACCTAACTTAACCACAGCTATGCAAAATGAAATTACAATTTATCTAGACTAAAAGCTAAATCTAACCTAATGGGTGCACCTTATACTAGGGGTAGTTCCAGAGGGCAGACTGGTGTATGCCCAGGTTACAGCTCCAAGGGGGGGGGGGGGGCGTTAACTAGTGGTGGCTGCAGCAGTGGGGTGGCTGCAAGCTGGCAGCCCAGGATACAGTCCAGGAAGGCACAGGCTTATTTCTAGCAGCAAAGGCACTGCGGAGCAAGAAACAGATTACAGATACAGACCAAGGAGTTAGCTTGGGTCTGCCTGCTAGGGGAAAGAAAGCCAGCAGGTAAAACAAGGGGGGGGGGTGCAAGAGGTTTTTCCTTACCAATCCCCAAAGCAGCAGCAGGAACAGTAGTTCCAACATCAGAGGACACAGAGAGGACTCAATTCACTTACAATAATCAGGAGATCTCCAGGCACAAATTCGTTGTTCGTGGGAGGGGAGTTTAAAAAACGGGGGTATGCTCAAAAACAAACGAGAGTGGGGAGAGGGCCCCCAAAGACCCCTAGCTGATCAGACCAGGTGGCAAAGCAAGGACCTTCTCCGGGGGTCTGATCAGAAAATGTCTGTTTTTATAGGCAAACTCAGGCAGTTTCCCGCCAGTAACTCTGATTGGTTCCCCTTAATCCAGGGGAGGAGAGAAGGCAGGGAAACTGGAGGTAAGCATAGGCATGCCTGGGCATGTTCTGAGCCACAGGTATGACTCATATGCTTAGCTATGTGGCCACTTTAGGTCTCGCATACCTGGGCAGAGCACCCTACACCGAGCCGGGTCCTGAACAAAGAAGCTAGACAAAGGAGCGAAAAGCCCCCCTGTCTGAGCAGAGCAATGGCTCCAGTCAGTCTGCACAAGCCATTTTCATGAGCAGGGCCAGGCTGTGACTTTGGTTAGTTCCATGGCCGGGGGGCCAGGGGGGGGGGACGGCCACACAGCACAAACAGAACAGCAGGGGGACAGCTGTAACAGACAGGACCCATTGGTCTGACCCTGTATGGCTGTTCTGACTGGAAGCTGCTGGGGGCTGAGCTTCTTTGAAAATCTGGTCATTTCATTTAGGTGCCCATGTGGGAGCTGAGCTCTTGTGAAAATCCAGCTTAAAAGCCCTGTCTTTCCGCACAAGCCTGTCTTAGGCCAATATAGTGTAATAATGCCTGTGGCTGCTAAACTGAGCAAGGAGTCTGGGCTAGGCATGACAGGCTCAAATGTGAGCCGGTCTGACAGGCCCAAATTTCAGCTTGAACTATTCATGTAGGCCTCGCCGTTTGGCATGGTGTTCCAGTGACCGGCTCATCCCAGGGCTACATGGATACTTCTCCCTCTGAAAGGGAAGACTGAGGATACAGTTTCTTTCCTCACATTTCAGTGACCCCAAATAATGTCCTGAAGGTGTCACTGGGTGATATCATATACCCCACCTCCTCTTTACTGGCCCATTCTAAGAAGTCAGGCATTTGGAGTGGTATAAACAAGGGCCCAGTTAGAGGGGGATGCAAGCAAATCCTCTAATGGGGTTTAATGAATTTAGAGCCTAAGGCTGAGAAGCCTGATACCAAAGAGCTGTAAAGGGGGTGCCGGGGGGAGGAGTTGCTGAAGAAGCTGGGTATGGAACTCAGCTGGCTACCATGTTACACAGACTCTTATCAAAGAAAATATTGATGCATCTTTTGGAAAGGTTTTCTGACATCCCTGGAGTTCTTGAGCTAGAATAAAACAAATTCCGAGGGAGGTGGTGAGGAAATCTCAACTCTAGTGTTTGCTGCTGGCGGAAGGTGCCTGACCCACAGCCCTAGAGATGGCATTTCTGCACCCATAAAACAGAGCAGTGCCAGTGACAGTGCAAGCTTCCCCTGTGCTGATTGCCATCAGTGTGTCTGCTCTGTTCCGAAGAAGCCATCTACCCTGTAGGTCTCCAAGCACTTCACAAATGAGAGTGGTATCATTATCCCAATTTTACCAATGGGAACATAGGACCTGGGACTGGACTGGCACATCTACTAGGCCATACTGCCCCCTCTTTAGTGCTGAGGTATGTTGCCACTATAGCCAATGATTTTAGTTTATTGTTCATTAAGCTTGAAACTCTAGCAACCAGAGCTGAACCCACGGTGGTGTAATATCGCATTACAAAATTCACTTTAAATTAAATAAAAGGCTACACCACACCACCCTGCAGTCCTTGGGCTCTCAGCTGAGACCGTCAACCACTAGTGTCGATTCCAGCAGGGCTTTTTAGTGCTGTGAACTCCTATTAGTGAGGAAATGGGCTGCAACCACCCAACTGATTTGCACACAAATCAGGAAGTGGCCAACAGAGCGCAACAATGTTTGGTCACAGCAAATTTGGGGGCCAAATATTGAGGTCTTTAGTTTTCATTCAGGTCTTTCTCAAGGAAACTTCCATTAACATGCCATAAATATTCAAAGTAGAATTCTGTGCTGATTTCAGTGAGGACCGCCAAGGATCTGTCCCTTAGATTGGATCCGAAGGAGAGATGGGTCTGAGGCACAACATACAGCTCTGGGTTTCAAAATCCCCCAAAGCTTCCAAAATTTAAGGCTGCTCAGATTTTGGTTCCAACTCTCTTCTAGTTCCATCCAGCAACCTAGGGGTGAATTACACCCCTTAATCCATAACCTTTTGAGCCATCCAGCCTCAGTTTGTTCCCAAACTCTTTGGTCTTGAAGAGCTCGTGCAGCAACAAAAACTCCTGAGCGTCAGCGCATGTGTGCGTGTGCACATACGGAGACAGGACAATGAGATGAAATCTATTGGCTAAGATGCCTTCCTTCCCGGCGTCCTCTGTGACCCAGTTGTGGTGCACTGTGTGACAATAAATAGAGGGAGAATGTGCTGGATAGTAAATCCTGAGCTAATCTTCAGTCCCTTGGGGCAGCGCATTCCTGACTGCACATAGCAAACAGGCTGATGGAGTAAATAAGTTCAGCTACTTGAATTTCAGATTTAAGGCCAGGAAAGGATTGAAGGCAGCTTCTTGGTGTTAGGAAGGAAGAAGGCAGAGAGAGGATGGGGTAGGGGAGAAGAGAAGGTCCTAGGTTCTTTAGTCTCCTTTACAATTTGTCTCTGGAGACAGAATGGCACATGCTGATCCATACTCTTGTTCACTGTGCAGCTCTGGAGGTTGTAGAGGGAAGATTCCAAAGCCTGCTCAGATCTGGGAGCTTGAAATTGGCCCTGGTTTGGTTGTCAAACCACTACTCCAGTTACTTTAGTAACTAGTACACCCCACTTACTAATACGTGGCAGTGACTTGCTGCCTTTCCTCCAAGGCTCTTCAAGTACTTTACAAGCATTAATTATGTACCACTCACAGCACCCCCCGGAGGATGGTGTGGAGCCCACAGTTGTCCCTCTTGAGGGCAGGGATGTGCAGGGCCAGGCCAGCTGTGAGGAATTCCTTGATTCTCTCCCAGGACGCTGGACGTGAGAGAGGATGTGCTGTACCCAGCTGGGGCTTGAGACTTGGGCCCTCGAGGAAGAGGGCTGGTGTTGAGCTAGGCTATAAGCAGGGCCGCTCCAGAGACACTGATTTACACCAGCTCAGGATTTGAACCATTCACATCAATGGACCTATGCCAAGTTATACAAACCAAGGGCCTGGACCAGAGACTATGTTCTTGTTGGAAAGTCCTACCCATCGCCTCTTAGTCCTGTCTCTACCAACTTCTACAGGCTGATGTACCAGTTTGTCATACTAAGATCTCTGCAGAACTGGCCAGTGCCTGGTGCCCTCTTATTCAGTTTTATGTGCTCAGCCCTACAGTAGAATTTGGCTTGCACCCACCTGTTCCCAGGTCTCAATAGGTGCAACCCCGAAAGTGGAACTTGGGCTGCTCCACATCTGAGGGGTTTAAAACAGCCCTGTGCTCCTTTGCATGCTAGAGCTTACTAGTGGAAGGCTCTAGCTCAGAGGAGAAGCTCAGAATGCCAGTCATGAAAGCATAAGTTATCGATACAGATATGTGGGGACCATTACCCCTGGACAGATGCTAACATTGGCAAAAGACTACATCTCCAAGAGGCCAGTGCATTGAGTAATTCCATTGAAAACAAATGGCAACAGAGTTGTAGCTTGTGTTACTGCTCCTGCTTCTTCTCTCAGGACCATGACTACTGATTAGAATTTCCACTCTAGCTCAAGGGCTGGGGCAAGCATGTTTTTCCTCCTAATCTAAAACAGTCTATTTTATAGGCTGTCTAGCTAGGAGGGCTCCTTGTAAATGTTTTCCTATAAAATAGCTACATCCTATAGATGTCTAAAAGAGCCAACTTCAGCGACCCTTCTGGCTCAGCAAGCTGAAGCAGAGATGATAGGGAGCCACAAAGAGAAGGATTATGTTTTATGGCTTCCGCATACTATCGGTGGGGCTAAAAAGCTAATGACTCCCTAAAGGGTACTGTGAAACCCATCCATGCTGCAACTAGGAGCTCTGAGCTGAGCCATGCATCATTCCCAGAATGTCAGTCAGTTTCTCACTAAAATCCAGTCAAATGTCACAGTGCTGCTATCTTAATACCCACTGCTTTCTCTAAATCCCCGAATTATTTTCTTGATGCATATACAGTTTGGAATAACTATAAAATAGAAATTCCTCAAAGCTTGCAGCATTTCATGAGCAGAGTTATGCTCAGCACAGGCGCAAGACTAATCAACGCTTCGAAGGATTTGACACTTATAAGAGATTAATCCCTTTGGTGGGGGTGGGGGAGGAAGCCGTGATGATATTATAGCAAGTTAATTAGCTATGGACCAGTCTAGGAGTCACAGTCCTAGGGCTGAAATCTTTGGGTAGGTGAGATAAGAGCTGGATGAAATTAATAGACCAAAACTTTTTTTGAGAGAGAGAGAAGCACTGATTTTGGCACCACTGAAATGTGATTTTATGAATCTCAGGTTGGTTTTGCCAAATTTTGGTTTAAAAAAAATCCAAAAAAATTGAAATTTGTGTTGATATTTTCTAAATTAAACATTTCATTTTTTTGGTTTGACATAACTTTTTGTTCTGAAATTTACTTTAATGCTTATGAATCTTTAAAAATAAAGTTTAAAATGCTTGCAATTGAAAATAAATGTTCTGATTTTGGTCAAATGAAAAAAAATTTGTTTGACCCAAATCAGATTTTTTTAAACTTTTGATTAGAGGAGATCTTTTTTTAAAAAATTGTTTTCAGTCCAACCCAACACAATTTTTTTCTTTTACTTTTTTGAAATTGCCACTGAACCAAAAACATCACTTATTCAATAAGACCCATGTTTGAAATTTGGCTTTCCAGGAAAGTTACTTTCTGTTTTCTTAGTCTATACTGATCCATTCCATTCACATCATAACTAGGTGAATCTTTGTAGCCAAATCAGGTTAGTATTAGCATTCCCCATCCCCCAAATGAAGTCCCACTCTCTCTCAGTTCCCAATGTATCTGAAAATGTGAAGCAAGCCAGAAAGGGAAACTTTGAGAGCTCTTTATATACACACTTTTCTGTGAAAATTCAATCTGTCTAGTGATTGCATGTGTACTGAAACATTTTTTTAAAAAATGTACAGTACATGGATTGCCAAAAAAGATTGGCGGGGGTGCGGGGGTGCGGGGAGGGGAAGAGAGAGATGTAATCCAAAAAGCTAATACTGGGAATCCAAGAATTGATCCACAAAGTGAGCACGGGAGATGCCAATGCATGAAAATGTATATCAACTTGTTTTACTACTTTGCGTTTGGGCAACAAACCAATTGTAGGTTGTCAGTAGGAGCCCATAATTTTAGAATGTAAAGTCCTGAGGTCAAACACTGCTCTTTGTAGACTCCTATCGTCTAAGTGGACCACTCACTAGAGAGATGAATAACACATGCAGCTAGTATATTACATCTGAACTGGAACAATGGACCAATCTTTAAAATAAGGGCCAAGAGCTGCAGGCTAGGGAATGTGCTTATTGTGGGCCCAGTTTTCTAAAGGTGGGACACCCAGTTCTGTGTTTGGACGCTGAAATTGACATGTAAGTGCCCCAGTACTCATTTTTGGGTAACCAAGTGCCAATTTGACCTCCCAGTGCAGAACTGGACACTTTTATTTTGATGCCTGTTAGACTGAGACCTGATCAGGAGAACCTATGCCTGCCTCATTTATCTTTTTTTCCTCCCCTTCTGTAGCCTTGTCTGCCCAATGAGTAACAATCCTGAAAACTGACAAACTGTACCCTAGATCTGACTACTAACACCCATTGCTGGGAAATGGCTGTTCAGAGAGTATGGGCTCCATGTAGCACAACCAAAAATTATACTGAACTATTGCCTAATTAGGTTCATACATATGGCTTCCATCCCTTTCGTATCTGACTCTCTAGAATGTAGTGTGAAGCCTTTTTGAAAAATTCCTGCTTAAAAACAAAGGTGTTAAAAGCATACATGACAAGTGCAGCACTGGTGAGAGGGAAATGCGTTTAGAAAATTGACCTAATAAGAGTACATATGTTCCAATGTATTGTACTAGTACATTAATGTACTTTTAGTGTACATGTACTTGTCCCTTTTGCATTGCTCATAAACCAGTAGAGCCTTCTTAAAGGCACCGACCATGGGGAAATCTGTTAAAGGATGATAGGTATGGTCTAAATTTTCAGAAGTGGCTAGTGATGTTGGATGCCCGGCTTAAGCTGCCTCAAAGCAGCCTGATTTAAAAACTGAGGCACCCAAAATCACTATCGTTTCTGGAAGTTTAGACAGTATAGCTTTAGGGATAAGCTGTGCATCGTGTATCTTTGACTCCTCCTATTAGAGGGATAACAGCATCTGTGATTACAACTTTTGCTGATTGAGTTGGCCTGGGGCCAGAGAATGAGGTAACCGAGATCTGAATCTGGCCAACAGTGTAAAGCCAGAATAACTCCATTAATGGATTTTCACAGGTATAACAGATCAGTAACACTCGCTCCTGAGTGTGTTGCTTCCACCAGGCCAACAGGATGAGGAGACATGGCACACTTAGGACCAGATCCTGCCCAGTGTAGTAGAGCATCCTCAACTACCACAGACTTAGCAGCATCTGGGGCTCTTCATTATTCTCACTAAGGATGGCTCAGGCCACAGATGTCCTGAATGTCATAGAGCTGTGCATGGTCAGATGTGATGGCTTGGTTTGAGGCATTACAGAAAGAGGGACTAGCTATGATGTTCTGATGCAGTCTTCTCCCAACATCCCATTCTGATAGTATGTTAGACATTACTATCCCTATTTTACAGATAGGGAAATTGAGGTGCAGTGAAATGAAGTGACATGCTCAGGTCCCATACTGAGTCCATAGCAGACACTAGACTAAAATCCAGGAGTCCCCTGCTCTAATCACTAGGCCATGCTGCTTCACAAGAAAGCATCCTCTTACCTTGAGGTCAGATGGGATGATGACAGTGGTTGTCCCTTCTGGCCTTAGAATCTATGAATCTCTGGCAGCCAATCCATTGCTGATAGAATGCTAGTTCAGTTTGAAGTGTTCCACTTTTTTTTTATTTTAAAATCAGGGAAAGTCGCATTTGTTTCTCGAGTGTGGGCAGAGGAGCAAAGAAGGAAGCCCAGTTTATGGTAGCAATGGTTTTCCCAGTGTAACAATTGGAGGATCGCACCTAATAAACTGAAGAACAAAAGCTCCAGCTGGCTGATTGTCAGGCAGGGACAATCCCAGCCAGGAATTCTTCTAGGCTAGGCACCGTCCAGGTTTTCTTTCCCTCCTTCTAAGTAGCGATAGTTTCCTTCTATTTGCAGGTACCATATGACTGTAATTGGCCAAATGTGCTGGGTGATACTTTAATATGAACAATGCTATGACAAAAAAAATTGCATTGCATTGTAACCAACAGATTGAGACAGCTCTCTGTCCTTGACCCCAGCACAAACTATATTTTTCTCTGTGTAAATGGATTCTGTGTATCATACACTCCAGATGACATGCCAAGCAAGACACTGCACTCCCGCCACACACACACACAAAAAATCCTATAACAGCATAGATTTACATAGCTCCTTCCATGCTGACAGATCCCAAGCGCTTTCAACAAACTGATACGGGAATCTATAGAATATACATGGCTCATCCGTTGCTAAAATGCATCTATTTCTGGAGTGGAGCATAGCACTTGTGCATGGAAGTACTACATAGTACTTCAGTGCAGGGAGTAAAAGAAGAGCATCATCTCCAGCTCAGTCTCCAAGGGGTAACCACAGTAGGAAGACAGAATGTAATCCCTTCATTTGGAAGCTGGCCAGAATGAATACCCAGAAGTCACAGGGGCTCTCTAATGACTGCAGCTCATCAGACCAGTATCAGGTGTCATGCAAAAGATGGTACCTCATTGGTGTCACCTGGCAAGCTAGCATTGTGGAGGACGATTGGTTCAACAGGCACTCAGATACCACAGTGAAGGGCGCAGTATAAGAACCTAAATAGAATTGGTGAGATTCAGCAGGAAGAGCGCCACCTACTGAATCACCATTTGCTGCGGCATCAAGCTGTTCCTTAGAGATCACCCATCCAAACACTGCCCCTGCTTGGCTCATTTCCAAATAGATCATCATCATGTGCCTCCTGGACTTGTCCAATAATGCCAACAGGCGCTAGGGCTAGGATTCTTTTATTCTATATCTGCCTCCCCCCCGGCATGTAATGGACCAGATCCACAACTGCTATAAAGCAGAATAGCTCCAGTGACTTCAGGGTCTGGCTTTCTCTTTCACACCACAGCTACTGCAAACAATAAGCAGTGTGTGACACCATTGCTCAGCAGGTGCCGCAGGGAGTCTTGCATCGCTGCATGGATTTTGTTCCATTCGCTCTGCTTGAAAATAAATGACTGACTATAACCACTGCAACAAACCCCTTCAAACCCATACTTGTGTGCTTCCAGTTATCCTGTGCTCTAGAGCCATTTAACTTGTATATATTATTAAAGCTATTTTATGAGCTGTAGTCTCTACTCCCTCCCCCCCCCAAATGCTTTTCCAACGTACTTGCTGTTTGCCTTGTCATTTCTCAGTGGGTAATCAAAGTTTTAAAAAAACCTCTCAAAGATTTTAAGCAGAGCATGTAGGGTTAATTAGCATGCTTCTGAGATGCACTTGAATGGTACATGCCCGAGGCATGAGACCCTAAAATCTGGACTCCCCAATGTAACTATTAGTTGAGATTCTTTTTACATCTTGAATGTTACCCTAGTCTCCTGAATCCATCTCAGCCAGCAATTCAGAAGACTAAAATATCCACTGTAAGTTTTCATTATTCAGCCATTCAGAGGGAATATATTGTTGCTACTAGACGGATTTAAATTACTTAACCTTTTCCTTTCGGGAGAGAGGAAGAGGCCATTAATTCTGTACTGGTGAAGGGTGCCAGATTCATAGCCCAGGGCCCTGATTCACCATAAGATATGAACAACAAGGAGTCCGATGGCACCTTAAAGACTAACAGATTTATTTGGGACTCCCTTCTCTTCATGTGTCATTATATAATGCCTGCATCTGTAATTTTCACTCCATGCATCTGAAGAAGTGAGGTTTTTTACCCACGAAAGCTTATGCCCAAATAAATCTTAGTTTGAAGTGCCACCGGACTCCTTGTTGTTTTTGTGGATACAGACTAACACAGCTACCCCCTGATACTTGACATAAGATATGAGTAACTCTCCTTGATTTGAATGAGATTCATTTGTACATACCCTGCCATGGCAGAAAGGCTGCTGGAATTGGAGTCCCCTACCCAGTAACACTAGTGGAAGCAGTTTAATTTTACCCTTAAAATCTGAGCTGGTGAGGGAACCTCTTGGCATAGGAGGGGAGTTCATTCTCCATGCCTCTGCTGAAAGTGCCAGCGCAGGTGGCGAGTGATGGGAATATCTGTCTGGTGGGGAGCTACCACAGCGAGACCACTTCCTATGATCCCTTTTAGGATGGCACACGAAGATTCCAAGGCAAGTGGCTGGGGGTAGCTGGTGATATTTCTACTGAGCCCGTCAAGTATAAAAGGCATTTGTAGTTTTTCTAAATGTTAAGTGCAGCACAGTGCAAAATGAGAGGAAGGAATGTTTTAAAAAATTCCTGCGGTAGTGCAATTTTTGTTGTTCAAGAGCTTTTGCCCTGATAAATCGGGGCTTTGTGGAGTGAGGCTCACTGCTCGACCATCCATCCACAGGCAACATGAGTCATTTCCCAGCACTCCTTCCCAAGGTTTGCAGTCAGGGATGGGGGAGGCCATGGTAAGGGGAGTTAAAGGAACTAAGAAGACACCATGGCTGAGCTATTGATCGAAGGAGCAGAACTTTGACTGAAGACAGCTATTTTTCCCGTGTTTTCCTTTTCTGTTTTGAACCAGGGCTGTAGGACTGACAGCTCTCAGTTTTAGCAAAACACGAACTGGAAGCTCTTTCTGAATGTCCTTCCAAAGGTTGGCTGGCAGGGGGGCGGTGAGGAATGCTCAGCTCTGGGGAAGGGCTACAGCAGAATCTGATTCCTCTTGTTATGGGGGAGTGGGAGGGGGGAGTGTAAAGGGCTTCCTGTCCCGCTGTGTCGGGATTGCCAGAGGAGTGTGAGGACAAAGCATCCCAGAAACTTGCAGTTCAGAATGGAGGCCACTGACCATTTCCATGTGCTCTATGGAATATTTCCCGCATATTTCCTGTTTGTATGATAGTGTCTACTTTCCCCTCAGAACATCTGGCTTCAGAAAGGCCACACAACGAGCGTGATGATCTCACACTTACATAGTGCTTTACTCAGGGCAGACCCATGCTGCACTAACACTGAGCGGCATTCCTTTAAAGTGAAAGGCTAACAGAAACACATATGGCTTATGGTGCGGCGTGAAAACTTACACAGCTTCTAGGTGGCAAAATGGCCTGGAATAAAATGGTAAAAAAGTTGCTGAGAAATTGTGGAGGAAAAGTTTTCTACTTCTGCCCAGTTCTATTTCAAGGGCCTCTAGAACAGTAGGCAGGGGTGCCTTTAGGTAGGCACCCCTGCCTTGGCTCCAGCTTCTTCCAGCTGAGTCTACCCTAGGCCCTTCCATACTTAGGGCTGGTCCACACTAACCCCCCACTTCGAACTAAGATATGCAACTTCAGCTACGTTATTCACGTAGCTGAAGTCGAACTATCTTAGTTCGAACTTACCGCGGGTCCACACGCAGCAGGCAGGCTCCCCTGTCGACTCCGTACTCCTCTTGCGGAGCAGGAGTACCGGCGTCAACGGCAAGCACTTCTGGGATCGATGCCAGAAGATCGATTGCTTACCGCCGGACCCGGAGATAAGTATAGACGTACCCTTACTTTGGTTTCTGTTTAGCAAGTGCATTGAGCTGTACAGGATAGCAACACACATTTCCCAAAAAGTTTAAAAAAACCCAACCCTTAACAAAGGCAGATAGCGGCAACATGCCTACAGCTCATTTTCCAATTTCTGCCAAGGGTAAGGCTCAAACTTATAATGCATGAGTTTGTTACTGAGTTTCGATGACTACAATGCATTCCCTTGAACCCCCCATCCAATGGGACAGTGTGCTGCCTAGACACTCTTTTGCTGCACGTTCTTCTTTCAATCTTTTTTGGCCCGTGAGAGTTTGGCACATACCATTTTAGAGACTCAAACTTTTCCCTTAATAAGTTTTTCAGTTGTGCTTCCCCAAAGGGGCAGTGGCTGCCATGCACTTAGCCCAGTGATTGAGATAATGTGGGGGATGACCAGAGCATGGTTTGAACCCCAGGAGTGTATGCAACAACAAAAAAAGTTGGTAAGAGCCTGTTCATTTTGTAAAATGCTGATGGGAGGCTGTATTGTGGGAGCCCCTTGCTCACATGACCCCAGGTGTGGACCACTAGCATTACCCAGCCCCTCTCTGACACACTGAAAATTTGAAGACAAAGTCAATATGGATTGTGGAGCACTTAGAAAAATCGACTTTTAAACAGAAAGCATTGCTCAACTTGAACTACAGCAGAGCTAGTGCTCTGCTATCACATGGTGTTCTGAAGAGAATCATAGAATCTTCGGACTGGAAGGGACCTTGACAGATCATCTAGTCCAGGCCTCTGCACTCATGGCAGGACCAAGCATTATCTAGACTAGTGGTTCTTAACCTTTACTGCAGCCTGCACCCCTTTGGTTCTCAAAATATGTTCTTGCACTCCTTATCAAAAATCAAAATATGTTCTCACACCCCTTAAACCTAGATACATTTCGCACCCCCAGGGGGTACGTGCACCCCAGGTTAAGAACCACTGATCTACACCATCCCTGACAGGTGTTTGTCTAACCTGTTCTTAAACATCTACAATGATGGCGATTCCACAACCTCCCTGGGCAATTTATTCCAGTGCTTAACCACCCTGACAGGAAATTTTTTCCTGATGTCCGACCTAAATCACCCTTATGCAATTTAAGCCCAATGCTTCTTGTCCTATCCTCAGCAGTTAAGGAGAATAATTTTTCTCCCTCCTTCTTGTAACAACCTTTTATGTACTTGAAAACTGTTATCCTGTCCCTTCGCTCCTTCTCAGTCTTCTCTTTTCCAGACTAACAAACGCAATTTTTTCAGTCTTCACTCAGAGGTCATGTTCTAGACCTTTAATCATTTTTTGTGGCTCTTCTCTGGACTGTCTCCAGTTTGTCCACATTTTTCCTGAAATGTGGCACTCAGAACTGGATACAATACTCCAGTTGAGGCCTAATCAGTGTGGAGTAGAGCAGAAGAATTACTTCTCGTGTCTTGCTTACAACACTCCTGCTAATAATAATAATAATACATCCCAGAATTATGTTTGCTTTTTTTTTTTTTTTTGCAACAGTGTTAACTCATATTTAGCTTATGATCCACTATGACCCTCAGATCTCTTTCTGCAGTACTCCTTCCTAGACAATCATTTCCCATTTTGTATGTGTGCAACTGATTATTCCTTCTGAAGTGGAGTACTTTGCATTTGTCCTTACTGAATTTCATCCTATTTTCTTCAGACCATTTCTCCAGTTTGTCCAGATCATTTTGAATTTTAATCCTATCCTCCAAAGCACTTGCAACCCCTCCCAGCTTGGTATCATCTGCAAACTTTTTATAAGTGTACTCTCTATGCCATTATCTAAATCATTGATGAAGATATTAAACAGAACTGATCCCTGCAGGACACCACTCGATACGCCCTTCCTGCTTGACTGTGAACCACTGATAACTACTCTCTGGGAATGGTTTTCCAATGATTTTCCACCCAACTTATAGTAGCTCCAGCTAGGTTGTATTTCCCTAGTTTTGTTTATGAGAAGGTCATGTGAAACAGTATCAAAACCCTTACTAAAGTCAAGATATACCACGTCTACCTCTTCTCCCCCCCCCCCACCACTCCCTCATCCACAAGGCTTGTCACTCTGACAAAAAAAGCTACTAGGTTGGTTTGACATGATTTCTTCTTGACAAATTCATGCTGACTGTTACTTATCTTATTATCTTCTAGATTTTTGCAAATTGAATACTTAATTATTTGCTCCATTAGCTTTCCAGGTACTGAAGTTAAGCTGACTGGTCTGTAATTTCCCGGGTTGTCCTTATTTTCCTCTTTATAGATGGGCACTATATTTGCCCTTTTCCAGTCCTCGGGAATCTCTCCTGTCTTCCATGACTTTTTGAAGATAATCACTAATGGCTCAGATATCTCCTCAGTCAGCTCCTTGAGTATTCTAGGATGCATTTCATCAAGGCCTGGTGACTTGAAGACATCTAATTTCTGTAAATAATTTTAGCCTCAGATCCTACCTCATTTTCACCATTGTTCACTATGTTAGACATCCAATGCCTACTAACCTTTTTAGTGAAAATTGAAACCAAAAAGTCATTTAACATTTCTGCCATTTCCACGTTCTGTTATTGTCCCCCCATCATTGAGTAACGAGCCTACCCGGTCCTTGGTCTTCCTCTTGTTTTATGTATCTGTAGAATGTTTGTTTATTTTCATCTTTTGTTATTTGATCTAGTTTCCACCTTTTTGTTTGACTCTTTTTTGAGTTTCAGATCATTGAAGAGCTCCTGGTTAAGCCAGGGAGTCCTCTTGCCATACTTACTATCTTTTTTACACAATGGGATAATTTGCTTTTGGGCCCTACATAACATCTTTTTAAAAAACTGCCATCTCTCTCAAACTGTTTTTCCTCTTAGACTTGCGTCCCAAGGGATTTTACCTACCAACTCCCTGAGTCTGCTAAAGTCTGCCTTTTTGAAATCCAATACCTTTACTGTGCTGTTTTCTCTCCTACCATTCCTCAGAATTCATGAACTCTCTCATTTTATGATCACTTTCACCCAAGTGGCCTTCCACTTTCGAATTCTCAACCAGTTCCTCCCTATTTGTCAAAATCAAATCTAGAACAGCCTCTCCTATATAGCATTCTCCACCTTCTGAAATAAAAGATTGTCTCCAACCCATTCCAAGAATTTGTTGGATAACCTGTACCCTGCTGTGTTGTTTTTCTTACGCATGCCTGGATAGTTGAAGTCCCCCATCACCACCAAGACCTTTTCTTTTTTTGCCCTTTTCCAGTCCTCTGGAATCTCTCCCGTCTTCCACAACTTTTCAGAGATGATTGCTAAGGGTTCAGCTACCTCCTCAGTCAGCTCCCTGAGTATTCTAGGATGTATTTCGTTAGGCCCTTGTGATTTGAAGACATATAACTTGTCTAAGTAATTTTTGACTTGTTCTTTCCCTATTTTAGCCTCTGATTCTATCTCATTTTCACTGGAAGCACCTATCTGTACTAATAACACTACAGATGCTCCTTGACTTACGCAAGCGTTCCATTCCAGAATGCCTTGCGTAAGTTGGGGACGTATACCCGATAGTTACGTGCCCCCCCCCCCCCAAAAAAAAAAAAAAAGCTTACGGAACTTTTTCTGTAAGTAAGGGTTTGCGTAAGTCGGGTTTGCGTAACCCGGGGAGCGTCTTGTATGTATATTTCTATAGTCTTTCATCTAAGGATCTCAGAGCACATTCCAAAGATGGAAGGACTTTTATCCCCCTTTAAAAACAGAGAAACTGAGGCACAACTCAGTCACTTGCCCAAAATCACTCAAAGTGGCAGAGGTTCTCCGACTCCTGCCTGCCGGCTCTCACCACTTAACAATCCTGTCTCTTGAGATGGGGAGAGGGCTCCTTCGCAGGTGCCCCAAGAGAGAATAGTTCAATTTTGTAGTTCTGTGTCCAAAACACCAAAAGAGTCCAAGCTGCACCTTTCTAACACACCCAAGGCTATCCCATAGGCTTCTGTAAGGATGTTCATGTAGATCTATTCTCTGGTGTGCAAAGATTTCCAAGGGATCTAGCTTATTACAAGGATGGAAGCCGCAGAAGAGAAACCACTGGACTAGTGTGTTGGTTTAATGAATGTGTAAGTACAGAGTCCCCACAGGTCTCCTACTATTTCTGACATGCTGTTGTTCCACTCTGCAGTGCAGAGCAAGACAGGTGGAGATTAGTGTCTCATTGAACTGTCACTTTGCCTCCCTGAGAGGCTATAAATCCAAGGGGGCACAGAGGGGGAGCTCCTAGCTCTCTGAGATCTGGCGCCAGGAAGTGCATTTGTCTTCGTGATGGGGGCAGCAGGAGATGCTGCCGCTCTGGGTGGTAGCGCGGTTTGGCGAGGAGCCAGCACCTGCAGCCTTGTCTTCGGTGTTTTCTCTCCTGGGTGCTGTGGACTGGTCTGGATGGGATGGACGCATTCAGACTTCACTCTCCTTGCTCCTCCAGAGCACTCTAAGTTGTGACTGTCCTGTCTTGTATCTGAGCATATGCAGTAGCCACGGGAACTGGTGGGCTAGAACGGTAGGAGGATTGCAGTGAGGTTTTCCCCCACTGGGGGCCCAGCCCTGCTCCCCTCAAGTCAATGACCAAACTCAGATTGACTTGACTAGAAGCAGGACCAGGCACTGTGCTTGCAGCGTCCTGGGTGGAAAAAGCTATTAGAGTTCTGCACGTGTTAGTGGAATCAGCAAAGGCATTTGGGGTGGAGGGTCGGCCTGCTTGTTTCTGTACTGAAGAGCTCTCAGACAGGAGCTTCACTGCATTCTAATGTGAACCAGGAAATGGAGACTGAGTCAGTGGAAGGAAGTAACTTTAATATTTCCCCAGTCTACAGGGACTTCCTCAACTCCACCCCCACAATCACTCTCTCTTCCCGCCCCACCAAATTTCTCCTTCTAATCATCTCTTCATCTGTCATCTTTCTTTCTCCTTTACATCTTCTCCATTTTCATCTTTCCCAGAGTCTGTCTCTCATTCTCTGTTCCTCTGCCCAACCTTTTCTCTCTCCCTCTCTTAGCGCTTTCCATGTCTTTCCTCTGCCTCCTTTCCTCTCTGTTCACCAACAGCAGGGAAAGTGAGGCTGCCATGCTTCTTTTGCAGTGCATATCCTAATCAGAAGCAGAGCTGGACGTTCAGCACCTCGTTCCAACTCCAGTGAAATGAAAGTGTGGATGCAGAACTGATAATTAGGGATTGCTCTCTACTAAGAAGTTAATAAGCGGGGAGAGGAGTAAACGGAGGGCAACCAGAAAAATGAAAGAGAAAAGCAGTGAAAGAGAGTTGCATGAAACTGAGGCCATTAATCCATTCTTTTAAAACTAAAGTGCACACTGATCTCTAGTCATCCAGACGAGACTTAAAGAGGCTGTCTCTAACAGTGAAGCAGACAGCCCTGGAATTACGACAGAGTAATTGCTTGATACTTAAAGTTCAGGTCTAGAAGATTTCAGAGTAATAATTCATTGGAAAGATATTGAGCTCTCATCACAAAGAAGAAATATAGTCTCTAAACAGGCAGCTAATGGCATGCCATTTATCTGATGGCAAATCACCCAAGTTCATTACTCTCCATGGCACAGTTGAGAAAAAGAAATACAAAGTTAGCTAAACTGAAAGACAGAAGGAAAGGAAGAAAGGACATATTCCTTACAGGGATGCTCCAGGGCCTTTCAAGGCAGAACTCTGCTTTTCCTAGGCAGCTAGAATTCTCTTTGGGCCAAGTATCCAGGTGCTAACTAAATAACTCCACCCTCTTTATATGGGCAAAATTCCATTGATTTCAATGGAAGTTCTTCCCTGTTTTAGGGTCAAGGGCGGACTTCAGAGTTTGATTCCTAGGATTTAAGCATAAGAGATTAGAGAATGTTTCACATGGGTCCTTTTCCAAGGTGTCCCCAAGAGTTTTACATAATGGAGTCAGACCCTGGTAGTGCAAATGTGGCAGCCATTATACTTTCATTAGTGCTCACACAGCTGTAGTTGTTAGAAGTTACCTTACTAAGATGCAGTTGTCACCCAGTGGGGAAATATTTTTTTTCCCTATGAAAAAATTTCTATGGAAACACAAATATTGTCATCAAAAAATTTTCTTTGAAATGTTTGTTTTTTGTTGAAAAACCAAAAAGTCTCATATTTTTGCTTTTTCAATGAAAAACTGAAAAATATTGATAAAAATTTGTATTTTCCACTAAAATTTCCATTTCATCAGGGAAAAAATATTTTCCATTTAAAAAGAAAATTGTTTTGACAGAAAAACTTTGACCAGCTCTGCCCAGGTCACTGGGTTCCCCTCTACTCTTTTAAAGAAGTGCTACTGGATAGTGATGATAATTTGTATTGGAATAGCAGCAGGTAAGGCACAGAAATGCCCTATCTCTAGTAACTCACCAGATAGACAGCACCTGTACTAGTACACTCTCCTAGTGCTGCATGTCAGGATCAGTGCATATGAGCCCATATCATGGTGTGGAGTCAACTGGAGTTCTTCCTGAGTAAGGGACTGTCTAGAAACTGACTCTAAGGGGTTCAGCATTGGGCACCTCCTGTGATTGCAGCAGCATTACTGTCAGTGTGCAGTGGCCGCTGGGCTGCCCTCCACCATAGCAACAAAACACAGTGATGCAAAAAGGACAAACTAGTGTGAAACAGATTTGACCGACATTTCAGAACTAGAGGCGAGTGACGTGTTTCAAATTTCGACAAATATCAGATTTTGAATTTCAGTTGGCCAGAAAGGTGGGAAAAGTGAAAATGATCATGTAATTTCCTCCACCATCCCGCCCTTCCCAATTTTTTCCACGTAGTCTGGTTCTCCCATTCTGAAGAGTGACAGTGGACAACATTTAACTGCTTCATAGCTGACTCCTTGACTGTTTCTGCTCTGTATTTCTTTAGAGGGGACGGCTTGGTGAATGATTAAAAAGTCTATTTCTAAGGAATGGGCTACATTTTGTAACACGACTAGTGATTTTGGGTGCTCTATTTTTGGGGTGTCACTTCAAGGCACCTTCAAGGGGGCCTAATTTTCAGGAATAACTAGTTACTTTTGAAAATATAGGCCCTGAACACTAGTAACTGTGCTGCTTGCTCATTCCTCTAGACAGAATGTTTAGAAATGTAATTAAACTAAAATTAGTTACTGCATCATAGGAAGAGTTGGTGCCGGCTGCTATGGCAACCAAGGAAAGTGCTCTCTCTGCTAAACCGTATAGGAATAATGACAAATTTCTTTGCCACTATAGTATATTGCAATAAGATGACCATTGACTTTCTACTTCTCACCCCTCAATCCTTGAAATTAGGTATAAATAATTCTTGATTCTTACTGCTTTTGCTTTGTTTTGTTTTTCATTTGTGATTCTGGCAGAAATGGCTGAAATGAAAGGAAAAAAAACCCACAAGATTTCCAAAAGTGATTAGTGATGTTAGGTATCCAACTTGAGATACCTTAAAGGGACCTGACTTTCAAAGAGTGGGTGCCAACCACTTCCTGCAAATCAGGGGCCTTGAGGTGACACCCCCAAAAATAGAAGCATGCAAAGCCATTAGTTGCTATAGAATATCAAAGACAGAATTCCCTAGTTGCTTATTACTAAATCGTCTTGCATTGAAATGCTTTGAGAACTAGCCCCCCTGGATTGTGTTCAACCCCTATTAATTATGCATCCCACACACAGAGTTCTCCTGAGTTTGTTTTGAGGTTACTTTTACACACACACACACACACACACACACACACACAAACTGTTAATTATAGTTCATATTTCTTTGCAAAGCAGAGTAAGTTCTTTCATGTAACGAGGTTACTCCATCAATTAATAATCCTTCATTTTGGAGGTAACTAAAAAGGGAATACAAAAACCAAACGAAGAGCATTTCTTAATGCTTAATACGTTGTTTCTGGGAATACAGAGCGATAAAATGGATTTGTGAGAGCTTGACAGAGGCTGCTGTGGATTTCTCATTCTATTTTCTGATTGTTAAAGGGAAATTACTAAAACCTTGAATATCCTTGCTTTCCTTGTCCCTCTGCTTCACAGGGCACTGTTTCCTCTAAGAACAAATGATAAGCTGTATTTAGAAATGAATTTCCTAGATAATACAGTGAATTCTTACTTAATAAAATGAACACGAAGTATAAATCATGTTCGGGATAGAACTTGAGGACTCATTTTGTGCTTGCCACAAGTTGGAAAGTGTTGACATTCTAACATGCTGTAGGGCCAAATTGTCTGAGTAAGGAACTAGAAGCTATGGGCCAGATCCTCAGCTGGTGTAAATCAGTGTAGTTCCATTGAGGTCAAAACTGAGGTGCAGAGAAATGACATGGATAAGTCAGCAGCAGAACTGGGGTTAGGCGCTCCTGGCTCCCAGTCTTGTGCCCATATCCCAGCTCTCACTCCCTCAGCCCTCTCCCTTTCCTCCCCCTATCCCACACATTATGCTCTGCACAGCTCCTTTCCTTTACTGCTTCCTTTGTCTCTTTCTCTCTCTTTTTTTTATGCTACCCTAGATGTTTGAAAATGCTTCACTTTTCCTGTGCCCTCCTCCAAAGTTCATCCCTGCCTGGTTCTTATATAAATTCAGATGTAGTTCTGTTCAGTATCATTGTGGATACGCGAAGGGTGCCATTTTTCAGAGTGTGCTGCTCCACTTCTGCCGGCATGACCTCGCAGGGCGAAGCACTCTGCAAATGGCATCCTTTGTGCGGTGGTGCGAGGTCATCCCAGCAGGGGCAGGGTCATGCCGGTCCAGAAGTTCTGTATCCTGTGGCATCAGGGGCCAATCTAAAATCCCTCCTTAAAACTCCCTTCTTTTGCTTGTCCCCCATCCCAGCCCTGATTGCCCACTGCTCCCTCTGTAGTGCTACGTCCTTAACTGTTTGGAGACTAGTCCTGAAGGGTGGCAGGAATCAAGGCCTACAGCTGAGCCCATTTCTGGGCAACCTAACGAGCGCCATAGTAGGCTGCCTGATTGGTTACACAGGTTGGAAGAGTCAGCAGACTAGTTCTTATGCCCAGCAGCAGCAGTTCAGAAATTGCTTAAATCATTCACCTACAGCTGCAATAGCTTCTGTGCCTGCTTGTTCCCAGCCTTGTTCCACCCCTGCTCTTGCCTTGATCCCAGCCTCAGGGCCAGCTCCAGGCACCAGTGAAGGAAGCAGGTGCTTGGGATGGCCAATGGAAAGGGGCGGCACGTCCGGGTCTTCAGCGGCAATTTGGCAGCGGGTCCCTCAGTCCCTCTCTTCCTCTTTTAGCTGCCACCGAAGTGCTGCCGAACAGGAAGAGAGGGAGCGAAGGACCCACCGCTGAATTGCTGCTGAAGAATGAAGCGGCACGATGGAGCTGCCGCCGAAGTGCCACCGATCGGCTTTATCTGCCCAGCCTTACCCTGCCTCGCCTCACTAACCTGGTTCTTACCCTTAGCTCTGATTCCTGACTTTGGCTGCGATCCTTGGCTGTGGCATCTGGCTCCAGCTCTGACCCTAGGCTCCGATTGCTGGCTTCCAGCTCTTGTGGTAATCATTAGGCCCGACTTCTGCTCCAACTACTAGGTATGACTGCCTACATCCTGGTCATGTAGCACAGGGGCCTCACAAATCTACCTGAAGTCAATGGGAGCTGAGCGCTTCCATTCCTTGCTGCATTACAGGCAGCTTGTGGATTTCTTACGGGGTCAAATGGTCACACACACTTTGTGCCCTTCAATATCAGCATGTGTTGAATGGAACTTTTTTCTCCCTCAACATACCCTTTTTTGCTGCTGGAGAATATCGAGCTGTGTCTGTGTGTGAACGAGATTGTCTAGAGAATAATAAATAAATCCTTCCCCCAAGATAGCAGGAGCTTCCTTGAAAATCTTGCCTTTCATATATGAAGAACCCTGGTTCCTCTGTGTCTGAAACACACTCAGCCACATTCCATATAGTACGTGTCCAATATACTAGAACGAAAGGTCACAAACCAGCAAAAGTTAGACAGTGGCGGCGAGTGAGCTTTCCATCTGAGTTACAAGCTTCAGAGAGATAGGATTTGATATGAGTGTGAGCAGCGATGGTGATGTTACAGGCAGGCGGCAGAAACACATTGCTTGCAAATAGCCAACTTGCAGATGTGTTGTGTCATCTGAGTCCTCAGACTGGTTCCCTTCAGATTTGGCCCCATCCACTTTGGGTACATCTACACTGCAGATGGATAGACATACCTACACTTTGATGGAGCTAGCATGCTAAAAATAGCTGGGTAGTTAAGGAGACATAGGCTACAGCTTGGGCTAGCCACCCAAATTCATACCTAGGATTTCAGAAGGGATTATACATGGGCAGTTGGCCTGAGCTGCTGTCCATGCCACTGTGGCTATACTGCTATTTTTAGCATGCTGCAGTGGTTTTCCTCATAGGTGGCTGCATTTCAGTAGTGAGTGAAGGATCTCTATTCTCTAGGGTTGGGTAAAGTTTAATTAGGCTGAAGTCAGTGGTGGTTTTGACTGAGCAGAATCAGCCACTAATGTCTATAAAGTATGCTCTTGCCAGGCACAGTGTTAAGAGATGGGGGGGGGGAGGGAATTGCAGGTGGATTTGGCTTGGGAAGCTTTATCCATCAGGATTTGGTTCTGCAAAACAAAATGAGGTAGTTTGGATCCAGGTTCCTTTTGTCTGAATTCCCAGAAGTCTGCCTAGCTTTGGTACTTCTATGGCACCCATCCCCTGAGAATCTAAGCAGTGAACTTGGTCATTTAGATCCACATTCCATTGTCCACAGCTGACTTCAGTGGGCTCTACTCTTTTCTCTGCCAGATTCTCAGAAGCTCTACTTGCTTTGTTCCTTCATCATGTTAGCATTTCCTTGTCTCGTGTTATAGTTGGAGCCTAGCTAGGGGGATGCAGTGCTGGATAAATACTTCTGGTTTGATCAACTCCAATTATGATTTAATAAGCTTGTTCTCTGCTTAGGGGAGTAATAAATTAGGGCTGTGCTTTCTGAGAGTCTCCCGGTATGCATTGTTGCCAACTCTCACAATTTTATCATGAAGCTGGTATTATTTGATGTTTTACTTAAAGCCTCACCTCCTGGAGTCTTGTGATTAGGTGAGAAAAAGCTTGAAAATGTGACCCAAGTGTGACCTAAAGGATTAGAAACCAGAAAGCAAAGACCCCCAAATTAATTTTTTTTAAATGTCTATCTTTAAGCCAATTATGATTTGTTGGGGCCTGACTCGTGATTTTTCTGTGAACGCATGGGGTTGGCCATATGACTGTGGGACGCTGCTCTGAAGGAACACCGCAGTGATACCTCCCATTCCTCCTAAGAAAGGCCAGGAGCTGTGCTATGTGCTTCCCATCTCCCAGAAGCACTTGACTTTGTATGCAGGAGAGTCAAACAGGGATCTTCAGGGACCCAAAGGAGAGAGAGAGAAACCCACCCTGCTTCCCTGTGGAATGAAATTATTTTTTTTTCTTACCATGTAAGCATAATAGGAAAGAGAGAGGCTGAGAGACAAAGAGGGGAGGAAATCTTGCTGGAAAGAATTGACACAGTCCATACGGAGAGAAAGAAAAGTGCATCCTGTCCCCTTTAATTACTTACAGAAGTCGGTCTGGCAATTACCTAGCCTGCATGCAGTCAATAAGACAGCCCTCTTAGCCGAATGCAGATCAGCAGCCCTTTGCCCTAGGTACTCTCTGCAGAAGGCAGAGCTGCACGCAGTTTATTGACTGGCTTTATTGAGGGAAACCGTATCCCCTAACAAAAGGAACAAGCAGAATGTCCCCTCTGCCTGAGCCACAAGAGCCAGTTATTGAGACAGGAGCAACAATGGGAGCAATAATTTGCAAAATGCATGCCAAGCCGGGAACATGAAGGATAAATCACTCAAACTGGCAAGATGATAAATAATAACAGAGGCCTCTGGGAAAATTTGTGTTGCTGAATGGCTGATTTCTTTTTCCCACTTGAAGTCACTTAACAAATCCTCATGCAGAAATCTTCAGAAAGATACACCTTAGAGGGTATTGGAAAATATTGATAAATAATATTCTGCACTTCTAAGGATCTCAGCATGAGGCACAAACATACACAAATGAGACTGGATTCCTCTGCATCTTGCCCCAGTTGACTTCTGCCTGAGTCAGGAGTGTGGCATCTGGTCTATAGAGGCTTCTACTTAACCACTTTGAAGCCTTCAGTTTTATTCATGTCTATTCACCTGTTGTGTATGGTCTAAACCCTACATCAGGAGATCTCTGGGGCAGGGACTGTCTTTATTTGTACAGTGCCTAGCACACCAGAGTGCTTAGTGGGGTCCTAGTTTCTACTACAATAGAAATGGTCATTTAATCGAAACCTCCCTTAGGAACCAGATTATCAGAAGTAGTGCAGCTTCCATCTTTTGTTTGGTGGTAAATTCCCGTACACAGTGAAGGGGCTGTAATATTTGCAAGCAGTTAGATAGTGGATGATTTAGTAATAGCCAGATAGCCACCTTGGGCCAGAGTTCCAAAAGCACTCAGGGCCAGATTCTCAACAGTGCTTGGCTCCCAGCAGCTCACACTGTGGCACTTATAGCAAGATTTTCCAAAGTCCTCAGTGTCCAGCATGGAACCAACATGCTGAGCTCATTGGCCCTGGGTCTGCTCCTTTGAAGCCAACGTGAGTTTTGCAAACAGCTTCAATGGGAGCAGGATTGGGCCCCTCATAAGGAAAGAGCAAATATTCTGAATGAGCTCAAAGGAAGACTTGTGATACTATGATCACATTAAAGCTTATTTTAGTCAGACATCAATATTGTAAGTAATGCCAGGTGTTATACAAGCTGCAGTATACATACTTGTGATCCTGCAGGTAACAAGATCTAGGGCCAGATTCTTCCCAGTACTTATACTACAGAAGGGCACTCTTCCTATGGTCCATATAAAATGTGTCAGCCTCCAGCCTACCGACTAGGTACAGGGCCGTTTAAATTGGCTAAAATGAAGGGAAATGTCTAAGCCTTCCTCATGAGATCCTTGATGCAAACACACTTTTCTAGTATCCGTTTGCCAAACATCTTTGGTCACCCGCAGTAAATGCTTGGTGTTGCTCCTTAGTCTCTGAATGGGTAAGGGTTAGGTTATATAAATGGACTTGTTTGAAAAACCAACATCCGGATACAAAATTGAATCACACTGGTCAGAGGTTCTCAGGCTGGACAGATACACAGTATGTACAAAGCCCCATCAGTTTGGCAAGGCCATTCTAGAAATAAAACAAAACGCTGAGCTGAGAAATAAATAGGGACCAAGCGTTTAGTAAGCATGTGGGCCTGAGGCTCGGTCTACACTGGGGGGAGGGTTGATTTAAGATACGCAAATTCAGCTACGCGAATAGCGTAGCTGAATTCGACGTATCCTATTCGACTTACCCCACTGTGAGGATGGTAGTAAATCGACCGCTGCGGCTCCCCTGTCGACGGCGCTTACTCCTTCTGATGAGATGGGAGTACGCGCGTCGATTCAGGGATCGATTTATCCGTCTAGATGAGATGTGATAAATCGATCCCCGAGAGATCGATTTCTACCCACCGATCCGGGCGGGTAGCGTAGACTAGCCCAGATTCTCTGTTATGCCTCTGTCCCTTTCTAGCACTTAGGCGGTACAAAGATTCTGGCCATAAATGGCCAGTAGAGAATTCCCCTGGAGAAGAATGCCAGGCTGCAGAAAGCTGGCTCCTGTGCCAGTTTTGCCACTCCCATCATAGGTGGGGTGCTGGGTGATCAAGGGGGCATAGCAAGAGCATGCTGTGGGTGAGGGGTATATGGCAGAGCTTTGCTACACTATGCAGATCCTCAGTTAGCATAAGGTCCTTTAGAAACCTTACGCCCATAACATAAGCTAGAGCAGCCCTTAGGTTGCTCTGACCCACGCTGGGGCTGAGCCAGCACCAGCACAGAATCAGACAGCTCTAGCCTGCCCCCTGATAGACCCCAGGCTGAATGGATCTTACAAGCATAGACTATCAGGATTGGAAGGGACCTCAGGAGGACATCTAGTCCAACCCAGTGCTTAAAGCAGGACAAATCCCCAGACAGATTTTTGCCCCAGATCCCTAAATGGCCCCCTCAAGGATTAAACCCACAACCCTGGGTTTAGCAGGCCAATGCTCAAACCACTGAGCTATCCCTCCCCCCACTGGGAAAAGCATTGAGCCCAGTATCTCTGACTCCAGCTTCAACAAGGTCGAATCCACTGTTATGTGGCTAAAGGGAACTAACCACTTTTGCTAAAAGAGAAGCTACTTACCCGACATCCTGGCTTAAAACAAGAACACCTATGTCCCGGTTCAGCAGTGTGTACCAGCTGCTTTGAGCCAGTGGAGTTGGGTTCATAGCTACTTTGCATCATCAGAGGGGCCCAGTGCTGTGGGGCATACTGGTCACGCTGGCTCATAATCGCCAGATATTTATAGAACACCTGAGACGATGATTTCCTAGAAAAACTATTGCACACGTTTTATGGTATTAAAATGTCTTTACGAGACACCACCTTGTATTACATCCTGAATCCAAGAGTCCATGGACCCTTTGACTTCAGCTGATTTTGCAGAGGATGTAAATCAAGGCAGAATATGGCTCTGAGAGGCACAGCCCTTCATCCATAAAGCATATCACAGCCCCTAAGATGTTTTCTGATTCAGCTCTCATGCCAGAAACTGGTTTCTATCAAATCCATTTCATTTATAATCTTCCGAACAGCTAAATAATGAGTTTTCACTTCCATTAGCACCTTGCATCAGAAACGGTCACTGTACTTTCTAAACATTAATCCTCACAGCACCTCTGTCAGGAATTGTTATCCATACGGTACCGATGGGGAAATTTGAGGCTCCACATTTAAAGGGCGTGCCCACGATCACACACTAAAGTCAGTGGCAGAGTTAGGACTAGAATCGAGGAATTCCTGGCTCCCAGCTGCACATAGCCCTGTGTTAGGGTCAGTTTGAAATCTCCAAACACATTGAGATTCAGTTGTTTGCTGTGTGCATGAAAGATGATGTAACTCCTGCTTTGACTGGAGTTTCCAGATCTGCTTTGATCTTTGATCTGATCCCATGTGACACTTTTTTCCCCACCTCTATTATATTTGCCCTCTGACTCGATGCTCTTTTCTAAACAGCTAAACAATCAAAACAACTCTTTGTGCCTCTGCCTTTTATTTTCAGGGTTAAGTTAGCTGTGGAAAATGAGGCTGTGCACCATCTGCTTCTCTTCATTGTTATCAGTAAAAGCCACGTAACCTCACTCTCCACAAATAGCTGTGATGGAAAGCCAGGATGGGTACGAATAGGCTACGGAGCCTGATTCTCCACTATCTTGCACCTTCTAGAGTCCTTTATACCTGACCCAAATGGGTGTGGAATTCAACCATCTGTGTAAGCACGGAGAATTCCAATTTGGTAGTATCGTACACTCATTTGGCACAAATGTAAATGACTTCACAATATGCAAGGCAGGGCGAATCGGGCCCAGCTGCGCTTAGATTGACAATTGCTGCTCCTACATCTTAGATTCAATTTGCAGAGGCTAAAGGTAATCTCCAGCTAAAGAACGAAATGATAACAGGCACTGCAGAGAACTCTTGGGAGGAAAGGAACGGCATCTCTGCAGCAAGCAATCTGCTACCTGCATTTTTCTCAGGAGGAAAGAGCAAAAAGACAACTCGGGGGGGGGGGGGGGGGGATCAGCGTAATGAAAAGCAGATGGGGGTTTGTTGGCTGAGATTAGCTGTGAGTAGGCTCCTAATTGGCCTCGCTCAGCGGTAGGTATAGGGGTGAAAATGGAATAATTGGAGATATTTTGCTGTCTGTCGTGAGGACATAGAAAATAGCTTCCTAAAGCTGAAAGATGGTTACAGTCAATGCTTTCAGTCTCTCTTCTTCTCCTTGCTTTTTTTTTTTTTAGTCTCTTTCCCTCCTCCCTCCTTCTTTCCCCTCCTTCACTGTTCTGGCCACATGGCTATATTCATGTGCCCCATTTATAAAGCCATTGGGCTGCCCGGCAGATCACGATGCAAATCCCAGTTTATGCAGCTAAACCCAGCACTGGTGCGATCACCCCTAACACTCTGCCCTCCCTTCTCTTTCCTCCATGTTTTCCCCAAAAGACTGAGTTCAGCAGGGCGCCCACTTGAATGGTGCTGCCATTAGAGAGACACCAGAAACCTTCCAAATAAAAATCAGAGGCATGGCAGCCAGCCTGGGCCTTTTCTCAGGAGCAGGGTCTCGGATGAACTTCTCTGCTTGGGCTGACAGGGCATTTGTAGCCCATTGGCAGCAAAATAGGCTGCAACACCTGTAGGGAGAAAGCAGCTCCTTCAGGTTTCCCTGTCACATTTCAGGGCAATTGCACCTGTATTTCCCTCTCTGTGGTCCAGGTTTATGGCTCCCAGTTGTTGCCTCTCCTGAGTGGAGATCCGCATCTCTCTCCCTCCTGACCAGGGTATTTCCAGGCTGCACAGTTCCATGCCTATGCTGCAAGTTCCCCAGCATGTCAGAATGCCTAAGCAGGCCAGCTTTTCTTTCTCCTAAGAGGCTATCAGTAATGTAATGCCCACAGTCAGAAGTTACCACACAATCCTTTCTAGACCAGCACATTTATTCTCAATGTAAAAGCATCACAGAGAAACCATTAAAATCATAGAGAACCCAAACACATGCTAATAAGCTTACCAGAGATCACCCTAGCTCCAGCAATGGGTCTGGCACGGAATCTGTGCTCAAACTCCATTGCTCTGGGTGTGTTGTGGTTACAAGTTCATAACAGCTGTTAGCTCAGAACAAGCACCCCCATGAATCTGAAAGCCACTCCTTTATAGAGTTGGGGCTGATCTTGGGACCCTCAGTCCCACTCAGCAGACAATCATCCTCCCCTCAGGGCACAGTTTAAAAGGACTGGGGGTTTGCTTATCCAGAGGTGGATGGGAGTGGGATTTGCATCCCCTCCCCACTAGATACTTCTCCAGAAATCTACTTCACATGCATTGTCCCCAAAGTTTGTTCTTGTCTGTCACATTGTTCAATAGAGTCCTTTGATCATCCAGGCCCACAATAATACATAATCTTTGCACTTCATACAATGGATTTCAAAGATACTTACACTTAATTCAGTAGGCTCTCCCAAAGGTGGGATATTGCCATATTGCCGTCCAGTCTGCCTAAAAGCCTGCACTAGCTGAGTTTAGGAGCTCTCTGGGTTGTCTTTAGCATTTCTGCCTGGACCAGCACAATAATTTTATGCTGCCTTCCATCCCCAAAGCATAACCAATTCCTAGCCATTGTGTTCTGTGACAGAATGTACCCCTGTGTCCACACCTTACACACTATTATAGTAATCTTTGTACAATGTATGCCTTGTTGAGGTATTATTTGAAAACTCATATTTTGCTAGTCATTATTGTCATGATAAAATGCATGTGGCAATGTTATATGTAGAATTACAAGATTCCACTGTGTGATGTTCTTAACGTATGTTCCAAACTGAGGCTGGCAAACAGGTCTGTCCCAAACAAAGGAATGTGTGCTCTGCTTAATTTGCATTTAAGCAGTAAATAGAATAATCAAGCAGGAAGGACAAATGCCCAGTTTTGCCAAAAGAGTGGGGTGCGGAGGAACATGTGGGGGGAGTGAGCAGCAATGCCAGCTCTGTGCAGGGAGGATGGTAGGGCTTGATGGAGCCGTGAGCCAGACCCAGCCTCACAGGGGAGAAGGCGGCAGGCAGGGCCACCAGCCCCAGCCTCGTGCGGGGATGTGGGGAGCACCTCAGGCTAGCCCCAGGTGATGTTCCATTTTCCCTTTGGGAAATATGGTCACCCTACACTGGAAATGTTTTCCAAGACACTATAAAAATAAGGGACAAACATCTCAAGGCACCCCTCATCCCTCTCTCTGTCCATTGATTCACTGCACCAGAAGGGACAAAGGAAGCAGCCATTCAACTGGAGAACGGGTCCTGGCCTAAGAATTTTTGTCAGTAATACTGCTGAGAGCATGTGGTGAGAGAACTTTGCTTTGAATTTAACATAGTTTAAGTTAGGCACCAGTTGCATTTTATCTTTATTTTTCTAGTAACGATTTCTGATTTGTATGCCTCATTACTTGTACTCAAAATCTCTCTTTGCAGTTAATACACTTTTTTATTGTTTTATCTAATCCGGTGTGTTTAAATGGAAGCGTCTGTGAAACTCCATTTGGGGTAACCAGGTGTGTGCATATTATTTCTATTAAAGAAATTTGGACTTTAAATGAACTTGTAATGTCTAGGGGAGGCCTGGGCAGTACAAGACCTACATTTCTGGGGAAAAAGCTAAGACTGGGGGTGTGTTGGGGTCACCCTGCAGTATAACGAAGGCTGGTAAGAGCCAAGGTGTGGCTGGCTGGCTGCAGCACACACAGAGACATAGCTGGGAGTGACTTGCAAGCTGGAGGCTGTTTGGGAGCAGTCCAGACTGGAGGCAACACCAGCAAAGTATTGTAAAGGGCACCCCAGGTTAGAGGGCCGGGGTGATACAGCTACTCTTTAGTATGGATTGTACCCTGGGTTTGTCTCATGTTCACACTACTCTGTGCAGGCCTGGCCTAAAAATTTGAGGGAAGCGTTAGTTAAGTCTTTTACATCATAGCTCTCTGTGTACTAATATTTGGGGGAGGAGGAGTTGGATTTATCATCCCTAAGCCCCAGACCCCCATAATATTTTCTACATTTAAGTAAAAATTGAGTCAATCTAGTGCTGCCCTTTCTGCCCCTGTTCTATTCCGGTACTTATACTGTTCTCATAGCCATAGTATCTGAGCATCTTCCATAACTGCATCAAGCAACATGACCAACATCTGTCACGTGATTCTCTATTAGAGCTTGTATAGTTAAAGCTGTAAAACCCTTCCAGTGTGGACACGGTTATACTGGTATGAATGGGTTTATGTTGGTATAGCTTATTCCAGTACAGGAAGGGGAATAAGCTGAATCAACATAATGTACCTTTATACCAGTATAGGCACGTCCACACTAGGGCTTGTATAGTTATATCAGTAAAATAATCACCCCCCTAACTGAAATAGTTGTACCAATAAAAAACTGGCTGTAGACCAGGCCTAAAAAACGCAAGCAGAGTTTCCTTTTCTCCCATTGGCTGCACTTTGGGTTATTGGGGGTTTTGTTTGTTTTTATTTTGATTGTCTCTTGTTAATATTTGCTTGGCATAGAGGTAGCAAATCTATTCAGGCTTCATTCTTCTTATTACCATTGAAATAATAACTATGCATTGTATGGCTTACTTCTGTGCAGGAATAACTGCTTCACATTGACAAAGATATACATATTTGGGCCAGGTTCCCTCCATCTGCTTTAAGCTGCTTCGATGACACAAAGCAGGTGAAAGCCTGACTTAGCTGGATGGTTTAGATAGCTTTCTGGGTGCTTTGAAGTGTAAAGCAGCCAATGTGTACTGGAGAATCTGGTCTGTTTACGTTTATATCTTTTCTCATCCTAGTAAAATACTTGACACACAACATCCTTTTTTCATAGCCTTTATGTATCTTGCCTTTTTAGGCTGAAAGATTATTCGTGCAGGGATTGTCTGTTCCTATGGTTTGTCTGCATTGGAGATCGGCCTCCGTTTCAGCCATCAGAGGGTATGTCTGCATAGAATAAAAAACCTGCAGCTGGCCCAGGTCGGCTGACTCTGGCTCACAGGACTTGGGTTTGAGGTCTGAAAAATTGCTGTGTAGATGTTTGGGCTTGGGCTGGAGCCTGAGCTCTGGGACCCTCCACACTTGCAGGGTCCCAGAGCTAGGATGCAGAGCCGTCTCTTGGGTATGGTGAATCAGGGCAACCGCTCCGGGCCCCATGCTATGGGGGGTCCCGTGGGCCGGTGTGATCGGTCCCGAAAGTGACAGGCCAGTCCCAGAAGTGTCAGATTCGTCACTTCCGCCCCGGACCCCGCACCCCTGTAGGGATGGCCCTGCTAGGACTACAGCCCGAGCCCAAAAGTCTACATAGCAATTTTTAGCCGTGCCTTGGGACTTTTATCCTCGTGTATACATACCCAGTTAGGGATGGTTAGGAACACCACTGGAATAAGAACCAAGTTAACTGTGTAGTGAAGACATACCATTAGTGCAGACAATAAAAGCTGTGATTTTTCCTGGTTGAGCTTAAGGGCACTGCAGTCCATAAAGGGTTAACTGGTTTCTGCCTGTCACACTGCTCCTTGGGCTGGCTATCCTCTTCCTACTGGTTGGTGAAGGGAAGTCTATGGGAAGTGTACCATTGGTTTTCAGTCGGTTTGCCTTTGTTTTGAGAACAATAAAGCAAACCTTGAGGAAAGGGCACCAATGCTTGGAGCTTTATTTCCTTTTCATGGCTGGTGAAGCCACCCAGCAGTTTACACTGGTTTCAAGCAAGGTTACTGGACACACAGGGCTGGGATGGATTACTGCTAATCTCCAATGTAGACATGGCAGTGGCTGCAGCTCCCACCCCCACAATGTAGGGGAGCCAGAAATATGATGGAGAATCTCAGCTTTCCTTTGTAGAAGTTTCTAGCCCAGTTAATAGCAACAGAACATGAGCTGCCAGTGCAATGCTGTGGCAGAAAGGGCTAAATGCAATCCTTGGGTGTATAAACAGGGAAATAGTGAGTCGGAATAGGGAGGGGATTTTACCTCTGTACATCGCATTGATGAGACAAGACTCTAGAATACCTCAGACAGTTCTGGTGAGTCGGAATAGGGAGGGGATTTTACCTCTGTACATCGCATTGATGAGACAAGACTCTAGAATACCTCAGACAGTTCTGGTGTCCATATTTTTAAAAATATATTGAAAAATTGGAGAGGATTCAGAGAAGTGCCACAAATGATTGAGGGCTGGAAAAATGCGTTACAGTGAGAAACTTAAAGAGCTCAATCAGTTTAGCTCATCAAAAAGAAGATTGAGAGGTGACTTGATTGCAGTGTATCAGTATCTTCAGACCAGGTATGTAAAGGCTTTTTAACCTAGCAGAGAAAGGCAGAACAAGAATCAATGGCTGGCGGCTGAAGCCAGACAAACTCAAATTAGAAATAACGTGCAATTTGTTAACAGCGAAGGGTGATTAACCATTGGAAACAACTGCCGAGGGAAGTGGTAGATTCTCTATCTCTTACTGTTTTCAGACTGGCTGCTTCTCTAGAAGAGATACTTTAGCCAAACACAAATTATTTTGTCAAATCCAAGTTATTGGGCTCCATACAGAGGTAGTTTGGGGTTAATTCAGTGGCCTGTGATATCCAGCAGGTCAGGCTAGATGATCATAAGAACGGCAACACTGGGCCAGACCAAAGGTCCATCTAGCCCATGATCCTGTCTTCCAACAGTGGCCAATGCCAGGTGCCCCAGAGGGAATGAACAGAACAGGTAATCATCATGTGATCCATCTCCTGTCACCCATTCCCAGGTTCTGGCAAACAGAGGCTAGGGACATCATCCCTGCCCATCCTGGCTAATAGCCATTGATGGACCTATCCTCCATGAATTTATCTAGTTCTTTTTTGAAGCCTGTTGTAGTCTTGGCCTTCATGACATTCTCTGGCAAAGAGTTCCACAGGTTGACTGTGCGTTGTGTGAAGAAATACTTCCTTTTGTTTGTTTTAAACCTGCTGCCTATTAATTTCATTTGGTTCTTGTGTTATGAGAAGGAGTAAATAACACTTCCTTATTTACTTTCACCACACCTGTCATGATTTTATAGATCTCTACCATATCCCCCCTTAGTCGTCTCTTTTCCAAGCTGAAAAGTCCCAATCTTATTAATCTCTCTCCATACAGAAGCTGTTCCAGACCCCTAATAATTTTTGTTGCCCTTGTGGCCTTAAACTCCGTGACTCTTTGAAAAGAGCCTTGAAAAGGTAAAGCAACATAAACCCATCCCTAGGTTGGCAGGAAGATGAAGATGGGATCCTCTCCCGCAGAGGGAGGCAATATCATGGTGGAGGAGATGACCTAAGGATGTATAAACACACACACATGTGCACACATATACATATATTTTTGGTATTACAGTAGATGCTGGAGGTCCCAACCGAGATCAGGGCTCCATTGTGGAAGGTACTGTGGCATTCCCAGAGCCTGCATTGGGACGCAGAAGCAGGCGCTCGGAATGCCACGTATCAGCCACTAATCGCAGCTAATGCACAGGTGTGGATCATGCCTCCTATAGGTTTCAGGAGCTACCCAGGAAGGGAGGCTTCAGCGAGATAAAGGAGTAGTTAGGAAGTGGGCTTGGTGCAGGAATCACTGGGTGAAATTCTGTGACCTCGGTTCCGCAAGAGGTCAGATTAGATTATCATAATGGTCCCTTCTGGCCTTAGGATCCATGAGTGGGTAGAGCATGGGAAACCAGTGATGGAAGAGACCACAGTACTTGTATGGTCTTGGGGAGGAATGCAGCGGGCGGCAGCTGCCAATGCCATACAGACCGACTGTGCCTTGCTGCTGCAGACTATCACCCATTCCACCTCTCCCTCAGCCTATTTAGCATCATAAAGAGGTTAAGGGGTGACTTGATTGCCGTCTATAAATGCCTACTTGGGGAACAAATGTTTAATGATGGGCTCTTCAATCTAACAGAGAAAGGTCTAACAAGAGCCAGTGGCTGGAAGATGAAGCTAGGCAAATTTAGGCTGGAAATAAGATATCCGTTTTTAACCATGAGAGTAATTAACCATTGGAACAATTTACCAAGGGTCGTGGTGGATTCTCCTCCATCACTGGCCATTTTTAAATCAAGACAAGCTGTTTTTCTAAAAGATCTGCTCTAGGAATTATGTGGGGAAAGTTCTCTGGCCCGTGTTATACAGGACGCCAGACTAGATGATCATGGTGGTCCCTTCTGGCCTTGGAATTGACGAATCTCTGAAACCTGGCATGATAAAGAAAAACAGCAGCAGCAAATGAGCTCCCCCCCTCCCCTCCCTAAGTGGGGATTTCTGAAGTTGAGCCCCACTCATCACTGCCCTTGGAGCTGCTTTAACCACCCTCCACCCCCTTCAACCACCACCCATCTCAAGCCTCCAGTTAGAAGAAGGATGGTCTTGTGGTTACGGCAGTGGCCTGGGGCTTGGAGATCTGAGTTTGCTTCCCATCTCCATCACAGTCTCCCTGTGTGACCTAGAGCAAGTCACTTAGGCCCAGATGTTTAAAGGTCTGTAGGTGCCTTGAGCTGCAGATAGGCGCCTAATGGGATTTTCAAAAGTGCCTAGGCATCTAAATCCAATTGCAAATCCCACTAGGCACCTATCTGCATCTTTAGGTTCTTAAATACTGTTAAAAATCAGGCCTTTAATCTCTCTGTGCCTCACTTTGCCCTCTGTGAAATGGGGATAAAGCTTCCCTGCCTCTTAGTTGTTTCTGTGAGGATGTATTTATTAATGCAGGGGTTCTCAAACTGGGGGTTGGGACCCCTCAGGGCGTCGCAAGGTTATTACATGGGGGGTTGCAAGCTGTCAGCCTCCACCCCAAAACCCATTTTGCCTCCAGTATTTATAATGGTATTAAATATATTTAAAAGTGTTTTTAATTTATAAGGGAGGGGGTCGCATTCAGAGGCTTCCTATGTGAAAGGGGTCACCAGTACAAAAGTTTGAGAACCACTATATTAATGTTTGTGAGGGGTTCTGTGATGGGGTATACAAGAACCCCACTCTGTGCTACAAGGGGTTAAGGGATTATTTTGGGCCCCGTCTTGCCACACCTGCAGCAAATGCTCCAACTGGTGGAGGAATTAAAAGACAGGAAACAGCAGGTTGGGGGCAGACCTGGAAGACAGCAGAGCTGCAGCCCACTGTTCCAGCGGCACAGAGCAGAGGGAAGGCTGAAGTCTCTGACACAACTGCCCCAAAGGGCCCTCCCTGAGGGGAAGGGAGGACCCACCCCAGAAACAATCGGAGAGGGAAGTATTCCTCTCTCTCCCTCATGTGGATCCTGGACATTGGTAATCCCCTCTTATTTTCTTGATTTGGACTCCCCAGCAGAGGAAAGCCTTGGACTAAGCTGACCCAGAGGGAGAGGGGGAGATAGGAAGTGGCCCAGGGAGGGCAACCTGAAGAAGCCTGGTTTGCAGACCACTGGAAGCCCAAAGGGACACGGTTCGGAGCCCAGTGGAGTGAGAGGGCCTGGGCTCCTCTACCAACCTCCAGCCTTGACCACAAGGCCATGTTTCCCAACCAAACCCCGAGTGAGGACCGTTACAGGCTCAGGTACTGCAGTAATGGGGGCCGCACAAGTCCCTACACAGAGAGAATCTCTGCAGTTTCTTATTGGGTTCATACATATGGCATGAAAAGAAATTGACTTTGAATTGGTTCTTCTCTCTTCGTGAAGTTTTTTCCCATTGTGGAAAGATTAGAAAATCTCAGGTAGTCTCTGTGAACCCACCCACCCATTTCTAAAAGCCCTTCGCTGTGGTATTGGAGAGCTCCATTCCTCTGTTACAAATGCCAATCACAACATGCAGTGGTTATATATTTGGCCTTTCTGGGGCATTCTTCATCACCTGGGGCCATTTCATCAAGATTGGATGTCTCTTTCTAAAAGATATGAGCTAGTTCAACCACAATTTATCGGGTTTGATTCAGGAATTATGGGATGAAATTCTATGGGCTGTGTATACCAGAAATCATCTGACTAGACAAGGATTATAATAGTCCCTTGTGGCCTTAGAGTCTAGGCATCTATAATTCTCTGCTTGCTGAATAATTCAGTGCTGCTCTGTTGAATAATTGGATGCCTTGCTACGTAACTGAGGTCTAGAATGTGGCATAGCACAAAGGCCTTTGCATATGGTATATGGAGCAAAGAGCTATTGAGATTTAAAAAAAAGTCTGTCTCCATTTCCATAGGTGTTGAGCTGTACCTCTGGAAGCCAAGCCATAAGTTGTTAAAGAAAGAGCCAGACCTTGTATAGTTTCCCTTTCAGAATTTTCCACCCTTTGTGTAGAAAGATCTGGTGGAAAATGGCATCTCGTATAGCAATTTATAATGATTAAATAAGGCCAAAGAGCCAGTCAGTATAATAGCTGCTGCATTATCAGTTTTGCCATAAGCCATTATTCATTAGCTGTGTGTTTCACTGGATAACCCAGGTCCCACTGAAAAAGTGCTATTTCTTCTGCAGTCAGCTGTATTTTAATAAGTTACATTATGGGTAAAATATCCCCAGAGAAAATCCAAGCATCATTCCATTTGTCAGCCATGCAAGGATCAGAATAAAAATATTCCAAGGTGGAGTAATGTAGTGTGACAGTGTGCGAGTTAATTTATAAAAAAAATTTACTGCATCTGGAGCTGTAGGGAGAGAGATGAGGAAGGTACTGACTTTTTCCAGCCAATATTAAAATGGCCTTAAAGTAAAATATATTTAGCAGACAGGCATTTTATTTATTTATTTACTTGTCTTACAAGATGTAGTGAAAAGACTTTCAACAAATAAACAGACACACCCAATATTAAGGTTGAAATGACATTCTCTCTGTGGGCACAGATGTGGGTGCAGGCAGAAAGGCTGGGGGCCATGTCTGTATTGTGGATTTGCCCCGATTTCAGCCATCACGCTCCAGCGTTGCTGCACCAGTGCACACTCCTATCCTAGACAGTCTAAACTGCAATTTACAATGATGCAGCTTACCCCAGTTTCGACTTCTGGCTGTTTGGCACATTTACGCTAGAGGTTTGAACTGATACGGCGACACTGATGGCCTGAGGTTCAGGGAGCCCATGTTTTATTCACTCCATAGGGAGAAAAAGACCTCAACCTCATATTGCATCCACCAATGCCCTAGACACACAGGCTGGGCCGAAGTCTCCCCTCACTGTCAGTTTTACATTTCACATACCGTCTGGTACCTAAAACCAGGACCTTTTTGTTTTATGACATTTTCACGATTTTCCCCCCCTACAGCTATAGAGCAGCACCAGGCAGGAAGAGGCTTGTTCTAAAGAAGAAAGGGCAGCTTCTTTTTACAGTAAGGTCTCTTTACAACACTTTGGCAGTTTGAAAGGGCTTTAAAGTGGGCGTGAATTACATTTGCAATGGCTTTAAGGCTCTTTTATCCTGCCAAAGTACTGCAAAAGGAAGGGGCCTTAGTGTCAATGAGACAGAGGGCTGGACGCTTCTGTTCATATCTGGATTTCCTAGCAATGACAGAGAGAAGAAATATAGAACATCTCTTTCTGCTGGTTTGCCTGAGTGAGGCCAGGGGCCCTTTTTAGGGTCAAATGCTGTTTTGTTTCGGGGGTTAGCAGTCCTTCAAGATCAGTCATAACCATCTATGAGTATTTAATTGTTATTTCTATTAGGATGAGCACACTCCCCATCTGTATCAAGATCAAAAGCCAATATAATATATTCAGCTATCAGCTGGACACAGCACAGATGGCCAGAGACCTGGCTTCCCTGCACCTAGGGACACACAGAAGCTATTTGCCAGCAATCCGTCCAGTTCACACAGATGCCTGTTATGGGGGATAAATGGCAAGCTAGCTGGATAGCCTTCAGTCTGAAGTTCAGACAGTTCAGTCAAACAAGGTTATCTCATTGCATTTCTACAGTTTGTATTTCAATTGCCTTCCGTATCCCCATTTTAACACAATAAAAGTAACAAGACAGTTGTTCTATATGGTTGGAATTCCCATAATGGCTCCCTAGAGTGTGAGATTTGTAGACGTGTACAGTTTGAGACAATGCTGTCCCCCTGTCTGATTTGTAATGCACCTATCACCGTGATATGTGGGCTCCCATCTTCTGAAGCGGTGAGTGTGGGAGTGAGATGGTTCTGAGGCCCAATCCTGGAGCTGCTACTAACTTTGTGGCTTTAGGCCAATCTCGCCACTTCTCTGCCTCGGTTTCTCCATCTGCGAAATAGATGTTGTGTTAATTCCCTCACAGGAGTGTTGTGACAGTGACTTAGTTAATGTTAACTCGATACTGCGGTGCTCTGCAGATGCAAAGTACTATCAAATGCTACACTGTATTATTATATCCACCTGCCTAAGGTGCACTGGGAGACATGGTCAGGTCCTGGGTGCTGCAGATGTTCCTACCGAGAAGGACCTCTCAACCGATCTTAAGTGCATTTAGCCAGTAATCAACATGAGCATGTGATCTTGCTATGCTTTGAGCATTTATCAGCTGAAGCCTGTGATTACTTTGCAAACAAAAGTGTAAGTTGTGCCCTATAATTTATCCAGCTGCGAGTGCCTCCTGGAGAACTTTGAAAAATGTTCTGATTTGGAGCAGTTTTATTCTGTCCCTTCCCTTGTTCTTTGTTACTCAAGACATTTGCATGTAAACAGAGAACATTGCATCTGAAGGGTGCAAAGTTTCCAAAGAAGGTGTGCAACTTGCAGCTAATTGCATATGCAAACTATGCAGACATAGATGTCAAACCGATAACTGCATGCTCGAAAAGCATAAGCCATTATCCATTCTACATGTGCACTGCGTACTTTGTGAATCTATTTCACTTGCTGATGCTTCACACACACATTTTGAGTTTGGGCATGAGTTAAATGCCTGGTTTTGAAAGCTTGGCCTAAGAGTTCCTGTGAAGTCTCCCACAGGAACCCTCTGACTTGCAGACAAAAGCAACTTCATTATCTAGCAGAAGTGGGAACTTTTCCCCAGATGGACATTTTAGCCTGCATCTTGCATGCTGGATGCTGCAGGCAGCTAACCTTATTTCAACCTCTGCCTTCAATTATTTAGCACTGCTTACTGGCCCAAACTTGTACTAATTTCAGTGGGAGTTCAGGGCTTTCTGCACATCTCAGAAAAATATGTTCATGCCCTGCTGGAGAAGGTGGAAGATAGCTCTCCTCCAGGGCTGGCCTTACCATGAGGCGAACTGAAGCGGCCACCTCAGGTGCCAGATGGGGGGGGCGGGGGACACTAGGACCCAGAGTGTGGAAAATTGTGTCTGCTTGTGCATATGTATTCTCTCTGCTCTAGATGCACAGAGATGGTGGAGTGCTGTGCTGGAGGAAGGAGGGCACAAGAGACATAACAGGCAGGCAGGAGAAAAGCTGACAGGGAATAACAGAAAGCAGCAGGAGCTGCAGGGAGAGAGAGGAGGAGGAGCCTCATATTTACCTCTCTAGCACCCCCCAGGAGCCTGGACTGATTAATACCAGCTTCTCAGGGAGCTTCCTGTGTCCTGCTGCTTCCCTGAACCCACTTGAGGAGAACAGGCAGTCAACTGAAGTAGTAGGAGCCAGTTAGGCCCTTAAGACGCTGATATCTTCCCTCACTCAGGCCCTGCTACCTGCCTGCTTATTTGTCCCCTTCAACTGAGTGTTGAGAGCCACTATATCTGGCACAGAACAGCAGTCATGAGTGAAAGAAGAAAACGCCGCTCTGGGGCAGCATTCAGAAAAAGAAAGAAAGCAAAGGAAGCTTTTCTATCTAAGCAGGAAGGAGCTCTCCTGAGATACATAGACACAAATGTTCACAGTGAGCCTTCCGGCCCCAGTGAGGATGTGAGTGGTGAAGAGTTAGTCAGAGTGCAGGTGACCTGGCAGCTACTGCAGCATCCATATCTCCATCTCAAATGGATGTAACCATGCACATTCCTGAAGAAAAGTGTAGATCAGAGAAGAGTGTGGTGAAGGCGCAAGGAACAGCTGCTGCTGAGTTTAGTTCCTTAAGTCTAGATGATCCAGGACTGTGGACCCACTTGAGCAGTAGCCTGAGGGACTTCCTTGTACTGCATGGGCCACAGCAAGTGAAAAACTTCATGTTCCCCAAAGACAATGAAAATAGAAGTTTCCATCCAACACATTACTGGCGTGAAATCCCTAATGGTGACAAAGTGGAGAGGCCATGGCTTATGTACACAAAAACCCAGAATACTGCATACTGTTTTTGTTGCAAACTCTTCCAGTCTAATGTTCCAGCCACATTGGGTTCTACAGGAACAAAGGACTGGAAAAATCTGGCTAGAAATCTGGCATGCTATGAGAAGGCAGCAAATCACCAGAGAGCATTCCATAGGTGGAAAGAGCTTGAGATGAGACTAAGGTTAAAGGCCACCATAAATGATCAGCATCATGAGAAGATTGCATCAGTCTCTTTACTGACAAAATTTTCTGAAAAGGCTCATTGCCATTGTGAGAATGCTTGCTACCCAAAACCTAGCACTGAGTGGTACTTCAGATCAGCTGTATGTGCCAAACAATGGAAACTTCCTTAAAATTGTGGAGCTGATGGCTGAGTTTGATGCTGTACTCCAGGAGCATCTAAGAAGAGTTACCACCCAAGAAATGTACACACACCACTACCTTGGAAAAACAATTCAAAATGAGATCATACAGTTACTGGCAACAAAAGTAAAACAGGTTTCAGAGTAGCAGCCGTGTTAGTCTGTATCCGCAAAAAGAACAGGAGTACTTGTGGCACCTTAGAGACTAACAAATTTATTAGAGCATAAGCTTTTGTGGACTACAGCCCACTTCTTCGGATGCATATAGAGTGGAATAAATATTGAGGAGATATATATACACACACATACAGAGAGCATGAACAGGTGGGAGTTGTCTTACCAACTCTGAGAGGCCAATTAAGTAAGAGAAAAAAAAACTTTTGAAGTGATAATCAAGATAGCCCAGTACAGACAGTTTGATAAGAAGTGTGAGAATACTTACAAGGGGAGATAGATTCAAAAGTAAAACAGAAGATTGTGGCAGATCTGATGTCAGCAAAATATTACTCTGTTATTCTGGACTGCATACCTGACATCAGCCATACGGAACCAATGACTTTAATGGTGCGTTTTGTAACAACAACAGAACCTAGTGAAAATGTCCCTGCAATGGTGACTGTCAGAGAGCATTTTCTAGAATTTATTGACATTGATGATACTACAGGAGCTGGTATGACAAATGTGCTTCTTTAAAAGCTGGAAGATACGGGAATTGCAATAGCTAACACGAGAGGTCAGGGCTACGATAATGGTGCCAACATGAGAGGAAAGAACAGAGGAGTGCAGACAAAAAAAGCTCGAGGGTTTAATTCTCAGATCTGTGTCTGCACTCCTCTGTTCTTTCCTCTCATGTTGGCACCATTATCGTAGCCCTAACCTCATTCAATGAACTTGGTCGTCAGTGATGCAGCATCAGCTTCTAGTGAGGCTGCTGAATTTTTTAATGTAATTCAAAGCATCTATGTATTTTTCTCTGCATCAACTCATCAATGACAAATTTTGAAGCAACATCTGGGAACATCCTCTCTGACACTGAAACCACTGAGTGCCACACAATGGGAAAGTTGAGTGGAGGCGATAAAGCCTATCATACACCAAATTGGGAAGATAGATGGCGCCATAATTGCCATTATGGAGGATAACGCTATTGTCATGGGAGAACTGTTCATGGGAGAACAGTGGCAGAGGGAAATGGAATCACCAGAAACATACATAACTTCAAATTTCTGTGTGGCTTAGTGTTGTGGCATGACATACTGTTTGAAATAAATGTTGTAAGCAAGAGACTCCAAGGTGTTGATGTATCTGGAGAAATGGAACAACTGGACAAAGCAAAGTCATACCTACAGTCTTACGGGTCAGATGAGGGATTTCAAAACGTTCTGAAGAGTGCACAGAAGTTGGCAGAGGAACTTCACATTGAAGCTATTTTCCCACCCATTCAAGAATACAAGAGTTATCGAAGAAGAAGACCTTTTGATTACGAGGCATGGGATAATCCCATAAGAGACCCCAAACAACAATTCAAAGTTGAATTCTTTAACCAGGTGCTAGATTGTGCAATACAGTCAGTTGAAGAACATTTCATGCAGCTCAAGGAACACAGCAGTATATTTGGGATGTTGTATGATATTCCGAAACTCCTCATTATACCTGAAGAAGACCTACACCAGCAATGCAGGGCACTAGAGACAGTGTTGACACATGATGACATGCGCAATATTGATGCGAATGATTTAGGTGATTAACTGAAAGCCCTTTCAAGATACATTTCAGCAGGATCAACTCCAAAGGCTGTTCTGGAATATATGTGCACAAATAAGATGACCGCCCTCTTTCCAATGCTTTTGTTGCTCTGCGCATACTTCTAACACTTCCTGTAACGGTTGCCAGTGGAGAACGCAGCTTCTCCAAGCTGAAGTTAATAAAAACACATTTACACTCCACAATGACACAGGAGAGGCTGGTCGGCCTTGCAACCATCTCAATAGAGCATGAGCCTGCCCAGACTGTGGACCTTCAGGTAGCAGTTCAAATCTTTGCAACCAAGAAGGCATGGAAAGCACCACTTTGATTATTCAAACAGATAAAAATGTCAGTGTTTACTATGCAGACAAGAAAAGTTACATTTGCTGTTCAGGCGTTTGAAAGTTAAGTGTTACTTAAAATTTTTGAACAAGGCATTTTAAGTTGTTAGTTCTCCTTTATTGGGGCAGGTAGCAGAGCAGTACCATGAGAGGAGTAGAACAGGAAGAAGGCAGAATTGAGACCTTTCAAAGTTTTGGCCCAAGCGAGGGAACATGGGGGCATCATTTGAGCTCCCCGCCTCAGGTGCCAAAATGTTATGGGCCGGCCCTGCCCTCCTCAAATGTTTGGTTGCTTGGAGAGGTTTGCAATTGGACTTCTCTCCACACCACTGTCATATCTAAGGAGGTAACACAAACATTTCAGCAGAATGAAAAACCAGAAGTGACAGTGAAACTATCAGCCCATTATTAGAGGGCAGATCCTATTTCAGCGGAGTGTAAGGAACATTAAGGGCCAGGCCTGCAACCTTTACTCACATGAATTGCCCCATTGAAGTCAAAGAGTAAGTAAGTAAGGGCTGCAGGATCAGGCTTAATGCCTGTATCTGGAACATTTCAATACAAATATATTTTTTAGTTATGGGCTTGATCCAGCTTCCACCAAAGTCATTCCATGAATTATGATGACCGCTAGATCAGGCCCTACTGCTGCAAACCTATGGGTTTTTCCTTATGCTTAATTGAAAACTGACTTCTTTCTGTGAGACTTGTGAGAGTTACCTATAGGAAAGAGTAACTGCTGCAGAACTAAATGTCATAGGGCGCCGTGCTTTTTGCCCAAGTACCAGAAGGACCTTGGGAACTGCTGTCAGAAAAATTTGGAAAGTTTTGGAAAGCTGCTCTCTGGGGGAAACTTCAGAAAACATTCGTAGCTTCTCTCCAGTTACGAACAATGGAAAGTGGTGGTTGTTTTTGAAAAACAGCACCTTTGTTAAAGACTGCTGTGGCTTCAATCCCACTGAGACCAATGGGAGGTGGCAGACATTTTGAAAGATGAAGAGGAAAGACGAGTGGGGCAAGGGTTACTCCCCCACCTCCTGAGCATTTAATTGTCATAAAGCCCAATTTCTCTGGTTTTACATAGTTGTTGTGAATTCCCGCATCTGTGGAGAGGCTAGAGCCCCTCTGAGAGCTAATTTCAGTGAAGAAATATTCACTAAGCTGTCCGATGTTTCACAAGGTTTTTCTTTTAACACTAGTAACATGAATGGTCCCTCCATTGTGCCACTTAATTTTTGTTCATGGAAAAGTGTCACAAATGGAGGCTAATTGTGCCAAAGGGCCGAAACAGAATTATCCTTAAAATTCCCTGCACTCATTCCTGTAACTGAATCGCATTGTGTCTCTGTGGTGCTACTGATATTGCAGCTCAGCCCAGTTGCTTGTCTTGTTCAAGGAAGCAGGTGGATTTCTGCTGCATGCATTTTAAAATGTCACAGTATTTGTACAAGTCATCTCCTATGGTGCAGGCATCACCCAGACCACTGGGCCATTTTAGTTCCTTCCATGGAGACTTCCCCCGTACCTGATGCTGAGGGGAGTCACCTAACTATAACATCACCTGTCTGAATCTCACTCTGCAGAGACCACTCTGTCTTGCTGCGAAAGGGTAGGCCAGGGTAGGCATGGAAGGTTCAAGGTAGGGCTAAGGGATGCACATCTTCCCCCACCCACCACTATCCAACCTTACGGAAAATCTGCCAGAGTTCATGCAGCCTGTGCTGGAGGTGAGATACACTGCTTAACCAATGGGTTCTTGGTACATCTGTCTCAGCCAATAGGTTGCTCATAAACTGTTATGACTGCTGCACCAAATATTGGGAGAAGGAGGGGCAAGGCAGAAGGTGTGTGATTGGTCACCTGATTGCTATGGTTTATGGACGATTTGACTAAAAGACTAGCAATGAAGGAGAGGCTGTTCTGTCTAATTGATAAAGTGCTGGACTGGGATTCAGGAGACCTAGGTTCTAGTCCCAGCTCTGCCACTGACTAGCTGTGTGACCTTAAGCAAGTCATGTTACTGCTTGGGGCCTCTGTTTTGCCCCTCACTCCTTTGTCTGCCTTGTCTACTTAGACAGTAAGTTCCTTGGCAAAAGGACTGTCTCTTTCTATGCCTTTGTACAGGGCCTAGGATAATGAGGCCCCAATATTGGTGAGGTGCTGTTGTAACATAAATAACTCTAATAAAACCCAAAGCACATTAAAGATGTCCACACAAACCTTTCCAGTGTGACTACTTGTGAGAAACATATTTGCCCAATTCTTTGACACTTTCTCTTTCTGGGTAACTTTCTTTCCTGCACAGAGAACCCAAGGCTGATTCATCTTTGAATCCTAACTAAGCCCCCACAGTGTGCATAGACCTTCTGATGGCCTTCTGAGGAGGGGTGAATTTCACTTTGTGTGTGCACTTGAATCTCTAAGGGGAAGTGAATTCAAATGAATGTTTGCAAATGCTTTCTCGCCCTTTTTCACCCAGCTTTAGCCTCCATTGTGCAAACAAAGCTCCGAAGAGAAGTGCAGTGTCATAGCTTAGCAGCTATTTTTCAATACATTGATTTATAATGGATCAAGAAAATTAAAGCTGCTAGAGAGAGGGAGAAAGTTTGGTAGCTTTTGATAGCCTAATGACGTTTCATCTAAAGTTTCAGCTTGTTGTCCGCCATTAATTTTAACTCAGCTTCCCTAAATTACTTTTCCTACAACTGAATCTAAATATGAAAATCAATTAACAAGGAAACATATAGCTATGTCTCAGGAGGAAAATATAATGACAAATCACCCAATTCCTTTTGAGCCTGCAAATTAACATTTAAAATGTATCAGGGGGAGGTGAGGGGAGGCACTAGAAATTCTACTTTACAGAAACCAGTAGATCAATTTTCCAAGCCTGACTACCCAAGATTCTTCAAAGTTACTGAAGGCATCATCTTATGGTAAAAATCAATGTTGGTAATTAATTTAACAAAATCTACTTACTTTCTCTTTCCAGTCAATGCAAAGAGAAAGTCAGATACAGTAGCTAAATTTTGCATTTCCACAGAGACCACTCTGGGACAAAATGAATAAATGCTCATAAATTACTTCAAAGCTTTTGTATGCTTTTTTTTTTTAATTAACTGAAACAAATTTGTAGTCATCTGACCCCACTCCTCTTTAAAGTGGAAAGGATTTCAGGATCAAATCTATCTGCGCTAGCTCTGACTTTTAGAGAGGGAGTTGTAATAAAACTGAATTTGGACAAAACAACTAATACCCTTCCAAAGTGTGGGTTATTTTTCCCCCAAACTCCATTTTGTAATGTAATATCAGCATCACTCATTTACCTTGATCTTAGCTTGCGATCCCACGAACCCAGGATAGTCCTGTATTCATAGTATTAGAAAAGCTTTGAAGTGGGGTCTAGAACATGGGACTGAGAGTAGGGATTCCTGGGTTCTCTCCTTGGTTCTCCCACTGACTTGCTGTGTAACCTTGGGCAAGTCATTTAACTTCTCTGTGCCTCACTTTACCCCTTTCATAAATATAATAAACACAGGCTAAAAGCCTATGTAGGTGTGCTAGGCAACAAGAGGGTATGGAAGTACTCCTCTCCCCCAGCCCATCATACTCACACAGCAGCTGGGCTCTCTGGAGCACGGCAGCCTGGGGATGCTTTGTGCTATTACAGATGCATGACAGCCTCAGCTGGCTTGGCACAGAGTTTAGGCCTGCAGCCTCTCCTTTGAGCATGCTGCCAGGGGCCTGATGCAGTACCCATTGAAGTCAGTCGGAGGCCTTCTCTTGACTTTAAGGAGCACTGGATCTGGCCCTTTGGCAGGCAATAGGCAATGGGGAGAAGGTCTGGGAGGTAGTATGTCTGTGTGATGGTCTCCACCTTGGCCAGCACTGGGAATTGAACCAGCAGTCTCCATACCTAAAGGCATTTGTCTTTACTGCTTGAGCTAAAGAGCCAAGCTCTGCAGGTGTGGTTGTAACAGAGACACATCCTCCATAGACTGAGCACCGGGGGGGGACACAGAACATACACTGACCAGAGGGTTACACATGGTTCTCCGTGTGAAAGGAGCTGTAAGGTGCCCAGAATATGCCCATCCTCTAGGTCCATCCTGCTCTCTGCCTGAGTAAAGACTGAGAGCTTGAAGATATTGGTAGCATCTCCAGATGTTTGTCCTAGATCCCCTTGAGGAACTCAGCAAGAGAAGAGGGAGTCCCGATGTATCACCTGCAGCAGATGGCAAAGAGCCTGCAGCAAAACCCGCCTAGGCATTACTGCTCAGACATTTTCCCTTAAAATAACTACAAGTATGATGAACACAGACAACAGCAGCAGCTATAATTTGTAGAAAGAGAGAATTACTCCCATCAGCTTAACATTTACAATTGTTCTTCCTGATTTAATGGCACCTTTCGTTCATACCCCAAGGAATCCCTCTTTCTTGGCCTTGCCAGTTGCCTGAGAACACCATCTATTGTCACTTTTATTACCCTGCAAGTGTCAGCCAAGTATCTTAGTTTCTGAGCACAAAAAAAGCCCAGCTCTCTGGGTAAGCAGGCATATCTGTGTTACGGCATTGGCTTCTCCATTGACATGCAGACAGACAGAAAGGAGTTGGCTTTTAATTATTCAAAACCCATCTCTCCTCCCATTAAAAACAAATGGAAAACGAATGGGTTTTGGTAATGAATCCCCAGTCGGGTACTTAGGTTTAAAGCAAAACCTGCCCAGTTAAATGTATCCTCTGGAAATGGATTTGATTGCTCTAATCTTCCAACTTCAATCTGTGTAGCAGTGTTAGCTTTACCTAGACACACGGGCTGTGCAAAGAATATGGAAGATACAAAAAAAAAAAAAACCACAGGCTTTCCATTCATGCCTTTAGTGTCATCTTCAATAACTAAGAGGGGTGAGGGTGTAAATAACATCAATTTGTTTTTGTTTCCGTCTTGATAGCAGACCTGCATTGAGTAGCTGTCGCTATCCTCATTCCAAACAGCTCTGTTTTTGTCCCTGGAACAGATTGCACTTGTAGAAGTGAAAAGAAAATCCCAATTGATTTTAAGACCTATTCATTATATTGATTGGTTTGGTTTAAGAACAAAGCTCCTTAACCCATATAGGAGTTACAGAAGTTTACATGTTTGTAGCCGTCTCCGTGATGCAACCATCAGCAATAACCTCAGGATGCAGCTGAAAATGTACTCTATAAAGACTAGAGCCAGTTCAATTAGCTCATTGCTAATAAATTATCTTGGGGATTTAGCCCTTTATCCTGTACATAAATCATTCATGAGTTAATTGGTTTCTGTGAATGTACCCTGTATTCACCAGTTTGTGCAACCAAACTTCAGCCTATGGAATGTTCGGAAATGATCCCATTTGATTGTTCATTAGCTGTGGTGTACGAGTGGTGGTATTTGTAGTGTAGTTAACAGACTCCTCCATGAAGGTTCAGGCCAGGACTTAAGGAGACTCCAGGTGAAATCTTGGCCCCACTGGAGTCAATGGGAGTTTTGCCATCAACTTCAGAAGGGCCAGGACTTCATTCCCCATGAAAGAAGGCAGCCCGGGCTGTGTTAGTCAGTCTAGGAGCTAGGGCCCATTGCAGGGTCTCATTTGTGTACAGCAGACGGAGTACAGAATCTCATTTTATAGTCCCACCTCTCTACTGCTACAAGGGATTCTGACGTATTGTCTCTGTTTTTGTCTGCCTAGCTTATGTAGTTCTGTGGGGTAGGAAAGCATTAGTATCCCCATTTTACAGATGGGGAAACTGAGGTACAGATCCATAAAGATCTTTAGGTCCTAATGTCTACTGAAATAAATTGAAGTTAGGACCCTAAATGCTTTTGAGGACCTGGGCCTATGTGACTTGCCCAAGGTCACACAGACAGTCTGTGACGGAGCAGGGATGTAAACCCTGGTCTCTTAAGTCCTAGGGTCGTGCCCTAACCACTGGGCTGTTCTTCCTTTCTTTTTCCTAGCTGGATGACAAGGAGAGTCAGGGATAATGATTACAAACAGCACCTACTCTGTGCATCTTTGCTCCCAAACAAATACAGGTCTGTGGCTGAAGACAAAGCCCATGGCAAAGCTGTTTAAATTCCACCTAGGCTCCCTGACTTGTTTTCCTGCTTCGAGAGGCATGTCATCAACTGCTTATATGTCCAGTTTAAAAAGAGCCATAACTGATTCAAGTAAAAATGTAAAGCCTCTGGCCTGAAGGAAGTTCCGAGGAAATGTTGAGAAAACACATGGAACCTTTCTGAATCCCACTGGAATGTGAGAGGGTGAGATTGCTTATTCCAGGCTTGTGAAGGGCAGCAAACGCTTAACTAAATATGTCTGCACATTAGCCAACTTTGAATGGGTAGAAAAAATCCCAGGCCCTGCCAGGCATTCCAGCCGTTCAATAACTGCTCAGATAATACAAGGAGCCCAATCTCAAGGCACTAAACTAGACAAAATGACACAGGCACCAGCCAAAACTACTCAGTAGTGGGTTTTTTTTTATCATCCAGGACTTTAAAGTAATGATGGCTTCTGAAACAGCAAGGGCAGCACTGGAAAGATTACATTTATTACCCCCATCATAACTTTTATTAGCAAAACTTTATTATGGGCATTTTTCTCTCTGTCTGCTTTCTCATTGTTTTTCCCTTATGATCGTTGATCTTTCCCTTCACTATTATATGTAGAGAGCCATGCCCTGGTTAAAACATAATATTAGATCAGAGAAGAATGAGCGTCTGGGCTCTCACATGCAAGGGCTTCCCAAGGCATGCCAGCCTCATAGCTACTGTCCACCTTTTAGCACAACTGTTACTGTGGGTTTTATTTAACTCAGTTGGTTGTAATAGGCTGTAAACTAGCTGACCCTCCTTGCCAAAGGCCAGTGAGTGACCTGTGTAAAAAGCAGCATGAAAAACGAATCAGTTGGAGCTAATCAGGACTAGTGGTTTTGGTGAAAATTAAACAGATTTTGATTAAAAGGAAGGACATGGTAAAGGAGGAATTTTTTCATCATTTGTTTAAAAAAATCCTTTCTCTTTTTTTCCCTTCACAATAAACCTTTGGGAGCATAAAACTGAAATCTGATACATGGGACCATTTTCTTTATCTGATATACAATGACTTATTGTTGGTTCATGAGCACTGGGAGACAGACACTAAGATTAGTTCAGCTTTGCCCTGCATCTCATTCAGTGACTTATGTGGGGTAAAGTGGACATAAAACGTTACCGAGTCATACTGGTTATTATTTTAATTATATTTCAGTAGCGCCTAGGGCCACCCCTCTCCATCCCCCCCCCAAAAGATGGCCTGTTGTGCTAGGTTATGTACAAACACAATTAGGGACGGGCTCTACCTTGGAGAGCTCACATTCTAAGTGAACAAGGCAGGGTAGGAGAAAGGAAGTCGTATTATCCCCACATCACAGATAGGGAACTGAAGCACAGCCCAGGTCTACACTAGCAGGGGTGGGGGGATTGACTAAGATTCGCAACTTCAGTTACGCAAATAGCGTAGCTGAAGTCGGCGTATCTTAGGTCGACTTATCTGGCTGTAAGGACAGTGGCGAGCCAACCGCTGCCGCTCCCCCGTCAACTCTGCTTCCGCCTCTCACGATCTGGAGTTCCAGAGCGGACAGGGAGCGCGATCGGGGATTGATTTTATCGCATCTACACTAGACGCGATAAATCGACCCCCGATAGCTCGATCACTACCCACCGATCCAGCAGGTAGTGAAGACCTGCCCACAAAGAGATTAAAGGGGTGATCTTTAAAGGTATTTAGGTGCCTAACTCCCATTGAAATCATAGCAGATCCAGAAATTGAACCCACATCGCCTGTGCCCCACTCTTGTGTTTTAACTGCCTTACACTTACTGTGCACTGGTGTACATGACTGCATAAGGTGCATGTGTATGGACTGTAATACTTGTTGAGCACATGCATGTATATATGGCAGGACAAATTCTGCCTTGGTGTAAATATGGAGTTACCCCACTGGAAGAGAAGTTACTCTAGATTTACAGGAAAGCAGAATTTGGCAAGTGACTTTTAAAGCACTACTTCTTTACCCCCAAAGAGCTGGGAATATTGTACAATTCAAACATGACTCATACATTTGAAAAATTACAGTAAAAACAACTTGCAGAAAACTGGGGGACGGGGAGGGTGGGAATAAAGAAGGGGGAATTTTACACTGAGTGGAAAGGGATCTAGCTGTGGAAAATAGCTAAAACAGGGAGAATAATAATAAAGACAAATACTTTGAGAAGGTGTTGAGGTGTTGACAAGTGGGTTAAGAGCTGAGATGTAAGGAGAAGGATACCTTGCTTCTCCACTCTGGGCTTAAATCACTGGGCTGTAGTTTGATTCCCAGTTTTGCCATAGACTTCTTGTGGAATGCTGGACAAATTGCTTATTTTCTCTGGAGGCAGATTTTGAAAAGCACCTATGGGATTTAGGAGTACCAGTCCCATTAGGTGCTTTGAAAATCTCTCCCTGTGTGACGCAGTTCCCATCTGTGAAATGGGGATAGCACTCCCCTGCCTCCTGGGGCTGTTTTGAGGATAAATTCATTCATGTCTAGGAGAACCACAGACATGACAGTACTAGGGGCTGTGTAAGAACCCGCAGCAAAGGCCTAATCACCTCCCAAGCAAATGTGAGGGTGGAATGTCCTTCAAAGGTCCTGTAGTACAGATGGACAAGGCTCAGGAGGAGGATCTTAAACAGAGCAAGGGCAATACCGTTAAGAACTTTAAAGATCAACTGGCCCAGTTTAGACCCTATAGGGTCCCTTGGGGATTCAGGGTCATGGACATGGACTTTTTTTATAATTTATTTATTTAATAAAAAAAGAACAGGAGTGTTTTGAGTTAAAAACATGAGTAAAATTGAGATAAAAAGACTTTAAAATAGATAAAAGCTTAGTTTAGGGGGCAAAAGCCCTTCAAGGAACTGCATGGACTTTGCAAATAAAAGAATATACGATGAGATGCAGGGTCTACCAATCTCAACATTGTCCCTTTACCTACTTAATATTTGCCTTTTTCATTCCCACAAGGTCAAGGGATACAGCATCAGTTTAATTAGCACCTGAGCTGAGGACAGACATTGAGATACTGCTTAACCAAGAGGTCTCTTTTAAACCATAAAAGTATCTGATATACTGGGATTAAACTCCATCCCAGGACTAGCCTGGGACTGGCCCACAGGGAATGTGCCACCCCAAACTGTCCCACATGGGCTGAAAGCCACACTCTGACTTCAGTTATACTGCTGTACATCCAGAGTAACTCTACTGACTTACTCCGAATTTACATGCCAGTGTAAACCAAAGCAGAACTGAGTCTGGAGAGGCCTTTGCCTGGTTGTGACTAAATCTCTTGGCAGATGAGGTTTGTCTGCTGAACATTGGCCATGATCTGATAATGACAGATTATATATCATGTTCAATTATGTTATTATGAATATGAGGCTCTTATAACTGTGACTTAGTGAGCCAACTTGAGCCCTGAAGTAAGTAGGTACAATGCCAATGACACCAATGGACTTGCACCACATAATCCAGTTTGGCCCTATGCTGTAAATCTGGGACATGTTTTGGGGATAAAGTTCCATTGTATTGAGTAAAAATCTAGCTGATCCATGCGTTACCCCAGTACCGTTGTATGAGTTTCTCATTCTCTGTTCTCATTCTTCACCCACAGACGCCGAGTTCATTGGGTCCCACAGTGACCCAATCCTCCCAGTGTTCGTTCTATCACAAGGCAATTGCATCAAGCTGCCCTTTAGTGGAGCTGCTTGACATTTTTTTCAAAACAGTCTTCTCAAAAATGATTTTTGGTGTATGTGGGAAAAAATCATTGTTGATCAAAATGTTCCGATTTTTGTCAAAAATTTTAATTTTTCAGCAAAAACCTGACATTTTTCACAGCAAATATTTTTTTTTAATCTTCTTTGAAAATTTTCACAGGGAAAAATAAATGATTTCTCAGGCAGCTCTGTTGCTTGGCATTTATTTTAAGTAAACATAGTGCTGGTGCAAAGTGCCGAATTGACATCTCTGCCCCTGGAGAGAGGAGTCCTTGACTCATCCCCTTAACAAGTACCGCACAGGCAGTAGCATAGCCCGCTATCCCCACACTATGCTGTGATGCCCTGCCCTGCCCTGCCGGGTCATTTGTATAGGGTGGGATGGACCTTTAAGGAAGCTGGGCTTAGTCCCACCTGGGACTAATTAGCTGCCTCCCAAGTGATGAGTCTGAGGCTGGGGATCAGGTGATAATTTGCAGGCCACCTAGTCCTTAGATAAAAGGTTGATGATCCACTCACTTGAGAGTGAGACCTGCAGGGAGTAGGTAGGCTTCTGCAGGAGCCCCTGGGGTAGCTAATAGGCTGATCTGTTTTGATTTGGAGAAATGAAACTCAACCCTGGAGAGAGAGACTGAAATCCTGTTGCTGTTGGGAGTGTTATTTGAGGCGGTGGCAGGTGAGCTGGTCCAACAGCTTACAGATCTTCTCTAGGAGTGAGTGCACAGTTCAATTCCCGTTACACACTTGGTCTCTCTTCTGAGGCCACCATTCAAGGGAGCTAATTGTGATGGTAATTTTTAGCAATGGATGTGTCTGTGCATTATGAACTAGGCTGAGTCCACCAATCTACTTCACAAAGGCCACTGAACATATCAAAGGATGATTTCTTTAGGTCTTTATTACAGGCTGTCCCTGTCCCACTGACATCTAAAGATGAGCTACTGCAGACAAACAGTATTTCCTCATAGCTATACTCTAACTACACATTGCATAGATAAATATAGTAGCGTGTAACTGTCAATGTTATTCAGTGATTATGGCACAGTGGGGCACCTAGCAGGTGCCGTTACAATGGATCATGTCAAATCTCTGAGTATGAATGCCTCTAAAGTACACACTGACAATAGGCTGGAGCCATTCGATGTTAAGAAAAGTGCTTCACCTTTTGAAAGTACTGTGCAAACACTGACTAATGAAGCCCTGGAAAAAGCCATATTTTAGCATAATCAGGCTAAAAGTGGACACACCCAGGTACAAGGGCAATACACACAATTCTTCTTGCGTCTAATTTCCAGGCTGTATCCCAGCTTTCCAGGGCACATCAAGGAGTCCTGAGGCTTGACATACTTCAGCGGTCCTCCAAGCATCCCAAAGCACCAGGGCATCAATTGACAGCAATGTCTGAAGGAAGGAAACTTGTTTGTTTTTCTCTTTACTTTTTTTCTTGTTTTTTTTCCCCCCACACAATTCCAAGGAAAAAAGAAACCCTTAAAAACTATTGAGATAAAACTTAGGCCACACAGAAGACCTTAAATTAGATTGGTTGGCATCAGCCAATCTCAGACTATTGGGGTCAAGCCGGGTAGCTTTCTCTGGGCAAGGTTTCTTGTACTTTCATCTGGTGCTGGTCCTTGGGGTCTGATCCAATATGACAACTCTATGTTCCTCCTGTTCCCTGGGCCTGACTCTCCCCTGCTTTGCATGGTGTGTAGTCACCTGTGCAATGCCTGGTGCAGTGGGGCCCTGAGAAGGATCCCTAAGCACTACCGTAACACAGCTAAGAAGCACGCCAGTGTGAGCAGAGAAGTTTTCCTCCCTCTCTGCAGAGGGGTAAATGACTGATTGAGATGTAAAGCAGGGGAGAACCAGGCCCACCGTCTCCTGCTCCCTTGGCCAGAAAGCCCCAGGAAGGCTGCAGAGCCAGCACACTCATCTACTCGGGAGAAGTTCCTCGGCAGGGAGAGGCGGGGGTTCTGCAGAAGCAGGCAGCTCAAATTCCTCACTTCCCTGAGCTGGCAAGTTTGCTCTCTAGTGAAGCGGGGGTTGCCTGGCATTGCTCAGTGCTGACATTGTCTGGAAACCAAAGATGTGGCCTTGACAGGACACAGAGGGCATCTGATCAAGGGCCTGATCTTGTACCCGCCCTTCACTAGTGCAGGATGACGGCTCTTATTCTTCTTGGGTGGATGTAGCACGCCCATAGCGGGGAGCAGTTTCTTAGCGATCTAAGGGTGGGGATGCAGAGGTGCTGACGTGAAGAGGAAAATGTTACTACAGGCAAGTGCCTAATTATAGTTTGAAGCTTGTGTGATGGCCACCATACCCGGGAGTGAACTGAGGCTTTCTAGAGCTGAAAGTACAAGTCTCAGCTTGAGCTAGGGACGGGCTATATCGCTGTGGCTGAAACAGACTCATATCCTCAGTGGATCAAGCACAGAGGGAGACACATGACACACACTCACCTGCGGGTCACGGGTGCCTCTTTATTCCCTGTATAGTATAATTCACTGGTGGCTCACGCAGAACAATTCACATGCATTTGAATAAACTCAATATCCTGATTTACACTCTGTGGCCTGGCCCTGCAAATCCTTTCTCGGGTTAGTAAAAATAACTCATGAGAGTGTCTGCTGGATTGGACCCTATAGAGAGAAGGGTCATTGATTAATTATTAATTTATTATATCTATTGGCCCCAGTCAGCAACCAGGCCCCATTGTGCTAGGCACTGTACAAACATATAAGATGATCTAGTGTCAGCCCCAAAGAGTTTGCAATCTAAAAAGACAAAAGCAAGAGTTGAAGGATGAGGGAAAGGCATGTACTGACCAAGCAGAGCAATGAGGGGATGGCAGGAACACAGCCTGTTAGCACTAAGTCTTCCTTATCTTTTATGGACATATTCGTTTTGTGACTGAAGTGTGCCCCCTTTGAAATGCAGCCACCTCTGAGGTGGAGCACAGCGGGTATTTAACAGCAACATTGCACAGCCACTGAGGACAGGAAGTGAAGAAGAATACCATAGCCAGTAGAAACAGCTGGAGGGGTTTAGATAGTGGGACAGTAGCTACCCACATTGGAATTTAGCCACAACCTGAGGTTTAATACCCCTACTCTTGCAGAAAATGCCAAAGGATCTTGAACAGTCTTGACTGGCGAGTTCAGGGCACAGCACCAGTCTGAACTGGTATGGCGATCTGCCCCCTATTTCCTAACTTTGCTTGTTTGCACAGTCTTTGCTCCACTCCCATCAATGAGTTTAATACAAACCTTAATAACACCAAAAGGGGGAAAAAATGAAACGCATGCTGTTAAAAGTGTAGACGAATCCTCCTGTGCCAGGCAGCACAATACACTAAAACTGGAGATCTTAATTGAAAAGAAATCGTCAGTCTGAATAGCAGCAGAGGAATCCAGTGGCTTTGTGTTTCAGCAGCAGCCGCCACAGCAGACAGTCTGGCTCCGTGTTCAGCAGATCAGCAACTAATGAATTAATGCGTGAGGCTTTAAAAATGACACCACCCAGGGCTGCTCTGGGGAGAGGTGCCCACTTGGCAGCCATAGTGACTGAAGTCCTCTGAGCACAGGGCAGATGCAATATGGTCAGCAGCAGTGAAAGCGTCTCATATACACTGTGCTCTGCCAATGGATCTCTGCTGCAGCTTGGAGAAACTGCTGCTAGAGGGGAGAGAGTTGTTCAGTCTCCAGAGCCTGTGCAGTCCTTGGCATCCCTCTTGAGACTGCCAGCAAGGGTGGAGTACACTCTCCTCAGGAGTGAACTGAGATTTCTCTCCCCATCCCCAAGTCCTTTCCTATGGGTGGCCACCAAAGAGATGGCAAAAGCCTTCTAGTTCTTTTTACCATGTTGGGTCAGGCTTGAACCAATGTCTTTCTATCTGGGTATTTATATAAACTCTTGTCATATTACGTGAGCACCTCACACCACCCCTATGAGGCAGGGCAGTGCTGTTATCCCCATGGTACAGAAGGGGGACTGAGGCATAGAGACACTAAGTGACTTGTCCAAGAGCACACAGGAGTTTGTGACCGAGCAGGGATTTGAACCTGAGTCCAAGTCCAGTACCTAACTATTGGACAAACCTTCCTCTCTAATAGCCTGTCTCAATAGCAGCTGAGCATGGACTAGCCTACCCGTGCTAGCTTGAATCCAACTAATGCAGGTAACAACAGCAATGAAGACAGCACAGTGCAGGCGTCAGCATGGGTAGTACCAGCCCAGTGTGGACTCAGGCTTGGCACGGTTGTCTGTGACTGCATAGCGAGGCATCCGTCAGCTACTTCCCTGCCTCTGCTCTCAAATGCTCCCCTGGAGTAGAGATCCCCTTTAGGTGGAGAGGCTAACTAATCACAGAAACATCTAATCCTTCGGCTCTGAAAGCCTGGCCCGGAAATGATCACACATGAACCACCCTGCGATCAGATCCCCTGGCAGTGGCGAGGAAGAGAGGTAGATGTAGCCGTGTGCTTTGCTCACAATCCCCATGCAGTGGCTATGCCTGGTATTGATATCTATTTATATTAGAATGAGTACTGCCGGCTGTACGTGTTTCATTACCAGCAGAGAAGGTAATAGGGATTGCCAGGGTTCAGTTTCTCCTCCTCTCTCCCTTGCCCCCTTCCCCGCAATCTCTCTCTCTCTCTCTCTCACACACACACACACACACACACACTTACACACATATGGGTGCACTCTCAGCTGGCTTTTTTTCCTCAGAAATCTGAGAAAAAGACATCTCTGCTTCCTCCCCACACCAGTCTCGGATTTCTCTGTCTCTGAAAGAAGAAAATTGGTTGCTCTCTCTTACTTTCAGTTTGAGAAATGGAACACTAATAGCGTAAAGCTCTTTGAGGCCATTTTATCTGCCGTCAGTGCAGCACTTCTGGGTGCTGGTGAGATGACCCATGCACTCTGCATTCATATAATTATCTGTGCATTAGGATGCTATTTTTGTGACCTTTCCAGCTGACGGGTCTTATCCTCTCGGTCTCTCTTCGGTTCATTGGGTGAATGTTGGTTCTGATTCTATCTGTGTCAAAAGCTGCCAAAGTCTCTTGAAAATCAAAGGTGCTGAGCACCTGCCCCTCCCTTTGTTTTCAAGGGGCATACAAATGCCTCGCACCTCTGCAAATCAAGCCATTAGAGTGTCTGTCTGCATAAAGCACGGACAATGGCAATGACGGCTGCTTCACCTGAACCTTCAATGCTAACCTTCTACAAGAACTGGAGTCTCCATGCCACCTGATTCCTATGTGAGACAGCATCAGGGATCCGGAGGCTCTAGATTAGCTCCTTGGCCTAACTTCAGCCTCCTTTGTGCCTAGGAGACTGTCACAATCTGCCAAGATTGGAGCGGGGATAGGAGAAAATAGAAAATGTTCTAGAGTGGTAGTGGAGCTGAGGGTTGGCACAATAGGAGATGATGAAAAGGCTTCCCGGGGACTGGAGCCATGGGGATCACTGGATCAGCAATAGCTGATCAATAGCCATTATATATTGCTATGGAGCAGCTGTGGTTTCAGGGTTTTGCTGGGTGATGCTGAGTAAACATTGCAAAGAGTTTTCTGCAAATATTCACTCACATTTTATAATTAATCTGCTCTGGCCCCATATGTGCCCCTTCTGGGTTTGCTTTCTGGGACGATTCTTGCACTGGCATGTTTGCCGAGAGTGACGTTCAAAGTAGCTAAGGTGTTGTCAGCAGTCCCTTGCTTAAACTGGACCAAGATTTACAACAGCCTGTGTAGTGATCTTATGTAATTCAGGCTGTATTTATTTAGTCTGGGAGCTGGATCTGTCTGTGTCTGGCAGCCTCAGTAAGGATCCCCTTTATAGTCTCTACAAGGAGTCCTGACTCCTCTCTGCCAAGAGGAACTAGAGTTGTATACACATGCATTTGCAAAAACTGAATTTTAGATTTGCTCATTCAAGTATTCATTCCAGAAGTGCCTGTGCCCTTCTCCAACCTGAGCACAGAAACAATACAATGCGACTTATTGGGCCAATCACAGCTAAGCAACACAACTCAGTTAGCAGATAGAGTACTCTTTGAGTATATCTACACTGCAACATAAAATCAGGGTTTGAACTCAAGACTTACCCCCCTTTCGTCTACACACACATTACACTAAGTCAGGGTTTGGACCCAGGGTCCCATGACTCCACAACCCCACTGGACTTCATACTCTGGGAGTCTGCCAAAAGTATTCCTCAATCCCATGGGTGACTCTCTTTGTCCTCTAGACAGTCAAGATTGGTGGACAGTCAAGTTTTCCCACCCTGCACCACTAATAAAGGGCTACAGCAGCCTCATTTTGAGTTGGTGCTAGGATATCTGGGATACAGGTGGTTGGACCAGGAGCCCCAGGTTGGGACCAAGGGCTTAACAGTTCCTAACCTACGGTTACAAATGAGTATAGACACTCAAGCCATAGCTTAACAAATCCAGGGTCTGCTAACTCAAGTTCTAATAACCCTGGGATTACATTGCAATGTAGAGATTCACTTTGTGATCAATCCATAGAGTTCAAAAACATTCACAGGCAAATTAATTGAACAGAAAATAACCTCATAGAAATTGTGACCTTGTTGTGGATATTCCATGAGCAGAAAAAGAATTTAAATTTGACAGATAAATTATCATTTGTGAACGTATTAATTCACCTCTAGAGCCGGCTACCTTGATTACTTCTAGGCAGTGAGGGGTCCCTACAAACAGAGATAAAAGCCATTCCTGCCTGCTGGGCAGTGTAATTCTTCACATGTGGTTAATAAATCTACAGGCCAATTACAGCCTTGCCTCTTTAATAGTTATTGGTTTGAGCCCTGACTAGCAGGAGTTGAAATTTTCCAGTATAATGCCTAGTACAAAATGCAGCAGTGACTTAAAGTGGTAAATGCTCCAGTACTTAGATCATGGATGTGTGATTTGGGTTTCCTGGGTTCTCTTCATGGCTCTGCAGATCAGTGACCTTGGGTAAGTCACGTAGTCAAAAGTTTAAAACTTGGATGCCTAAAATTAAGCATCTATATCTATACTTAGGGACCTAACCAAGCAGCGTCATTTTCACAGAAAGCTTCTCTTTAATTCAGTAGTGCTCAGAAGTTTTGAAAATCAGACCAGTCATTTAAGTGCCTAAGTTTAGGTACCCATGTATGAAAACTGTGTCCCTTACCTTCCCATTCTTCACTTCTCCACCTATAGTAATAGCAACCTATCTGACAAAGATATTCATAGGCTTGGTTGATGAGCACTTATAAAACTCTTCGAGAATCTCAGATGACAGGCACTATATAGGGGCGAAGTACAATATTGTTTACTGTGCATTATCCATTGGTCTAGATCTATTTCTTAAACCCTTTTTGGCCCAAGAAAGATCATATCCATCATAGAGCTGTGACTCTTTTTACTTCCATAGTTTGCCAGCTCCTTAATGGAGTTACAGCGTGGTGTTGTTGAAGAGAGATTGGTCTGTACATTAGACCATAGGCTAGGTTGGTTCAGCATTTCCAACAAAGTCACTTGATTTACAGGTTTGTAAATAGTGATGGGTGAAATACAGACGATTCAGTTGACCAGCCCCAAACATCTACATGCTTCTCCTGAGTTTGTCCAACCCCCTTGGATTTTCAGTAAATGGTTGAAAAGCCTATTGGAAGAGGCTTTCTTGTGAGGCTTCTAATATTTTATTGCTTCTGGTTCAACTGAAGATATCACAAGCACAGCATTTGATATGGTATTTGAGCACATCTGCTTCTAGCCCCATCCAGGACCTAGATATGCAAAAACATCTGCAGAAATGAAAAATATGTTGAAATGAGACTTCTCCGACATATTCTGAACACCAGACAGAGTCAGTTTAAATCTTGGGCAAAGGCTTCATTCAGTTCTTATCTTCTCCAACACATCTTGCCTATCTTTGCCTATACATTGACTGTAAAATGTTCACTCTGGGCTGAAATTTGGGGCGTCACTCTAGGAATGATAACTTCCTCCCTCACTTCTGCTTCGGTCCACCGAAAACTACATTTGTTTAAGGAAAAGGGGATAATTTAGTGGCCACCGCATCAAATATGAAATATGCTGGGCTGGATCTTCAGCGGGGGTCAATCAGTATAGCTTCGTGGAAGTCAATGGAGATACGCCCGTTCACACCAGCTGAGACTCTAGTGCATAGGCTCACTGAAGCAAGGAGTTCAGATCCCAGTTGTCCGCGTAACCCTTTGCCCTGAGACAGATACGTTGATTTCCAGGCTGTTTGCTGTATCAGGAGCTTTCAGTTGAGAACTTAGATGAGGATAAACACATTCCTTTCTGATCTGATGAACATTAAAGATTCTTATCAGAGGGGTAGCCGTGTTAGTCTGTATCCACAAAAACAACAAGGAGTCCGGTGGCACCATAAAGACTAACAGATTTATTTGGGCATAAGCTTTCGTGGGTAAAAAAGTGTTTTGTTTTGTTTTATTAAAGATTCTGTGATCCTTTTCTCAAGGGCAGGAGTTTCTACTAGTGTCCTTGGCCAAAATATCGTCTTTTTCCCACTATTATTGATGATAATATTTAGCTCAGTGCTATTCCTGAGTAGATTTCAAAGTGCTTTGCAAAGGATAAGTATATAATTTTATAGACAGGGAAACTGAGGCACGGTTCAAGATTGTACAGTGGGTCACTGGCAGAACTGTAAATAGGAATCAGGCCTCCTGACTCCAAAAGGGGTGCTTTATCCACTAGACCACTCAGCTTTCTGCCTCCTGGTTGACTCCCACACTCAGCATAATTGGCGAGTGTTGTATCTGTGTCCCATCTCAGAGGTGGCTGCATTTTAGAATTGCAGTTTACAAAGAATTTGGGGGATCCCTGGGTATGGAAGAAGATAGATGTCCTGTGAATTATTAACAGTCACATTTTTCCGGAGGCTATGCTTCTCTATGAATTATATTTCAGTGTGGTACATGGAGAATGTATTCATTAAGCAGATCAAATCTTTGTTTCTAAATCAATTTGTGATCAGCTGTTACACTGGCAGTTTATTCTCTACACATGTTTTTCTCCTTTGTTGGATATAGCATGGGTTCCATTGTACACAACAAATTCTGCATATATTACCCAGATTAAAATGTTTGTCATTTGCTGGCTATATTTCTTTGTGCAATATTGTCTGAAAAGGATTTCACTCCCCACAAGATCTGCACAGGTTCATTTGGGGATGAGAGATACTGGTGGGTTGTTTTTTTTTTTTTTAAACCTATCCAAGAATAAAAGCAATAGTAGTCACAAAGCCAATGGTTTCTTGGAAAGCATCCAAGCTGTTTTGACACTCCATTGCCCTGAATGACAAGAATAAAAAAGAGTTCTATCAGTCACTACTTCTGTTTCTGTACTGTTAATCCAATAACTGAAGGCTTATTTGTACTGTCAAAGCTTTTAATTCTCTTCAAAAGCTTTAACAGTAGTTTCCTTGCATGAAATTAACTTGAATTCAACTCCCCTTCCTCAACTTTAATGGGCTTCATACGCTCCCTCTCCTTCCAATATCCCATGGGACTCTATTATGCAGTGATGACAGAGTTTCTTTAATCAGTTTCTGAACACTTCCTTTTCCCTTCTTCTTAGTGTTATTGCAGTTATAACATGAGGAAGACTGTGCTTTTGCTCAGTGTGTTTACTGCTTACCAGATCATGGCTGTACTATAGTATTGTATCCGATAGCATGTTTGTGCACCAATGCCCCCTGCTGGATGCAGTCAGACACGTTCAAGTGTGTGTCATAGGGTTTCATTCTGTTGAAGATAACCAGAATTCTCTTGCTGAAAGACCCGAGTTCTCCCTCCAGTCACATAGGGAAGCCACAGCACATTGTGCAGGGATGTCCCTGAGGACATATCACAACAGGCATGGGAAGGTAATAAACCCGACTTCACAGCTGTCCCACAGCAAGAGAATTTGTGTCCCATTGGATCATCAGAACTCCAAATATCTGTTCCAGGGTTAGTGAGGCCATACGGTATTGTAGCGGGCTAGTGGACTAGTCTTTTCCTTACAGAAACCTGGGCTCCAAACTCACCTTAGGGACACAGGTAGAAATAAGTTAAATGGATGTCCAAAGTGCTTCCGATGGGCTAACAGTGTCCTGCTGCTGCCCTCCTCTTTAACATGAGGTGCAGACCAGGAGACCTCCTGCAGCCAATAGCGAATGTCACTGGCACTATGTTCAATCCCCTCAAATACAAGTAGGGACACTGTGGCCCTGGGCCGGCAAATTTTGAGTGCCCTTGCCCCAGAGGACTCCAAGCACTGTTGGCATGCACAGCCCAGCCCTAGTGTAAATTCCAATTGAAATTTTTCAACCCTTTTTCTGCTGGGCTCGGCGAGCATCTAGGTTTTGAAGCAGAACAACAGGTCTATTGAGCTATTGGTTCCATGGGCTATGGGTGCTGAGGTAGGAACCAAGAGAGATAAATAAAAGGGGTCTTCTGAATTTCAGCGTGAAATGGTAGGTGGTGTTTGCAGGTCAGGATTAAGAAGGTAGCAGGGCTGTGGGAGTCAGGGATGAGGTGCATTGGCAGAGCAGTCCAGATGAATTGTGCCTCTCCTGAACTGGTCAGTTCTATCATTCAGTGTGATCAGCAAACATTACTGCTGTGTGTGAGTTCCCCAAGTTCAGCATCAATTCCCAGTAGCTTAATGATACCCGGTAAGTTAGACCAAGGCAAAAGCACACATGGGGAAAGAGAGAGATTCTCCTGGCTTCTTTCAGTTTCACTTACTTTCCTCTGATGAGGGCATGAGAACTCGGGCAGCTACATTGCCTGCATGTATAAAGAGTGACTTTCTGTCTCATCACTGTAATATGTAAGCCTACGATTTCTGTTTCACACACACTAAATCAGTGTGGTGGGGTGAGGGAAAATCTAATTCCACATTTATTTAAAGAAGCTCAGTGAATCAAATTACAAATTTACTGGGCCAAGACAGTGTGAACTGGGGATCGAACCTGGGAATGAGCATTAGACCAGGGTTCTATTCCCAGCTTTGCCACTGCCTTGCTACATGAGCTTGGGCAAGTCATTACCCTGCTCTGTGCCTCAGTTTCCCCCACTTGAAAAATGGGCATAATGATTTTTCCCTTCCTTTATAAAGAGAGATGCTGAGTAGTATTGTATCAGGACCATGGGACAGTCCTCTAAACTTAATAACAGCTCATCGCTTCTGAAGAAGACAAGTTTCTTTAAGCTAAATGGGCTGAGGCTCTGCTATGTCATGTAAGAGTAATCTCACAGAACACTTCTGCTGTAAATGATATTTCTGTGGTACTTAATAAACTACAAATGCCATTTGTTGAGTTGCATACAGCAGCCCCAAGAATATTTTCCTTTTAACACATAGATGGCAAAGCTTCCTGGCTCCTGCCTGTTCCTTGACAGCCTGGACTCCAGAGCTGCTCAGCTCCGCTCTGTGGTTCTCACACCCTCTGAGCACGCGAGTTAAAATTATTTGGAAATCTGACAGAGCATTCTGCCTGAGACTGCCTCATGCAGTTATAAATTATTCCAGCCCATCAAGCCAATCTAGATCTATCTCTGGTATGTACAAGGCACGCTTTTTTCTGCAAAAATGCTTTGGGCAAATAGAGCATTAAAAATATATATTTTGCAGTTCAAATCAAATACACCTCTACCTCGATATAACGCTGTCCCCGGGAGGCAAAAAATCTTACCGCCGTATAGGTGAAACCGCGTTATATTGAACTTGCTTTGATCCACTGGAGTGCGCAGCCCCGCCCCCACCCTGGAGCGCTGCTTTACCGTGTTATATCTGAATTCGTGTTCTATCGGGTCGCGTTATATCAGGGTAGAGGTGTATATTTTAAACAATGTAAACTTTCAAATTGATTTATGGGTGTCAGTAAAGTAGACTCATGGCTGTTCGTCTGCAGCTCATTGCAGTATGAGAATAGAATAGAATTTGGTTTTAAAATAGCATTTTTCATAGTCCAGTAATGTTAAAATACTTGACAGTTGCGTACTGGCAATGCAGTGATGGTAGAGAAAAATGGAACATCCCAGTACTTGCTCGCTTGCTTGTCGTGTTGACAAAGGTGGCCATTACACCGGCTTAAAGATCTGCAGCTTCCACAACTACGACTGGTTGGGAAATTTTTCAGCGAAATTTGTTTTCTTTGGAAAATGCTGATTTGTTGAAACCAAAACTGTTCGCGGGAAAGGTCGGTTTCACTGAATTTCCCATTTTGAAAAAAGAAATTGAGAACAAAAGTGGGACGATTAGACATTTTCTAAACCAAGAGTTCCCTTTTTCATCTTGAAACAACTTTGTTTTGAAATTTAAGTTAATTTATAGTAAAAAAAAAAAATTCAAAAATGAAACATTTCAATTACCTCATCCAAAAAAATTTCAGATTTTCAGGTTGCGAAAATTTTCAAGATTTTGCATTTTTGTCCCAATTTGAGACAGAATTTTTTTTTTAATTTTGAAAATTCTCATCAAATGGGAAAACCCTTTCCCATCCAGCTCTAACCACAAGAGACCTCAGCCTAAAACCTCTATTAAAGGAGAGAACCACCTAACCCCAACACTCGCATATAGTGTGAGAACTGTTTTGTGATGAGCCTATGTTCCTTTTGGAGATGAACTCATGCCTTCAATGGGACTGCAAGAAATGTGCTGTATTTACAATTTCTTTAGGTATTTATATAGCCTTCATCTCCATAGTATCGGAGTGCCTCACCATCATTAATGGAATTGATCTTCATCCCACTCCTATGAGGCAAGAATGTATTATCCCCATTTTACAGGAGGGAACTGAGGCACAGATTGAAGGACTTGCCTAAAATCACATAGGAAGCCTGTGGCTGAGCCACTCAGAATGCAGGTCTCATGAGTAAGGCCCTTGGAAAAACACAGATTTTTTTTTTAAAGAAAATTCATTGCAGTGTCACGGGCTATGTATCGAATTGCATGGAATATGCACAGAGTGCAGTCACTGAAAGATCACTACTGCATAAAACTGGCAACCAAGACCTCCCCATCGGCTTCTCTGACACGACGCTGCTGTGTGCTACAAGCTACACCAAGCACCAGACCAGCACATGCAAACACCTACTTCTGCTTCCCTGCTGAGACCGTGGTGGCTCATGTTCCACCTGGCAGCAGCGCTGACTACTGTGCCTCCTTCTCCTGCTTTAATGAGTATTGGGAAAATCGCAGCATTGAGCTAATTTCACTATTTCTGCACAGTCCATGAAATTGCAATTTTTACAGGGCCTTAATCCTGAGTCCCATTCCAGTGCCTTGTCTACTCAGCCCTCCTTCCTACACAGAACAGCAGGACCACAAGAGTGCTTCACAGATCCCAGGACTGGGTAGGAGTCCTGGGTTCTCTCCCCTGTTCTGGACTCACTGGGTGATCTTGGGCAAGTCATTGCAACTCTCTGTGCCTCTGTCTCCTCCAGCTGTATAATGGGGTTATGACGCTTACCCACCTTCGTAAAGCACTTTGAGATGGATGGGTGTAAAGTGAAATAAGCGTTGTGCACTGTTAGGGGAGCTCAGATCACTTCACACTCCTTCTCCACCCCAAAGGACATGCAAGGCAATGCACTTTAACAGTGACATGACACCTGTTGGGCAGCCACTGGGCATCACAACTCCCATGCAGGTAAAATGTTACCTGCCCTCAAAGAGAGGCTGCGTCTGTTATCCCAGCAGATCTATGCTAGCAGCCCTGCTCTCTGTTAATATGGATCTCCGCACACAGGATGTGCTCCCTGAGCCATCCAGAACATTAACACTGCTGCTGTTAGCAGGGCCCAGTTGAAGTCCCAGGCCCCCCAGCACGCCCACACCTCACACTGCTACTGCCTTCCTCTCAGGCCTGTCTGAGGCTGCTATATGCTGCTGCTACTACTATTACTACTAGTGCTAAGTGAGAAATCCACTGAGGTGCTTAGCAGCAGGGATGGAAAATAGGTAGAACGCATCAAAGAAAATGCAAACAGCAAACACAGAAAATACATCTTCTCTCTACAGCCCTGGGAACTACTGACTTCAGAGCGTATGTCTACCCTGCCCCCGTGGCTGGCCCTTGCCAGCTGACTCAGGCTCACAGGGCTCAGGCTAAGGGGCGGTGTAGACGTTCAGGCTCAGGCTGCAGCCAGATCTGGGACCCTCCTATCATCACTAAGGCCCAGCTCCTCAAATGTATTTAGGTGCCTAACTCCCATTGAAATCATAAGCTGTGTGGCCTTCAAAAGGAGCTGAATAAGAAAGAACATAATAAAAGTGCATAAAATAACTAATGGTTTAAAGGAGGTTGATCAGGATCTTCTGTTCTCATAACATGTGAACAGGGGCTTTCAGTGACATTTAAAGCTGGCAAATTTGAAACTGAAAAAAGAAATACTTTCTCATACAATATATAACTAGACTGTGGAACTCACTGCCGCAGGAAGTTGGTGAGGTCAAGGATTTAACAAGATTCAGAAACAGATTAGACATATCTATAGATTACAAGAATATTTGGAGTTATCATTAATAACAAATTTTGGAAGGGATATTAAACCTCCTGCTTCAGGGCTTACGCCAACCTCTAACTATAATAGACTAGGATGAGACTTTGACGAGGGCAGGTTATCCCACATCTGCCTTACTGCGGGGTTCTTACTCCTTCCTCTGAAGCATCTGGTGCTGCCCAATGTCAGAGACAGGATACGGGACTGGAGGGACCTTGGGTCTGGTTCACTATGACAGTTCCTCTGTTGCAATGTTTAAATATGTGCCTTTGTGGCTCCCAGACAAAGCTCAGTGCCAGCCTATAACCATTAAGAGAAGGTAAGGCTTGGGCTTGGCCTTGAGGAGCTGCTTAACTCCAAGCCAATGACAGGGCAGTCACCTTTGCCTCTGAGGGGATGCAGTGTCATCTGGTGCTTAGAGCAGGGAACTAGAAATCAGGACTCCTGGGTTCTCTTCCTAACTGTGCCACTGAGTTATTGGGTGACCCTGGGCAAGCTACTTAGCCTCTCCATGCTTCCGCTGCCCCACCTATGAAATGGGGATAATGATACTTCCTTTCCTCAGAGAGGAATTGTGATGCTTAAATCATCTTTGTTTCTAAATTGTTAATGTGAAGGCATCTGGAAATGAGACAGGGATACTGGAAAAAGCAGAGAAATAAAATAATCTTAGACTTGAAAAGCGAGTGCTCAGACATTTTGGATGCAAGAGGCTAGAGTGATGTTAAGTATTATTATTATTACAGGCTGCAGACTGAGCAGCAAGACAGTGGAATTTCCAGTCCATGTAAACAGAGCTTCTCTTCTTCTTTGCATTTTGGTCTCACGGTTCCTCCCATCACTGTTTCAAGAGCACAGCCAGCAAAGCTCCATACTGCCCCATCTCCAGTCTTCAGTGACATCTAGTGGCAACAAGAAAGTCTAGCGATAGTACAGCCGGGCTCCCTGAGGACAGAACGTGCAATTTCCAGGATCTGAGATAAAATGTTTTCCAGCCTTTGTTATAGGAATATGGTCACAACTTCAATACATGATGCTCATAGGGCATGAAATTCATCCTTGGGTAGAGAGACCACCTGAGATCTGTGCACCACTGAAGTCCCACTTAAGCCCTTGAAATAGGGCTTGAGTGGGATTTCAGTGACGAGTAGTAGGCCCCCTGCATAGGGGTAAATGTTGTTTTCTACAACCAGATAAACTCTCCCAGCTCTGAATGTTATTCTATGAAGCAAAGAAATCCAACATGTATACACCTAAGTAACCTACCAACACAGTTACATGTCCCATTGACTTCAGTCACCACTGACTTCCTGGGAGCTACAATATGGCTCAGGTGTTGGGCTCAGCAGTTTAATAACAGCACTTAACTCTTACCCACAAAGAAGTTTTTCATCCATACAGCTCACAGCACTTTACACATGAAGCTAAGTGTCTGTATTTCCATTTTACAGATGGGGAAATGGAGGCACGGTGTGGTCATTGGACTTGCTCAAGTTCACGCAACTATTTGATCCATCTCTTTCACCCCTTATCTGTTTTCCTAAGGCAAAAATGAACCGAACGTTAGCAGGTCTGATGAACTCAGCAGGAGTCACTTAAAGGCCAGGTGTTAAGGGAACGGTGGAATACATTCAAATGTTTTAAATATAATGATGTACCTTCCCCAGCTGCGGGCACTTGGCTCTGTTCCTCTTTTCCCCTACAGAGCTCACTAAAATGGCATTTTTAGAAGTATGGACTCTTAGGAATTCATTGGGAAAGTTTCTTACATCTTTCACATCTCCTCATGAAATGAAAAATCTTAGCAAAACTCAGTGCCAAGCCATTAGCCCTGGTGCTGCCTCTGATCAGAGCTGAAATCTAACTACAAAGGACAAAAGAAACAAAGAAGGGTAAAGATAGACACAAAGAATGCCCAGTATATCTCTGGATATTTCTAACTACAGAACCATTATAGAGAGTTCAGGATTGTGTCTGCACATGGGCTGGGCTGACCCTTAGCTGGTATGAATCTGCTTAGCTCCATTGATGCCAATGGGCCAGATCCCCAGCGGGTGTAAATTGATGTTGCTCCACTTAAGTCAATGGAGCTATGCTGATTTACACCAGCTGAGGCCAAGGCAACACTTGAGTCTCCTATAGTTCAAGTAGTGCGGAAGCCAGATGCCTGCATATGGGGGCGAATTTTACTCAGAGGGAAAATGCCAGATCTAGTTACATACTCCAAGGTGGAAACATAGTTTCATTGGAATTCTTTATCTGTGCCGCTCGGAATTTCCTTCTGGGACTGAAACCGAAAAAAGCAGCCTCCAATATATGTTGTTAAAAGTTACTCACATGGCAACAAATTATTTGATAGGAATCTTGCCCTCTCTTTTTCTGCTGAACATTATTATTGTAGGCTGGTGTGTGTGTGTGTGTGTGTGTGTGTGTGTGTGTGTGTGTGTGTGTGTGTGTGTGTGTGTGTGTGTGTGTGTGTGTGTGTGTGTGTGTGTGTGTTGCCTCTTATTTATCTGCTGGAACGGCAGTCGTTTCACCACGCTATAAGATCTATCAGGACTTCGAGCAATAGCAGTAACCGCAAAACGGCCTGGCCATCTCTAGAGATAAAAAAAGAAATGGACATTTTTAAAAGCCTCTGAAAGAAACATAAATAAATAAAACAAAATTAAACAATTAAAGAGGCAGAGAAACCATGATTCTGAGTTGGTCGATGTCAAGGATGGTACTTCAAAAAGCACTAAGCATTGGCCTGGCTGGTCCCATTGAATTCAAACACTTCCGTATGCTTTCGGGAGAACAGAGGTAGGCCAGCGCTGAAAGCTTCTGAAAATTCCCCTCCTATCTGCTGTGGCCAATGCACCATATGACTCCCACTGAAATTCAAGTGGGAGTTAGGTGTTGGCCTCTGCACTGAACTGAGTTCCACACACTTGGGAGAGGAATTCAGAGTAGCAGCCGTGTTAGTCTGTATCCGCAAAAAGAAGAACAGGAGTACTTGTGGCACCTTAGAGACTAACAAATTTATTAGAGCATAAGCTTTCGTGGACTACAGCCCACTTCTTTGGATGCATATAGAATGGAACATATATTGAGGAGATATATATACACACATACAGAGAGCATAAACAGGTGGGAGTTGTCTTACCAACTTTGAGAGGCCAATTAATTAAGAGAAAAAAAACTTTTGAAGTGATAATCAAGCTAGCCCAGTACAGACAGTTTGATAAGAAGTGTGAGAATACTTACAAGGGGAGATAGATTCAATGTTTGTAATGGCTCAGCCATTCCCAGTCCTTATTCAAACCGGAGTTGATTGTGTCTAGTTTGCATATCAATTCTAGCTCAGCAGTCTCTCGTTGGAGTCTGTTTTTGAAGTTTTTCTGTTGCAATATAGCCACCCGCAGGTCTGTCACTGAATGACCAGACAGGTTGGGAGAGGAAGACTCAAGTCCCGACCTCCTTAACTCCTCTTTGCACTTCTGCAGCACCCACCTTTCCTCTGAGGAGCTGTAAGCAAATTCGCGAACATCTCCTGAGGTAGACAAACATTACTAGGCCTATTTTCTAAAAGGATGTACTGAGGCATGGACGGGTGAAGGACTGGGCTGAGGTCATTCAGTGAGTCAGTGCTGATCTGCGAACAGGCCGGAGGAGACTTGGGCAGGACTGTATGAAAATTTCACCTCTGCAAACTCTGAAGTCATCAAAGTCTGTACATTTCTCTTGCTGCGGTGTATGCAACCCTCATGGCTGCATTGGGCCAGCCTGCAAGACTCCTTCCTTCTCTGCTTCCCAGGGCCGGCTCTAGGTTTTTTGCTGCCCCAAGCAAAAAAAATTTTGGCTGCCCACCCACCCTCCTGCCGCCCCAGCCCTGGGTCACTGGTAACTCGCTCCCAGGGTGGGTCATTCAGCAGGAATTTTGGATGTGCACAGAATACAGACAGGATTGGTTCCCATATGGTTACAGAACTGCAGTAAAGTGGAACAATTTTCAGCTTGTGTGATTGAAGGCTATCTGGATGCGTATTATAAGACTGTCCTACATAAATGAGGAAAAGTTGAGGTGCCTTTATTATTCTTTTGTTCCATTCTTTGTTTCTATGGGGAATTTGCCAATGCAATATCACTGTCTTCCTTTTAAACAAATAAAACTAAAACTTAATAATAATAATAATAATAATAAAAAAAGCAATGGCTGTTGAAAATAGCAATTCCAGTCCTAATAACCACTGGGAAGCATTTCTTGCTCAATTTATTCTACTTTTTCCTACAGCAAGTTACAGTGGATCAGTATATTTGATTTGGATAAATGAAGTAACAGCTGCCCAAATTGAACTTGAGCACTCCTGAATTTTGAGGGTGTTCAAATCTGGAAGGCAGGTGCTAGATTCCCTTTCTGAATATTAGCTAAATCTGGAAAAGAAAAGTCAATTTCTGCTTCCATGGCTCAGAAGTGTAAATCCTCATACGTGCCTGGTACTGTATCTAAAGCTGCCCAGTCTAGTAGAGCCTCCCCTCTCTTACTTTTCATTTTAAATTCCAGTGGGATCCACGTACCTGCCTTGCTAGGCTTCAGATAGAGAGGTGCAATGTCCATTTAGTCCACCCAATTCTTTCTTTGGGGGAGAGCCCAGGGCTGGGGCGGCAGGAGGTGCGGGGGGGGGGGGAATAGCCCAGGACTGGGGTGGCAGGAGGTGCGGGTGGGGGGAGAGCCCAGGACTAGGCGGCAGGGGGTGCGGGTGGGGGCCAGGGCTGGGGTGGCCGGAGATGCGGGTGGGGGGAGAACCCAGGGCTGGGGCAGCAGGGGGGTGCAGGTGGGGGCCAGAGCTGGGGCAGCAGGGGGTGTGAGCAGGGGAGAGTCCAGGGCTGGGGCAACACAGGGGTGCGGGGGGAGCCCAGGGCTGAGGTGGGGGGAGGCAAAAAGCCTAGAGCTGGCTCTGTTCCTACCATTTACAGCAAGCTGTAACATGAGGTTTCAGTTCCACACTCCTACCCCCGCCCTTTCCTGTTAATTGCAGCCGAGAGAATGCTGGGAAATGTAGTTCTTTCCCTGCTCCACGGCTGGCTCTATAGGCAGGGAGCTAACCAAGGAACTACAGCTCCCAGGCTCCCTGTTGGTTCTCAGCTCTCATGCTGGATTCTTGCGCCCCTGCAAATTTGCCTCCCCAAGCACCTGCTTTCTTTGCTGGTGCCTAGAGCCAGCCTTGCTGCTTCCCCTAGATACCTCAGTGTTTCTCCTACTTTAAATAGTCTCTGAGGGTCTAGATGCCCAACAGCCCCTCTCCTGCCCAGACTTCTTTCAGCAGGACAGTTTTCATTATTGCGTAGAGCATCAGGCTGCAGAATTGCATAGAGAGATCAGCAGGACCAGAGGAGCATTCCCAGTCCCCGTCCGCTGACTAGTGGGCAGTCAGGAAATGCCTTCCCCCAAAGATGTTAATGATGGATGGATGGGGGAAGGGGCAGTGGAGCCACGCACTAGCCACTGAAGACTACAGACAGAGAGAAGAAGCCAGCTGGATGCTCTGGGAGAGCTTAGGAGGGAGTTCAAAGCTACCAACTACTCATTCTCTAGGAGGTGGCATGGGGTGGAATTTTCACAAGCACTCACTATTGGCCTAACTGTGTCAATGAGTTCAGTGGGAGCAGAGTTAGGGCAGCGCTTGGCACCTTTCAAAAGTCAAGCCAATGTACAAAGGATGTTCCAAGGGCTTGGTAGGGTGCAGCATTTACTCTAGCAGCACTTACTCTAGTTTTACTTGCATTCATGTAAACCTAAAAACTCCAAAAAGAACTGGGTTCACCACAGCCCCATCAACCCAAAACAGCTGGTTTCACTCCACCCCATTCTCTGCTCTAACCCCTCATCGGGGGCTACCTTTCAGTGATTAAACCAGACTATTCATGGGATGAGGAGAACAGCCCCAAACAGCACCTGGTGGTCAAGTCCTACCCTGTGGGTTCAATGAATTTTTGCCGTGCCAAGCTAAATGGCTCCCAGGTGCTTTGCATGCCAATACATCCCGTTAATGCTATGTTGATTTAAAGACTCCTGATCTACGAGGCTGATTTTCAAGCAAATTAAATATAGAGGGAAGGCGAAGCTAAGTGGCTCTGCACAAACATTTCAGGCGAACAAAAGGGGAAACAGTTGGACAAGGATGCAAGAATCAGCGGTAATTGGCAAACGTATTGCCATTCTTTATTGCAGTCAAATGCTAGAATCGTAAAACCCACACATGTTTAAACCTTCAAGTTAAATACTTTTTAATGAGATAATGTATCCATGGTATTTATCCGAGTCTCATGTTTTACATACAGGCTGCATTTTTCATACCCTCTTCCTTTTTAATTTGCTGCTGGAACTAAAAAAAAAAAAAAAAAAGCCTGCAATCTGCAGTTGACAGAAACACAAAAAGATAAGCTTAAGATGTCTTCCTAAACTCTTGTGGTGGAATTTTGTTCTTTTATCTTATCTCCAGCTTCACAACACATTCATCTTTAGGTTTAGTGCAGGATTCCAGCGAGTGGGGGTCTCAGTGTTATACCATCCATATCCCTTTCTGGGCACTGACTCCGAGGGCGTGTTGAAGTTTAATAATAAATGCAAATGACTGAGTGTTTTCCAATGATAAACCCAATTCCAACCTGCAGTGTAGTTCAAATGTGACACATTCACACTGCCAGCAATTATGTGAACACAGTGTTTGGAAAGTAAACATGGTTTGGCACAAAGGGTCTCCACAGAGCTGAGGATGCCGTTATTGGAGCATGCCTGTGTGTCTTCCAAACTACACCCTGCCTAGGAAGAATTGAGGAGCTGTTTGAGGTGCTGAATGACTACAATGTAGGCCCTATGTAAATATCAAAAATGGCTTCTTGCACTTGGTGTGTTTTGTCAGCATGCAGGCAATCTTCCTCCATTTCCACAGGTATTGCAATAATTCTCAGTGCTAATGATTGTATTTGTGTTCTAATTCATCCATAACTGATATAATCTTCAAAGCTCAAATATGCCTTGATCTAAAGCATCAAGGCTTTCTCTCCCCCTTTCCTTTGAACTCTGATAAACGGAGCTTGTGGAACCCAAAGGCTGTCACGTTACATTTTATTTTTAATCGACTTGTTTTCCTTTACCAAAAGAAAAAAAATGTTTTAACAATGTTCGATGTGGAGATTACTGCACTCTGGGAAGAGGGGAGGATGAAAGCACAACTTAGTGAAAGCTTCTTTGCTTTATTGTTCCTCCATTTTATCTGGTTTGATAAGGGACACCAACCCCAAAACTTATCTGAGAAATCAAAGGACTGCACATAACTCAGCCTAGCATTAACGTCACTCTGGCCATCAAGAATCCTAAGTAATTACAGTAAATTGTTTAAATGAAAGCAAAGACTATCGAGCTGCATATGTAATGTGATGCTTCAGTGTCAGCTGTATGAGTTATTCACATTGTGTATTGGAGCGTTGCTGTGTGTTGTTAGAAAGGTCATGTTTCACCCCAGAAGTGCTCGCATTTCTATGGTGGTGGCAGTCAATCTTTTACATTTATATACAATGGACTATAACAGGCCCCCTGATAAGGCTGTTTTGTGCTAATCTATTGCAGAGGAACCCCTGAATGGTGTAGAGCCCGTGCAGGGAGCATGTTGGGTGGGTGGCTCAGGAGGTGGCATGGTCAGAGCAAGGAAGTGCTCCAGCAATCCCCCCCTGTGTAATGACCTCCGGGGTGCCATTACTAGCCAGCATAATTTAGAGCAGAACTGAGGCTTCCCAGAGTTATTCCAGGGGCCAAATCAGCCGCAAGCTGGCCCCAGGACTGGGGGAAATGCAACTTTGGGTGAAATGCTGTTGCCCCTGCCCCCATTGGCCAGTCCCAAGGATCAGGGCCTCTGCGTGTATGCACTTTGTCTCGTCCGTTGCCAAAAGGCACCAGACAAATGCATAAAATATGGTCATTATTGCAGAGATGTGATACGAGTTAGAGCAGCTTTGTTCCAAAGAGTGTGGTATAACATCTCTCTATGAAGGCATGTGTGCTACATTAAATACGGTAGTGTCTGAGCACCTCCTGCCATAGAACACAGAATCTTCCCACAGAGCCGGAACACAGAGGCCACATTCTTTTTTTTTTTTTTACGCTTGTCACGATGCTAAACCAGCGTGAGGCACGGGGCACTATTGGGGCAGGGAGGCCTCACTCCTGAGCAGCCGCAGGGCATGCTCCAAGTGGAGGAACTGTTTAAAAGGGCAAGGAGCCCAAGGGAAAGGCATTACGGGTTGCACCAGGAAGCAAGGCTGCTGCCTGGATCTGTGGGTAGAGTGACTGCAGTATTGGTAAGGTTACTCTGGGAGCGGTGGTCCATATCCTGCCCCCATCACACACCCTTTTGGAGTTGAGAACCCATGCGAGGCCCCCCAAGAATGGAACGTTGTCTGCCTTGCAGACTAAACTGATGGTACTAAGACTGTGACCACGCCCCAAGCAGAGGAGCCACCGCCCAGTAAGAAGAGACCCAGTGATGTGTAATTTGGGGTGGACCAGTGAAGTCTCCCTTTAGGGCCGTAGGCTGGGACCCGGTGGAGTGGGAGGACCTGGGTCTCCATACTCTGCTCCCCCACCTTCCTCTCTGTCATGGCAGAGCCTCAAGGGGAGAAGAAAGGATATATGCAGGAGAGACTCCGGTCCACTGTATATGACCCTGAAGGGACCCTCTAGGATGAGCAGACTGAAAAAGAATTGTGGCGCCATTGGCTGACCAGTAGGCCAGCTGACTATCAAACCAATCTGCTACCCTTGTGTAACTGTCTTGCACGCACTAGGTTGGCACGGGTGTAAGTGTGAGCAGATCTTGTCAAAGTAGTTTAGTAGTAATAATAATACTTACCACTCCTAGAGCAGTGTATGTCGTCAAAGCGCTTTACTAACATGAACCAACTCAGCTTCACAATACCTGCTAGGAGGCAGGTAAGTACCATCCCTGCTGTACACAGAGAAACTGAGGCACAGAGTGATGAAGTGGCTCAGCTATTTAGGCCAAAATTGTCCAGAATGGCAATCCATGCTTCCTCTCATTTGTTTTTGCCTCTGTGGGGGATGAGCAGCTATGAGATCTGGAGTTCAATTTCTAGTTTAACCAGTTGAAATGAGACTTAAGCGCTGCACAGGCCACGTGCTGGTCCCTCTGCGTAGGAGTCCATTTCACCCGACGTGCTCAGTGGAACAAAATAACACTGTTCACATAGCACTGTCGAGCCCTGGCATTGAGCGAGACTCCGCACTTGCTAGCATGTGTAATAACAGACGTTCTAGCAAAGCCAAGTGAGGCCTAGAGACTTGTATGGATAGGCCAAATGTGACCCATGCAGTGATGTGCTGCAGGGCACTTGAAGGGGCCCTTCATTTAAATTCCATCAGAGAACTGAAGGAAAGGTTGGGGTGATTTCCCGGCCTCTGATCCAGTCCTCCCCTGCTGGAGATGATCTGTGAGCCACAGGAATAAAAGTGCTTCTGAAGGGCAAAAGTTTTGTCATTGTATTAGATAAGATTGTGCTAAACGATTCGTATCCTCAAATATTTCATGAGAGATCAGAGCGCTGCTCTTAGGGTCTGCTAGCTTTCTACCCTAGCTATTCCAAACTACACTTGTAGAACACAGAGGCAGTAAGATTAAAACCCACAGGCCTTCAGTATGAGATTGCAGACAAATTAGATAAATTATGTGTTTGAGAGAGTGACTGAAGAAAAAGAAATTTTCTAATCTGAAGAAAAAGAAATTTTATGAGAGCCACCAAAACTGGACTTGTAATTTAAAACTATCTTTCATTGACTTGAGCATCTCTCCTGCAAGTCCATATTTCATTTCTCCTTATGCAGCAGTAATTACAAGGTAACAAAGGAAAAGGAGAAAACTTACTACCTCATAGCCGTATCTGAGTGATTTAATTCTGTAAATTATAGCTATATACAGTAGAAGGAGTGTTGGGATATTAATGTCTGTTGTTGAAAAGCATAGCCCCTCGACTCTTAATTTACCACTAAATAATAAATGGCATTGTAAGATACTCAGGAAAGATAAAGATGCTCCAATAAATCAAACATTAAGTTAGTAAACACTTGCAGATCAGTCTGTCTGGTATGTGTATTTAAGTGGTTTATGTTGTTCTCACAAAATAGAAGTAAGCAGGCATTTAACTGATGCTCTCTGCCAAACCAGAGGATGAACCAGCGAATCAAATGGTTTCCCCACTGCTCCCAATTACCATCCTGTCTGTAGAATCAGATTAAAAATGAGCTTTAAGGTTCTGAATTGTTCGGATAGGAGGCCAAATTTTGCTCTCGTTGAAGTAAATGGAGTTACTCCACAGTGTCAGTGTGATCAGAATTTGAAACTTCTTTCTCAGCCAGGATCTGCAAAAATGCCTTGCGAGAGAAGCTGTTCTTGGGAGATTTCCAGAGAAACTCTCCAGGCCAAAATCCAAAAGCCTTGTAGTCCAGAAACACATGCATGGGACTCATAATTCAGAGCTCCTGAGTTCTTATCCACTGGCTCACTATGTATCTGGGGATACATCTACACGGCAGTTGGGAGGTGCGATTTCTCGCTCAGGTAGACGTACGTGCACCAGCTTGGCTTGATCTGGCACACTAAAAATAGCAGTATTGATGGCGGCTCAGGCTAGCCATTGGAGTACGTACCTCAGACCTTGTTCACCTGGGCCAGGCTGCTATTTTGAGCATGCTAGCTCAATCAGAGCTAACCTGTGCACGTCTGCCCGCACTGGGAATTACACCTCCCAGCTGCAGTGTACCTTTGTGGAAGATGTTTGACAGTTTGGTGCCTCAGTTTACCCATCCGTGAGAGGACGATAATAGCTGAATTATGAATATTAATTGTGGGATTCTGTAAAACCCTGAGGCTCGTTAGTTGCGCTGAACCCAAACACGGGACACTTTGAGGTGTGCTTCTTGCTATTTTTTGCAATTGCTCACGGGCTCCTTTTCTCTCCAAACCCAAAAGCTGTTCATCTCCCTCCCTCCATCTGGACTGCGTTGAAATGGGCAGTGGAGTGGAATGGCTGCTGCTAATTTCATCTAGAGAAAACGAAATAGTGCCTAGTATTCCTAAGTAAGATTGATATTCAGCTCTCTGCAAGCGCAGGGCTCCGGGGATGAGGAGAGACGACATCCTCTGGAGTGTCAGACCTCAGCTGTTTACAGTGGAAAGTTAGGAAGAATCAAAATGATGCAGTTGAAGGTAGCAGAGAAAATAAAATATGGATGTGGCTGATTTTGACATTTACATAGGATAGTAATAGAAATGGGATGATATTTAATAGTGCAAAGTGCAAGGTCATGCATTTAGGGTCTAACACAAGAATTTTTGCTATAAGCTGGGGACTTATCAGTTGGAAGTGACAGTGGAAGAGAAAGAGCTGGGTGTATTCAGGGCCATACTTAGGCATACGCAGCCTACGCAGCTGTGTAGGGCACCTGAAAATTTGGGGCACCACCGGGACAGCAGGTAAGAACGGGTTGGCTCCTGCACACCCAGCACGCACTGCAGTCTCCTTAGGCAGGGGCTGTATTCACAGAGCCTGCATGAGGGAGAGGATATGGGGGGTCTCTGCGGAGAACTGTGACTCTCCACGCCGTGAGGCAGGCCGGGCAGCTCGGTATCCTTTGCTGCCTCATCCCTCCCTCCCCCCACCCACTCCCCTCAGGCTGCGAGCCTGGGCTGCCACAGCATCTGCTGCGTACAAAGCTCAGTGTGTGTCAGCAATGGGGGGAGGGGTTCTTCTGGGGGGTCCGTGGGTGGTAGTGGTGGCTGTGCCCCAAGTCGGGCATAGGGCCACCAGTTTAATAATATTGCATAGGGCCCCATAAATCCTAAGAACGGCCCTGGGTGTATTGATTGATCACAGGATGACTATGAGCCGTCAATGTGATGCGGCTATGAAAAAAGCTAATGCAGTCCTAGGATGTATCAGGCAAGGTATTTCCAGTAAAGACAGGGAAGTGTTAGTACTGTACCATTATACAAGGCACTGGTGAGACCTCATCTGGAATACTGTGTGCAATTCTGGTCTCCCATGTTTAAGAAAGATGAATTCACACTGGAACGGGTGAAGAGAAGGGCTACTAGGACGATCTGAGGAATGGAAAACCTACCTTATGAGGAGAGACTCAAAGAGCTTGGCTTGTTTAGTCTAACCAATAGAAGGCTGGGGGGAGATATGATTACTCTGTATAAATACATCAGAAGGATAAATACCAGGGAGGGAGAGGAGTTATTTAAGTTAAGCATCAATGTGGACCCTAGAACAAATACATATAAACTGGCCATCAAGTTTAGACTTGAAATTAGACTAAGGTTTCTAACCATCAAAGGAGTGAAGTTCTGGAGCAGCCTCCCGAGGGGAGCAGTGGGAGTGGGGGTGGGGGTGGAGGGGGGGGCAAAAACCTAACTGGCTTCAAGATTGAGCTTGATAAGTTCATGGAGGGGATGGTATGATGAGACTGCTTACAATGGTGAGTGGCCCATCTGCGACTGCCTGTTGCAAAAATCCCCAATGGCTGGAGATGGGACACTAGATGGGGAGGGCTCTGAGCTACTACAGAGAATTCTTTCCCTGGTGTCTGCCTGGTGGGTCTTGCCCACATGCTCAGGGTCTAGCTGATCATCATATTTGGGGTCAGGAAGGAATTTTCCCCCAGGTCAGATTGGCAGAGACCCTTGGGGTTTTTCACCTTCTTCTGCAGCATGGGGCATGAGGTCACTTGCAGGTTTAAACTAGTGTAAATGGTGAATTTTCTGTAACTTGAAGTCTTTAAACCATGATTTGAGGACTTCAGTAACTCAGCCAGAGGTTAGGGGTCTATTACAGTAGTGAGTGGGTGAGGTTCTGTGGCCTGCAAGGTGCAGGAAGTCAGACTAGATGATCACGATGGTCCCTTCGGACTTTAGGGTTTGTCTACACTGGCACTTTCCCAGCAAAATTTTTGTTGTTCAGTGGTGTTAAAAACACACACACACACCCAAAAGACAAAAGTTTTACCGCCGAAAAGCGCTGGTGTAAACATCACTTCGTTGGCAGGACAGCTCTCCTGTGATAGTGCCGCTGCCGCTCATTGGGGGTGGAAGTCTTTTGTCGGTGGGAGAGCTCTCTCCTGCCAACAAACAGCAGCTACACTGCGTGCCTTTTAGCGGCATGGCTGTAGCGGCACAGCCGTGTTGCTAAAAGCCTCATAGTATAGACATAGCCTTACTAAGAGTATCTGACTAAGAATATACATTATAATTTTTAAACCTAACCAGTGTCCCATAAATGACTTGCCACAAGATGTCAGAACATGTTAGTATTAGAGCTGAGTGGGGCTAATATTTATATAATTTTCTTTCTTGATACAGGAATTAGATACAATGCTGCTGTCAGATATTTCTAAGTTGTTATCTGCAAAAATACTAGAGTTTTCAGTTGCCTAAGTAGACTCTGGAATCACGGTTAAAGTTGCGCTCCCACCAAATCTGAAATGGCGCCTCTGTGGGCAGGCATGGAATTTGTTCCCCCCTCCCCCGCTGATGCGCGGCTCCATTGGCCTGAATGCAGCCGTTCCCCCAAATATAGACGTCAAACGATGCCTGTGGTTCCCTAGGAGATTCTGCTGGGAGGGTTAGTGTACAATGCGCTGCCTGGGAGGGAGTAACTGGTATCCCCTATGTGACACTGCCGCAATTTGCAGGATTAGTGATTTGAACGAGGGCTGTCAAGCGATTTAAAAAATTAATCACGATTCATCGTGTGATGAATCACACTGTTAAACAATAATAGAATACCGCTTATTTAAATATTTTTGGATGTTTTCTACATTTTCAAATATATTGATTTCAGTTACAACACAGAATACAAAGTATACAGTGCTCACTTTATATTTATTTTTTATTACAAATATTTGCACTGTAAAAAAACAAAAATAGTATTTTTCAATTCACCAAGCACAGGTACTGTCGTGCAATCTCTTTATCATGAAAGTTGAACTTACAAATGTAGAATTATGTACAAAAAAATAACAGATGCTCGTTAAAAAATAATGCGTTAATTAAACATGTGACTGAACACCTTGGGGGGAGAATTTTATGTCCCCTGCTCTGTTTTACCCGCATTCTGCCATATATGTCATGTGATAGCAGTCTCAGATGAAGACCCAGCACATGATGTTCATTTTAAGAACACTTTCACTGCAGATTTGACAAAACACAAACAAGGTACCAATGTAAGATTTCTAAAGATAGCTACAGCACTCGACCCAAGGTTTAAGAATCTGAAGTGCCTTTCAAAATCTGAGAGGGATGAGGTATGGAGCATGCTTTCAGAAGTCTTAAAAGAGCAACACTCCGATGGAGAAACTACAGAACCCAAACCACCAAAAAAGAAAATCAACCTTTTGCTGGTCGCATCTGACTCAGAAAATGAAAATGAACATGCATCAATCCACACTGCTTTGGATTATTATCAAGCAGAACCTATCATCAGCATGGACGCATGTCTTCTGGAATGGTGGTTAAAGCATGAAGGGACATATGAATCTTTAGTGCCTCTGGCACGTAAATATCTTGCGACGCCGGCTACAACAGTGCCATGCGAACAGCTGTTCTCACTTTCTGGTGACATTGTAAACAACAAGCGGGCAACATTATCTCCTGCAAATGTAAACAAACTTGTTTGTCTTAGTGATTGGCTGAACAAGAAGTAGGACTGAGTGGACTTGCAGGCTCTAAAGTTTTACAGGCTCTAAAGTTTTACATTGTTTTATTTTTGAGTGCAGTTATGTAACAAAAAAAATCTGCATTTGTAAATTGCACTTTCATGACAAAAAGATTGCACTACAGTACTTGTATGAGGTGAATTGAAAAATACAATTTCTTTTATCATTTTTACAGTGCAAATGTTTATAATCAAAAATTTTAATTACAACACAGAATACAATATATATAAAAATGAAGAAAAACATCCAAAATATTTAATAAATTTCAGTTGGTATTCTATTGTTTAACTGTGTGACTAAAACTGTGATTATTAATTTTTTTAAATCACGATTAATTTTTTTGAGTTAATCGTGTGAGTTAACTGCGATTAGTCGACAGCACTAGTTTGAATGCAAGAATTCATCAGTCTATTTAATTCATGAACACCAAAAGCGAGAAAATAGAAAGTGAACGACTACTAGCACGGACCACAGCATGGCCTCTCCATGTGACTCTGCCAATTCACCCCAGTCCTGAGCTGTGGCACCCCAGGCATATTCCAGCCTTGTGACACCACGTAGCTCTGTTCATCCACTTCAGATCTGACCTCCAGCTATCCTTGCTCTTCTAATCCTGCATCCCCACAAAGCTGTGCTGATTCTCCTCATCCTTCCTCCGCACCAGCAGCCTTCCTGCTCCTCCAGTGCTTTTCCTCTCCTTGGCTGCTGTAATGCCCACTAGGGACATGTTGCAACAGTTAAAATTCATTTCACGTGTGCTCTCAAAAGTGATTTGATCACAGGTCTCCAAGTGGTGGCTGACTTGTGCATTATACACTGAATCCCACCACCCCCCAAATTGCAAAGGGATCTTTCTTCATGACAAAAGACCTTGCAAAGTTTTGCCCTTGCTAGCCAAATAGAGTGGATCTGTCTGAGGTTAGCCTAGGATTAGTGTAGTGTTAACTGCCGAGGAGACAGCCTGGGGGCTTTTCTCCACCTGTTTCTGTATTAGGCTTCTAGGAATCTGCTTTCACATACACATTTTGTTTTCCTGAAATGGCTCTGTAAAAACTAGAGCTGCCTGTTAAAGACGAGCTGGACGAGTCTGTCTCAGTGGGATGTGAGCGGCTTGGAAGAGGCAACGGCAGAGTGGCTTTGAACAAAGGGACTTGAATGGGATTGCAGGATTTGACTAAAGAGGATTGACTACAGGATGCAGTCCAGGCGGACCTGGCAGCTTTGACGCCTGCTCTCTGAAGTGACAGTCTGTGCTCCCCAGAGCAAGCGGGGGACGTGTTTCCAATAACAAGGCAAGCTAATAACTTCCAAATAGCATGAGGCTGCTTGAAGGGACAAGGTGGCTGAATTGGGAACGCGGCTGGAGTGATGCCCAGAAAAGTCTTGTGTGCTCCTCGCCCTTCAAACACACTTACCTCAGCTCACAGCTGCAAGCATATTTTAGCTTTGTCTGGTGCTTAATCGCTATGTGGACTCAACTGTGTCTCAGCTCAGTCCAAGCCAGAGCTGTGGTGCCCATACACATGGAAATGCTTAGTCTGCCCCCACCCCGCCCTCTCTGGCTCTCCCTTCCACTCTCTCACTAACAGACTTGTGCTTTTGGGGCGATCCTACTCCTTTCAATCCAAAACTGCGGATCCTCATTGACCTGCAGCTTCCCAGACTCAAATTCATGGGGACTGGAACCCTGCACACACTGCCCCACCCTCCTGAAAGAGTTAATCTGATGGAAAAAAATAGCTTTCAGAAGCTGCTAGCCTACCTCAAAGTACATTTGGCCTATGAGAATGTGTCCTGATGATGTAGTGCTTCTTAGCTGGAGTTTCACCGGCTGAGTGGGTTGCCATTTGAGAGTTTTGAGGATGAAGTTCTTCACAATAGCTCAAATATTTGGCCCCAGTGTGCAAGTGGGTTTAGCTGTCATTGAACACAGCTGATTTCCCTAATTGATCAATGGATTCTTAGCACCGAATTTAGCCGGAGGGTAAGAGTGTGACACTCCGAAAGCTAATGCAAATTGTGCCCCATTTTGCCAGAGTTGAATTTGGCCCTTCATGACTATTGCTCCAAACACCGTAAGAACTGAACCTCATACTCAGCAAGCTTGCTCTAAACCTCCCCTAATGTGTTGCCCTGCCAGCCGGGAAGCAAATTGCTCTCACGAATCAAGACTGAGATATAGGCGGCTTGTGGCTATTAGCTCTGAGGAAGAAACACACACATCCATGGGATTTGATGGCAGGTCATCTCCTTTGAAATTGGAAAGCGCCTGCACACACAGGGTGTGATTCACCTTGCACTGGTGCAGGGAAACGGAGAATGTAAAATGCTACCATTCAGATTTTCGCTGAGGTACACGATGAAATGAGGTGCAGGGTAATGGAGAACAGACCCAGGAGGTAGCATAGGGTAACACAACTTTCCACTCACATTGATTTGAAACCATAAGCACCCCTTTGAGGAAGTTACCATCAATGCTGGCCTTGCTGTTAAGCAGCCGTGTTTTCCAGTGAACAGGTGTCATGGTTACTGGGAAAGCCGTGCCTTTAGACCCCCTTTGTCCTCTTCAGTGCACCCCTCAGCTGACCGGCCTGCTTCCTGCACCTCACTCTGGGTGAAACCATGCATCCAACCATTCTTGGGCTGGATCTCCATGTCCCAACCATGTTAGCCTGACAGACCCAACAGGGTTTGGCACCCAAGCGTTTCCCTTTAGGAGCCTGTGGCAGTATAAATTTGCAGTTACACAAACAGCATCTTCAAAACAAAGCACTATTGATTCTTCTGCCCGAAGATACAGAGCACGCAGAGCAAAGGGTTAAACAACAGAGACCTTAGCTACTTATTATTAGTTATTGTTTTATCGTAGAACTTTGGAGTCCCAGTCCTGGACCAGGATCCCCTTGTGCAAGGCGCTGCACAAACACGGAACAAAAAGACAGTTCCTGCTAGAGTGACCAGACAGCAAGTGTGAAAAATCGGGATGGGGTGGAAGGTAATAGGAGCCTATAAAAGAAAAAAACCCAAAAATCGGGACTATCCCTATAAAATCGGGACATCTGGTCACCTAGTCCCTGCCCAAAGAGCTTACAGTCTAAGTGAAGCCTGTCTCCCTTTACCTATGCCCTGGGGTGAAAGTAATTTAAAGGACTTACCGGTATGCCAGAGTTGCGCGTGGGCGTGGCCTCAATGGGAAGAGGCGGGGCCTTTCAAGATTTAAAGGCCCTGGGGCTGTGGCTGGGAGCCCCAGGGCCTTTAAATCACCCCAGAGCTACCAACTGCAGAGGTGGCTGGGAGCCCCAGGGCTCAGGGGTGAATTAAAGGGCCTGGGACTCCGGCCGCTGTGGTGCTCCAGCCCCTTTAAATCACCATGGGAGCCCTGCTGCCGCTACCCCAGGGTGGCAGGGCTCGGGCTAGGCCTGGGGTAGTGGCGGCAGGGCTCCAGCCGCTGCGGGGAGCCCCGGGCCCTTTAAATCGCCTCCAGAGCCCTGCCGCCACTGGGGTAGTCCAGCCGCTGCGGGGAGCCCCGGGCCTCGCTGCTGTGGGAAGGCCTGGGCCCTTTAAATCACCTCCAGAGCCCGGCAGGGCTCGGGCAGAGCTTTAAAGGGCCCCAGGCTCTCCGCAGCTGCTGGAGCCCTGGGCCCTTTAAATCACCGCTTGAGAAGCCGGTCCAGTCCGACACAGCCAGTACACCGCTCCGGCCCATACTGGCTTACTTTCACCTCTGCCTATGCCTTAATCTTTCCTTGCAAGCATTTGTACGTTCCCCTCAACCCAGGTAACCCCGATCTCCGTCTGGGAGAAGCAGATTGTCCGGCTTGCAGCATGTTCTCTCTGTCTCTTGCCTGCCCATCAGCCCCCGCTGACATTGCCTGTGTAGTGCCCCCTCCTTTCTGAGGCAAGCATCTTTACGGTTAAGGACCCTCTTTGATCTTAGGCTTAACCTTGGGAAGAGTAAATTGTTCTTAGCTTGGATGGAGTCAAATAGGGAGGATTCCCTGAAACAGTTTCCCTTTTCTTTCTTAAAGGACACTTATCTGGGTCATTGTTCTGCATTTCCTGCTCCGTTCCTTTAACAACCCTTTGATTTAACTCTGCATATTCAGACAGAATAGCACACAGGTAACCTGGGGGGCATGTGATTTTTATTAAAAATACTGCAAATAACTCCCTCAATCTCCACAGGGCATTGGCCTGAGAGCCAGGAGGTCTATGTTTTATACACCTCTACCTTGATATAATGCGGTCCTCGGGAGCCAAAAAATCTTACCAAGTTCAATATAAGCATTATATTGAACTTGCTTTGAGCCACCGGAGCGTGCAGCCCCGCCCCCTCGGAGCACTGCTTTACCGCATTATATCCGAATTCGTGTTCTATCGGGTTGTGTGATATCGGGGTAGAGGTGTACTACTAATTCATTGGGGTGACCTTAGCAAGTCACGTGATCACTCTGTGCTTTGGTTTCTCCAGATGTATAAAGAGATAGTGATACTTACCCTTCTTTGCAAAGCACTTGAAGATCCTTGGATGAGAAGTGCTAAATATTATTATAGTGTCTCAAGGTCATTTCTGAACCTAGATTCTTGTTATATTCCTATACTGCAGTTGATAGCCAATCCTCAAGGCTGATCCAGCAATCCTTTCATAAAAACAAATACCAAAATCCCTGCAGCCTTCCACATAAGCATATGAACTGACCAGTTATTACTTCGCCATCCACAGATGATTAGTTTAAAAAAAATGGTTATTTCCCCTCCCGGATGAAGTAGGGATGGCTCTAGGCCAGAATTTTAGAGGTGATTCTGTTAGCTTCCAGAGATGCCAATCTTGTCTAATCATTTTCCTTCTTGGAAGATTGTGTGGAGACCTGCTGAGACACCCTGGTGTCAGATTCTTGACCCCACATACATACCCAGAGCTGTTCTGCTGACTCATGCTGGCGTCGGGTTCTTAGGTCCTGCACAGGGTCATCCTCCTGCTGACTCACCCTGGCAGCCAAGCTAAGTGGGTTAGTACCAAGCCAATTTAGAGAGGTTTTGATTCTCTTTCTGAGGCAGAGGGAATTAGGAATAAGAGATGTTATCGGGAGTAATCCTAGAAACAGCCAAGCTCTGGCAGGAAGTTTATGCCTGTTATTTAAGTTAACCATAAAGAAAGAGAGGAGAGGTGTAACAACAATTTTGGCAGCCCCCCCTCATTTTTTAATTACCCCACCCCCGGCCCCGCCTCAACTCCGCCCCTTCCCCAAATCCCCAGCCCTGCTCCCCAGCCCTGCCTCCTCCCCCCAGGCTCTCAAGCCTAGGAGGGAGGGGGAGAAGTGGTGCCCGCGCCCGGCCACTCGGAGTCTCCCCCTCCCTCCCAGGCTTTCAAGCCTGGGAGGGAGAGGGAGCAGCGGCGTGCGAATCAGCTGTTTCGCGTGCCCCGGCCGTTCGGGATCTCCCCCTCCTTCCCAGGCTTGAGAGCCTGGGAGGGAGGGCGAGTAGCGGCGCGCGAGCGGCAGCAGCAGCGGAGGTGAGCTAGGGCAGCCGGGGCACATTTTTAGGGGCAGCATTCTGGCGCCGGCCATGCCGCCCCTAAAAATGTGCCGCCCCAAGCACCAGCTTGTTTTGCTAGTGCCTAGAGCCGGCCCTGGAAACTACTCATCGTATATTCTGTACTAGGAGCAGGGTGGGAATGTCTGCTTACAGGATAGGGTTCTGATATCAGAGATGCTATACAAGCAGTAATACTCAGATCTCAGTGGTTCAGGGTCCAAACTGGCAATCAACATTACCCAAAAGAGCAAAAGTAGTGTGAATTCGTTGTTTCATTTACTATTTATATATCCATATAAAGCACCCCTCAGTGCTCCCTATGCTGCCAAACTGTTCATTGCAATCAGACTGCCTCAAATGTTTGTGGTTATGTTGCCCACTCTATCTGGTCAACAAGGAGGATAGGAGCCTCATACTGGTGCTCCTGAAAGAGCTAGGGTTGAGTCTCCTGCACTCAAGTGCTCTTCTGTTTGGAAAACAGATGGTCATGAGTTCCATTCTGTGTTCTGCACATGGGTGGTTAAGCAGCTGTGTATATGCATGCAGCCACTGAATTGCAATATCCTGGTGTATCATGTTTAATGCTCTGTTTTGACAGTGATTCAGAAAGGGGGAGGAAAGGTGGTTCCAAAATGCAGTTAGGCTTTCAAAGAGTTCTGTTATTTTATTTTCCTAAAGCTGTTGAAAGAGAGGGCAGCTCCAATTTGCCCAGAGCCGTTCAGTTACAACTTAGCTCTTCTGGGTGGGTCCTTTAGAAAACTGCCTTTGACTGTAACAGCGTTTAGCTAGAGCACAGCATGTGCAGCAGAATAAAAGCAAATTACAATGACATAAACATGTGAATCCATCATCAGGGGGTGAGGGGATTGGTTTCAGAATCCATGTATTAGACTGTGACAGTAATCATATAATGGTCCTTTAAATGTCAATGGAGATGAACGTGGTTTAATAGCAACAAATAAGCTGCCAAGCCATGAAGCGTGTAACAAAACAGATGGATGGATAAATCTACCTATCATCTGCTCCCTGCAAAAAAAAAAAAAAAAGAGAGAGAAATAATTCAGGCTTATGTTTGATTGAATGTGTAAATCTCAGAGAGGTGATGTTTTCTTTTATTTAAAAAAACCTCTTTGTTTTCAGAACCATTCCCTGCCATCAGCCATGTGGATGGAGGTGAGCTGTACAAATGAGATACGTAACATTTAAAGCTTGCTGCTGCCTTGACAGTGTTATGCTAATGAAAAATGAAGGCACCAGGGCATAGTTTAGACAATCAGTCAACACCAGGCTGCTGTAGAATCCATACAGATTCCTATCAACTGCACAATAAGAAAGATAGAAGGGGTTGTGTGTGTGTATGAGAGAGAGAGAGAGAGAGAGAGAAGGATGGACGAAACAGGCGGGGTAGGTTACATTGTTTGCTACATTTGTTGTACAATTTCCTTGGCTTTGCTGTTTGTCCGGGCAAGACCTCAGCACATCTTTGAGACGAGTGACCCCAGGGATTTTTATCTAGGCAGAGTGGCAGGCTGCCTTCCACAGCCTAACTCCACTGGGCCATGTGAGTTTCACTTTGTGGAGGACGTATGTGCTGCGAGTCCTTGCAAAACTGGGGGGTGACCACTGCTCATTCGTCCATGGGTAGGCTGCCTTGATTGTCTTTTTGGAAGCAACGCCAGCTGTGCTTTCTTCTTCCTGATTAGTGACATTGTCTGACGATGTCAAAAGACACCATCAAAATGCAAATGGCTTTACATTATGTTTCTGGTGAAAAAGTCATGGAAGTCTTGTGGTCTGTTAGGCTTTGTCCACACTGGAACTTCGTCGGCAAAACTTTTCAGGGGTGTTAAACACACACACACACACACGCACTCCCGAACGACAAAAGTTTTACCGACGAAAAGCACCAGTGTGAACGGCGCTTTGTCAGCAGGAGCGCTCTCCTACCGACAACGCCGCTGCTGCTTGTCGGGGGTGGAAGTTTTTTTCATCAGGAGAGCTTTCTCATGCCGACAAACAGCAGCTACACTCTGCGCCTTTTAGTGGCTCGGCTGTAGTGGCACAGCCGTGTCGCTAAAAGCTCCGTAGTGTAGACAAAGCCTTAGTCGCCTATGTCTTACACTCACACTTGTTCCCTCTCTGGCTCAGTCTACAAGGCTTAGGAAATGTGTGGTTTTCAATTGATTTAGCTTAACTTGGTGGGGGGGAAGGCTTTAACACCCATGCACACACAGCTGTACTACACAACCATCTCAATGCTGTGAAACTGTCTGTCCCTGTGTTGTTGTATTAATTTATATGTAATATATGGGCTAAAGGTGTTAACATAACTCAGTCACTGTCCAACATTAGACAGTGTTAAATAAGGTCTGGGGTTTGGTATGCAGAGACTTCAGCCTGTTTAGTACGTAGCAAACACACCATTCAAAATCCTTTTAACTTTTTGTTAAAAATACAGAAAAGAAGGGAAAAAAGTTAAAGCATTTGAAATGCAAAGTATTAAACACAGCTTTTAATTTAGCAACTTCCCTTATTCCCTTTCTCTTTAGCTGGAGAGAGTTTTTAGAAAGAAACCCCCCTTTGTTTGACTTTCATGGTATCAAAGATGGTGATAACTGTCCTATTGGGGAATAGAAAAGACGTTAGTTGTGATGGGCTAGAGCGGTTGCTGTTGTTGTTTCCAATCCTGTTTCATTCCATGTGGTCTTTGGGATTCAGCTGATACTGGTAGCGGTGGTGGTGTCGTCTGGGTCCCTCTCTGTGACCTGGGTGAGTTGCTTTAAATCACCACATGGAAAGTGTCAATTTAAATAATTTAGGGTTACCATATTCAAACATTTAAAAAAGAGGACACTCCACGGGGCCCCGCCCCAGGCCCCACCCCAACTCCGCCCCTTCCCCGCCCCGGCCCCGCCCCAACCCCACCCCTTCTCCGCCCCCATTCCAACCCCTTCCCCAAAGTCCCTGCCCCAACTCTGCCCCCTCCTCTGAGCACCCCGCATTCCCCCTCCTCCCTCCTGCTCTGATCTTGGTTGGGGGTTGCTAAGTGCTTCCCTGCTCCCCACTCGCCCCGCAGCCCCTATGCCCTTGCCTGCCCTGCTCCTCCTCACCCTGCAGCCTCTGCACCCCCCCGCCCCTGCAGCCTCTGCGCCCCCTGCTCCCCACTCGCCCTGCAGCCTCTGCGCCCCCTGCCTACCCTGCCCCTGCAGCCTCTGCGCCCCCCGCCCCTGCAGCCTCTGCACCCCCTGCCTGCCCTGCTCCTCCTCGCCCTGCAGCCTCTGCGCCCCCTGCCTGCCCTGCTCCTCCTTGCCCTGCAGCCTCTGCACCCCCGCCTGCCCTGCCCCTACAGCCTCTGTGCCCCCCTGCCCCTGCAGCCTCTGTGCCCCCTGTTCCCCACTCGCCCTGCAGCCTCTGCGCCCCCTGCCTGCCTTGCCCTGCCCCTGCAGCCTCTACACACACACCGCCGCCGCCTGCCCTGCTCCCCCGCTCACCCGGCAGAGGGAGAAATGCAGGCTCCACGTGGAATCAAACACAACCGCGCTGCTCTGTGGGGGAGGAGGGAGCGGGGGAGGGACTCTGGCTGCTAGAGGCCCTAGTGGCTGCGAGCGGCTTTCAATCAGGCCAGGCGTCCAATCAGCCGCGCCGCACTCCGCATGAGGGGAAGGGGGAAATCCCGGATATTTCTACTTGATTAGAAATCCCCCCAGGACGGCAATTTAACGCTGAAAAAGCCGGACATGTCCGGGGAAACCCAGACGGATGGTAACCCTAAATAACTAATTTTCATCAATGTTTCCATTTGTACTTCAGTTATTTTCTAAAGGAAGGTGCATCCTCATTGGTTGATATAACCGTTCAATATGTTGATTTATAACTAAATAGAGCCATTACACTAGATTTGGTGCATCTTTTTGTCATCCAGGGGGGTATATATCTATATATCTTTATTTAAGCAATTATATAGCTTAATATTTTCAGATTCTTATTAATTGTACATTTTTAGTATACTAGAAAATGGTGACTAACATTGCTTATTTACTAGATAATTAACTTTTTGCTCATGGTTTGTGTCAAACTGCATTAGGATGGTAACTGGAATTTAATTAAACACAAAACCACATATAAAATTTATTTTTATTAAACAAAACAACATTACATGTTTTGATACGAGAAGCTGATGTATCCAATACATGTTTCATGTTTACATCTAAATTGTTTATTAAACAGGGGGATTAACTGTAGTCAGTGAATTAAACAGATTATTTCAGGCAAATCCTGGGAAAACTTTCAAATGTGCCCAAGTGAAAGTAACTGGATCTTAGGCCTGGTCTACACTAGGCGTTTATGTCGAAGTTAGCGCCGTTAAATCGAATTAACCCTGCACCCGTCCACACTGCGATGCTATTTAGTTCGACATAGAGGTCTCTTTAATTCGACTTCTGTACTCCTCCCCGACGAGGGGAGTAGCGCTAAATTCGACATGGCCATGTCGAATTAGGCTAGGTGTGGATGGAAATCGACGCTAATAGCTCCGGGAGCTATCCCACAGTGCACCACTCTGTTGACGCTCTGGACAGCAGTGCGAGCTCGGATGCTCTGACCAGCCACACAGGAAAAGCCCCGGGAAAATTTGAATTTGAATTCCTTTTCCTGTCTGGCCAGTTTGAATCTCATTTCCTGTCTGGACATCGTGGCGAGCACAGCAGCACTGGCAACGATGCAGAGCTCTCCAGCAGTGATGGCCATGCAGTCTGTGAATAGAAAGAGAGCCCCAGCATGGACTGATCGTGAAGTCTTGGATCTCATCGCTGTGTGGGGCGATGAGTCCGTGCTTTCCGAGCTGCGATCCAAAAGAAGGAATGCAAAGATCTACGAGAAGATCTCTAAAGACATGGCAGAGAGAGGATACAGCCGGGATGCAACGCAGTGCCGCGTGAAAATCAAGGAGCTGAGACAAGGCTACCAGAAGACCAAAGAGGCAAACGGACGCTCCGGATCCCATCCCCAGACATCCCGTTTCTACGAGGCACTGCATTCCATCCTCGGTGCTGCCGCCACCACTACCCCACCAGTGACCGTGGACTCTGAGGATGGGATACTGTCCACGGCCGGTTCCTCAGACATGTTAGGGGACGGGGAAGATGAGGAAGGAGATGAGGAGGGCGAGGCAGTTGGCAGCTCTCACAACGCTGATTTCCCCGACAGCCAGGATCTCTTCATCACCCTTACAGAGATCCCCTACGAAGCGTCCCCAGCCATTACCCCGGACACAGAATCTGGTGAAGGATCAGCCAGTAAGTGTTGTAAACATCTAAACATTTATTTTTAACAAAACAGGAATATTAACAATTAAAAGAATGGGTTGTTCATGATTAGTGTGCCCTAGGCGCTTAACGGTTTAGTAAGGGGCAGTGCAAGTTTTGAAAAGAAATCTAGCAATGTCCGGTTTTCAGTGATTGTCCTGCACAAGCCGCTCTACTGTGTATTCCCTGCTACTGCAGCTACAGTAAAATGCGGTCTATATGTGCGGGGATAGAGCAGTAATCCTCCTGGGACATCTCGATGAAGCTCTCCTGGAGGTAACTTGAAAGCCGTTGCATGAGGTTCTTGGGGAGAGCGGCCTTATTGGGTCCTCCGAAGTACGACACGTTGCCGCGCCACGAGATTATCAGGTACTCGGGGATCATTGCTCTGCACAGCAGGGCGGCATACGGCCCTGGTCTTTGGAGGCTTTCCCGGAGCATTCTCTCTTTGTCGCTCTCGGAGATCCTCATCAGGGTGATGTCGGCCATGGTGACCTGCTTTTAATTAGGTAGGGGAATGTTAGTGTTGGGACTGCTTTCCCGTTCCTTTACAGAACTGTCACCGCTGGTTTGCAGCCACGCGGTGGAGGCGGGAGAGGGGCAGCCGAAAGGGATCGTTCCCGGGGACAGCCGCGAGGGGGTGGGACAGGGGCAGAGTTCCCGCTTGCCGGATTGCTGGCAGCAGGGACTGACATTGATTTAAATGTGAAATGAGGCCAGTGGTAATATAAAAGTTTTAAACTGCCACAAGTGTACGGCTTACCATGTCTGCCTGCAACAGAAATTCCGTTGTGCTGCCTCGCTTCTCAAATGTGCTGTTCAAGACCCCAGGCACAGAATGCGAAGGCCGAGAATTCGACCTTGTGCTGAGTGCGCATGTGAAAGGTGCTGTGCATGGTCTTGTTCACAGAGAAAGACTATGTTCTTTGTTCACAACTACATTTATCTTTCAGAGGAATTCACTCCCTTTTTCCCATTTCCACAGCCCCGTCTGCGACTGTCTCACAACCTAGCCTGGAATCACACTCCCAGAGGCTAGCGCGGATTAGGCGTAGGAAGAAGAGGACACGGGAGGACATGTTCTCTGAGCTTATGGCCTCTTCCCAAGCCCAGGCAGCACAGCAGACCCAGTGGCGGGAGAACTTGACCCGAATGCACCAAGCCAACATGGATCGGGAGGAGAGGTGGCGGCAGGAAGACCAGCAGGCGACTCTAACGCTGCTTGGACTACTGAGGGAGCAAACGGACACACTCCGGCGCCTTGTGGATGTTCTGCAGGAACGGAGGCAGGAGGACAGAGCCCCGCTGCAGTCCATCTCTAACCGCCCTCCCCCGCCACCAAGTCCCATACCCACCTCACCCAAAGTGCAAAGAAGGAGAGGCGGCAGAGTCCCTGCTAACTCTCACTCCACCCCTGCAGAGAGCTCTAGTAGCAGAAGGCTCTCATTTCCCAAAATTTGAAAAGTTCTTTCCTTCCCGCCTGACACCAGCCCACGTCCAAGTTTCACCTCCCAATGCCATGTGTAGTTGATAATAAAAAATTCGTTTCTGTTAACTACTGTTTCAATCATGTTCTTTTGGAGGAGGAGGGGAAAGGGGGTTGGAAATTGGACAGGACAGTCTCCTTTGGCAGGGTACATAGTCGGGGGCAGGCACAGCAGCAGGGCACATACACAGTGCAGTGATGCAGTGACTAGTTGCCCCGGTTAGTCTGGGAGGTTGTTTTGATGTAATGTTGGGGGGGGTGGGTTGCTCTGTGACTTTGTGGCGGGGGAGGGCAGTTACAGATCTTAAGCGCCGGTCCTTAGACAGGATCACAGAGCCACACAGCATGGGATCTGTAACCGTCCTCCCCCTGCCACAAAGTCAAATAGACCTCCCATACACACAGTCCCGATCAGGAGGGGTGACAGGCTCCGTTGAAACAAGCATCCCACCGCAGCGGAGCCTGTCAATCCTTGAGTTTAGAAGCTGCATTCGCATCACAACACTAGACCCGCCCCGCACCACAGTCTGCGTCCCAGTTTTAAAAAATTCCCGCAAAAACAGTATTAAAGAAAACGGTGTGCTTTAACAAAGTAGAACTATTTTTATTTCGACACGTGTGTTGGAGGGGGGGTGAAGGGGGTATGTAACTGGATAGGATAGTCAACATTACCTGGGTAAAGAAACGGGGGCAGGTTTAGCTTCTCAGTACACAAACTATAAAATCACAGGTTACCCTGCTCACTCAGGAACTTTGCTTTCAAAGCCTCCCGGATGCACAGCGCTTCCCGCTGGTCTCTTCTAATCGCCCGGCTGTCTGGCTGTGAGTAATCACCAGCCAGGCTATTTTCCTCAACCTCCCACCCCGCCATAAAGGTCTCCCCCTTGCTCTCACAGAGATTGTGGAGCACACAGCAAGCTGCTATAACAATGGGGATATTGGTTTCGCTGAGATCACAGCGAGTCAGTAAGCTTCTCCATCTCCCCTTGAGACGGCCAAAAGCACACTCCACCACCATTCTGCACTTGCTCAGCCGGTAGTTGAAGAGTTCTTTTTCAGTGTCCAGGGCGCCAGTATAGGGCTTCATGAGCCAGGGCATTAGCGGGTAGGCTGGGTCCCCGAGGATGACTATAGGCATCTCCACATCCCCAACAGTTATTTTGTGGTCCGGGAAGTAAATACCTTGTTGCAGCCGTCTAAACAGACCAGAGTTCCTGAAAACACGAGCGTCATGAACCTTGCCCGGCCATCCCACGTAGATGTTGGTAAAACGTCCCCTGTGGTCCACCAGTGCTTGCAGCACCATGGAAAAGTATCCCTTTCGGTTAATGTACTGGGTGGCCTGGTGGTCCGGTGCCAGGATAGGGATGTGAGTTCCATCTATGGCCCCACCGCAGTTTGGGAATCCCATCGCTGCGAAGCCATCTATGATCGCCTCCACGTTTCCCAGGGTCACTACCTTTGGCAGCAGTACATCAACGATTGCCTTCGCTACTTGCATCACAACAACCCCCACGGTAGATTTGCCCACCCCAAACTGGTTCGCGACTGACCGGTAGCTGTCTGGCGTTGCAAGCTTCCACAGGGCTATGGCCACTCGCTTCTGTACACTCAGTGCAGCTCGCAACCGGGTGTCACTGCGCTTCAGGGCAGGGGACAGCAACTCACAAAGTTCCAGGAAAGTTCCCTTCCGCATGCGAAAGTTTCGCAGCCACTGGGATTCATCCCAGACCTGCAGCACTATGCGGTCCCACCACTCAGTGCTTGTTTCCCGTGCCCAGAATCGCCGTTCCACGGCATCAACATGACCCATTGCCACTGTGATGTCCTCGGCGCTGGGTCGCCTGCTTTCTGACAGGTCTGTGCTACTCTCAGACTTCAGGACATCACCGCGGTGCCGTAGCCTCCTTGCCTGACTTTTCTGCATCTGCCTCAGGGAAACCTTTATGATAAGCTGCGAGACGTTGAGAGCGGCCACAACTGCAGCGATGGTCGCAGCGGGCTCCATGCTCGGAGTACAGTGGCGTCCGCGCTGTCAATGACTGGAAAAGCGCGCGAACTGTTTTCCCGCCGGCGCTTTCAGGGAGGGAGGGCGGGAGTGATGGACGGATGACGACAGTTTCCCAAAAGCACCCTCGACTCATTTTGTTACCCAGAAGGCATTGCCGGCTACACCCAGAATTCCAATGGGCAGAGGGGACTGCGGGAACTGTGGGATAGCTGACCACAGTGCACCGCTTCGAATGTCGACGCTATCACCGTTAGTGTGGACGCACAAAGTCGAATTACTGTCCTTAGTGTGGACACACACGTTCGACTTTGCAATATCGATTACAAAAATTCGATGCAAGTAAAATCGAACTACTCTCGTAGTGTAGACAAGGCCTTAGTCTTAATCTTGCTTAAGTCTCTTGAAAATGAGAAAGTCCCCTAAATTACTTAGGCCTATTGTGCCATATTTATAAAGCTTGCCCTCAAAAGTTAGAATCAGGGGGAAAACATCTTTCTTTATATAGAAAAGCAGCCTTTAACTTAAAGTTTCTGATAGAGGCTCATGGATTCAGCATATTTACTTTTTATTTAAAGAGATTATATTTTTAAAGATTATAATAAATATAGACCATAACATATTTTGTATTAAATTCAGCTTTCATTTTAAACAGGTTTATTTTTAAAAAGAAAAACATTATTTAAATAACAAAATAAAAAATAACCAATTTAAATAAAAAATCTGATTATTTTTTTCTTCAAAAAAATCATCAATTTTTAATCTTGCTGCTCTGGCCCCGTCTGGTCAGGACAGCTCTCAGCATTAGGATGAAGAAGGTCTGGACTCCCAGGAGGTTGTGGGGGTGGTAGCCAGGATGGTGAAGCCTGCTCCAATAGTCAGGTTTTCTCCCAAGGTCTCTTTCTTTAAGGTCCCATTCAGGGAATGGTGGCCAAGATAGCCCATCCCCTCATTATTTTTTCCACCAATTAGGCCTAGCTTCTGACACACCGCTCTTTTGTACTCTGTGAGGAGCCTCTTGTAGCCACTATTGAGAAGGACTAAATAAAATGGAAGTAAAAGATTAAGGCCCAACTTTTCAGAAGTACCCGCTGATTTGGTGTGCCCTTAAGGTGAAACTGTTTGCCATGTGGTAAAATTAAGGTGTAGAGCGCCACAGGATTTTAAAAAAGGACTGGATATTTATATGGATAAGAATACTCAGAGTTATAATATCAAGGATTTAAAGAAAACACACACACACACACACACAAAACAAAAAAACAGGTTGCGAAAGTATATAAACCCTCATGCTTCCGGGTATAGGGAGACCAGTATCTAAATGGGGGTCAGGAAGAAGCTTCTCCTGGGGGCAGGTTAATAACTGCCTCCTGAGGCGTTTCAAATTTCAGGTCAGGGTCTGCTCCCAAAGTCAAGAGGCTGTTTGGCAGTGAAAGCGGTTCCATGTTATTGTTTGCTAACATCTGTTTGTTTCTGAGCCCCTTCCTTGCCCAAGAATTGTCATTTGATATGTGATTGCCCATCAGCTTTGATGACCCTTAGCTAGAGGCATCAGCTTGTCCTTTGCCTTTGATAAACAGGTTTACCCACTCCCCAGGCTTGTCTGGTAACACACCTCAGTCATGATTTCAGCTTAGTTCATAACTTCACATACAATGTTGCTACATACATTTCACCATGATATTATTGACCAGCAAGTTATTAGTTTCAAATGATACCTTTCAAGACATATTTTATAAAAAGAATATTACAGTGGTGTGTATAGCAAGTGTGACAGCAAGTGTGAAAAATCGGGACAGGGGGTGGGGGGTAATAGGAGCCTACATAAGAAAAAGCCCCAAATATCGGGACTGTCCCTATAAAATCAGGACATCTAGTCACCCTATGTGTGTAGGGTGTGAATACAGGGATGCATTCCAGCACAGTGAGACCAGGACTTTATGGGAAAGGAGACTGGAACTGGCTAGGTGAGGAGAAGGAGGGACTGGGAGAAGGAACAAGGTGTACTCTTCGTTGGTACTAGGCCTACCCAAAACTAAAGACCTGCCCCCTCAGGTAGGGCTGGGAACCTCTAGACCCAGACCACAAGTGAGTATGTGGGACAATGAAGGAGAAAACAGGAACGGAAGTGAGGTCAAAGGCTAAAAATCAGGGAACCAGAGGGGAACACGAAGCAATGAACCCTGTAGGAACTAGTTGTGGGGATGAGACAGGACTGGGATAAGGACAAGTTGGAGGGGATGGGCCAAAGAGTCTGTGCCCCCTAGAGAACACGTGCCTCCAAAATCTGGACTGGAACCCAAGATTCCTCAGTGTCACCATTTCTCTGCTGTCAGCAATTATCTGTGAAATCTACAGGCAAAATGTCTCATCCCCCTCTGGTGCTCATCCACACAGAGGATGACAACTTACTAATACTATCAGTTACTCCATTATTTCAAGTGGCATAGGTCTGTGTTCTGGCTATAAAAGTTCCAACCGTGCTGACGACCCAGGTACGTGTCAATACGATACCATATAATGGAATATCTGTGTTTCCAGTTTCTTATATTTTTTTAATCTAGGAAATTACACATTTAAAAATTCTAGATTAGAAGAATAACATTGAGGTTACAAAGAAGCACTCAAAAATTAGGAAATGCCAGAATTAAGGTTGCCTATGCCTGGTTAAGGCACTTGAATGCTGCCCTGGAAAACTGGATTCTATCCATGCAGGAGCGGCGCCAGGGTTTTTGGCGCCCTAGGCAGGGGTCCTTCCGCACTCCCGGTCTTCCGGGCACTTCGGCGCCAAAGACCCGGAGCGCGGAAGGACCCCCTGCCGCCGAATTGCCACCCCCCCAAATCCTGGCGCCCTAGGTGACCGCCTAGATCGCCTAAATGGAAGCGCCGGCCCTGTATCCATGCCTCTGCCACATCCTGTGTGATGATGGGCAAGTCACTTAAACCAAACTTTTCACAGGTAGTCACTAATGGTATGTTTCCCCTTCTCCGGGTGCCTGACTTCAGACTCTAGGGTCTGATATGCAGAAGTGCTGAGCACTCAGAGCTGCAACTGAAGTCAATGCGAGCTGTGCTTTGAACACATAAAGTGCTCTGAAAAAATCAGGTCATAGGGACTCAGTTTGGGCACTCAAATTAGGAGACACTTTTAACCTTAATTTCTCTGTGCCTCAGTTCCCCATCTGTAAAATAAGAATAACACTGCCCCCTCACCTCACATGGGCATAGTGAAAATACATTCATTAATATTTGTGAAGCACTCAGATGTTATAATGATAAGTGCCATAGAAAACTCATGAGGAAATTAACAATTCTGTCTTCAGAGTAGGGTTTGAATAGTGTGCAGTAAATAAGGACTAGGGCCACACATTGAAGAATGAAGAAAAAACTAAATATTGAATAGCAACTCATTAAGCAAGCATCTTCCATCCTATGCATTGAATGAGGCATACCCATGGGGTGGGGTGGGGTGGGGTGGGGTGGGGGGAAGAACCTGAATTCTGTCATTTCCTTATTTTTGAGCGCTTGACTTTGTAACCTTAATAATGTCCTTTTAACCTAGTTTGTGTGTGTAATTTATACATATATTTAATAAAACGTTTGCTGGATGGTGATGGCAGAAATAAAAGTGAGTGCTTATTCATTTTTAATCAGCCATTGGTAGGAGAGCTATTGCATGTGTATTGTTAAGAGTCTTCTTTTGTTGAACTATTTATACTGAAATATCTTGAAGGGAATTTTGATTGTGATACCTTTATATATGCTGAAAAGGACCATATTACTCCACAAGTGGACCTGCCAAAGTCAATGGGAGTCAGGTACCATTCAGCATGAGGAGAGGTATAAGAATCTGGCCCATAAAGAACAGTAGATAGAAAGGTAGATACAGATATTGATTTACTTCATATTAATGTATCTGGGGTTTTAGCTGCTAGTGAAATCAGTCTGTGAATCCTCCATATATATTGATTTAATGGCTGTGGATGTCTCCGTCTGAGGCATAAATTTTTTAAAAAACCCAGTTTGTCAGAATGGAAGTTGTTTTATAAAAAATAGATCATACCATATTTTTTCTATTTTGACAGAAAAATAATCCTCCCACTCCTTCCCCAAATCTATTCCCAGCATTTTTAGGGCCACAATTACATAATTCACCCCTAGAAGTAATAAACACAAGGGGCAGAGGAAAGCAATTTAGATTGCTCCCTGCTGTTCCCCAAAGCCTGCCACCCCAGCTCTGCATTAAAGGTTACTCCAAAGGTAAATTCCTCATCCATTAAGCAGATTCCCATTTACCCCACTGGTAGAAAACCTCTAGTTCCCTAGTCTCCTTTCATACTTTACCAGACTGAACACATTTTGTCTGGGCCAAATGAATACTGACCTTTTTTAGTGCATCTTACAGAAAATAGAAAGCATTGGAGTAGATTAGGGTTACCATACGTCCGGATTTTCCCGGACATGTCCAGCTTTTTGGGCCTCAAATCCCCGTCCGGGGGGAAATCCCCAAAAGCCGGACATGTCCGGGAAGATAGGGAGGGAGGGCTCGGCGGTGCTGGGACGGGACGGGGGCGCGGGCATTTGGCTGGGGGCTGGCGCGTTGCTCGGCCGGGGGCTGGGGGCCGGTGCGGTGCTCAGCTGGGGGCCGGGGGCGCGGGCACTTGGCCGGGGGCCAGCGCAGTGCTCGGCCAGGGGCGCGGGCACTTGGCTGGGGGCCGGGGCCAGTGCAGTGCTGGGCCGGGGGCCGGCGCGGTGCTCGGCCGGAGCTGGGGGCGCGGGCAGTGGGCCGGGGCCCCAGGGCCCGAGCCGGGCGGGAGACGCCGGGGCCAAAGCCTCTTGGCCTGGGCTGGCCGGCCGCCAAAGGGAGCCACTTGGCCAGGGCGCCAGACTGAGCCGCGCCGCACCCCGCCCCAGCCTACCTGCTGCCTCCCTGTTTCAGGCTTCCCACGAACATTTGATTCGCGGGAAGCAGGGGAGGGGGAGGAGCAGGGGGCGGAGCGTTCAGGGGAGGGGGCAGAGTTAGGGCGGGGCTGGGGCGGGGAAGGGGCGGAGTTGGGGCAGGGCCCCATGGAGTGTCCTCCTTTTTAAAAATTAAAATATGGTAACCCTAGAGTAGATTCTATTAATATTGCCAGCTGAGGGGAGACTATTTGCACAAATTATGTACAGGGCGATTACTACTTTACTTTTGTGCAATTTATTGTGTGATTCGGTTCCATTTTTAAATACATTTTCTGGTTTCTTCCTTCCCCTCCCTAAAATTTGCCGGAAGTGTGTGTGTGTTTAATCACCTTTCCCTTAAAAAAACCAACCAACCACACACACACTATGGGAAACTCTATAGAGAAGAAAATACCAGCCATTCTGTCTGACTGCACAAAGTCACAGATCCAGCTCCATTGGGAGGGGAAAGGAGTGGGACACAAGCCATTCAGCAGAAAGCTTTGGACTCCTACTGAAGCCAATAACAGTGTGGATAAACAGTGGCCCTGCCAAAAGCTGCAGAACTGACCAGGATACCACAAGCTCACGCAAATGACCTGCAGAGCCCCACTAGCTACATGCTAGGTTGGGTGCATGGTGAGCTAACCAGGCTGCACTGCAGCTGCAATCCCAAGGAGAAATTCTGGCTGACTCAGACAGGATTCCTCATGTAGCTTCCAGGCAACCATTGTACCACCTCTGGCAAAGATACAGCATGTTTCCCCTGCTACACTCAGTGCCCCGTCTAAAACCCACTGCATTCAATGGGAGCTACAAGTAGCCACCACCTCGGACATTCAGGCCAAACTTTTATTTAGGAGCTTAACTAGGATTTAGGAGTTTGACTTTAGGTTCTCAGGTTTGAAAATTTTGACCATAAGCTCTCTTTGCTTCAGTTCCCCCATCTGTAAAATGTGGAGAATATTTACCAACTTCAGGGGGTGTTGGGAGGTTAATTTAATGCCTGTAAAGCACATGGAGATCCTCTGTTAACGGCTCTAGAGAAGTGGCTGGTTCTATTTTAAATTGCCCATGAATTCTGTAAGGCATGTGAATAAGCAAATAAGCTTATTGTATGTGGCTTTTATCCCCTATACTCACAGGCCTTTGATGTGTTACACTGCTAGAAGCCAAATACCTACCTTGGAGTGCCTGAGAATTGTGGGTGTTGAATTAAAGGGTGTTATTACTTTATACATTTTATTTGTCTAACAATCAGCTAATGGCTCCTAGCCCAATCAGAGGAACCCAACCCCTAATCATGATCTTCATTGGCCAGTCTAGTTCTTCCTCCCAATACCCATATCAGGCCCAATCCTATTGGTGAAAATGCAGTGCTTACTGTGGTCTAAAAAAAGTGCTGGGTCCCTCTGTCATAATCTGCAAGCAGCAGCTTTGGTAAGACAGTGCTTGAAATGCATCCCTCAGAAACCTGGCTTGATTTTTAATTAAAAAAAATAATAATTTTTTTTTGCCAAGTTTGCAACCCCCTGTGACCTTTCTCCCACCCATGCACCCACCCTCCAAGCACTGAATAAGTGACAAAACCCCTACCAACTTCAATCAAGGATCTCTTTTAACAGGCTGCTGTAACCACCTTGGGTATCTGTAAGTAACAAAGAAAAGGCCATTCTAATTAAAAGTGTTGGTAGCTGTTGAACAATGAGTGATTCAGTTCAGGCTCTTACCAGGGTGATGGATAGGCAGGTGTATCTGAGCATTTTCCAGAGTAAAATAAAACCCAATATAATGATACGTACAGTAACCAATTAAAATATTCTCCCATTCCCCAACTGTAGGAAGAAAATACTGGATTTTTTTATTTGTATATATTTATTCCTTTATTGTTCTGTGAATGTTAACAGGAATCAATACAGTCATTCATTCTGAACCGCTTCTCACATGTGATAAGACAAGCACAATGGGATATGAGTTATGGCTGGAGGATCAAACAGAATTTTTATCCTGAACCCTTATTTTGCTGGCTCCCCTGGGTTTAAGTCAGACCTTGACACTGATTTCACTGCATCTTTTGTGTGGGTGGGTGATGGTTTTGTTAATCATAGCTTGCACTGAGGCAACCCCTCTGGGTAATGTTAACAGATACTGCCTGTGGTAAAGTATGGGAGGGGGAGGAGGGCAAGTTGCAGGAACTTCAGATAATTAGCAGCAAATGTAAATCCCCAAAGCTGCACATACAGTGCACTTCACCATTCAAGAGGCTCAGCTGTCTCAAGTAAATACTCTTCTCATCCCTTTGGGCATCTGCAGCAGGCGGAGCATGATTAATTGTTCACATGTGTGGGAGGATGGAAGCAGAAGGTCTCTCTGGCGGAGTTTGCACTCATGAATATTCATCAGGGGAATCTGAAACAGCTGGGAAGCATGTTTGTATCCAGAGAAGATGCAGATGGGGTTAATGGAGCAAATGGAATGAAACATGTTAAGTACCTTAGATGCTTTTGTGTGTTGGCTTCATGGCAGTGGTTACCAGAGAGGGGAATGTTGGTACTTCCGGGGAGGCAGTTGCTGAAAATGGAATGTTATTTATCAAGGCCTTTATATATGAAATGGAATGAAGTTAAGAAGAGGGGAATGTAGGCTGACTATAAAGGGGAAACTCCTTGAGAGAAGTTGGACTGTGGGATTGTCTCCAAATGTGAATGCAGGAAGCCCCAGCCCTGGAGACGTTTCAAACTAGGCTGGACGAAACATTACAACAAGCCTCAAATGTCATGGGGATTGAACTAAATTACATGTTTATGTTATTAATTTTTAAATAAGTAACAAATAAGTGCAAGGTGCCCCTGCTCTAACGACTGAAAGATTCATATAGGTACCCTTATAACTAGAGATAGACCTGAAATAAAATCATCTTTCTGAACATGTCTAGCCTACGTGGCTGTTTGAAATCTGAATATTGTAATTTGTAAATGGTCCCTTTCTTTATAATAGGTAGACCAAAACCTTAGAATCAAGCAGCCCCAAATTTGGGGGTGTTTGAAATCTGCATGTGAAGTCTGTGGCTTGGGACCATCACAATTTGTAACAAGCCTAATACTCCTTCCATTGCATTAGGAGAGGCCCCTGTACTGAAGAGCTATATCCAGATTGCTGTATCCAAGAATGGCATGTGAACATGCACTAACTCTGGATGAATGAACAGGTTTGGATAAAAGAACACTCCATGCAGCACTTTTACTAATTTCTATAACCAAATCACTTTGGGGGTTTCACGTCTGGCTTTTGACTGGCCCCAAAAGCTTGTTCTCATGAAAGTCCCAGTTAGGGTGACCAGACAGCAAGTATGAAAAAATCGGGACAGGGGGTGGGGGGTAATAGGACCCTATATAAGAAAAAGACCCCAAAATCGGGACTGTCCCTATAAAATCAGGACATCTGGTCACCCTAGTCCCAGTCCAGTCATGCAGAGTCAGGAGGTTCAGATAATTCAGAAGCAACAGAGGGTCCTGTGGCACCTTTAAGACTAACAGAAGTATTGGGAGCATAAGCTTTCGTGGGTAAGAACCTCACTTCTTCAGATGCAAGATAATTCAGAGACACCTCAACAAAGTATCTGAACCTCTGGACTCTTCTGTGAGATAAATCCGAACTCCAAACATGTGGAGGTTTGTTGCAAAAAAACATATTTTTAAAGCTCCGTGCTGACCTGGAAAGATAAAGAGAGGTGAGAGCTTGGTGGAGAGATCTGAAACTGGCTTCCCGCTCACTGATCCAACACAGCCCAAGCCTATTGATCTTCTGTGCATGTCATAAGGTATAACAGCTTAAAGATATCCCTCCCTTTTAGATTCCTGACATGGATTTTGAAACAAAGAAAGAAGCTAACCCCAGAGGGGAGACGTGCAGTGTAAAATGTTTTTTCTAAATTGTGGAATAAATTAATAGTGACTGATTTTTGAACCTCTGTTGGCCAAGGTCACTTTCTTCCTTTTCCTCATTCTGAATGCATGAGCATGTGCAGTGTTGTTGTAGCTGTGTTGGTCCCAGGATATCAGAGAAACAAGGTGGGTGAGGTAATATCTTTTATTGGGCCAACTTCTGTTAGTTAGAGGTAAACAAGCTTTTGAGCTTACACAGATCTGAAGAAGAGCTTGGTGTAAGCTCTAAAGTTTGTCTCACTTGCATTAGAATATATCTTTCAGTGCTAATGACATGACAGGTGGGTACAGGGTGTTGTGTATAGCAGTTGAAACAGAGCATTGGGAGTCAGGATTCCTGAGTCTTTTTACTAGCTCTGCCCGTTTCACGCAATGACTCAGAAATGTCGCTGTTTAAGCAAAGAGGGAACTCTGATCCTCGAGTGTGCCCTTCATTTTGCGATTGATTCTGGAAATGGTAGCAATTCCCAATGAGTTCGGTAACATTGACCCTGACTGCTAGGATTACAATGGGCACTTACAATACTTTGCATGATCTCACTTTTGCCTTAAGGAGTTGTGCCATGAAGTGTGGAAGTGATACATGGACAACAGCACTGCTGTAGTATTTGCCAAGGAGTGCCATGTCTGGACCCAGAGCAATACTGTACCCAAATCAGGTTGGCTGGTTTAAATGCACTGCATCACTGCAACTTGCCCTGCTTCAGTCTCACCAGCACAACAGTGCAATTTTCTAACCAAGGCAAGGTTATTGTGAGACTCTAATGGGGCACTGGCCTTTAAGGCCAGAGGCGATAGTTACCCTGTTGCATGTATCCAGAGGAAATGGATGAAGCAGTTGTTCGGAGCAAGGAACCACTGGTCCTGGGGAACAGTTAGGCCAGGATCCACAAAAGCCAGCATGCTAAGTGGGGAGCCACCAAAGCTAGCCAATGGGAGAGAGTTCAGCACCTAAATCCAGGCAGCAGGGAGGCGCCTATCTCTATTAGTGATCCACCAATGAGAACCTGTCTCCTGGAGTCAGGTGACTTAGGTGCCTAAGCAGTTTATTGTGAGAATGAATTAGGAACCTGCTTTGCTCCATACCAAACAGCCAGAGGAAGAGGAGATGGGGGTGGTGCTCACCTTATAACTTTAAGCCTAGTGGTTAGAGCATTCACCTGAGAAGTGGGAGACCCAGGGTCCAGTCCCCCTCCTCCAATCACTCTTTCATTATTTACCCATAGTGGACCAGTTCAGCAGGAAAGATTGAGGGAATCCCACATTGGACTATCCCATAGCTCAGTGGTTAGAGCACTTCCCTAAGAAGTTAGAGACCCCTGTTCAAATCCTTTCTCCCGCCCCTTGCAGAGAGTGGGTAATTGAACCTGGATCTCCCATATCCCAAGTGAGTGCTCTAACCACTGAGTTAGAAGGTGGGCTGCACCACTGTTGCACTGGCCCCAATCCAGTAAGTGGCTTCTGAGCACACCGGTTTGGGCCCTATACATGACTTAGGTGTTTGGCTGCCCTTCTTTCCCTGGTTTGTGAATCGCTCTGAGACTTAGGTGGGAGATAAGTGTCCAAACACCTTAGAGTGAGGCAGCAGTGCACATGGCCAGAGGCATAAACAGGCGCTGCAGGAACTCTTACCCTGAAAACTTATGCTTAGTGAGTTTAGGTGCCTACAGGGTTCATTTAAGGGAATGGACAAGGCCCAGCCATTCCTGCCTATCCTGGGCGGCTCTTTGCATGTCCTCTGTGTTGTGAAGTCCCATACGTTTTCCCTCTCTAGTATTTGGAGGAGGCATTCTTTTTGTTGGTCCCTCTTGCATGTTCCTACAGCTGCCAAATGGTGCGCCTGCCGTGGCAGATGCTCTGGCTTTATTCTTAAGATATGTCCCAAATTTTTCCATCTTCTTTTCTGGATAACTTTAGAGATAAGGGGTTGTTGACTCTGTTATAAATTGATTCCATTTAATTCTAATATTTTCCTGAGGCATTTGCTTTCAAAAGCATTTAGACATCTGTCTGTACCTTTGGTTGATTTCCAGCTTTCACATCCAGATGTTAAAATGAAAGTAACATTTGAGTTAAAGATTCATAGTTTGGTCCGTAGGTTGCAGATGTTCAATTACTAAAACTTGTTTATGTTGGTACATGCACCTGACACCATGCCAATTCATGAAATCATTTCTTTGTGGACATCGCCATTTGCTTACACATTAGTGCCAAGGTATGTGAACTCACTTCTTCTATTCCTTTGCCTTCTAATGTAATGCTTGAGCGGAGAGTTGAATTGTGATGACTGCTTAGAAATATGAAACTGCTTATCCTGCACTTTAACATGAGCGTTCTCAATTAGAGGGCCTAATTAGAGGGGCTGAATTTTCAGAAGTGCTGAGCATCAACAGATCCCATTGACTTTAATTGGAGTTAGGGTGTTCAGTACCTCCGAAAATCAGAAGAGTGGTTTGGGGAGTTAATTTTATTATAGTGCTATCGGTGTGTATATTCAAAGCACAGCATGGATTTTAAGCCACTGACTCATTAATTGATAGGTACTGCATGGCTAAAGCACAATATAACATTCATAAAATTTAGGGGATAATTTCTGGTTTTAATCAGACTATTTCTTGGCAAAGTTACAACATAATTAGGAAGTGTTAATTCATAATAAAGAACCTTATGAATTAGGTAGATCCATCACGTAGTCTCAATTATAAATCAGAATAAACACAAAACTTCACTGCAGGTGTCATCTGCTCAAAACAGCATGGCAGGATTTGCTGTATATAACTGTGGGTATCTGGAATTCCTGGATTATTTTTGTAATTCTTACATTACAAGGGATGTATCTTTTACAGCCCCTCTCCAATAGAATAATGCACTGTGGACCAGAGAGATCATAGACAGCATGTCAGTAACAACTCTGTAGTTATGAGGAGGGATTCCACCCACCCCCCACTGCAATCCCCAAAACGATTGCTGAAGCATATGGGGCCATTAACAGCCTGCAGGGTCCCGGGGAGACGTACTCATAAATTCATGGATTCCAAGGCCAGAAGGGACAATTGTGATCAGGGCCGTCCTTACCCATATGTACGCAGCTGCATAGGGCATCAGGGAATTTGGGGCACCACATTTCCTGGTGCCCTGCACAGCTGTGTACTGCTCCAGCCCCTGCCCTGCCTCTTCCCCATGGCCCCCACCCCTGCTTCACCCCAGCTCTGCCTCTTCCCGCCCCTGCTCTGCCCCCACTCCCCTGAGGACTGCTGCAGGGGATGGGCCTGCACTCACCACATGGTAAGTGGAGCGACCAGGCCCCAGCCTGCTTCGCTCCCCTGGCTCCCAGCCGTGCTGCTGGTGAGTGCTGTGGGGCAGTTCCCCCCGTCCCCCAAGGCTCAGAGCCAGGGAACCACAGCAGAGCGGACTGGCGCCAATTTCCCCCTTTCCCCCCAACCCTCTCCCCACGGAGACATGGGGCCAGCCCCCCCCCCGCCCTCCCCCCCGAGGCCTGGGGCCACCCACAGCTGCCCCACGCGGGGGGAGGGGGGAGACGGACTGCATAGGACACCAAAATGGCTAGGGATGGCCCTGATTATGATCACCTAGTCTGACCTCCTGTGTAACACAGACCATCAAACTTCCCCAAAGTAATTCCTGCATCATACCTTTTAGAAAAACATCCCGTCTTGATTTAAAAATTGACAAGTGATGGAGAATCCACCCCCACCATTGATAAATTGCTCAGTGTTAATGACTCTTACTGTAAAAAATTTACACTTTATTTCTAGTCTGAATTTATCTAGCTTCAATTTCCAGCTATTGCATTGTTATACATTTCTCTGCTGTATTGAAGAGCATATTATCATTATTTGTTTCCCATGTAGGTACTTACAGACTTTTATCGAGTCACCCCTTAGCCTTTTCTTTGTTAAACTAAATAGATTAAGCTCCTGGAGTCTATCACTATAAGGCACACTTTCTAATCCTTTAGCAATTCTCATGGCTCTTCTCTGAACCCTCTGCACTTTATCAACATCCTTCTTGAATTGTGGACACCAGAACTGGACACACTATTCCAGCAGCAGTCGCACCAATGCCAAATACAGAGGGTAAAATAACCTCTCTATTCCTATTCAAGATTCCCATATGTGCATCCCAGAATCTCATTAGCCCTTTTGGCCACAGCAACCCACTATGCCCCCAAACCTTTTGCAGAGTCCTCCACTCTGTAAGTATGGCCCAATTCTATGTTCCTTTCTATGTTCCTAGATGTATACATTTACATTTAATTATATTGAAATGCATATTGTTTGCTTGTGCCCAACTTACCAAGTGATTCCGATCGCTTTGTATCAGTGACCCGTCCTCTTCATTATTTAACACTCCACCAATTTTTGTGTCATCTGTAAACTTTATCAGTCATGATTTTGTTTTCTGCCAGGTCACTGATAAAAATGTTAAATAGCATAAGACTAAGAATTGGCACCCCACTAGAAACATACTAACTTGATGATGATTCCCCATTCACACTTACATTTTGAGATCTATCAGTTAGCCAGCTTTTACTCAATTTAATGTGTGCCATGATGCTGGAACGGGATGACAGGGAATGGATCACCGGATAATTGCCCTGTTCTGTTCATTCCCTTTGAATCATGTGGCATTGCCCACTGTCAGAAGACAGGATACTGGGCTAGATGGACTATTGGTCTGACCAGTATGGCCATTCTTATGTTAATTTAATATTATTCTACTTTTTTAATCAGAAACTCATGTGGTACCCAGTCAAATGCCTTAAAGAGGTCTAAGTATATTACAGCAACACCATTACCTTTATCAACCAAATTTGTAATTTCACCCCCAAAAAATCAAGTTAATTTGACAGGATCTAGTTTCCATAAACCCATGTTGATTGGCATGTATTACCGCTTATACTCGTTCATAAGCCGAATGTTTTTAGTAAAAAAGGGAAGCATCAGAGAAGGGGGTCGGCTTATGAACGGGTATAGAGAGGGAGAGGTGGGACACAGCCCCTCCGCCCCAACAGAGGGGGCAAGGAGAGGCAACACAGCCAGCAGAGCCAGAAGGGAAGAGTTGGGGCCAGAGTCTCTCCGCTTCTGCCCATGCTGCTCTCCCGCCAGCCTCCAAAACAGCTGCAGCTCCGGGGCTGGTAGGCTGCGGCCGTGCCGCCCAGCCTGGCCTGTCGGAGCAGGCTGTGGCTGCCCTGCCCGCCCCTCCTGCCGGAGCACGTTACAGCCATGCTGCTAGGCTGCGCCGCCCAGCCTGCCGGAGCAGCTCCGGCCAGGCCAGAGACATCCTCCCCTTGCTCTCCCCAGATAAGGTGGAAAGGGATGGGATGGGGAGAGTGTGGGGGTCCCGGGCTAGGGGTGAGGTTATGTGGGGGGTGGTAATAGGGGTTACTCCCCTGACCCCCAGCTTCCCCCTCCCACCCCAAATTTCCCTACCAGTTGCTGTCCCGGCACATCAGGGTAAGCCGTTGGCGGGCCGGGACGCTTTCTTTACTTAGGTTTAACTGCGTGTCTGCAGACGCTCCAGGTAAACAAACTGTCTCGGCCCACCAGTAGCTTATCCTGATGGCCCGAGAGCCAAAGTTTGCCGACCCCTGAATTATAGGGTCGGCTTATGAATGGGTCATAAAAAAATTCCATTTTTACTTATCCATCTTCGGGGGGGGGGGGGGAGGGCCAGCTTATAAACGAACCAGCTTATGAGCGAGTATATACGGTATATTACCCTCCTTTAATTCTTTATTGAGTCCCGTATTAGCCACTCCATTATCTTGCCCAGGATTGATGTCAGACTGACAGGCCTATTAATTACCTGGATCATCCTAGGCATAAGAGATGTTCCCAGGGCAGTGCTGTAGTACATGTTTCTGTGGCCATTCTGGTTGATCTAAGTTACACTGGGGGCCACAGGAGCCAGAATTGGGAGTGTGCCAAGTTAACTTAAAGCCACCTTTGTCCCCCGTATCCTTGTGCTGCACCTCCAGGAAGCACAGCACAGAATTTCAGATATATAGTTAATGCTGAGCTAGAATGGCCAGTTTAAGGGCCTTCTCCTACTCCCACTGAAGTCAATGGCATAAATCTCTGAGGTCTATAGGTAGATTATTGCAGCAGAAACATACCTTTGGGGCTAAAGCTTCTTGTGTTTGACCTCAGGTTATAAATTAATTTTTAGGGAAAAGTCTAAAAATGAGTTCAGCATTAATACTTTGAAGTCAGAGGAAGTGTCAGTTCAGCTTAGAAACTGTTCTGCCACTGTGAGGCATGGTGTCCATGGCCAAATTTCAGCTCCCTCTTTTATGCACCCTGATGTATGCCTTTTTCTAGCTGGCTACCAGCCTCTATTCTAGCCATAGCTGCATAAATACAGTGGTCGATCCAGCAAAACGTAGCGTCCATAGTGAAAATGAGAAATCCCGCTGATGTCTATGGCAGTGGTCTCCAAAATGGGGTGCGTATATCCCAGGGGGTGCGCAAGATGATCCATGGGGGGCACAGCAGGAGGAGCACCGCCAAAGCAAAAGGGCAGCGTGGCAGGAGGAGTACCGCCGGAGAAAAAATTAAAAAAGGGTAGCCGGAAGAGGGAGGGAGGGAGCAAGCAGGGAAGCTGCCCCCCCATCCAGGCAGGGCCACCTAGAACGCAAGAGCTTTAGGGGATGCAGGGCCCTGGCCTAAAGGGGCCCCAGGGCCCTGGCCTGCAGCTCTAAAGCCCCTTTCGGAATGTATTCCTGAGTCCTCCGGTCCGTGGAGGAGCAGGGGCAGCCACGCAGCCAGCGGCCAGAAAGAAGCGGCGCTTTCCCCTTCCAAGCCGGCCGGAGAGAAGCGGCACTTTGAAGGGGAAAGCGCCGTTTCTCTCCGGCCGCTGGCTGCGCAGCTGCCCCTGCTCCTCCTGAGTCCTCCAGCCTGTGCTCGCAGGACCGCATTCCAAAAGGGGCTTTAGAGCTGCAGGCCAGGGCCCCGGGGGGCAGCTCCCAGAATCGTGGCCATGGGAGCAGTGCTGCGCTGCGCAGACCCACCTGCACACCCCCCGCACCAAACAGGAGCTGCCCCAGGTAAGTGCTCTGCACCTCCTGCCTCCCTCCCAGACCCCGCACCCCACCCTGAGCGCCCTCCCACACCCTAACCCTAATCCAGACCTTTGAATCGCTGTATTACAAAGTGTTAAACCAAGATTTTCAGAAATAACGAAGCATATTCAATCACATTGCTCTCACTACAAAATATTTTTTTTTGTGAGAGCAAAAAGGTTTTTTGTACCGTTAATAAATATTTTTTTTTAAATATTTTTTCATCTTTCTCATCCTTTTTGAATTTCTATTTTTGTGTATGTTTTATAATGCACATAATATATTAATACAGTAGTACGTGTATATAATTTATAAATAAATAAATATACATAGATTGGGGGTGCATGCTCAAAAAATTTTTACTGATGGGGTGCGCGATCAAAAAAGTTTGGAGACCACTGGTCTATGGGACCATGTCTAGCAGTAAGTGTTTACAGGACCGGGCCGCTAACTAAGATTTTCTGAAATAAAACAATGAAATTACACAACCCAAACCAGCTGTAGCCTGTGGCTGATTTTATTCATTGCATTTGGAAACTGGTACAAATGAAACAAAGGCCACTCACAACTCATTCACCAAAGTTGCTGTTAGTTACAGAAAGTGGCCGAGCTCACCGTTGGTGTAATTCCACTGAATTCTCATGGCTTCAGTGGAGTTGCGCTAAGGGTGAATTTGATGCAGTGTTGCTGCATGGTACAATCAGAGGGCAGTAATAAAGTGAGGCATATGAATTTATAATTTACTTGGCTGCTACGAGGGAAAGTATCACTGAAGTGCAAAGTATTATTACTATAAGTGTTTACAATTATTAATGTTTTGTCCCATAACACCCCGGGAGATGGGTGGGTAGGAAGGTGTTATAGCAAACTGTCTAATAACTGCACTACTGCCCTCTACTGTGTACACCCAGAACATCTCAGTTGTGTCATAGGCCCTGTACTGTTAAGTGGGTCTCCTTTTGGAGCAGGAGGGTTTGAATTCTTATGCTGGCTGTTGCTGGAAATCTCTGGACAGCCTCAGGATGTAGCCTTGTGATAGTCATAGATAAGATGGACATAACCTTCTCCTCCTCCTCCTCCACATAGGGAAACTGCAGCAGAGAGCAGAAGTGACTTGTCTAAAGTCCCAGAGGTGGGAGGAGAAGCCAGGACCCATGGGGCCAGTCCCACCTTGTTCTACAGGTGCTGGAACAATTTCTGTAGAGGTGGTGCTGAAAGCAATTGAGCCAAACTGTAAACCCTGTATAATGGAAACCACTTCAAACCAGAGATGCTACTGCACCCCCACACGCCTAGTTCCATCCCCTATGCCAGGGGAGGGCAAACTTTTTGGACTGAGGGCCACATTGAGTTTCCGAAATTGTATGGAGGACCAGTTAGGGAAGGCTGTGCCTCCCCAAACAGCCAAGCATGGCCCGGCCCCCACCCCCCACCGACCCCCCCCTGCTTCTTGCCCCCTGACGCCTCTGCCCCATCCATCCCTCCCTCCCTCCCTGTCCCCTGACTGCCCCCAGACCCCCCACCCCTGACTGCCCCCCACTGCCCCATCCAACCTCTCTTCTCATTCCTGACTACCCCCCCTCCAGGACCCCTGCCCCATCCAACTACCCTTCTCCCTGACCACCCCCCAGAACCCCTGCCCCCATTCAACCCCCTCTGACCTCCCCTACCCACACCCCCGCCCCCTGACCACCACCCCAAACTCCCCAGCCCTCTATCCAACCCCACCTGCTCCCTGCCCCCTTACTGCGCTGCCTGGATCACTGGCGACCCTACAGCCGCGCCACCCAGAGCACCAGGACAGGCAGCCGTACCACCGCACAGCACAGAGCACCGGGTCGGGCAGCGCAGCTGCAGAGCCGCCACCCAGAGCATTGCGCCGGCGGCGAAGTGAGGCTGCGGGTTAGGAGAAAAAGCAGGGGAGGGGACGGGGGCAAGCCGCCCGGGCCAGGAGCTCAGGGGCTGGGCAGGAGGGTCCCGCGGGCTGGAGTTTGCCCACCTCTGCCCTATGCCCTGCTCTCAGTGCTACTCCATGCTGGCCCCCCTGGATGTTTCATGGGGATGCAGAGTGCCCCTTGCTTCACCGCGCTTCCAGCCCTTGAAATTGTGGGGTTGTCCAGGGCCTGGGGGAGTCTACCCCTGGGGCTGACCCCCAGGCTCCCTCCGCCTCCCCCCAATCCCCACCACCATCATTCTCCCGTTCTCATTGGCCGCCCCCCTCCCGAGGCTCGGCCCCACGTCCAGTCCAGTGGGACGCCCCCTCACCGCAGCTTCCGGCCTACTGGCTGGGCCCAGCGCCGGGGTCTGCTCTTGCCGGCAGCGGGGTCACGTGTCCCCCTGGGCCCAAGGTAACTTTGGCTCCGCCCAGCAGGGGCTGGAGCTGTTGCAGGCGGCTGGGAGGACCGCAGCTTCCGCGGGCCGCTCTTGGTTAACACTCTTGGACAACTTCCTCAGCAGCACCCTTCTAGCCGCCGGGTTCGCCTTCTCTATGACTTCCGCGCCTTGGCCTTTCCTTTGCGGCCGCGCGAGCCCAACAGGCGGGCGGGTCCGGATCCTGCTTCACCTCGCTGGCGGTGGGGCCTGGAGCCCCCGGCCGCCTCCTCCCCGGGGCTGCTAGGAGTGCTGCCGGGGCTGGGTGTGTGTGTGGTGGATAATGGAGGCTAGCGAGCGAGGTTGGGGGTGTAGTGGGGGCAGGGATGGGGTGTATGTGGGGAGGGTGAATAGTGGGGGGCCAGTGAGGAGGTTTGGGGTGTATGTGGGGCGGGTGAATAATAGGGGCTAGTGAGGGTGTTTTGGGGTGTATGTGGGGTGGGTGAATAATAGGGGCTAGTGAGGGTGTTTTGGGGTGTAGTGGAGGCCAGCAAGGGGCATGGGATGTATGTGGGGAAGGTGAATAATGGGGGCCAGCGAGTGAGGTTGGGGGTATATGTGGGGAGGGTAAATAATGGGGCCAGAAAGGGAGGTTGGGGGTGTATGTGGGCAGAGGGGGATTGGAGTGTAATGTAGGAAGGGGGACTAGTGGGACTAGTGAGGGGGTTTGGGTGTAGTGGGTGAAGCAAGGGGGATGGGGTGTATGTATGTAGGGAGGGTGAATAGTGGAGGCTAGCCAGGGGATGGGGTGTATGTGGGGAGTGTGAATTGTGGAGAAGGAGAAGGGGGTTGCAGGTGTAGTGGAGGCAGAGAGGGGGATTGGAGGAAATGCACATGGGTGTGTGACATGGGGGTCAGCAAGAGGGATGGGAGTAGGAAGCAGGGACACCTTATTCCAAGTGTAGCCTCTGGATCTCACTGAGCCACTCCCCCCCCCCCCCGCCATGTAACACACTATCAATAGGAACTGTATGTTGGCCCTTAGATTTCTTTCAGGGGTTTAGCTGGTTTATAGCATCATGTTGTGCCCTAGTGCCTGCAGCATGGTGGTTTTTGTAGCACAGATGGAATGAGGCATTTTGGTAGTGGAGTGGAGATGAAGGCTGATGTGCCCTCACAAGCAATGAGAGAGGTTTGTTTACCTACTCTGACTGACTCTTTCTCTCTGCTATTCTGGTTTTGCTCTGTGATCATGTGTCTCCGAATTTCTTGCCAGGGTTTACCTCTCCATTGCCTAAATGAAGGAACAATTTCCACCTCCATCTTGGATTGTACTGGGGCTAAGGTGTATGAAATCCATTTCTGGTGGCGCAGCTCATGTGAGGTAACTTTTTAACCATTTAATTAAAGTTTGATTTAGGATTGGCTGTTCCTTCCTTGGCAAGAGGCAACTGTACAGAAGCACAGGAGTTTGTCAGGCTTTGTAGAAAGCACAGGGTCTGGGAAAAGGCTGCTGTGTGGCCGGGTCCTTGGTGACACAGCCTTGTACCAGCCAGCCTGATCTCTTGCCCTAGAATAATCCTACGCAGACTCCTTTCTAGAGTTTGCTCTGTGCAGTAGCAGGTGTGAGCATTCTTGCAGCATTTTGATGGTCATGTATGATACTGCATACAAAATCTTTCAAGTTTAAGTCAAGGAAAAATGTATGGTTTACATCAGGATGGGCAAACTATGGCCAGGAGGCCACATCGGCCCTTCAGATGTTTTAATCCAGTCCTCAAGCTCCTGCTGGGGAGCAGGGTCCGGAGCTTGCCCCGCTCCAGCCAGGGAGCTGGGTCAGGGGCTTGCCCTGCTCCATGCTTGCCGTGACTCTGCATGGCTCCCGGAAACAGCGGCATGTCCCCCTCTGGCTCCTACACATAGGGGCAGCCAGGGGGTTCTGTACGATGCCCCTGCCCCAAGCACCGCCCTCGCAACTCCCATTGGCTGCTAGGAACTGCAGCCAATGGGAGCTGCAGGGGTGGCGCCTGCAGACCAGGCAGCGTGCAGAGGCACCTGGCCGCGCCTCCACTTATGAGCTGGAGTTGGGGGCATGCCGCTGCTTCCAGGAGCTGCTTGAGGTAAGCGCCACCCGGAGCCTGCACCTGTGACCCCCCCTCCCACACTCCAACGCCCTGCCCCAGCCCTGATCCCCCTCCTGCCCTCCGAACCCCTTGGTCCCAGCCTGGAGCTCCCTCCCACACCCTGAGCTCCCCATTTCTGGCCCCACCCCAGAGCCCGCACCCCCTTCTGCACCCCAACCCCCAATTTCATGAACATCTATGCTCCGCCATACAATTTCCATACCCAGATGTGGTCCTTGGGCCAAAAAGTTTGCCCATCCCTGTTTTACATAGTCACAGTTCTTCTTTATTCAGTATTAATCTCTGTTCTGAATTTTAAACCTATCAGAGCTGAAAGAGCCATTGCCTGACAAACAAGCTCTATAGGTTTAATAATCAAACTTAATTTTTATAGATCACATTTTTCATTTTCTTTAACACTGCTGAGTTCCAGTACCAATAGAAATCTGTGGATTTAGATTCTCCCACATAGAATTTAAACCCTGGCTATTTATCTTAACTTTAAGATTTAATTTAAAAAATAAGTGTTTTGCCTTCTGATTATATCCCTGTGTGGTGCCATCTTAACTGGATCTGCAGACAATAGACATGGGTGCTGTGAACTGTCTCCATATGTCTCAATAGAAATATAATGCTGGAGCCTGATGATTTACCATGGTTTGTGTGGAAGTTCATATTTTCCCCTGCTAGTCATTCAGTTAGTGCAGTGTTTCCAGAATACTTCCAGCCCAGCCTATGCTGACTCTGTAACAGTGTTGGTATGAACCATATTTTAAAACAGTGCAGCTTGCATTGTTCCTTTGCCAGTATAAATAGAACCTAACTCCCTTTCCTTCTACTCCATTATAGCCAGCATAATAAGCAGAACAGTGGCTTTTTGAAAGTCAATAATATGTTTAACCCTGTTCAGTACCTAGACAAAAACACGGTCCCAAGGGGGGCCGCTTATAAGCAGACAGCCAACATCCCAGTCTACTGAATAAAGGCCTGAATTCAAATATTTTTTTTAAAAAACTCAATTAGTAGCTCTGTTGGGTCATCTCTGAAGGTTTCATGAGGGAAGTGTGCTTTAAGGAGGGATTTGAATAGTCAGAGTTAGCTGTTGAGTGCCCAAGTGTGGAGGATTGTCTTTGGCATGAGAACTACACACTTTGAAAGAGAGAGCCAGGAAAAGGGGTTAATGAGACACTGCTCCTCAGATGCTGTTAGAGGACATGACCCTAGACAGTGAATGTGCCTCCTTAACACCAGAAGGCCAACTGGTAGGCCTTTGAAGAAGTGAGGTTTTTACCCACGAAAGCTTATTCCCAAATAAATCTGTTAGTTTTTAAGGTGCCACCAGACTCCTTGTTGGTTTTGGTAGGCCTTTGTTCTCCTGGTTTAACATCTCAAAGTCCTCCCTGAATCCTGGGTAAGGTTAATGTAAAACATCCACTATTGCAACTTGCTAGCAGAAGGAAAACCCAGTAGAATGCTTCCTGCTTTCCTAGACCAGTTGTACTCTCATTCATGAGAGTTAAAGTTCCAGCTAACCTCCTACACTCCCTTTAACTGACCTGCACAGTGATGCTACCTCTTTTCATTTGAGACTGCTTTTTAGCCACATTGTGACACAACCAAGAAGATGTAAGGTTTGTCCACACTTGAAAGTTAATGCAGATGAAGATAGAATATGAACCTAAAGCGCAGTTGTCGTTCTTGACCAGCTGCATGTGTGAACATTCTTATTCCAGAGCAAGAGTCCCTTGCTTCTCTTTAGTTTAACCACTGTGAATTAAGCTAAATGGGAACAAGGCTTTCCTGTTCCAGAATGAGTATCCACACATGGAGCTGACCAGGGATAACTCGTGTTGTTTACTACAGGTATATCTACACAAAGTGCAGAAAACATGTAACAAATTAACAGGTGTCTATGGATTTGGTGAACTGGCCCGTCACATGTTAATAAAATAGTAGTTCTCCCCCAATAGAAGGTGGCATTAATTAGAGACCATTTTGTTGAAGTAGGAGGAGAATTGGGAACCACTAGGTTTCTCCAGGTGAAGAAGTGACAGGTGGCCTCTTGGCAGTGCTGTAGCAAGGAGAATTACCTTCCCTTTCCAGGCAAAGCATTAAATTTATGAATCTTTAGGAACTGGGACACCTCAAAACCAGTGTTAAGACTGAATGATTAGTGGTCTTTTTTCATCATAATGTAATATTGATAATCATAATGTAACTTATCTGGCACTTGGCACAAATCAAGTAATGTATACAGAGTACATCCAAAAAGGCAAGTAAATGGGTACTCTTCCAGATTGCAGTATATCAATTTTATTTTTTTGCAAAGTAACTGCTATCTTAAATAATGAGCACTTGTCATATTTTCCTAAAATAAATCAAGAAAGCAGCTGGCTTGATCTATCCACTTTTTCACTGAGATTCATAGCAAAGTTTCAGCAAATACTACAGAATCTCTCTTTGGCTATCTGTCCCTCTTTTCTTTTAAATAACCTGGGGATTTGGGGAGTCTGGTATTAATCAGACAATGTACAACTAGGTATAACTTTAATGTTCTAAACAAATACTATATCTCCTGTTGTGACTATAATAGTGATGAGATCTGACACATCCATCTGACACAACATTCCAGTAGAGACCAGGAGAAAAGTGTTATCACTCAAATAACTTCTTAATCAATGTGTCACCAGGTATGTGTATTGTAGTTCTGAATAGCTGAAGCACAGTAGGATTTTCAAAAGTGCCTAAATTATCTAGGAGCACAAATCCCACCCTAATCTGCACGTGAGGCTCTAGTGCCCTCAGCTTCATCTCTAGTAAGTCTGCAACTACGTTCTAGTTAAAACTGAAATGATACTCACTCCTAAAATATAGAAACATCTAACTGCAAAATGGCTTTTGACTCTCTTAAATGTACTGTGATTAATTTATGACAGTCACTGACTGACAGCTAAGCTCTCTTGTCTACGTGCTCCATGGTATAAAGATAAAACTCTGCTGATTAGAAACCGGATGATCATTCTACACTGCCTCCTGGGTAACTATTCAGATGTAACTAAAAATGTCTATCCAGAACTTCAGTTACAAGCACTGGAATTAAACATATACATTAGGGTTAATAAAGTGCAAGATTATAGGCTTCCAGTTGACCAGGAGAGGGCAGTGTAATGGAATCTCAGACAGCAGTTAGTTGCCTGCTATTATATGGATTAACGTGCTCTGTTCAGTTTTCTTGCTCTAAAAGGCTCTTTCCTTTGATCTGGCAAATGCTGCTCTTCCCTGGTGTACAAACCAACATGCTTCTGTTCTGTTTACTTGTACAGAAAAGCATATAGCAAGCAATCTGAGTCCTGAATAAAGCAGATCTGTTTATCACTAACGGCAATAAAAAAATGCATTTTTTTTATAATCAAAGACACACTTCCAACATTTGATACAGTTGTGGGAAAGTTTGGATTCTAAACTAGTGGAAGACCTCATAAGTTTGGGCATACTCTTCATTTCCAAAGTGAAGTTACAACTGGCTAAATATTTAAAGGATACTAGGCAAGATAAAGTACTACATAAGAAACAAGTGTTATAAGACATTTTCCCCTCCACCCAGCATACAATGTGGTACAACTACTTATAAAAGTTGTTCTTTAGTGGTTGCAGTTGAGAGGTTTGTTTTGTTGTAGCTTTTTCTTCCTTGCAAGCCAAAGTAAATATTTAACTTGGAGACCAACATGTATAAAAATATTTAAGTCAGAAACTTTAAAATAACAAACCTGTGAGCATACACAGCAGCAGGGAAGAGAAAGGCATTTGGTAAGGAGAGTGCTGTCACTTTTAGATTCTTAGTGTAACTTGATATAAAATTTCTCCATATGTTAATGTAAAATCGCACTTGCCAGTTATTAGCATAAGAGTTTTTAACATGAATAAAATACTTGCAGGTCCTTATGTTAGGCAGTTTAGTATATACAAGGTTTCAGTAGTATTGTGCCTGACTAGCTCACCTGGTCAACATCCAGAAATCATTCTCTTCAACCAAAGTGAGGGAAGGGTGCATTTGTACCTTTGCCTTGAAATTGCCTGAGTTCAGCCATACCTTGGCACTCATCTAGGCTAGCGTCATCTTGAGCCAGGCATTCTGTATTTGTGGCAGGTAGGCCGAGAGTTACTAGGCCACCTTTGTTTACGGAGTGGTAAACTAATAGGCCATTTTGGTACAGGGAGTACTTGCTTGCAGTCTTAGAGCTCTTCTGTAAATGCAGTCAGCTGCTCATCAGACCTTCATCTCCTGTGAAACTTGCTCCATTTGCACTTGTCCAAAGAGCAGGCCCCCTCTCTTTTAAATCCTGCATCAATATCTTTCACAACGGAACTTCAGAGCATCTGCACATAAGACTTTAGTGAATTCTGCATCAGCTTCATTAAGGAATCACAATGACTTGCAAATGTCACCCCTAAGCTTTCTAAGTTTGCTTAGTTGCTCGTATTGCACTCTGCACAGCTCTGATCTGTCTGTATGTGAAGCCTTTTGAACTATGTTCTTGTGCTCATCTGTGTGTCCTGATTATTTCTTTCCAGAGGATTTGACTGGAAGATTTCACCATAATAAAGGAGCAGGATGCCATCACTTCAGCTTGACTATCCCTGTATGTAGTCTTCTAACTTGTAGAATGTGGCTTTGCCTAAACACATGAATAAAATCTAATTTTCAAAAAAGATTACTGTAACTCTTGTTAAATTCCTGTCATACAACATGCACAAGCCAAAAGAGGTACTCAGCTCTGCAAGTTTCTTCTGCACTTCTGGGAATGCTAACTTTTGGGAAGTAGTGTACTTGTGGCAAATGGGACACTTCCTAGCTCTGATGTGGTGCTTTGAGAATTTGTAGAAGTAATTCAAACCTTGCTGTCCTTGAGGAATACTTCAAGAATTTGAGAATATATTCTTCATGTGGCACTTCTCGTTTTCTCCACTAGAGGGTGCAAAGGTATGTTAAATGGCTGAATTACAATTAAACAGCAGATCCAGAGACTTTTAATGAGAAACGCATGCAATGGGGCGAGAGCTGGGTTGGGAGTACTTTCCAGTTTAGGAATTCTCTATTATCTCAATTGGCTGTTGTCCAGGATGAATGTAGATTATATAAGGGGCCAGCTGTACTGAAAATGAAATCCACATGACAATACAGTACTGCATGGTGTGCATTTAGGAGTTAGTATTAAGCAAACAGTGTTGGAAGAGGGTCTGTTGTACACATTTCTTGAGGGAGTAACCCAGTAGTGTCTGCTGAATGTACTAATTTTAATTTACACTGCTGTGTAAAATGTGTGGGAATAAGAGACTTACCCTATAGTGAGGGAAATAGTACTAGCTACATGCTGCAGATTTAGTAGGCGATCACGTTTGGTCTGGAGCGAGAGCCCATCCTTCACACTTGGCATGGGAACTCGGTCTAAGGCCTTGTCTATGCTAGAGAACTGCTGTGGTGCAAGTCTCAACAACGCTGTGGCTCCACGCTAGCCAATCTGTTCTGGGAATATTCAGTGCATTGCATTGCTGCATAGCACTCCCTGCAAGTGCTGTTAATTGTACTTGGGATGGGTATCATTGGCTATCTCCTTGGAACAATTGCAGTGTGGTATACTGTATATTTGCATCTGTTCTGTGCAGCCATCTCCAACTTCAAATGGCTCTGTCCTGCTCAAGGATCCATGCACCAATCGTGAGGGGAAGGGGCTACGCCATAATACTTGCAGATGCTATAATGGAGGATCACTCAATGGACAACCCAGAGGATTGGATGGTATTACGATGAGCAACTTGGGTGTTGCAACTTGGGGGAACAAGGAGGCTGATTATTTTGAATTGATTTCTTCTCTTTAGATCATACCCTGTTGTGTGTGGTTTGTTGCTGAACTAACTGTTCTCTTGTGTCCCCCTCTTGATCTACAGATGGGAGTGGTATGGGTTGGAATGAGGATGTCCTTCCAGGCCTATTGATAGTGCCCAGTCATTCCCTCATCTAATGCAGTGGGCCCTAGGCATTATTTGGTCCTGGGTTGGGGACAACACAAATGAGTGCTGGACACTGTACCAAGGCAGGTGGAATTACTAGAGGAGAATAGGTTGGGAGCAGTATTCTGACTGCATAGCATTGTGCGAAATAAATTGAAGCAACAAACAGACTGCCATAGCAACCCTCCTAAATGCAGTGTTGAGTTTGTGCATGCAATTAATTTCTCTCCTTTGTGTTTTCAGGTGCATTACTAGAGGATAAAAGGTTGCGAGTAGTATTCTGTGTAGCAGTGCGTGAGTTATGCTGAGGCAACAGACACTGCTATTCATTCACATGCTGCTATGTAGTTAGAATACTGCTCCAAACCTATTACCCTCTAGTGGTTCACCTGCACGCACACAAACAAAGGAGAGAAAGTTAATTGCTGCACAGCCACTGTACGCACACATTCAACGCTGCATTTACATTTAGGGTAGCCCTGCTGAGGCAACAAATGCACAGCCTTGGCAAACTTCAATGTAATGCAGTGTTGAGTGTGCATGTAGTGACTGCTGAACACTTTCTCTCTGTGTTTTCACGTGAATCCTTATGACACTTCCAAAAGAAGCTTCCATAAAGCGAAATTTTAAAGCTGTATTTTCTATCGCATCCTCTGCTGCTCTGGCTCTTTGAATGCGGGGGTCAGGGAAGGGTCAGACTAGAAAGTAGCTGAATACCAACTTGGTTGCTTTCTCTCTCCTTCTACCACTCCCCTCCCCCCTGTGAGTTACTAAGAGTATGTCTACACTACCCGCCAGATCGGCGAGCAGCGATCGATCCAGCGTGGATTGATTTATCATGTCTAGTCTAGACACAATAAATCGACCCCCGAGCGCTCTCCCATTGACTCCTGTACTCCGCCGTGAGAGGCGCAGGCAGAGTCGACTCACCGCAGCGAAGACACCATGGTGAGTAGGTCTAAGTACGTCGACTTCAGCTATGTTATTCACATAGCTGAAGTTGTGTAACTTAGATCGATTTCCCCCCGCTGCTCTGCTCCCCCCGTGTAGACCAGGCCTAAGTGAATGACTTGACAGGTGACAGAAACAGTGCTTCTGAGCTGTAAGATTGGTCACTGCTGGATGGGCAGGAGCATTGTGGGATGCTGGGATTGCACTTGGAGGGTCAATTGCACTTGTGCAGCTGTCACACTAGCACTTCCTGTCTATAGTGGCACTGTATTGGAAGTCGCTGTGTCTCTGCACCACCTATTGAGCTTTGCCCAGAGCAAGAGTCATGACAATGAAGGTGTGAATGCCTGCAACAATGCATAAGTAGGGCCCTACCAAATAAACGGCCATGAAAAATGCATCACAGACCGTGAAATCTGGTTTTTTTTGTGTGCTTTTACCCTATACTATACGGACTTCATGGAGGAGACCAGCATTTCTCAAATTGGGGGTCCTGACCAAAAAGGGAGTTGCAGGGGAGTTGCAAGATTATTTTAGGGGAGTCACAGTATTTCCACCCTTACTTTTGCACACCCTTCAGAGCTGGGCATCTGGCCAACAGCCACTGCTCTCCGGCCACCCAGCTCTGAAGGCAGCGCCTTGCCAGCAGCAGCACAGAAGTAAGGGTGGCAATAGCATACCATGTCACCCTTACTTCTGCGCTGCTGCCTTCAGAGCTGGGCAGCAGGAGAATGGTGGCTGCTGTCTGAGGGTCCAGCTCTGCAGGCACCAGCGCAAAAGTAAGGGTGGCAATGCCATCCTTGCTCCTGTGCTGCTGCTGGTGGTGGCTCTGCCTTCAGAGCTGGACTTCTGGCCAGCAGCAGCTGCCGCTCCCCAGCTCTAAAGGCAGAGCTGCCACCAGCAACAGCGCAGAAGTAAGGGTAGTAGTACCGCAACCCCCCCTACAAAAACCTTGAGACCAGCCCATAACTCCTTTTTGGGTCAGGATCCCTACAATTACAATACCATGAAATTTCAGATTTAAATAGCTGAAATCATGAAATCTATGATTTTTTTTTTTTTTAATGACCATGAAATTGACCAAAATGGACCGTGAATTTGGTAGGGCCCTATGCATAAGTATTTGTGTAAAACAAGCATTCTGGAGGGGGTCACAATGCCAAAATTCTCTACCTTAAGCAACACTTAAGGGACTATTTTTGCCTCACTCTGCCAGTATGTGCTGGTCAGTCTTGTAACTGGAATAAACCTCGGGGGAGGGAGAGAAGGTGCTTCATGCCATATTAACTCAAATGTGTTGCCACTCTTATGACATAAATGGCTAACTCATTGAGTTATTTTTCACATTGTACCACTTGGTGAGCTTGAAGATTAACATGTTTATTCCATTGTTCAGTTATGCTGTAACTTATCTTCACTGCTCCCTACCTGCAGCAGGGGCAGGCTAATGCATGTACTAAGTGTGTGGCTGCTTAGTGGCCCTTGCTTCAGTCTCATTCTGTCAGCATTTTCCTTTCCCCAGCAACAGCCTCTTGTCAGCACCCAGCTACTTTGAGAGATCAGCTGGAGCCCACAATGAAAAGTGCCCTGAACCCCAATCTTGTGCTGCTATAGAAACCCACTATCTCCACACTAATCTCAACCCACCTTGTAGCTACTGGCTGGGGACCCACACTTGGCTTTGCATAGTCTGCAAAATCTAGAGCTGACTCTGGTTTGGAGCTTGTATTCAGGTGGCTCTGAGTTGAACCTTACTTAAGTCATTTTCTATTGGCAGTGGTGAATTTACCCCTCAGTTAGATCATGCAGTTCTTGCTTGGGACAAGTGGGCCATGCAGTGCCTCGCAGAAGTCAGTGGGATGTTACATGGCAGCAGGATCTGCCCATATGGATCAAGTTGCAGGTTCAGGGCCTTAGGCCTACTCAGTTTGTCTGTAAGGAATCTGGAATGGGTTCTTGTAGATTTTATTCAAAGGAAAAAAAATTGCTTCCTTCTGCATAATACTTGGCTTCTAGGCAAGGAATATTAACATCTTACAAGATCCAAATTCAAATTTTCCTACTATGCCTTGGCATAAATCATTGGTAGCTGTTGTTGTGTGCACTTAACAGATCGTGCTCTTGCACAAGCATCTTACAAGGGATACTCGCTATCTTGTAATGGTCACACTGGTGTACTTGCCAAGAGTGGACGTGACTTGCCCAGGCCGATCTCTCAACACTTCCACTGTCAATACGATGCGGTGTTTGAATTACGGTACTTCGTTATACTAGATGTATTGCTGTAGTAATAGCCCATTTTGCCTATAATGCAGGGGTTCTCAAACTGGGGGTCGGGACCCCTCAGGGGGCCGTGAGGTTATTACATGGGGGGTCATGAGCTGTCAACCTCCGCCTCAAACCGCGCTTTGCCTCCAGCATTTATAATGGTGTTAAATATATAAAAAGTGTTTTTAATTTATAAGGGGGGGTCGCACTCAGAGGCTTGCTTTGTGAAAGGGGGTCACCAGTACAAAAGTTTGAGAGCCACTGCTCTAATAGATACCTTCAGGAGACTGCACTTCCATGCAATCAATGTGCAGAGGCCTGTTTTTATGTACTGATGTAAAATTGCAGGAACTGGATTAGTGGTAAACATCCTTAATTCTAAGAAAGCAGAACTGACTTGTGAAAAATGGGTCAATTGTTTATTCGGGGCTGTGTAATTTGCAGAACATATTTAAGTATCTAACTTGCTTGCCAGCAGAAGTGATCCTTGCATGTTGTGGAACTGACTTATGTCTGTTTGAAGTAGAGAATGGCGCTAACTCTAACTTTTCTCCTCTCTACCTGCTTCAGCCATATAATAGACTTCACTCTTTCATGGTCTACTATGTGGAAGGATATTCCCGGATTTGCTTATCAATTACCCACTTTATTTTCATCTAACTGGTAGCTGCTGAGGGCCTTTTAAATCACAGATTATATTTTATTGCCAAGACTAAGAGGGTATCCAAACACGCAAGCCACTCAGTGTTGGTATTAGAGATGTGTATTTTATTCTTAAACTGTTCTGCTGGGCAATCTCATACAATTAACACAAAGTAAATGCATTAATCCATCACATAATTCTCTTCCCAGACTAGCTCTAAGCACTCCAGCTGTAAGCACTCCCTTTGGCTGTGGTTCTCCTTACTGACTTTTTAACTGAAGGGAAGCCTATTTGCAAATGTCACTTGGAATAAAAGCCTGTGGTAAATCGGGTGACTATCTCTACTCCTCCCCCTTCACTTCCCCAGCCATATGCAGTTCAAAGAAAGTTGGCACCAGACTGGCACTTGGGAGACCAGGGTTCTGTTCCCAACCCTGCAGTTGACTTGCTGTGTAATCTTATGAGGGTCACGGTGGGTGTCTTTACTGCTCAGTAGGGTTTCTCTAGGTTTTGCAAGGCCATGTCCAATAGTTCTTGTGCAGTAAACTGAGCAACAATGTGAATGGTGGGAGACTGCGTGTGTCCTTCTGAGCACATATGGTGAATAGTGAGAAGACATTAGAGGACTGTCTGCAGTCAAATGATTTAGCCTGCATCCTTGCTGCAAAGTGGACGGGTTACTAACACAAGTGGAATCCATTCTCTAACCCACGTCCCCAGCCAGGCCAGCTTGAAAGCACCACATCACTTGGGTGAGAGGGCTTTGTGTGTGGATGGGGGAGTGGAGCAACATCCACATAAGAATCTGAGCTAGCTTCAGTGAAGACATACCCCTAACCTCACTGCTTCAGTTTTCCCATCTGCACGGTGAGAATGAGGGGCTTTCCCACGTTTATAGAGTGCTTAGAGAACTACAGGAGAGTCGTGCTGTATAAGCTAGATTCACGTACGTCAGGATAAGGAAGCATTAGCTTCTGTGGGTCTCTTTGATATGGCAGTTTGGAAATTCTATAGCTCCAATTTTGGAAAAAGATTTGTACTGAATAACTAAAATGCTCACTAGAGTCAGTACAGCCCTTGGGCTTATTCTAACATTCAGTTTATTTTATATTGGCCAGAGCTGCCTTGTCCTGGGTTAGAAATAAACTTCCATTGACAGTTCTTGCAGTAGCAGCCTGGGAACAAGAAATGTCCTATCCTCTATAGTGATTATTATTGAGAGAGGCTGGGCGGAGGGAGGATCGACCCTGATCAACCATGAGCACCCAAAAGCCTGCTCCAAGGTCGGAATAGGTCACACAGAACCAGTCAGACTCCTCTGTTTTGCCTTGAGACAGTTTACATATGAAGGGCTTAGACAGAAAAGGAAACCTCAGGGTGAATCTAGACAAAGCCTCCCTTGAGCACTGGCTGCAAAAACAAATTCCTCCCCCATTTTCAACACAGGTCCTGGCCGTCTGAGGGGTTACTTTGTGTGGCTCTAAGCAGCGCTAAGGCCAGCATAGCTGGCTCCTGGAAGACCACCTTGATGGAAGGGAATCCTTAGCTGTTGTGGAGAAATTGTGCAACTGCTCCCATGCCAAGCCCCTCTGTGTACCTGGGGGAAAGGAGGACAGGGCTAGTACTCCTTGGGGCAATTGGCCACATGACTTAGAGCAACCCATGGGTTGTTAATTCCGGCAGGGAACCAGCCCATTGCACAGCTGGACCAGGATCATGAGAATGTGAAGACAGGGCCTGCTCCATTGCCCACTGCAGCCAAGTCTCCTTCCTTACCCCTAGTGGAGCTGTACGTGCATTGGCTGCAGCTGTGGACTGGGACTAAGGTCTCCGCTAAGGCTTTTTGTTCCTTTCTCCCAGTGTCCCTGGTTTGGCATGCAGTTAAATTCTCCATGTTACATGCGGAATGGCCTGGAGCTGAGTTTCTTTGGGAGGGGAAAAAAAGAGGGACTGTTTTAAAAGTTGTCTGAAAGCAGGCAGCTGATTCTGTTGTGGTCTAATGCAGTCACTCCCAACCTCTTTGGATTGGCTGCCGCTTTTCCCCCTCCATCTCTGGCTCCCCTTGCGCCACATCTCATTGTGGCTGTCACAGTCGCTCCTTATTTCTGTCCACTTGCTCCCCCTTTCCCCCCCCCCATTTGCACTGTTCTTACTCCTCCTCCTCCTCCTGCCTCCAATCCACATTTGGATCTTGGCATGCCATGCCTGCTGCCACTGTTGTTCAGATTTCCTTTCTAACCTGTATAATTACAAGCTATATAGTCTGCCTGTATTATGTAAATTAACCTTTCACACCCTAGGGCTAAATTCACCCCTCAGAGACCAGCACAAATCTTCCATTAGTTTTTAGTGCAAGTCAAATGCTTTTCAGTGGGAGAGCTCTGCCTGTCATTCACATGTGGTCCTGTAGCATTTACTGGGTCTGAGTGGAGTGCTTAAAGCTTCTATAAATCACTGTGTTATAGACATGCTCCGTCTCTTTCTCTGCAGTGCCAGTCATCTACAGGGTCAACACTCAGCCACTTTGGTGGTTCTTCATATTGTAAGTAAAACGCTATGGTTAAAATACAACTAATTGTTTAAAGGAGCCTCCTTATAACTAAAGGTTTCAGAGTAGCAGCCGTGTTAGTCTTATCCACAAAAAGGAGAACAGGAGGACTTGTGGCACCTTAGAGACTAACAAATTTATTAGAGCATAAGCTTTCGTGGACTACAGCCCACTTCTTCGGATGCATCCGAAGAAGTGGGCTGTAGTCCACGAAAGCTTATGCTCTAATAAATTTGTTAGTCTCTAAGGTGCCACAAGTCCTCCTGTTCTCCTTATAACTACAAGCTCTGTGTACTTTGATAAGGAGAGCTGTGTACTTGTTTATTCAGTTTGAAGCAAGATGTTCCTTCCTGAGTGGGCAAGAATAGTTTCTCATTAGTACATGAGTCTCCAGAGCAATGAGTTATCTGTTTGGACTAATTCCACGTGCTGACTGAGAGCCCAAGAGGAAGTGTGCTTTGTTAGAGAAAGGGCCTCTCTTGTGGGAAGGAATGTTATTCTTTGACAGGTTATGGTCCCAGTTACATTTGCAAAGATCTTCAGCTTGTCCTGAAAGTAGCAAAGGCAATGTGTTCACAGGTCATGTATTTATAAATACGGATTCAGGTCCTGACTTCCAATCACTCCATTTCATGAACACCAAATGGACAGAACTAGTTCTAATCAGTCATACGTAGGGGGAATGTGCATTGACAGCATTTTTGTCCTGTTTATCTAATCGTAGGCTGACACACAGCTCTCTCTATTCACAAATGTAACATATACAGCCTTCTATTCCGGTCGGTCCCTGCGCACTTGCCAGTGCTCTCATTGCTATTTCAGTCTTGTGGCCGCTCACACCTCTGCTAATTGTCGCTGGGTTTCTGTAACACTCCTTGCTATTTTAGTTTGGTGTCCTTGCACAGCGCTGTTCCCAATTTTGACTTCTTCCCGTTTGCCATTCTGGTCATAGGGATCCCTGGAACAGGGTATGTTAATCATGCACTAGGACTTTGGGTAGGAGACTAGAATCAGGTTATCAAACTTATTTTCTTTTGTAATCTAAGATAGGATTTTAACCCAGAACACTAAACATGACCATGTTAACCCATTTAGCGCCCCTCCCCCCCACTTGGCCTCCTGACCATAAACAGCTAGAATAGTGGTTGTCTTTACTAGGAGAAGAGGTGTGTTCTTAACTCAAGGTAAACTCCTAGTGAAGACAAGGCAGTTTGTAGCTTTCATGTGAGTTAGCACATCCGGTTAAAAGACCAAGCTCCCCCGTGGGCTTTAACTTGATCTGCCAAGTTGTGTGAGAACTATAAACTGCCTTGCTTTCCCTAGGGTATTAATGGGAGTTAGCTAACTCGAGAAAATCCCCTTTTTTCCTAGTGAAGACAGGCCATCACTAGCTTTGTCTTCACTGCCAAAAAATTGTGTCTACAGCAGCATAGCTAATGCAGTTTTTATCATGAGGAAACCAGATAAAATCAACTATGGGAAGGGGGTATAGTGCTGACCTTGCCTAGCTACCTCATGCTAAAAACTACAGGTGCCTTATCTCCACTAGGATTTTATAGTGGGACTGGAAACACATGTAGTTGTCTCACTATAACCTTCCCCCCCTCCCCCCCCCCCGCACGTATGCGCACGCACACCTATTTTTGAAGTGAAGACAAAACCATTGTCATTGTAAAGATGCCCAGTTAGCTCTTACTTAGCAGTATTATCCCTATTGGCAGTATCCTTTGTATACACACATGATGATTTCAGGAAACACTCCCTTGTCTGAGCAGCAACAGATTCCTCCTGCTACCCAGGTGACCTAGCGCAGGGGTCGGCAATCTTTCAGAAGTAGTGGGCCAAGTCCACGGGTGAAAGTAACTTAAAGGACTTACCAGTATGCCGGAGTCCTGAGCGGGGGCATGGCCTCAACCGGAAGAGGCGGGGCCTTTCAAGATTTAAAGGCCCTGGGGCTCCAGGGCCTTTAAATCACCCCAGAGCTACCAGCTGCAGAGGTGGCTGGGGCTCAGGGGCGAATTAAAGGGCCCAGGGTTCCGGCTGCCGCAGAGCTCCGGGCCCTTTAAATCCCCACGGGAGCGTTGCCACCGCTACCTCAGGGCAGCAGGGCTCAGGCGGGGATTTAAAGGGCCCGGTGCTCCTGCCACTGCGGGGAGCCCTGGACCCTTTAAAGCGCTGCCAGAGAAGCCAGTCCAGTCTAATTTTAATGTTTTTAGAAGGTCTCTTCCTATAAGTCTACAATATAGAACTAAACTATTGTTGTATGTAAAGTAAATAAGGTTTTTAAAATGTTTAAGAAGCTTCATTTAAAATTAAATTAAAATGCAGAGAGTGACATTGTGCAGTCTATATGGTTTTATAAAAACATGATAATAAGTGAATGTAATGTAACTGGAATATGCTTCATGCAAAAGGTCTCTTGTAAGGTATCATTACAAAGTTTATAATCTACTGAGTGTGATCATCCTATTTGTATAAATGTAGTACTCTTGTATCTAAAACTAGAAAAATAAAATACAACTCTGAGGGCCTATTGTAATTATACAAAGTGTGGGCCATTAATGGTGGTTTGGAATCTTGATGACTCCCATTAATCAGGACCATGGTCTGCAGATGGCTGTGTTTTACCTGTGAGTCTTCCTGTATATGTGTGTGCTGGCAAGTGAGTAGTGAAGTCTTGCAGTGACATGTGATCATGTCACCTGAACTGGAATCCATCTTTAACCTGGTGCTTTTCCAGTGGGAGGGGGACCCCAGAGGGACAAAGGGTTCCCGCCTTATGCAAAAAATATATAAAGGGGTGGAAGAGAACAGAGAGGAGGAGAGCCATCATGAAGAATCCCCTAGCTACCACCTAAGCTGGAACAAGAGCTGTACCAGGGGAAAGAATTGGAAGGTTTCCCGTCTGAGGAAAAAACTTACTGAAGCATCTCTAAGGGTGAGATGATCTGTATTTAGTTTGATTAGACATAGATTTGCGCATTTTATTTTATTTTGCTTGGTGACTTACTTTGTTCTGTCTGTTACTACTTGGAACCATTTAAATCCTACTTTCTGTATTTAATAAAATCACTTTTTACTTATTAATTAACTCAGAGTATGTATTAATACCTGGGGGAGCAAACAACTGTGCATATCTCTCTATCAGTGTTAGAGGGCGAACAATTTGAGTTTACCCTGTATAAGCTTTATACAGGGTAAAACGGATTTATTTGGGTTTAGACCCCATTGAGAGTCGGGCATCTGAGTGCTAAAGACAAGCACACTACTGTGAGCTGTTTTCAGGTAAACCTGCAGCTTTGGGGCAAGTAATTCAGACCCTGGGTCTGTGTTGGAGCAGACGGGGGTGTCTGGCTTAGCAAGACAGGGTGCTGGAGTCCTGAGCTGGCAGGGAAAACAGGAGCAGAGGTAGTCTTGGTACATTAGGTGGCAGCTCCCAAGGGGGTTTCTGTGATCCAACCTGTCATACAGAGCCCAGCCAGGACCCGGGCAGTGTGAGTGTCACTGAAAATCAGTTCACATGCCGCCTTTGGCACATGTGCCATAGGTTGCCTACCCCTGATCTAGCATGTGCTATCGCATTCATGTTATGATAATGCTAATTAAGTACAAGGATGGGCATTTCAAAGGTAAACCTCCAAATGGAATTTACATCTCAGCAGTCAAGTCCACTTGGACAGCACACTAGCTTGTTCCTTTTAAAAGGGACGTGAGTTTGTCAAATACTGACATTCAACTCATGCAGTAGGATCCTAATTCTCTAGAATAACTTTTTTCTAAAGGAAAAAAAAAAAAAAACATTTGATTGGAGAGATTTAGCCACAGGTGCATTACAGACAGTCTGTGCTCCTCTTTCTGAGCATATAGTAACAATTAGGGTGACCATATTTCCCTATGCTGAATATGGGACACCTGGTAAAATTACTCATATTCAAGTGAGTTCAGTGACAATCAATCAGAACTATGTAGTACAAACATTCAAATTAACATCTAGTTGACTGAGCCCCTGTTAAAAAGAAATGGTGGGCGGCTGGCAAGCAGGGATCTGGCCAGCAGCAGGACCTGCAAGTACTGATTTTGGGGGGGCGGGGAGGACAGAAATTATGGGACAATTTTTAAGAAAAAGTTGGAACACCTCCAGGAGGGCTTAAATACAGGACTGTCCCTTTAAAAACAGGCCATCTGGTCACTCTAGTAACAATGGATAAATGCTTTCGCCACACATGAGCTCTGCTTACGCACAGAAAGATGGCTTGGGTGTGATAAGGTCCCACGTAAATTGTTAAACCAAAGAAGTCAAGTTCCTCTCCTTTCAGGCTACAGCAAGCTAACCAGTGTTTGCTAAGTGGAAAAGGACAAAAATCAATTCTGGAGAAGGGGAGACTTTCAAGCTTCTTAGAGGATTCTGCAGACAGCTCTGTGACAGAGCTCTGGGTTAACTTTGAGAGCCGAATTTCCAGCTCAGCTTTTTCATGTATTGCAAGGTCTATTTACTTCTTCAGCTGTGAGAGAATACAAATGCTGTGGTGGGAAATCTTAGATATTTGGTGAAATCTTGTCCCCACTGAAGATAACTCCCACTGATTTCAGTGGAACCAGGATTTCACCCCTTATGTCTATCTTGTATTGCTGGGTTATTGTATTGCACGGTATTCTTGCCAGCAAGTTTAAAAAAGTATGGATTGGATGAATAGACTATAAGGTGGATAGAAAGCTGGCTAGATTGTCAGGCTCAACGGGTAGTGATCAAAGGTGTGATGTCTAGTTGGCAGCCTGTATCAAGCGGAGTGCCCCAGGGGTAGGTCCCGGGGCCGATTTTGTTCAATATCTTTATCAATGATCTGGATGATGGGATTAATTGTACCCTCAGCAAGTTTGCAGATGACACTAAGCTGCGGGGAGAGGTAGATACGCTGGAGGGTAGGGATAGGGTCCAGAGTGACCTAGACAAATTGGAGGATTGGGCAAAAAGAAATCTGACAAGGTTCAACAAGGATAAGTGCAGAGTCTTGCACTTAGGAAGGAAGAATCCCATGCACCGCTGCAGGCTGGGGACTGACTGGCTAAGCAGCAGTTCTGCAAAAAAGGACCTGGGGATTACAGTGGAGGAGAAGCTGGATATGAGTCAGCAGTGTGCCCTTGTTGCCAAGAAAGCCAACGGCATATTGGGCTGTATTAATAGGAGCATTGCCAGCAGATCAAGGGAAGTGATTATTCCCCTCTATTCGGCACTGGTGAGGCCAGACCTGGAGTATTGTGTCCAGTTTTCGTCCCCCCACTATAGAAGGGATGTGGACAAATTGGAGAAAGTCCAGCAGAGGGCAACGAAAATGATTAGGGGGCTGGGGCACATGACTTACGAGGAGAGGCTGAGGGAACTGCAGAAGAGAAGAGTGAGGGAGGATTTGATAGCAGCCTTCAACTACCTGAAGGGGGGTTCCAAAGAGGATGGAGCTCAGCTGTTCTCAGTGGTGGCAGATGACAGAACAAGGAGCAATGGCCTCAAATTGCAGTGGGGAAGGTCTAGGCTAGATATTAGGAAACACTATTTCACTAGGAGTGCACTGGAATGGGTTACCTAAGGAGGTTGTGGAATCTCCATCCTTAGACGTTTTTAAGGCCCGGTTTGACAAAGCCTTGGCTGGGATGATTTAGTTGGTGTTGGTCCTGCTTTGAGCAGGGGATTGAACTAGATGACCTCCTGACGTCTCTTCCAACCCTAATATTCTATGATTCTATGATTGTGCAGATGTTAACAGGTGAAGGGAAGCTGGGGTTACAGGAGTGATCTATTAGTATTGGTTTGTGGTAGTGCTGTTCTGCAAGCCCCAATCAGGGATTGAGGCCCCATTGTGATGCAACGAGAAGAGATGGTCCCTGCCCCACAGTATTTACTAGCTCAGTAGTAAGCGTTCTTAAGGATTGCCAAGGAATGGCTATGGTAAGGGATAGATGAGCTTTTTAATAGTCGTGTGTTTAAATGTTACTAAATAGCATCCTAAATCATAATCTTGCCCAGTTGCAACTTTTCCCATGCCCTTGCTCATGGTATGGATTCCAACAAGGACCCTGCAGGGCAGGGGTGAAAGTAACTTAAAGGACTTACCTGTACGCCGGAGTCCTGAGCAGGGGACGTGGCCTCAACCGGAAGAGGCGTGGCCTCAACCAGAAAGGGTGGGGAGGGCTTTAAATGCCTAGGCCCTTTAAATCAAGATTTAAATCACTCCCGGAGCTACCAGCTGCAGAGGCGGCTGGGAGCCCCGGGGCTCATGTGCAATTTAAAGGGCCCAGGGCTCTGGCCGCTGCAGGGAGCCCCGGGCCTTTTAAATCACCACCGAAGCCCTGCCGCCGCTATCCTGGGGCTCCGGCAGTGGGTCTCGGGCGGCGCTTTAAAGGGCCCAGGGCTCCCTGCAGCATACGGAGCCCCTGGCCCTTTAGATCACCACCAGAGCCCTGCTGCCGCTACCCTGGGGCATGGCATACTGGCTCTTGCCGGTATGCTGTACCAGACCGGCTTACTTTCACCTCTGCTGCAGGGTCACCTTTCTGCTGGGGCTTTTGTGCAGTAAGGATGTTACATAACGTGTGTTCTGTTATACGCCTGCAGAGGAAATAAGTTCTTGGCAAAAACACAGTGTGCTGAAAAAATCCTGAGCCATAATTCTGACACCGTGTGAGAGTGCTGTGACATTCAAAGAGTGGGAGGGAGGTCGATTCGGCAGCTTGTTGAAAATGCTACTCAATTGGTGAGAGGAGATCTGACAGACCCTTTTCTCCCCAGTGCAGTATGGTTTCACTGTCACCATTGTACTTGGCCAATGTGGGGTGGGATGGGGGAGAGAGCTCATCATTTCCAGGAGCCTGACCTGTCTAAATTGTTCCCTAGGTCCACAAGGGTGAGTAACATTTAAAGTAGAAAAGCTAACCCTCCCCCATTGGGAAATCTATTTGAGCTATGCTACTGTGTGTTTGTGTTTAAAGCTACTCACTCTTACTCACAACATTGGGCAATGAGCTAGAAATGCCTTTTCTTCCTATCTGGGGGACCTCTGTACCTTTATTACTATTCATTTTCCATCACTTACCACCCTGGGTCAGAGCGATCTTCCTGCCAGATGAGGATTAGAGGTATGTCACATGGTCACTATACACTCCCCCACCTAGATGCACTGCCGTGCCTCAGTTTCCCTTCTATCAGCCTGTCACATACACCCAATGTACTCCAAGTACTGAGCTACCCAGATACCACAGTGATGGATTCCCAATCTATGGAGTCAGGGATGTGCGTGGGGAAATCAAATTTTGGTTCTCTGCATAGTATCAAATCTAGGTCCTTTTGAATGGTAGCATAGACCCTCTCCACCAATCAGGCCAGAAATGCCATTTTAATAGAAAATCTAGAGCTGGTTTAAAAAGATGGAACCATTTTCCATTGAAAAATGCAATTTAATTGAAATACAAATATTTAGTTGGCAACGTGTACATTGCAACAAAATCTTCAAAGGCAAAACATCATTTTGACTTTCTCGTTATGTTTTGATGTTGTCTAAATGTTTTGTTTCTGCTTTATCATTTTGATTCATTTAGCTTTGACTTTTATATTAATGTATTTTACTATAGTATATATTTAATATTAATGTATGATACTTATTAGATTTAATATATTTAAATGTTAATGATATAAGTCAAAACTAAATGAATCAAAATGATAAAGTTGAAGCAAAATAATGTGACCATATCAAAATGACACATTTCAATGCTCCTGAATTAAAAATTTTCAGAATTTTCATTTAATAGGGAATTTGGAAATTTCTGCTTTTTTGTCCCAATTTAGAATTTTTCTTAATGTTAGGGTTTCCTACAGCATGAAAATTCGGGTTTACAACCAGCTCTAAAAAAGAACCTTTCTGAATGCATCATTTGGAGCAAGGAGAACCTTCTCTGCTATACATGTTCTAATGTATGTTCTCTGTACCTAGCTGCAGATGTTTATATTTAACAGCTGTTAACATATGCTATGCTTTGTGCACTGTTCAGGACTTAATCTGTGGGCTCTAGAACAGTTTGAGTGACAAGGCAATCCCCCCAGGACTAAAACAAGAAAAAAATAACCATCTCCTGTTAATCATCCTCAAACTGCAGCAAGCTAAATGGAACACTTGGCATATTGCTTGTGACGCTATATTGAGCTGCCAGGCACTGGGGGGAAATGTATGAATTAGGTCTCTTTCCTTCATGCGTGAAGGGGGAAGGAGGGGAGGAAATGTCAGATCTCTCTTCCTTTGCCATTTAATACTGAGCACTTTCCATTCTTGATGTACTGTGAAAACATGAATTAAGCCTCACCTCACATCAGTGAGCTAAACCTCATCACCGTTGTACAGCTGGAGAAATCAAGTATAGAGAGGTTAAATAACATGCCCAAGGTCTTGCAGTGGCAGAGCTGGAGTTAAAAGCCAGCAGTCCCTGACTCCCAGCTCCATGTTCAATTCACTAAACCAAGCTCCCTCACTGATGAGCATGAGCCCTGGGGTGAAATCTTGGCCCTACTGTAGACAAATGGCCGGACCCTGGGGTTTTGTAGGGGGGCTGAAGTATAGACTGTCTGAAGCCAAGCCCTGAATAGAAGCATAGAAGAGTAGCACTGGAAGGAACCTCGAGAGGTCATCTAGTCCAGTTCTCTGCACTCAAGGCAGGACTAGGTATTATCTAGACCATCTGTGCCAGGTGTTGGCCTAACCTGCTCTTAAATACCTCCAATGATGGAGATTCCCCAATCTCCCTAGGCAATTTATTCCAGTGCTTAACTAGAAGGGTGAGGTCCCACTTGAGGGCTCATTGGATTACCCTCTTTTGAGTTGTTGGACTTTTATGTTTGTTTGTTCCTGATTACTCTTGGACCCTAGCACCTCAAAAGGGGCAGGATTGAAGCTAGGGTTGCCAGACACCTGGTTTTTGACTGGAACTCCTGGTCGGAAAGGGACCCTGGCGGCTCCAGTCACACCACTGACCAGGCTGTTAAAAGTCCAGTTGTCCTGGAAGCAGCCGGCATGTCCCTGCGACCCCTAGGGACACCGGCTCCACAGCTCCCATTGGCCAGGAAACGCGGCCAATGGGAGCTATGGGGGCAGCGCCTGTGGGTGTGGGCAGCACACACCACACAGAGCTGCCTAGGGCCCGGACATGCTGGTTGCTTCCGGGAGAAGCGCGGAGTCAGGGCAGGCAGGGAGCCTGTCTTAGCCCCGCTGCACCACCAACCAGGAGCCGCCTGAGATAAGCGCCGCCCGGCCGGAGTACACACCCTGAACCCCCTGCCTCAGGTCAGAACCCCTTCCCACACCCTAACTTCCTCCCAGACCCCGAACCCCCTCCTGCACCTCAGCCCTGGGCCCCCTCCCATACTCCAAACCCCTTGACCCCAGGCCAGAGCGCACTCCTGCACCTCAAACCCCTCATCCCTGGCCTCACCCCCAGCTGGAACCCTCACCCCTTCCCACACCCCAACCCCCTGCCCCAGCCCAGTGAAAGTGAGTGAGGGTGGGGAAGAGTAAGCAACGGAGGGAAGGGGTGGAGTGAGTGGGGGTGGGGCCTCAGAGAAGAGGTGGGGCAAAGGTGTTCGGGTTCACACAATTAGAAAGTTGGCAACCCTAACTGAAGCATGCCTGGGCTGGAGGCTCAAACCAGTGCTACCTTGTTGCTCACAGAAATGTGCAGCTGGGTGCGTTGTGTCCTGATCAATCATGAAGGGGTATCACAGGGGCAACAATCCCCAAGGTCACTTCATTGTCCTCCTTCAGACTCCCCTCTACTGTGACGCCCACAAGCATCTCAACAAAGGTTAAGTCGCTGATGTGCTGTGAGTGCTGCCTATCATGCTGACAAGTATGATCTCATTGTTTCCCTGCGCTCCCCTGCCTCATCTGCTGTATCCATCGATTCTCATTTTATACTTAGATTGTCAGCTCTTCAGCGTGGAGGTCATCTCTTTGTACAGCGCCTAGCACAGTGAGGCTCTAAGCTGTGGATGGGGTCCCAAGTAATCACTATAATCAGATTGTGCCACCCTCAGGTGAAGTCTCATCCTATTCCTGGGTCCCATAAGTGACGTGATTGTGGTTTGCAAACTGCCAAACTTTGCATTGGAGGAAGAGGAAATTTATGTACCTGCCACTCTGATTTGCATAGGAATTAAGAGGGTGAAGATTGCAGGCTGCAGCCCGGCCCTTCCATTCGCGTAAACAGCTAATGAGCAGCTTGCCTTCACCCTTTCCTGCCACTGTCCCTACCTACTTTAATGGCTGCCAAACACTAACCATATGGGAGACCAGTTAGCCTTTCCTGGATTTGAATGCAGCCAATTAAAATAAATGTTACAAACTTGAGACTTTTCCCATAGAGTTGCTGGAGCACAGAGTTCCCAATCCCTGCTCTAGGGATTCAGCCTGTAGGGGCAGGTACTCTAAACTTCCCACTCTGCTGCTTTAATGAGCCTCTGTGGTTGGCCTGGTGTGGCAGTGCTGCTCACCTCCCATTCAGTGGTGCCTGCCATAGGCTGAGGTGGGATGCTGTCATAATGGCAAGAAGTGCATAGATAATGGAGGTGGCAGGAACTGACTGAAGTCTTGAATAAGTTCACTGGAGCCAGAGGTATGAAGTCACTAGAGCTGCACCAATTCATGTCGGGTAAGTCTGGCCCCTGTTCTGGCAAATGTGTTGCCAAAAAATTTGGGAACCACCAGCCCCTGCCTCTGGTTCAGGCAAAACATTTCTATTTTTCAAGTAAAGAAACTGCCAAATCAGATACTAATGGCTGGGTAGAATTTACCCAGCCTACCAACCAGAGCCCCAGCCCCAGCCCTAGCCCTAGCTGACATTAGCTTCAACAACCCACAATCCTCCCCCAAGTCTTTGGAAACTTTAGCCTCCAGCTGTCAGGTCTCCTAGCCTCAGTGGCTGGGAGGCAGCGGAGAGAAATGTCCTGCTGCAGGTGAAGAGAGAGAGAGATGGGTCCTTTAAGCAATAGCTTCTCCTAGACTAGAGGGCCGCCCAAATCAGGGAATGGCCCTGGAGACCTGGATATGAATGATACCTCCACACACACCCAGTGGTGGATTAATAATTTTGCTGCCCCTAGGCTGGGAAATAATTGCCACTCTGGCCCCGCCCTGACTCCGCCCTTTTCCCACCCCCATTCCAATCCCCTCCTCAAACTCCCCGCCCCAACTCCGCCCCCTCCCTTCCCCTATTGGATCCCTTCCTCAAATCCCCGCCCCTGGCCCCACCTCTTCCCCCAGCATGTGGCGTTCCCCCTCCCACCCCCCACAAAACAGCTGTTTCACGGCGCAAGCACTGGGAGGGGAGAGAAATGGGACGCTGCGGCACGCTTGCAGAGGAGGTGGAGTTGAGCTGGAGCAGGGGGGCGGGGCGCGGAGGGGAGCTTCCGCCCCTGAAAATTTGCCACCCTAGGCCTAGGCCTTGTCAGCCTAGGCAATAATACGGCGCTGCAAACACCCCTCTTACTTTGTCTACTACACTCACTGTCAAGGCTCCTTCCACACTCTGAACTTTAGTGTACAAATGTGGGGGCCTGCATGAAAACTTCTAAGCTTAACTACCAGCTTAGATCTGGTCTGCTGCCACCACTCCCACTGTGCTAATTCTTTTCCCTGGGTAGCCTTGAGAGACTCTTCACCAATTCCCTAGTGAATACAGATCCAAACCCCTTGGATCGTAAAACAAGGAGAAATTAACCACCCCGCCTCCTTTCTCCCACCAACTTCTGATGGATCAAGATCCAACCCCCTTGGATCTAAAAACAAGGAGAAATTAACCACCCCGCCTCCTTTCTCCCACCAACTTCTGATGGATCAAGATCCAACCCCCTTGGATCTAAAAACAAGGAAAAATCAATCAGGTTCTTAAAAAGAAGGCTTTTAATTAAAGAAAAAGGTAAAAATCATCTCTGTAAAATCAGGATGGAAAATAACTTTACAGGGTAATCAAACTTAGAGCCCAGAGGACCCCCCTCTAGTCTTAGGTTCAAAGTTACAGCAAACAGAGGTAAACACCCTAGCAAAAGGTACATTTACAAGTTGAGAAAACAAAGCTAAAACTAACACGCTTTGCCTGGCTGTACTTACAAGTTTGAAATATGAGAGACTTGTTCAGAAAGATTGGGAGAGCATGGATTGATGTCTGGTCCCTCTGAGTCCCAAGAGCGAACTCTCCCCAAAACAAAAACAAAGAGCACAAACAAAAGCCTTCCCCCCCACCAAGATTTGAAAGTATCTTGTCCCCTTATTGGTCCTTTGGGTCAGGTGTCAGCCAGGTTACCTGAGCTTCTTAACCCTTTACAGGTAAAAGGATTTTGGTGTGTCTGGCCCGGAGGGATTATAGTATGGTACCCAGGAGGGCTGTTACCCTTCCCTTTATAGTTATGACACTCCCCTATTTGCCTCCCAATACTACAATAAATAGGAGCCTTTCAGTAGTGCCTTCTGCTAACTGTAATGAAATACTTACACTGACAGGCATGCTAGGTGGCAGGCAGTGAGCAGCTCTGCAGCCAGGGGATATGCTAATGCCACTGATCATAAAATAAATAGTATCAGCACAAGTACCATGCTTAGGAGCAGGAAAGGGGTTCTGTGAATTTTACCAGAGTTCCTTTGTAAAATTTCACCATCAGCTGAGGGGAGTGATTACTGGGAAATTACCCTGGTCAGAGATGACTTATCTTCCCTCAGAGGTCATACATGTATAAGGCCCTTCATTTTCAGTTATTACTGAAAAATTCCAGGGTTTCACAAAAGCTACTATCTGGTTTTTACTTTTTTTTTTTTTCCACCTGAATTTCAGACCACTCAAATACATGAAAATACTGATTGTTAAGAGAATCGTATATGTTGCATGAGGTAGATGTATTTATGCTAATACGTGTGTGTGTGTGTATGTACTGTTAATATACAGTTCATGAAATTAACTGTAGCATTAAACTGCTTTTACTTTCAATATTCTTACTTTTCTGTTTTCTGTTTTCCTATCCTCCCCTATTAACCCTGATAGTTACCCAGAAAACTGAAGTTAATTTTTTACACTGATTTTTTTTTTGCCCATTTTCTAAATTTTGCAATAAACACGGATAAATCCCTGGGAAATGTTAAATAAAATAAAACCTGAAAATGAAGGGCCTTGTAAATCTATCTATGAGTAGCAATGCTTGCCTTTCAAATGGGCTGTCAGGTATTTAAGAAGTGCCGTGGGAGAGATTACCAGTGCTACCCTAGTATGGGTCTGTCTACACTTGGAGCTAAGGGTGTGAGTCCCAGCATGTGCAGACAGACTCGAGCTACCTCTCTTTGAGCTACCCTGTCATTTTTAGCAAGCTGCTGCGAATTTGTCTATGCAAGCTGGGACTCGCACCCCTAGCTCCAAGTGTAAACACATCCTACGGAAGGGTGCACACAACTAGGAGGATCTCACATGTGTACAGGCTACAGTAGGGCTCTTACGTGCACATACAAAACCATAGCGAAAACACACACACAACCATAGGGCTGCAGAAATGCGCCCTTACCTGTATCTGAAGATACTGACGAGTGCCAGGCTTGTACCATGCTTTAACATCTTCTACAGTCAGGAAGATGATGGGAGCAGGCAGGGCTGTTGCATTTTGTGAGTGGGAATCTCATGGGATCTGTCTCACTTCACCAGGGTAATAGGAATTGAAAGGGCAATTTTCTCCTTGTCTCATCAATGCGTTGCTTATACAAACTGCATAGTAGCTAAGGCCACCTGACGGATACTCAGAGCAAACAGCATCAGTGTTGCCTAGCTGGGAAGGGCACTCAGAGGTTGGGTGTCAGCTGCTAAAACTGTGGGTCTGATGCATAGTGGGGCTCCTATGTGAACCTCGAGGGCTCAGTCCTGCCATCATTCCGACATCGGGCATTCGTCCACTTTGGCTTAGCACTGTTACTGCACTCTGGCCTAGCTGCCTACATTTGTAACTTAGCAGCAGCAGAGTTCTGTGCCTCCAGATCCCTGTGCAACAACTTCAGTAGCATTAAAAAGGCTCTTGCTATTTCAATAACAAGGACAGTGAGGGCATCTTTTTGAGGTGTCTGCATCTTGTGACAGCAGCGGCACTGGCAACTTTCCATGAGCTTTGTGACAGCACTTCATTTGCATTCAAAATCTGTATCCAAATACAATGCACATGCCCGTGGCATTTGCCTCTATGGTGAAACCTACACTAAAGGTCAACCCTCACAGACAACTGACTATTGCAGCCACTTCAGAATATCCCTAAGGAACAGGCAGAATGGCCCCCAATGTTTGGGCTGCTGAAAGCCTTACAGCCCAGCCCATCTGCACAGACTCCTGAAATCATTCAGGAGTCTGTGCAGGGGAGGAGAAACACAGCGTGTGACCTGTGCTTGCAACATAGCCTCTTGCCTTGTTTGTGACCCAGACAGTCAACCCCTGCCCAAGGTATCTCTACAATTTAGTTCAACCTTTAGTTAAGGATCAGCCTCCGCTAAGAAGCTGTTTTTAGCTGCTCCCGTGAGAGCTGAGTTTAGAATAAAGGTCTGGCTGTAGATAGTATCTTCCTTCAGCAGCAATAAAATCCAGCCATTACAGGATTGCATTTCTGAACTCCATGAAGTTTGGGCAACCTCAGCCTGTTAGTGCAAATCTCCCACGTCTCTCATCCCATAGGGGAGAGACAGTCTTGTTTGGGGCATGGGGAGACTGAGCCAGATGTGGGACAGAACGAGCTCTTCCAGACACAGGCTACATTTGGGTCATTTGTTTAACACGGTGCCAGGATTACACGGCAGGAGGGGCCGGTTTTATTTGCCCCACTGCAGTGTTAGGAAGGAACTGAAAGAAAATAGGGTTTTTCAACTCAGCCTATGAAATCTGCTAAGCCAGCAAGTTGGGCCTTTTCACTGAGACGTGATCAGACTTAATTTGACAGCGATTTCTTAAAATATTTAAAGAGCTGCCTGGAATAAACTGATCGCTTCCGAGTAGTGACCTAAATTCCACTAGCTGTAAACTTCATTAGAAAGTGGATTTGTGTGCCTGCCAGGAACAAGGCACTCTGTAATTTCATTGATCTGGCCAAGCCCATATGCTTTATGAATGCTTCCTTTGGCACATCGCAGCACAGTACTATCGAAGCTTTTTTGTTCAGCGGTTGTGTGTGTGGTGGGTTTGTTTTTCTCGTCCCAGTAAAAATGCATGATTTGTTTACCAATTGCGCTGTGAAATAGAGGAGTCGAGCCATCCCACTGGCTGTATGGACTCTGATACAACAGCCACAAAGCAAAGGTAAATGTAGCTTCTGATCATCTTTGGCCAGCTTGAGACACTTTTCTCTCCTATCTAAGTCGCCCTCCCCCCTCTCAGGCCTAGTGTTACAGGGACATGGGAGAGGTGGCCACAGTTCTCAGACCAGCTGTCTGGTCATGCAGCTCTGAGTGCTGGCCACAAGCGGTGCCACACAGCCCTGAAAAAAGCTTCCTTTGCCTCTCCCCAGCCCAAAGGACCCCCACAATACTGTACCTCTCTACATCACTTCTAGCCTCTCAACCTAGGAAGCACGGGACTCAGTCTTGCATCCACTGGTGACTACACCTTTCTGTGACCTCTGCCAGCTTCGGCAGCATTCAGTTGGCACTTTTTTATCTAGATCTAGGCCCACATTTTCAGAAGCAGCCTCTGATTTTTTGGGTGCCTCTGTTTTGGAGCACCCAGCTCAAGACACCTCCTTGGGCCAGATTTCCAGAAGCACTGAATGCCCATAGTTCCCACTGACTTTAGCTGGAATGGTGGGTGTTCAGCACACAGGGTGCCTTACGGTGGGTATCCAAAAATGGAGGTACCTCAAGTCAGAGGCTGCTTGTGAAAATATTGGCCCAAGCTCTAGGCTATCAACGTGACACCTCTCACCAGAACTAAACCCACTCAAAGTGCCCCATGCTCATAACGGGTAAAGCATAGGCCCTAATAGCACAACGCCTTGCTGCCTGTCAATGTGTCTCACTGCTGTTCTGGACTCAGGGACCCAGCTCTAGGCGTGAGAAGATCCCATTCAGTCTTTGGATTCCCTGCTGATACTGTCAGCAAGGGTGTGGTTTTTATGTTGTGCATACCTGTGCACTGAGAGTTGTTATGGGACCCACATTTTACACAGAGTTCCGAAGAGGATGATTGCTTTCTGTTACTACTGACTTAGGCTGGGTTTGAACTCTCGATCTGAAAGGGAAAGGCCTTGGAGTCATCCAGCGTACTGACCAATGCAACTCCTGTGACAGTTAGGAGATATGTCTGTGTCAAACTAGAAATTCTATTTTGTTTGGGAATGATTGTGATCTTCCCTAAAGCATCCATTTTGTAGCAGAGGCTCAACACTTAGTAGACAGACATGAGACAGAGACATTAAGACAGAGCAATCAAGGACCATCAGCACTGAACAGCTCTTCCCTCCAATGGGTTTTCTGCCAGCAGGGCCATTGGCTTTGAACGGCTCTCTCTTCACAGAAGTCTATGGGGGAGGCAGGAGCTGGAGCCTAGACCTTCCCCAGCATGCAGCATATAGGAAAAGAGAGGACAGAGTCCGTCTTAAAAGGGGTACATTTCTAAGCAAGGGAGGCTTGTCCCTCACCATGTGCAGGAAACCAACAACTTCCAAGAAGGCAGGGAGAGCTCGGCCAAACCCAGGACTCACAGGGGTGGTGAGCTCAGGCTGAGGGGGATGTGTTGAGGAGTTCGATGTTTTCCATAGAGCTGTACTTCTCTCTTGTGCTTTTTTAAAGAGTAAACTGCGAATGAGCAATTTCTGTGCTAAGCCTGCGCGCCTTGCTTTACAGTCACGTGGTTCCTGAAGAGAGAAACTAGAAAACCAGAGCCCCCACAGCCAGCTGGACTTGAGGGGAAATATCTCTAAGCAACGGTGGGGCTTGGGAGACCTGTACGGGTTCTAGGTGGCTGGACTGTAGGATTCCACTGCCCAAAAGGATGCCAGACACAGGGTCTGTAGCTGGGAGTGCCCAAGAGACCCAGAGCTAGGGACAGTGACCAGTCACTACCCAGGCCCAAGGGGGCTTAGAAGCACATGAGATTCAGCAGTTGGATCCAATCACAACAGAGCAGTGTCTACCCTGACAGCATGACCGGACTGGTTTATGATACTTCCCACTTCCTAATCTCACAGCTGGAGATCATATGAGGAATACCCTTTCCAGTCTAGGTTGTTGAACATAACACCCTGGTTCCTTTTATGCTGTGACTTTTTGGGTCACCTCTGCCTCCTCTTACATTCTAAACAGTGGAATATATCCACATCTATTTTGAAGACCTCCCCACTTTGAGAATTCAACCGCTCTTTGTCCTAGACACCCTTCTTAAAACAGATATCCGTCTCTGGCACAGTTGGGTTGGGGATAATGTGTTTCCTCTCCCAGCCCTGGTATATGCTTGGCAGATAAGCCTGCTCACATATAAGTTATTATTTATATTACAGTAGCATCAACAGGACCTGATCTAACCTGGAACCCCATTGTGCTTGGGTTATTACAAATGCAAAATAAGACAGTCCCTGCCATGAAAACTTTGTTCTCTGAATAAGTTGGTTGGTGTGACTGGTCTCTGTACAAATGACATACAGCCTTGCAAAATTCTATGCAGCTGGGGCCAATAACTCATTTTGCCAAGGAGGGGATAAAATGTCATTAATTGCTTCAGGCCTTGGCTACACTTACCCGCTAGTTCGGCGGCTGGCAATCGAACTTCTGGGTTCGACTTATCGTGTCTACTCTGGACGCGATAAGTCGAACCCGGAAGTGCTCGCCGTCGACTGCGGTACTCCAGCTCGGCGAGAGGAGTACCGCGGAGTCGACGGGGGAGCCTGCCTGCCGAGTGTGGACCAAGGTAAGTTCGAACTAAGGTACTTCGAACTTCAGCTACGTTATTCACGTAGCTGAAGTTCCGTACCTTAGTTCGAATTAGGGGGTTAGTGTAGACCTGGCCTTAGTCTCCTCATGAAGGACAGACTAGCAGATTTATGCTGGGGCTGGTAAATTTTCAGGAGAGATTTTTCAAGGCAGAATCAAAGGGAAAATACCAAAGCAACAGCTTTTTGTGCTGACTGTCTCATCTCCCCACTCAGAAGCCCAACATGAGTTTTATTTGGCTTCTCTGATTCCTGGCACAAAGGAGCCTCAGGTGCAGCAAATCTGGGCGGCTATCCCCTCCCCCATGTGTATCCCTCTGAAAGGAGCTACAAATTAAAGACAAAGCAAATGCAAATGGGATAACACAGCTCCTCTGGGAGGTAAATTGGCCTCCTCCTTCCCCCAGTAAAGTCCCACGTGATTGGACTACGAGAGGCACTGTTTTGCCTTATCAATATTATGACAATTAATTTTCATAAGCAAAGGAGGAAACCAGCACTTGAATAAAGAGCTGTGCTGCTGCCATATGGGTCTGTGTTAAACTAATACACCGGATATGGAGCCCGCAGGTGCTCAGGCAATGATTAAATTAATTTTCCATAAATCTGAGCAGTTTTACTAGTTCTTTATCCTCCCCTCACCTCTAACATGGTTATTGTTGTTTTATTATTTGCTGCAAGCTTGCAATAAACTCCTGCTAATTTCCTTTTGGCTGGATGTTTGCCGGAGGGGCACCCAGTATAACCCCATGTTGCCAGGATATCTTGCACCGTTTAATCTCTGGCTGTCAGGTGGCTTCGTCTTGCCAGCCATGAGCAAAAGAGCACCCTTTGTTTCTACTCCCACGTCCTACCTCCAATCTCTGAAAGCCTGGGGCTAGGAAAGTCCTGTTTGTACCGCTTAACCTCTGGGGATGCTGTGCCCAGATGGGAGGGGACTCACAAAAGGCGCTCAAGTGCTTAGAGTGTTTCCAATGAGAACACTCCTGCCTGGCAAAACAACTTTGATTGCAGAAAATGCAGAAGGGGGATGAGGCTGTTTGGCTTATTTACATCTTGGTTCTAGAAGTGGGACAGTGCATTAAACTCTCTTTAAAGGAAGACAAATGGTCCCTCTCCCTTCTACCTGTAACTTTGATGGCTCAGGGATTCTGTGACCTGGCTGCTGTGTAAACTGTGGGATCCTATCCTCCTGTGATGGATATATAGGCTCCGGGATTCTAGCCTGCCTGGGACTAGCTGTTGTGCAGGCTTTGGGATCCCATCCTTCTCTCTGTGACCTGACTCAAATCAAGTTGTTAGTCTAATCTAACTTCTACTATGTGCACTCAGAATTCACTGCAGGTGCACTCATTTGCACCCCTTCGCCCCTCAACCAGTCATGCTGTAACCTGGCTGAAAATGTCTCCCTAAGTGTAACATACCAAAATATAATCAAAGCAGCAATTTTCTTCAAAAATGTGATCTCTTTAGTATAGCGTGTATCTCTTTCCTTAGCCCATCTAATCTCTGCCAACAGAACTAAAGATGGGGGAGGATTTTTTTCTATATTTAGCTTTCGAGAAATTGCTATAACTAATCAGATTAAGGATACTCTGCTCTCTTTATTTTATCTCCCCCACTCAAGTCCTTGTCATGTGACTATAGGCTGCAGTTCTCCATCTCTCAGCCTTTTCTGTTTTTTTTTTCCATGGAGTCGATTAATAACCTCAAAGAATAACATCTACAGCTGTTTCGTTTGCAGCTGCTGGGCATGGAGACTAATTACTGGCCCTCGAAACCTCTGTCACCCTACTTTGCATGTAAAAGTGCCGATGAATCGGAACTGGCTGAGGAGATGGTTATGCCTCCTGCAAGAATAAAAGGAATGTGATTTGGGTAGTTATTTTTAGCCTTTTCAAATGAAATGTAAAAAGGCCCTTGGGCATCTTTTGTCCTTATAAATCTGAGCATATCCATGATATGGTTCGCATGGTACATTGCACCAACTTTTTGCAGTTAGCTAATCTAAATTTGTGTCTTGCAAAATCAGGGGGAATGATTTAGCAATGCATTAACCGGGAAGGGTTTATATTAAAACAGTGTAAGTGAAATCTTTAGATGGGGGCTTGTAAAAAGCAAGACTCTCTACATCATACTTAGCCAGTTTTTAAGGCACTTCTAAGAATGTTCTACCATTCTCCGAGCAGTAGATCATCCTTTGTTTAACACACACACACACACACACTCTCTCTCTCTCTCTCACTCAAGTCAGGTAGGACTTTGTATCATGGTTCTGGTAGGTCCAAACAACCACAAATATTGGAAAGGTTTGGATCTGGATCCAGGTCTCAGATTACCAGCACAAGCCCATCACGGCTTTCTGTATCTGCCTAAGAAGTTCTAAGAATGGCCACACTGGGTTCTGCCCAGGGTCCATCTAGCCCAGTATCCTGTTTCTGACAGTGGCCAGTGGCAAATACTTCAGAGGGAATGAACAGAAGAGGGCCAACAATCCCTGATCCATCCCCTGTTGTCAAGTCCCAGCTTCTGGCAGTCAGAGGTTTAGGGACACCTAGAGCATGGAGTTGCATCCCTGGCCATCTTGGCTAATAGCCATTGATGGACCTATCCTCCATGAACTTATCTAAATCTTTTTTGAACCCACTTATAGTCTTGGCCTTCACAACATGCCCAGGCAACAAGTTCCATAGGTTAACTGTGCGTTGTGTGAAGAAATACTTCATTTTGATTGTTTTAAACCTGTTGCTTATTAATTTCATTGGCTATCCCGTAGTTCTTGTGTTATGTGAAGGGGTAAATAACACTTCCTCATTCACTTTCTCCCCAACATTCATCATTTTATAGACCTCTATCATATCCCCCCTTGGTCATCTCTTTTCTAAGCTGACCAGTGCTAGTCTTTTTCATCTCTCCTCATATGGAAGCTGTTCCATACCTCTAGTCATTTTTGTTGCTCTTCTCTGTACCTTTTCCAGTTCTAATAAACCTTTTTTGAGATGGGACTGTGACACTGGTGGACCAGGTGCTAGCTTATGGCAAGGCCCCACGCCTCACTGAACATTTACAAATGCATAGCTGAAAACCTGTCTTGCTTACCTATGTGTTTAGTATTATCAAAATAGGTATTAGATGTTATGTTGATAAGAATGTGTTTAGGGTTTTTTTTTTTTTATCATGCTTGTAGGAGGCTGCGTGTATTAATCTCACTTATAACCTCTATAGTCCATGGTATAAAGTTACATTGAGTATTTGCATTGTAAACCTCTGTAACTGGGTAACTCTCCAAACAGGAAAAGAAGCATTAATTAAGGTAAAGTGCTCATCCTGCATACAAGATAGCCCATTGGTGGCAGATGAGGTATTGTGTAGCATCAAAGGACAGAGGCCCTGCTGATTGCATTCCTAACTCCCTCCAGAAAGGAGAGACATACACATGAATTCATCTCATCAGTTTGGATTCTGGAGTGGAGGGGATAAAAATCCCTGACAAGGAGAAACTGGGTCTCTTTCATGCTGTCTGGACTTTGAGGGGCAACAATTCCTAAACATAAGCAAAGAGATTCCCATGCTGCTTGGCATCGGTTAGCTATGAAAGGCATTTTGAATCCATAGATTTCTACATCTCTGTCCCCTTTTGAGTTACAGACTGACACTCATTTGTGTTAGATATGCTTGCTTTAACCTGTAAATAATGCTATTATTCCTTTTTCCTAATAAAAATTTAGTTAGTTTATTACAGGATTGGCTAAAAGCATTGTTTTGGTGTGTGGTCTAAGTGTAATTGTTCTGGGGCAAGTAGCTGGTCCCTTGGGATTGGAAGTAACCTGAATATTTTCAAGTATCAGAGGGTAGCCATGGTAGTCTGTATCCACAAAAACAATGAGGAGTCCATTGGCACCTACCACAGGACAGGCTCAATAAGGAAAATAACAAAACACAACTGGCCATTACATAGAGTCCCCAGCTGAAACCTCTCCAGCACATTATCAATGATCTACAACCTATCCTGGAAAATGATCCTTACCTCTCACAGACCTTGGGAGGTAGGCCAGTCCTCGCTTACAGACAGCCCCCCAACCTGAAGCAAATACTCACCAGCAACCACACACCACACCACAGAAACACTAACCCAGGAACCAATCCCTGTAACAAACCCTGTTGCCTACTCTGTCCCCATATCTACTCTAGCGACACCATCATAGGACCCAACCACATCAGCCACACCATCAGGGACTCATTCACCTGCACATCTACTGATGTGATATATGCCATCATGTGCCAGCGATGCCCCTCTGCCATGTATATTGGCCAAACTGGACAGTCTCTACGTAAAAGAATAAATGGACACAAATCAGACATCAGGAACGGTAACATACAAAAGCCAGTAGGAGAACACTTCAGTCCCCCTGGACATTCAATAACAGATTTAAAAGTAGCCATCCTGCAACAAAAAAACTTCAAAAACAGACTTCAAAGAGAAATTGCAGAACTACAATTCATTTGCAAACTTAACACCATTAATTTGGGCTTGAATAGGGACTGGGAGTAGCTGGCTCACCACAAAAGCAATTTTCCCTCTCTTGCTATTGACACCTCCTCATCAATTATTGGGAGTGGACCACATCCACCCTGACTGAATTGGCCTTGTCAACACTGGTTCTCCACTTGTAAGGTAACTCCCTTCTCTTCATGTGCCATTATATATATGCCTGTATCTGTAATTTTCACTCCATGCATCTGAAGAAGTGTTTTTTTACCCACGAAAGCTTATGCCCAAATAAATCTGTTAGTCTTTAAGGTGACACTGGACTCCTGAATATTTTGTGATTTTTGGTGTAAGTAGGGTGACCAGATGTCCCGATTTTATAGGGACAGTCCTGATTTTGGGGTCTTTTTCTTATATTGGCTCCTATTACCCCCCACCCCCTGTCCCAATTTTAACACTTGCTGTCTGGTCGCCCTAGGTGTAAGTCACCATATATCACATAGTCCAACTTGTCTGGGTGGCAAGATACACTGGAGTGCCCAAGGGGACTGTCTGTGACTCCATGGTAAGACTGTTACAGTAATACAGGAGTTCACATTTGTTACTGGGTTGGTGAAATGTAATTATAGAATTTACAACCAGTTTGGGATGTCTGCCCTGCTTTTTGACAGTCTGCCCTGAAGTTGATACTCTCAGCCATGAGCCATTGCAGACAGTGTGACAAGAGCAGCCAGAACTGTATGCAGCATTCAACATGTGGGTGTACCATGGATTTATATAGTGGCATTATGATATTTTCTCTTTTATCTATCCCTTTCTTGATGCTTCCTAACCTTCTGTTAGCTTTGTTGACTGCCACTGCACACTGAGTAGATGTTTTCAGAGAACTATCCACAATGACTCCAAGCTCTCTTGAGTGGGAGAACAGCTATTTCCGAAACCCATCATTTTGTATGTGTAGTTGGGATTATGTTTTCCGATGTGTATTACTTTACATTTATCAATATTGAATTTCATCTACTATTTTCTTGTCCAGCCATCCAGTCTTGTGAGAGCCTTTGCAACTCTTCGCAGTCAGCTTTGGACTTAACTAGCTTGAATAATTTAGTATTGTCTGCAAACTTTGCCACTTTACTGTTCACCTTCTTTTCCAGATCATTTATGAAATGTGGATCAGTGCTGGTCCCCAGTACAGATCTTTGGGGGACCCTGCCATTTACCTCTCTCCGTTGTAAAAACTGGCCATTTATTCCTACCATTTGTTTCCTATCTTTTTTTAACCAGTTACTGATCAATGAGAGGATCATCCCTCTTATCCCATGACTGCTTACTTTGCTTAAGATCCTTTGGTCACATTCAAGTTCCTACCTTATAGGTGTGAACATAATAAAAACCTTCATTGCAAGTTGGACACTTTGTTGACAGCCATAGTAGAGAGACCAAGGACTGAATAGACCATAGTTGCTAAATATATTCTCTCTCATCTCTAGAGAAATGGGGCCAAGTTTTCTGTGGGTGTAACTTCAATGGAGTTATGTCAACACTTACTTTGTTTTAATTTCTCTAGAGATGAGAAGATGCGTTCAATCCTTAACCAGTAAGGAAGCCAAATTGCAATGGTAGTTTTTATTATGAGGCGCGGTAATCAAAATAGTTACACAAGCAGAAAATTTGGCCCATGATCTCCAGCTCAAAGCTGAGGAATGTTGTTGCTGTGGTGGGTGTGGACAAATTTGCAGAGCTGCTTCCCATGCTGTATCAGATCTGTGGGTGAAGAGAGAAATACAGTTTCCAGTGCCCTCTGTGTAGCCCCTTTCATTAACATTAAACTCATTGAGTCTGCAATGGAAAAAATTAAATGGGATGAACATCTGCCCCAAATTATGCTTTCTATTCAGGCTGCTGCTTCTGCAAGTGTGTTACATTCTTAATGTGTCTTGCTTCCTTCGTTTAGTCTCTAAAATGCAGGCACTCCTATGGAGCACAATGAGGTTTCCTTTACCTAATGAAGACAAATTAAAGCAGACTGAGCGTGTATATCAAAAAATGGGATTGCCTTGGGTACAAGACTAGAATTAATGTGAACAGTTCTGCTGATCACAAACTAGGAGCATTTATTCCCAGTGGCTTGGGAACAGCATCGTGAAACTTATGTTTCTAAAGAGATTGTTGGATGAAAGTTGCTAACAAAGGCCTGGTCTACATACAGCATTCCTCTAACTGTATTTACCAGCATAACTATTTTGGTTTAGAATATGACTTTTTTTTTTTTAAATGAAATAGTTATACAGAGGCAACTCCTAGTGTGGATGCAATTATACCAGTATAAAGGTGCTGTCTACTGGTATAACCTATTTCCCTCCTTGTATGGGAATAAGCTATGCAGCTATGAGCACCTTTACAGCGGTATAACTGTGCCTGCCCAAGAGTAGACAACCTTTACAGGCTCAATCCAGCTCCTTGGAAGTCAATGAAAAGGCTCCCATTGACTTTAGGGGGAGGTGGATTGGGACCTACATGCAAAGAAACTGACTGTCGAATAGTTGGATTTTACTGGTAATTTTTAATATCGCACATTATTTATTCTATTAATGTGAAGGGATTGTTGTTTATTACTATGTCTATGCTATTATAAAAATGCATGACACTTTACAGGCAAATAGGGATGATATCTACACACTGAATAGCTTACAACGTCAGAGCCTGATTTAATGCCAGTTGAAGTCCATGAGAGTCTTTCTACTGACTTCAGTGGGTGTTTGGATTGGGTCCTAAGGTCCTGATCCAGCAATGTGCTCCCCCAGCATTGGCCCTTATGCCTTCGTGCAATCCCATTAATTTCTTCTTTTCCATACCCACAAACCCAGCTACTAAGAGGGACATCAAACAGCCTTTTGGGTTTATTTTGAAAGAATCTTAGTTGAGCTTTGCATTTTCTTAATCACTTAATCAAGAATCATGTTTTTCAAATGACTGACAAGTGTCATTTGCTAGTTTATTAGACAAAGGCAGCCCCTGAGTCACTCTCTGAACCGAGGACTGGATGGCCCAGTGACTAGTAATTGGCGTTTCACCTGTAGGTAACCGGTTGTCACCCAGGTCAGTTTTTGTCATCTGATGGCTGTTCATGCATGTAGGTGAACTGACTTGGATAGCTGAGAGCAGTTTCCAGGGATAGCACTCTCACATCATTAACCCACCACCAAGCCTGGCACTAACTGGCGCCTTTTTTGGCAGTCTCAGTATAGATGCCAAGAACTAAAGTGCACAGAAAGTGAACTACCTTCTCTCCCCTAGAGTGTGTCCCTTCAGTTCAATACAGATGCACATTGGTGGAGCAGTGAGGGGAAATTTATGAAGTCTCTTCCAAGGAACTACTGGATAGATTTTCAAAGGCATTTAGGTCTCTGTTGGTGCAGGTATGTCCAAAAGCACTTAAGAAAGTTAAGTGCCTGTGTCCCATTCAAATCAATAGGAAATCCCACTATGCACCTTCCTGCCTCTTTAGGCACCTAAATATCCTTGAAAATCTGGCCCTACCTGCTTTTGTGGGAAATCAGAGCCTGATTCTCGTCTCAGTTACAACAGCTTGGTGCTGGTGTAATTGCATTGATTTGAATGGGGCAACTCCTGAGTTACAGTGATATGAGAGAGATCAGAGTCAGATTCTGAGGGTACATCTACCCACTGCAAAAAGAAACCGTGTGGCAGCGAGTGTCTGATCCTGGGACAGATGTCTCAGGCTTGCGCTTAGGGTGACCAGACAGGAAATGTGAAAAATCGGGACAGGGAGTGGGCGGTAAATAGGAGCCTATATAAGAAAAAGACCCAAAAATCGGGACTGTCCTTATAAAATCGGGACATCTGGTCACCCTACTTGCGCTGCAGGCCTAAAATAGCAGTGTTGATGTTCCTGCTCCAGCTGGAGCCTAGGCTCTGAAATCCAGCAAATCAGCTCTGAGACTCGCCACTGTGTTTTGGCAGTTACTGCCAGTGTGGCATCCTCCACCAATATTAAAATCCCTATATAAGCGAAAAATCATCCTCCTTTTGCATCACAAACTCGGTGATTCTTTCCTTTCACACTGCAAAGCACGCTTGCACCAGTGTCTCACATGGATAATTGCGGGATGAAATCATATTGATTGCATCACAGATGCTGCTTATGTTAATTTCTCCATGAAGTCTGTGCTATCAGCCTCCTGAGTATTATCACAGATGGGTGAGGCAATGAATGTCAGGTCTGATGTTTAACCAAAACATGCGCTAACCCCCTTCTCATCCTGTTTTCATTATTTACGATGCAGCAGATCCCCTCCTGCTGCACTAGCCCTGTGTGTTATGGGTGCTGACTTTAAATTCCATAGAGGAGGCACTGCATAAATGGAATAGATTTGTTACACTCACTGTGGTCACATGCTCATCCTGATTCATAAATTTCATGAATCAGAACGTGGTCCTATATGCCAATACTGGTCTGCGTAAATCTTAGCATGCTATTGGCATCTGTGCTGTGACGTAGGTCAGTGGAAGCAGAGTGCTGGCAGCTGAGCCTAACTGGCCAGCTCCCAGCTTCTGAATCAATTTTCCTATAAGTCATTTGAGAGCAAAAGCAAAAAGCATATTCCCAACTGTTAGTGACTCAGGACACCGAGACCTAAGGCTCCAGGGTGCAAGTTTCTCTAAGACTGCGATTAGCCCAGTTCTCAGTCATGTGAGTGCTGAATAAATGTTACTGTAGTTGAAGTGTTCAATGAGCTACTAGTTAGCAGCGTGATCCAATGGATCAGTGACCAGCCTAAATCTCAAATGAGCTGGGTTCTCGTCTTGGCTCTGCCACAGATTCATTGTGTGACCTTAAGTGCAACATTTTATGGGCCTCAATTTCCTCCTCTGTAAAATGGGGATAATAAATACCTTCCCTGCCTTTGTACAGTACTTTAAGTTCTCCACATGAAAAGTGCTATGTTAGCATTCTCTCTTTTTCAAATCCTCCCCCAAAACTCACTTATTCCATTAAGTCTTTAAAAATTCATACACCTCCTCCAGATCATCCCATCGCAGCATGCACTTGTAGGGTATGTCTACACTGCAGTCAGGAGGGATGATTGCAGCACAAGTAGGCATACCCAAGTTAGCTTTGAGCCAACTTGCTAAAAGTAGCAGTGTAGTGGCAGCAGCATGGGCTTGTTGCCTGAGTATGTACCCAGAGTCCTGGGTGAGACTGTACACCAGCAGCTAGCCTGTGCCGCCGTCCATGCTGTGGCTACACTCCATTTTTAGCAAGCTGGCTCAATCAAAGCTAGCTCAGCTATGCCCACTCATGCTGCAATCACACCTTTCTATTGCAATACAGGTATACCCTTTATGTCTAAATTGTTTTGTCACGTCTGAACCAGAATGCTAGTTCACTTGGACACAGACCATGTCTTATTAATTGTTTGTCAATCATCATGCTCATTTTACCTGAGAAAGGAGTGCAGGATTGGGGCCTTTTTATGATTTTGGGGGCTTAAGAACTGGATTCTGTTCTCAGTTACCTCAGTGCAAATCACTTATTCCACTGACTTACCTGCAGTTACTTTTGATTTACACCAGCATATCTGAGATCAAAATCTGATACTTTGGTTTGTAGCATTTTAATTTATGTAGGGTTTAGCAATCAGAACTTGCATCTGTCTGTGATCTGTCCTGCTGAGTATTACTCACAACTTCCTTCTTTCTTGCTCTTTTAACACAACAGCAGCAAAGTCACAAGTTGCTTTTCAGTGTTTAGCAAAGTATAACTGAATTATTTCCCTGACTTTGTGATTCATGATGAAAGGCAAGGACCAGGTCCATCCCTGGTGAAACTCTTGTGAACTTTTGTGGAATTATATAAAAGATTAATTTGGACACAAGCTGTTTTATGTGCCCAGAAAATCACAGCACACTGGTCCTGGTCAATTTCTCTTTAGGGTAACTATTATTTATTAATAATGTATCCTATGTCAACAATTCCCATTCTCCCAGTGAGAATATTGCCTGAAAACAGAGTAAATAACTGTTGTATAATCAGAATACATAACACTGGAGAATGTAGTCTGAGAAACACATTCACGTGATTGGGAGTGATCTTATATAACCCATACAGGGTTTAACTTCCCTCTGTGCCTAGTAAGCCACATCCTTTAACTGCTGAAAACATTTGTTGTGTCGTACTTTCAATCTGTATCCTCTAGGCTTCAATCCTCCTGCTCCTTTTCTTATGCATGAAAAAGACCTTTCTTCGCAACCTTTCATAAGACACTTCAGTCTGCTGTTTCTTAATTCACATCCTTTCTAAGACTCACTTCTGTGATGCCCATAAGCAGTGAGTCAACAATCATCATAAATCATATTAATAGTAATGTTTTTTTTAAATGTAGTGAGTCCTTCCTTTGTGCCTGTCTCGGTAAACTGACAGGTTTCAGAGTAGCAGCCGTGTTAGTCTGTATCCGCAAAAAGAAGAACAGGAGTACTTGTGGCACCTTAGAGACTAACAAATTTATTAGAGCATAAAAGAAGTGGGCTGTAGTCCACGAAAGCTTATGCTCTAATAAATTTGTTAGTCTCTAAGGTGCCACAAGTACTCCTGTTCTTCTTTTCTCGGTAAACTGAAGTTTCAACTGTAGTCTTCAGTGTAGGGACTGTTGATATTCTTTTATTTGTACATCACCAAACACAATGTCAGCACTTAAAGAATACATTAATAACTTCTTCCCCTTTCACCAAAGACAACGTAGTTCCCTTTTTTTTTTTAAAGCCACCTTAATGCAGATTTACTGCTTGTATTCTGGAATTGGTGGAATTGCACTAAAATTTAGATTACACAGATTCTAACGAGATAAAATTTCTGAGTAAAGAGGACCATACAGTGGAATCTGTATGGAGGCAAATTCTAAGAACACAAATATACTAATAGGGTTATTTTACTGGCCTTCATATCAGGAAAAGGATATTGGGTGCTAGGGTTGCCAATTTTGGTTGAATCTATTCCTGGAGATTTCATCACATGACATACTCTTTAATTAAAAATTATTCTTTAATTCTCGGAGACTCCAGGCCAATCCTGGAGGGTTGGTAACCCTATTGGCCACACAATGCCGAGGACAATCAAAAAGCCAACTAAGTCTAATAACACAGTATTGCTGGGTGATTTCACCTATGTGCACATAAAACTGGTCAAATGCTACAATGGGAAAAGGTTTAGAGAAGCAATTTCTCAACACCTTAAATAACTGCTTCTTGTAACAGCTACTATGAGAGAACATCAGAGGAGAGGCTATTACTGACTTAGTCCTAAGTACCGCACAGGTTGGTTAAAAAAATAACTATAGTTTAATCCCTAATTAATCGTGATCAAAATATAATTAAGTCCAATGTCCTCAGGGAAGGAATTGTACCAAAAATATTACTGTGGCACTTCAGAAAGAGGGATTTCAAAAATATGAGGCAGCTAGTCAAAAAGGCCCTTATGTCCAAAATGAGGAAATGAAGATCCTTGAACAGCATGGAGGTCATGTAACCATCCCATAATAGAATTCCAGGGGGTATGCACAGAATCTGGCCCCTAATTTCTAAGTTATTATTGTAAAGCACTTTAGGATACCCTGAGTGGAAAAACCAGTACAGAAAACCAAATTGTATTTCTTGCTCTGGGGACGTTACAGATTATATGGTTATCATTATAAACGTATAGTAAGACAGCTCTCTCCCAGTGATCCACATCTGCAGAGCATCAGCCTCAGTAATTGCTGGCTGAATAAAGATTGAACAGCTAATCAAAGCCAGGGAAAGATGAGTGCTATTGGAATGATTGGGGGGAGGGGTGAATAGTGTGTGCCCTCTATAAATGGGAGAGCATCCATACTGTAATCAATTTACTATTGGTGGCAAATCACCCTTCATAGAATTTTATGTGGATAACATCAGGAAACCGAAAGTCAGAGGAGAGTTTTATTCCAGATTCATTTTATTATGAGTGGAGATACCAGGAGGGGATGGCTAGGTGGTCTAAGAGTCAGGGTTTAACACTAATCAGGGGTGGCTCTATGTATTTTGCCGCCCCAAGCACGGCAGTCAGGCGGCCTTCGGCGGCATGCCTGCGGGAGGTCTGCTGGTAACGCGGATTCGGCAGCATGCCTGCGGGAGGTCCGCCGGTCCCGCGCCTTCGGTGTTCCCGACACTGAATTGCCGCCGAAACCGCAGGACCGGCAGACCTCCCGCAGGCATGCCGCTGAAGGCTGCCTGACTGCTGCCCTCACAGTGACCGGCAGGCCGCCCCCTGCGGCTTGCCGCCCCAGGTACGTGCTTGGTGCGCTGGTGCCTGGAGCCGCCCCTGACACTAATACATTTATTTTTCAGTTGAAATAATGTCTTAGGCCTGAGTCCTGCAAGGAAGCAGGGGCAGTGCTTGCAGGCAGGGGCCAGAGCAGCGCGCAGAGCCACCTGCCCTCAGATATGCTGCCACTGCCGGGAGCCACCCGGCTGGAGCCTATACCCCGAACCCCCTCCCACATCCCCACCCCCTGCCCCAGCCCCCTCCAGCACCCAAACTCCCTCCCAGAGCCTGAACCCCCTCCTGCATCCTAACCCCGTGCCCCAGCCCTGAGCCCCCTCCCGCACCCAAACTCCCTCCCAGAACCTGTACCCCAAACCCCCTCCCGCACTCCAACCCCCTGCCCCAGGCTCAGCCTGGAGCCCTCCTACACTCCAAACCCCTCAGGGGTGGGGCGAGGGTGTTTGGATTTGCGCGATTAAATAGTTGGCAACCCTATATGAAACTTGGGGGTGCAAGACCAATCAGACTCCTGAAAGGGGTACAGTAGTCTGGAAAAGTTCAGAGCCACTGTCCTAGGAGGATCCCCAGCCTGCCCCTCCATCTAGACAGAGCCCTTGCCAAGCTGCAGCATGTACGCCTCCCAGCCTCAGTGCAGGTGCCTGCTGCAGTCTGTGCTGGGGGTGGGACTCTCCCCTGTATTGCTATTATTCCTAGTGTATTTACATGCTGGTTAATTATGGGGAGGGGCTGCACAGGGGCAGGCTGAGGTCGAACGACTGGAGCGCTCCCTCCCGTCTAGTAGCCCAGCTCAGTGCTACATGCTGCCAGCCTCAGGCCTGAGGGCAGGAGGGAGAGAGCTCCCTCCGCCAATCATACCAGCGCATGCGCAGGATCTGACAACCGGCCAGATCGTCACTCCGCCGGGCTCCTCAACCGCGCACGCGCAAAAGTGCAAAGCCCGACAGTCCCATGCTGTGCGTAGACGGGCCTAGGATGCGCACGCGCAATACTTAACAGAGTGTGCTGTGTGCGCGTCCGCGGGCCGCGCATGCGCACGCGTTGGCAGGTGGCCAGGCCCCTCCTTTCTCCCGTCACTAGTAACAGCAGGCGGCCGCTGCCTCCTCCCCGGAACCGGCCGGCGGCGGAGCCCGGAGGCGACATGAGGCCAGAACCCAGCTGGTCTTTGTGACAGAAGGTGAGTAGGTGGCACCGACCGGCACCCCAAAGCCCCCTTCCCTGCCGCGCGCCCTCCCCCCTTTTCCTACCTATCCCCGCCTGTTCCCCCTCATCCCTTCCCCTGCGCCCTCCGTGCCCCCCCGTCCGACCCCTCTCCCGTGTCCCCCCCGCGTCCCTTCCCCCTCCCCTCCGACCCCTCTCCCGTGTCCCTCCCCTCCGATCCCTCTG